>NW_028270175.1:98889467-99489467 GCF_037043375.1 Chiloscyllium plagiosum | reverse complement strand
ATGAATGAGAGGGTCTTAAGGCGTGTAAGTGGAACAAAAGGACGTTGGCGATCAGGTGCACGGTTGTCTGAAATTTGAGTCACAGATACATAGGACAGTGAAGAAGGCTGTTGGCACACTGGCCTTCAAGAGGGCATTGAGTATAGAAGTTAGGACATACTGTTGCAGTTGTACGGATGTTGGTAAGGCTGCAGTTGGAGTATTGTGTTCAGTTTTGTTCAGCTTGCTCTAGAAAGGATATTATTGAACAAGAAAGACTGTTAAAGAAATTTACAAAGATGTTTCCTGGGCTAAAGGGTCTGAGTTATAGGCAGAGGTTGGATAGGTTAGAATCTATTTCTTTACAGCGTAGGAAACTGAGAGGGTTCTTATGCATGTGTACATCTTATCAAATCATGAGAGGCGTGCATGGAGTGAATACTTCAAAATATTTTTGTAAGGTTCGGGAATCGAGTACTAGCGAACATCCGTTAATGTTTGGAAAGAAAAAAAAAGTAAAAATGAACCTGAGGGTCAACCTTTTTACACAGAGCATGGTATGCATATGGACTGAACTGCCAGTGGAAGTGTTTGAGGTGGATAAAATAACAACATTGTGAAGGCATTTGGACAAATATACAGATAGAAAAAGATGAGATGGATACAGAGCAAGGGCAGGGAAATGGCAGATTGGCAGATAAGGGGCAATTACACCATGGTGGATATAGTGGATGGACTAGTACAGAGGGGGACCATTCTCTTCCCAGAGGGAGCCACATCACCAGACCCACCGAAAATGCTCTGAGCTCACCACCCAGCTCAGTGCAGTTTCTGCTGTCTGAAGAAATGTCCAGCAATACAGGACAAGCATTAATAACATTCCCCGCTCTGTCAGGATAAGTATCACTGTCTTCTCTCTGCTCCCTCACACTCACTGTATATCTGTTATGGCAGCGAACCCTGAAAAAGGCTCATGATCCCCCACTCTCACGACCGCATGCAGCACCTTCCCTCTCTCTCTCTCTCTGTCTCTAACTTTCGCCTTTGCAAAACCCCACACACAGTTATAGAATATTCTGGAGAATGCCGATTATGGAATGTCCCAGATAATGTTCCAAATAATTCCCAGTTTCTGGAAAATGGCAGCGTCTCAGTGTGTAACACACAAGAGGAAGGAGTAGAGATGCATGTTTTTCAATTTACACACAATTCAAACAATGCTGAAGTGATTCAGCCATTCAAACGTTCTCTGGTACTGAATAAGGTCCCCGCTGATCTGATAGTTTTCTCAACTATATTTTACAGGAACTTTCACTTATTCAACACCCTGGGTTCCTGTCACTGACTAGATTGCACTCAGGCACCTTTACCCCGGATTTTTTCAAGCACCTGTTTGAGGGCGTTTCTCACGGGGACGTATATTCCTAACAATATATTCCATCATGTTTATACTTTCATGCAACTGTCAGCATGTATTACACAGACCAAACAGAAATCTACACTTATTTTATGTTATAGATATTCAATCACACTTCGTAATTCTGGTTATTTCACTTGACTCACCTTAATGATATTAAACCAAAGACAACTTCTAAACACATCTTTTTATAAAATACAATTGCAAACAGAGAACGGTTTTACCCTCAGGTGTTATCTTAACTGTTATATGAATTGTACCATTTTCCTTGTTATGAATGTTTCTCTTACCCTTTGTCTGTGATTGTTTCTGTCTGTAACTGTTACACTGTCTCCCAGTCAGTTGGCTGGACGGTTGGTTTGTGATGTAGAGGGAGGCCAACAGCGTCGGTTCAGTTCCTCACACTGACAGACGTTACCATGAAGGGGACGCTCTCTCAACCAGACCCCATCACCCCAGGTGTGGTGATCCTCAATGTAAACCACCATGAGTGGTCTCTGTAATGACAGTTGTTGGGACTCTATTCCATCGATGTTCGCATTTTCATTTAAAAAAATTATTGAAAAAGAGATTTTTAATATAATAAATAAATAACAAGGTAACTCAAATAACTGAACAAAAATACATCCAATTGCATTTATATACAAAACATGTTAAAAACACTACACAGATAGAAGAAAAACAAAAATAAACAATAAATAATGAATAAATAATACAGCTCAGCATAACATAACGATAGATTTCATTCATCAACAAACATTAACTGATACACATTTTTATGTTCATAGTTCTGCCTCTCTGGATGTTGATTCATTAGACAATATCGTCATGGCTATATAAAAGCCCTTCTTAGAATGGCAGATAAGCCTGTATCGCGGTAATCTAAAAAGGGATGCCATGTCTTATGTAAATCTCTGTTTTTTGGTGTACCATACTAGTGCATGAAGAGCTTACGACGATCCAACTTACCCGGGCGTTTCAGACATCCAACAAAATACTTTTCCTCGCACATAAAATAAGGATTTTTTTTCCCATGTGCATCCGTGTAAAGTACCCTGGACAGGCCAAGGAAAAGAGAAACCAGGTCCACCTCCAATTCAGTCCCCAAGACCCACTCTATCACAACTACCACAGTGCTCCAATATATCTGAAGCCTGCGGCTGGACCACAAGTAATATGTGAGAGTGCCTGTAGTCATTCTGCATTTAGTACGTGCTGAAGATATTCCCACTTTGAATTTTGAGAGACAATCTGGGGTCAGATAGACCGTATGAAGAATTTTCAACTGCATGGAATGGGTCCTATTACAGATCATACTTCAAGCATTTTCACAAATATCCTCCCATGGCTCCGAAGTGTTCTGAACCCCCAACTCTCTCTCGCTGACATCACAAAGCTGCACAGTCTCGTCTGAGGGAAACTCTCCAACTAATGATAAAGGGTACTGACAGAGAGTGTATTCTAAGCAATAGGCATCCTCTTCTCTCTATTGGAACTGTAAGAGTCTGTTAAAAGTGTGGTTTTTTTAAATCAAATCTCTGATCTGGAAAATAACAGAAGAGGTCTCTACGAGGTAGTCCATACGAACGAGTTATTTGATCAAATGATATCATTGTTTACCCCTCAAATAACACGTGGTGTCTCAGTGGTTAGCACTGCTGCCTCACAGTACCAGGGTCGCGGCTTTGGTTCTGGCCTCGGGTGACTGGCTGTGTGGAGTTAACATAGTATCGCTGTGTCTGTGTGCGTGTCATCCCACAGTCCAAAGATGTGCAAGTTAGATGAATTGGTCATTGATAAATCACCCATAGTGTTCAGGGATGTGTAGGTTTGGACATTAGTCAGGGTAAATAGAGGAAAGTCGGGGAATTGGTCTGGGTGGGTTACTCTTCAGAGGGTCGAAGTGGATTTGCTGGGCTCAAGGGCTTGTATCCACATTGTAGGGATTATACTAATTCTAAATAACTCAAACAAGGCACACCCCGGCTGCCCACAGTTTAAACTTGGAATCCATTAATCCCGGATGACAACCCAGTATATCAATTATTGGAGGAAAAAACATGGCTTTAGCTGTATTGCCCTCAATCTGACGCATTGTCATTCATGCCTTAACAGCATTGATAATTATTGGGTTATGGCAATACTCCATGAATGTTGTCAATCTGTCTGAGACCAACAGACTAATAAGGGTTCACTCTGTCTGAGAGGGTTCAATATCTAGCCCTCTTGACGCCGACTCCTCAGCAGCCCAGGCACTAACATGGGATAATAAAGAGCTTAATTGATAGATTTTATCTGGGAGATCTACTCCCCACAATCTGTGGGGTAGTTGCAATTTGGTTAGCTTGATAAAGAGTCGCTTATGGTGCCAAATGAAAGAGCTAAACCAGCCATAAAGTCTCCTAAATGTCTGTCTAGGAAACGTCAAAGGAAGCATTCACACGGGGTATAGTAAATGAGGAAGGACATCCATTTTAATACCAACTATAAGACCCAGCCAGGATATTGAAAGTGCCTCCTATCTTTGATGGTCTTGTTTAAATTTGTCAAACAAATGGACATAGTTCATGTTAAATAAACGATCAAAGACGGAAGTAATGAATATACCGAAATAGGAAAAACCCTCCCCCACCACAGCGCCCCCCTTGACCATTTAAAAGGATTTGCACTCAACATCAGTATTTCCCCAATACCTCCCATAAGCATGGCCTCCAACTTTGTAAAGTGAATCTTAAAGCCCGAAAAAGCGAAAAGCAAATTAATGCATTGCATCACGTGAGCTACCAAAATTGCGGGATTTGACAAAAACATAAGACCGTCTGCATACAACATAATCTTATGTGAATTCTATCCCACCTCCAGGGCAGGTATGTAGGGGTAATATTCCCAATTGTGCAGGAAGCCACCGAATCTAAGATTGTGGCAGTGATGGGGAAGAGATCAACCCTCGTCTTCCATTTCTCCGAGTTAAAGAAGAAAATAAATTTGCCCCAGACTTCCACCAGTTCTAGTTCTGCACACAAATCCAATAATTGCTTACATTATAACGAGGGTATTGGGGGAACTTTGGATATTCTGTCCACCGTGAGGCCGTAAGACAGTCGAAATCTCCTTCCACAATAATGTACCACGATGTAAGATAACTTACTTTGGAAAATGCATCTAACAAGATTTTAAAAGGGTGCGCCGGGTGACAATAAGCATTCAAAGTACTGTATTATTTCCCATAGTTCAAGGCTTTGATGATTATTATCCTTCCGTGGGTGTTTAATACAATCTAATAATTTAAATAGAAGATTCTTCCTATGCATTATAACTTTTCCCCTATTCCTAGTATTAAAAGACGAGAAATAAACGCGATCAAATCCAGCCTGCTGTAACTTCAAATATTCCTTATCATCAAGGTGCATCTCCTGCAACAGGGCAACATTTTCCCTCTCTTTTTTAAGACGAGAAAGTACATTTTTCCTCTTGACTGACAGATGGCTCCCCTTAATATTTCAGGCACACCATTTAAACACATCATTATCCATAACACACTGTCGCAACATTTGAACTCTCGACAGTTTCACATCAAATTACACAGCTCAGAACATTAATGACAACAGACTCATTGAGCCTAAAAACTGTACAACATAAAACTACTACAACTAACAAACTCTAAAAACTTTCCAAAGCTAAACACATAAAAAAACAATGAACGAAACAAAATCCAAAGTGACAATGACACTTGATAGGGGAATTTACCCCATCCCCCGCCCACTGGGGACGCTTACATATCCCAAAACTTTATCTTCTGCCCGCTACGAATATGGCATCTAGGGCAATTAATAACAAAAATTGGGCTTCAACTGCCATTAGGCCGGCACTTAGTCATCACAACCACATTTGTAATTCCCTCCACCATAAGCCACACCCCTGATACCATCAAAGAAAGAGAAAACGAGTAGTAATACTAACGAAGAAGTTAAAAGAACTCTACCCATCCCCGACTCTAATTTAACACTGGTTAATACCAGAAAAATCCAAAAAAATTCTTTAAGAGAGGAACATGACTATCTAAATATCCAGCTTACTTTAAAATGTCTGTAAAGTTTACGATTTCTCTGGAGAGTCAGAAGTTTGCATGGATCCATTGGAAACAATATGGAGCATCGCTGGGGTCCGTATGGAATACTGAATCCTGAGTTCCCTTACTCTTCTCTTGATATCAATGGCTCTCGTGAATTAAAGTCATTGGAAACCACACTGAGCTTCCATTAGTCTTTGTTTATCCCCATAACTATGTAACTGCACAAGGACAGGGCGAAGGCGTTGGTCTGAGTCTGACCTGCGTGCCATGACCCAATGAATGGTCTCAGAGATATCAAAAGATGTTCTTTTCTGAATCACTGCTACTTAAAAGTCCTGAAAAAATTTAATCCTGGAGCTCTCGTGAATTAAAGCCATTGGAAACCACACTGAGCTTCCATTTGTCTTTATTTATCCCCATAACTATGTAACTGCACAAGGACAGGGCGAAGGCGTTGGTCTGAGTCTGACCTGCGCGCCATAACCCGATTAATGGTCTTAGTCTTCACTAGTCCCTCTTCAGCTTCGAAGTGAAGGAATCACAGCAGTCAGATCTAGAAAAATCTCACTGGCTGACCACCTACTGTCTGTTTCAGCATACCCACGATGTGAACATTCTTCATCCTGTCCCTGTTCTCGAGGTGGTCATCTTGTTCAGCTAAGGTACGGACCTCTATTTCAAGGGCGAGGATCCTCTCCCGAGAGGAATCGACCGTGGTCTCTGTCAATGCAGTTCGGTGCTTGACATTGTCTGTTCTGTTTCCAGCGATGTCAAGTTGCTGTTTTTGGAGAACGGCTGAGAGTGGTTCTAGCCTATTGCTGAACTTTTGTTCAATCATGGCTTCCATCATTTCACGTAACTTGATGAACTCAGTGACCAAGGCCTGGGTCCATGGAACGAGCAGAGTGGGTTGCAGCTAAAGCCTCAGGCAGGCTCGATGCTTCTGACGGTTGCACAGTGTGTTGTGACTTACTCGATCCTTTCCCAAGTTTTGTCATTTCCATTTATCAAAACGGGATTAGTAAAGATTCTATCACTCTTTTAGTGTTGAATTTTAAGTAAATGGCTGGGATGGGGTGACTTAGAGAACCACTTGGCCTGTGCTGTGATGCAGAGCCCAGCAAAACAGATCTTCTGCATCGCCGCCATCTTGGATTCCCCCTTAACATTTTATCGATATTATCATTTCGTTCTAAATTATATTCCTGGATGTTCTGGAGCCGCGTCATTTGGTACCACTGTCTATATTTCCCCCACAACGCACATTCCTGCCAATCCCGATAATCCTTGACTCCGTTGTTATTTATGAAACTTCTGTCTGTGCTTCAAACATATACAATATTTCTGCCTCCAATGCTCTGTGGGGAAGAGAGTTACAAAGAACCACAACACCGAGAAAACAAAAATAAAACTCAAGATCTGAGTGTGAGATTAATTTTGCTTTGTCTCCTTCTCTGAGAAAGCATAAAATTACATTGGAAGCAGTTCGGAGATGTTTCACTTCACGTTTTCCAGGAATGAGTACCTTATATTATGAAAGCTTTAACATGTCACTCTTGGAAAGAGAGTTGATCTTATTGAAATATACAAGACCTAGACGAGAGTAGATCAGATAGATACTCATTGAGTATAGTCCAAATTTATTGTCATTTTCATAGAATATCTACAGTGTGAAAGCCGCACATTCAGTCCATCAAGTCCACACTGACCCTCAGAACAGCATCCGCCCGAACCTGCACCCCCTACCCTATCCATATAACCTTGCATTTTCAATGACTAACCTACCTAATCTACACATCCCTGGGCACTACGGGCAATTTAGCATGGCCAATCCACTCGAAGATGCGGATCATTGGACTGTGGGAGGAAATTGGAGCCTTGTGAGGAAAGCCACATAGATACCTGCATAGAGAATGCTCAAACTCCACACAGAGCGTCGCCCGAGTTTGGTATTGAAGCCAGATCCTTGGGGATGCGAGGTAGCAGTGCTAACCACAGATCCACATGCCCACCCGTTAGTTCTAGTAGTTACTTGTGGCTGACTAAAGAAATCTGCCTGACTTGTTCCAGTCACTGAACCTGACCCCGGTCTGAGACCTTTCTGATCAGTCATTTCACCAACCTGGTTACATTTAAAATTTGTTGGGAGCAATGGAGGAGTGTGACTAGAAAAGGAAACGGTGACACCCTGCAACCTCAGTCAGAGCAGTAATTAGGAAAAATCACCAAGTGGGCATTCATTGCAGTGGGAATTCTCTTTCCCAGAAGTTTGGGAGGACTGAATCAGGAATAATGGTGCATGAAGAGCAAAATGCAGCCGGGAACACAACGGGATGAGCTGTGACCTTATTTACTGGTAGGGTAGTGTCAAAGGGCCGAATGGCCCCCTCGTGTCCCTCAGCCCTGTGTTCTGATGTTTCATTCAGCCCTTCAGACCTGCTACACAGGGGTAGAGATCGAGGCCACTCCGATGGTTAGGTGTAGTTTTGGAAATGTACTTGGAAAATCCAGCCTGGGTCAGGAATCGACCCCCACCCCCAAGCTCTCTTTCCAGGCTTCCCCTCTCTGTAACCTCTTCTCTAGATGTGGGCCATGTTACAGACCTAGATACACTGGGAATACAGCCCCTATACCCCATCCACGGTTAATTCACAGAAATCATCTGCTGTCCCTGAATGCAACATTGTGCAACACGATTTCCAGGAAAAAACCTGTTAACTTCCAAAAGCATAACATGTGAAATTAATAAATAGTAACTGATGTAGGTCATTCTGCCCTCAAGCTAGCCCCTTCATTTATTAAGAACATCACTAATCTACTCCAGGGCTCAACTCCACCTTTTGCCGACTCCTGTATCCCTCCACATCTCTCTGGGTTAGGGAATTCCAGATATTCACTACATTCTGAAAGATTGCATCACTTTGCATCTCAGATTGAAATCTCTGTTCCTTATTCGGTATCTATATCCTCGAGTTCGACACTCTGCCCACGAATGGAATCAACTTCTCAGCATCTACCTTCCCAAGCCCGCTCTGTATCTTGTATGTTTCAGCAGTATCAATCTTCATTCATTTAAACCCCAATGAATAATCACCTCACCATTATAGAGATTCTGAATAACTCAACCCTTTCATCTCTGGAAGCCAGCTAATGATCCAACCTGGTTACCTGCTGCATCAGCATGCTGACTTTATGTTTCATACACAGGAATACTCCAATCATTTTGTGCTGCTCCTTTTCTGGAAGTCCTCTCCATGAAAGAGCAGTCTGTCTTTTGGTTCTCAGCGTCTTCCACAAACTCGGATATATATTGAACTCAGCTCCCTCCTTCAGGCTGTCAGCATAGATTGTAAATAACTGATGCCATCGGACTGATATGTATGGTACTCCAGCAGATACCCCTTTATCATAAGGATCCATTAATCATGACTCTCCGATTTCTATGTGTTAACCAATCATCATCACATGCTAATACATTATCCGTCATCCTACGATCTTCTGGATTGAGTAAGGTCTTTTATTTTGTAATACATTGTGGAAAATCACTGGAAAGTCTCTTGTCTACCAGATCCGCTTTATCAGGTCCGCTTGTTACATTCTCAGGCATCTCCAGAAAAACTTTGCATGATTTTACAGGGCAAAATACAATTTCCCTTTAACAAAACCACACTGACTCTGCGTGAAGTTTTCCTCAATGTCCATGCTGGCCAGGTTTTCCAAACTAAACTAATCCCATCTGTTTTCATTTGGCCCATATGCCTCTAAATGTTTCCCATTCATATGTTTGTCCAAATTAGTCCTAAATGTTGCAGCTGTACATGGATCTAGCACTCTTCCTCTGGCAGCTCATTCTATACCCACACCACCCTCTGTGTTAAAACATTGCCTCCTCGTCCCTTTTAAATCTTCCCCCTGTCACCTTAAACATATGTCTTCTATGGTTTAACTCGCCCGTCCTGTGGAAAAACCCTTGGATATTCACCCGATCCATACCTCTCATGATTTCGTAAACTTCTATATTATCAGCCCACAACCGTCTACACTCCATCTGATACTAACTTCAAAACAAGCATTTAAAGGTAAGAGCTGCAAATTTGAAACTATATTAAACATGACTGTAAAATAACATTCAGCCCAACCTTCATACTGTTATTTGTCTTTCTCCATATTACAATACTGAGGCAGCATGAAACGCTTACGAGTGCGAATAAGAAGTCACACAACTGAATTTATTTGTCTAAAGGGGGTGATGATCTCGACAATGAAAACGTATCTATGGCCAGACCTATATAATACCATATATTACACATTCCCCCTCCTGGCCTCCCTATGGCCTTGTGTGCTTGTGTCTTCTTTACCTTGCACTCAATAGAGAGAACCCCTTTCCCCCGTCACCTCCTAATTTAAATACGATTTACATACTCCGTTTTCTCTTTTGCCACACCCTCTTTTCCCTGTCACCCATTCCTTATCTCTGGCTACGGATTAAAAGCACATTTTCCAATCATTTTCAGTTCTGAAGAAGTGTCACACCAGACGTGAAACACTAATTCTTTTTCTCTGTCTCTGCAGATGCTGACAGACCTGCTGAGTTTATCCAGTAATGAATAGGGGCACAGAACAAATTTTCAATTAAACAAATAACGATTAATACTGGAAATAAAAGTACTAAAAATTGCTGGAGAAAAAGGGAGCTTTGTAGAAGGTTCAATGGACATGGAAGCTTACATCTGCATTCACTCCAGAAAATGCTGCAACAGCTTCAGCAATTTCTGTTTTTGAACAATTTCCAACGACATATGTCAAAGATGCTCAAACATCCTGTCCAACATGGAGTGCCGTACTCTGGGAACTGAATGATAACGCATGGTGGCAAGTTCCTTGACTCTGAAACTGCATAAGGCTGGCATCACTGACACTGCAGAGCTCTGACTCATGGTCAGGGAGAAAAACAGAAAGAAACACATTCACTTCAAATACAGAAAATGGCATTACTGAAAGGAAAAGATTTAGATTCGTACCTTAAATTGATTGTGAAAAGTAACAAATTGGAGGCGTGACACCAAGGAAAGAATTTCAGTAGAATGAGAAGATGAAAATGGAAGAGTTGCGCATCAGAAACCAGAGAAGGTCAGTGAATACAGGGGTGTTGGGTGAATGGGTCTCGGTGTGAACTGGGGGATAGTCAATGGAATTGAATTGTAGATTTTGTAGCTTAAACTGGGTTATCATCTGATGCTGTAGATCACAGCAGCAGCAGAAGCAGAATTGTATTCAATGACAATCTGTAACCTTTCCCTCAGGATAATCTCTCAGTCCACTATTACCATCAAGCAGATCTATGGTTCAGTGACGAGTGTGGGTGAAGATGCCAGGGTCAATACCATGTGTATGTTTTACCTGATGACAACCCATTAAAGCTACTGCAATTGACTGGTTACATTCGAAACAGCAGAACTAACGTCTGGTACAGAGGCAGAAATGATCCCGCGACTAACAAATCTGATCTAAGCTCTGTCATCCTGCCAAATCCAAGCATAAATGTCGATGGACCATTAAACATCTTACTAGAGGAGAGGACTCCACAAATATCCCCATCCTAAATAATGGAACAGTCCTGTACATCAGTGTAAAAGTCAAGTATGTGGTGTCTGCACAATCCTCAGCCAGGCATGTTGAGTGGAAGACCCACCTCACCCGATCATGATGCCCACAGAATCACAGATGAAAGTCTTCAACCAATTCTATTCGCTGCAGGTGGCATGAAGAAACAGCTGAACACAGTATATAAGACAAAGACATTGGGCCCTGAACACCATTCCTGTGGCAGGGTTGAAGACTTGTGCGGCACAACAAGCCATGTCCCTGTCGAAGCTGTTTCATTCCAGATCCAACTCTCACATCTCTCTGTCAATGTGGAAAATTACTCAGCTATGTCCAGTTCATTAAGAGGGGAATAAATACAATCTGACCAATTACCACCCCATCAGTCCCATCACGACAGTAAATTGGTGGGAGTTTTTTTTTTTAACAGAGTTGTCAAGCAGCACAGAAATAAGCAGCTCAATGTGGTTTCCAATAGGTCCCAATGTGGAGATAGTGCTGTTGTGAACTTGTCATTGGATTATGTTAGAAACGAAAATCGCTTCTCAATAATCGCTCTAGACAAATTCAGGAAAACAAAGTTTTATTAGCAAGTCTGCAGAGTTGGGCCCCCTTCCGAGAGAAAGGCGCCCCAGGCTAACAAAGTTTTCGATTAAATACAGTATAAGCTCCTCCCCTCTATAGCTCTAAAGAGTCACGAGGTTCACATTCTGAACATTCATTATTTTTCCATTCTGGACCCTTATCACAAAGTCTGCAGTATATGTCTCCCTAGTTGTTTTTCTAGCCTGCAGTCTTATCAGTCAAGGACTTATTCTTCTCTGTCAGACTTAGTGGTCTTATCAATCAAGGACTTGTTTTTCTACTCTGTCTCGTCCTTTATTATAGAGAAGCATGTTTTACCCTACCCCTATGGCTCTATTCCCCTTAGACTCTGGGGTCATGCACGTCTTAACTGTTTGTACCGAAATCGTCTCTCACAATTCCACCCTTTCTTTTTTTTTAAGATGTTCATGACAAAGATAAGCCTCCTCCCATCAGGGGCCCGGGAAATCCTTGGTCTTTCGCAGCAACAGCACCTTAAGTTCCTGCGTTCCATGCTGGGGTACCGCCACTGCCTGGAGTTGGGAAAAAATTTTCTGGATTAAAGATTGAACACAGGGGATCAGGCAGGGTAAGATGAGTAGAAGCATTACGCCCCCCCGCCCCCCCAGCCACCAGTAACGCCGTGCGCCACCAACTACCACCTAGGAGACCATCCCACCATCCGATGCCACCAAGAGGACGCCAGGATTGTACCGGCACATGGGCCAGTTTCCGAATTGTATCGGAAATCTTCAAAACCGTTTTACCATTATCGTCAATTTTCAGACAGCAGTTAGTCAGGTTAAACTTCCCGCACACGCCCCCTTCCGAGGCCAACAGATAATCCAAGGCAAGCCGGTTTTGGTATATAGCAGCCCTCATCTGATCCTGCTGCTTAGCCAGCAACTCCAGGGCCAGGGCGGTCTGATTAGTAATGACCTCTACGACTGCTTGGAGCCTGATAATTCGGTTTAACATATAGATAGGAGTACGGTATCCCCATGATCCGTCCTGTGCCCACGTAGCAGGCCCGTAGTATTCAATAATATGGGCCGGTGGCCACTCATCCCCCCAATCACCGATTTGGATATCCCTTGGCGACCTACGCAGGGAGTCAAAGAGTTTAACTCCCAAATCATCGCCTTCCTCCCGGGGTAATAGGAAGAATTCAGGTCTTATTAGACCCAGGAAGCATACTCCAGCCCATCCCATGGGCAGTTTGGAATATGCCTGATTACCGCATATACAAAATAGGCCATCTGGAGCAGGCCCTCCCTGCCTCACAACGTCATCCCACAGCTCCTTTACCCCAGGGACGCCCTCATAAGGACCAGGACCACTGCAATTCCAGTATTCGGATTGTTGGCCCCGTGGCAGAGTCTGGACAGTATTATCCCAGCATTGATTCCCCTGACAACCACCGCTCCACACTCTTTTCATGCCATCGGAAGGGTCAGCACTTAGCTCGTAAGAGGAAGAATCAGTACGTAACCGAATGCAATTTTGATGATCTCGGTTTGCAATGTACCAAGCAATATTCTCAGGCCACCATACCTGTGTGGTGGCATTCAATACACTCTGACAGGGACTAATTCCTACCTCCACGGTCCCCTTGCCTTCAACACATAACTGGCCCTCAGGGCTATTTGTCAGTCTCCATCCCTGGCTATTCCTTTCGTTGACATGTGTCCAATTGTATTGAAGCAATTCCCATATGTCTAAGCTTTGACCAGTCCACGGCCATTGTTCTGACATATGTGGCCCCCCCCACAAACAATTGCTAACATTTAAAACAGTGGCAATCCTAGAGGTGAGATCAATAAACAGGTTTTGTGTTACATCAGGGAGCTCAATCTCCTCTTCTACCTCTTTGTATATAGATGGCACTTTAGAGACAACGACCGTTCTCTGACGGTCGTGCTCTTTCTCTAACTCCCGTTCAGTGTTCTGAACTCTGGTCTCCTTGACTCTGTCAACCTGCTCTCTGAGCAACACGGAGGGTAGGCCCCACTGCCCATCTTTGTTAACACACACCCAGCGGTCATTTTTAGGGCACCCACGGACTTTGCCACCGTACCCTTTATTATACACTTGATAATAGGGTTTTCCATCCTCCCAACATTCTTGCCGTGCATTCACATCGTAACACCGATCGTTCACATGGGAGTGAGACACAAATGATCCCGAGTAGATCTGAGTCCCAAGTCTCACCGTAGTCCGACATTTGTCACATCTCCCCTCGCCCTCCCCCACATACAGGAGTAAACCGATCAATATCCCCACCAATACAGTCCAGGTAGAGTTCATTGTCGCTGTCTTTTCAGCTTTACCACCAATGGCTTGTCCCCTGGCCCGCATGTCCAAGTGCTCTCTCCTTCTGGCGGAACAGGCCCCTTTATCCTCGATGCGTGGGCCCACCCTTTTTCTTTCGTCCGAACAGCGGCTTCAGTTGTTAACAGGACCAGGAACGGTCCTTCCCACTGCGGCTGGAGCTTTTCGGCCCTCCAGGTCTTTACAAGTACCCAATCTCCGGGCTCCACCTTATGTAAGAGGAAGTCGAGCGGCGGAGTTTGAGCCAGGAGACCCTTCCTCCGGAGTTCTGCAAAAGAACGGGATAAGGCCAGTAAATAGTCTCTGACAAATACATCTTCCCCTTGTAGAGTGGGACATCCATCAACCTTACTCCAATATGGTAATCCGAACAGCATCTCATAGGGGGAGACCCCGATATCCCGGCGAGGTGCTCTACATATCCTCAATAGGGCAATGGGAAGGCACTTTGGCCATGGTAACTTAGTTTCTAACATCAGCTTCTTCAATTGGGTCTTGAGCGTGCCATTCATTCTCTCAACTCGACCCGAGCTCTGGGGATGACAGGGTGCATGGAATTTCCATTGGATACCCAGGGCAGTACAGATCAAATGGTGTAGCCTAGCAACAAAATGTGTCCCGCAGTCTGAGTCTATAGATTCCATCATGCCATATCTCGGGATTATGTTCTCTAACAATAGACGGGCCACGGTTGGTGCATCGGCTTTGGCGGTTGGGAAAGCCTCTACCCAGTGAGCGAAATGGTCTACTATTACTAGCAGATACTTCCATCTCTGTACTGGGGGTAAGTCTGTAAAGTCAATTTGGATCCTCTGGAATGGCCTAATTGCGAGGGGCTGACCACCAGCTGGCATAGAACGCATGGCTTTCTTGTTGATTCGCTGGCAAGTGGGGCATCCGACTATTTCTTGTTGGGCTAACGTGTATATCCCCCTACATACATAGTCTCTCAGGATCGTGTCACACATGGCTTGCACCCCCCAATGGGTCTGATGGTGTAATCGGTGCAGAATACTCCGGGTGATCTGTTTGTTTAGTACTTGTCTCCCATCAGGAACAGTCCACTTCCCGTTAGTTTCTAGCCGGGCACCCAATTGATCCATTTTATCAATCTCCCCCTGGGTGAAGACGGGTTGTTTAGCGAGCCCTTCCCTCAACAGTATTAATGTTAATAATTGGACAGATTTTTCGACCGCTGCCCGCTTGGCTTCCTCATCTGCCAGCCAGTTTCCCACCGCTTTCGGTGTCGACCCCTTCTGGTGACCGAGTACATGGACTACTGCGAGTTCTGTAGGCAACGCCAGGGCTTCCAACGTTAGGCTGATCATTTGTTCGTGAGCTAATTCTTTTCCCCGGGAAGTTATCAATCCTCGCTCTTTCCAGATTTTCCCGAAAGTATGAACGATTCCGTATGCATACTTTGAGTCAGTATATATGGTCCCCACTTTCCCCTCCAACAACTTCCGGGCCCTCTGGAGGGCGTACAACTCACAGGATTGGGCTGACCACTTCCCGGGCAGTCGTCCGGACTCGATCGTCCGTTTCATTGCGCCATCTACGACCGCATAGCCACTGTACCGTACCCCACTGATGCACCGAGAGGACCCGTCGATGTACAGTTCCTGTCCTTCACCCAGCGGAGCCTCTTGCAGGTCCTCTCGGCTTTTGGTCTGTAAGTCTTCAAATTCCACGCAATCATGCTCCTGTTCCCCATCTGCAGGACGTCCGTATAGAAACTGGGCAGGGTTGCAACTGAGATCTTTTGCAAAATTGAGATCGTCTCCGGTCATCAAAATCGTCTCATACTTCAGGATGCGAGAGTCTGTTAACCAGCGGTGAGCCTTTTGAGCCAGTATGGTACTAACCGAATGTGGGGAGTATACTGTGATTCTTCCTCCAAATGTAAGTTTCCGGGCCTCTTCTACTAACATTGCCGTAGCTGCCACTGCCTGGATACAGGTCGGCCATCCACGTGACACAGGGTCTAACATTTTTGACAAAAATGCAACCGGCTGACGTTTCCCTGCCCGCAGCTGGGTAAGCACACCTTGGGCAATTCCGCCGGCGCTATTAACATATAACTGGAACGGTTCCTTCAGGGTGGGTAAAGCCAATACCGGAGCTCGGATCAGTTTACTTTTAATAATATTAAATCGCTGCTCCTCCTCATCTGACCAGTCCAGTTTTTGTTCTTCTTATCCCAGTTTGTCGTACAAAAACTTTACGAGAGTGGTGTAACTTTCAATCCACATCCGGCAATACCCTACTAGCCCCAGGAACTGTCTGATTTCCTTCTTCGTCCTGGGTATTGGCATACCCGTAATCCCCGATATTCGTTCTGGCGTGATACGGCGATGCCCCTTACTGACCTGATGGCCCAGATATCTTACTTCTTGCTCCACAAACTGGAGTTTTGACCTGGAGATGCGTAGGCACTGTTTCCCCAGGAAGTGCAGCAGGGCAACGTTGTCTGCTCGTACCTCCTCTTCTCCCGGTCCTGAGAGTAAGAGATCATCGACATATTGGAGCAATTGATTCTCCGCGTTACACCAAAATCCGCCTAAGATCTGCTCCAGTATTTGTCCAAACAAGTTGGGTGACTCCGTGAATCCCTGCGGCAAGACTGTCCATCTTAACTGTCACTTTCGTCCTGTGAAGGGATTCTCCCATTCAAATGCAAAAAGGTTCCGACTTTCTTCGTCAAGGGGGCAACTCCAGAAGGCATCCTTCAGATCTATTACGCTGAACCATTCATGTTCGGGGGGAATTTTACTCATTAACGTGTAGGGATTGGGTACCACCGGGTATCTAGCCTGGACTACTTCATTCAACCCCCGCAAGTCTTACACCAGCCTATACGTCCCATCCGGCTTTCTCACAGGGAGTATTGGTGTATTGAAAGGGGGCATACATTCCTCCAGTAGTCCATCTGTGATTAATCTTTCTATCACAGGTTGTAACCCTTCCCGTCCTTCCATAGCAATCGGGTACTGTTTCCTTCTTACCGGGCCTTTTCCTGGTAACATGGTGATTTGGAGAGGTTTGATGTTTAGACCACCTCTGTTCCCCTCTCGGTACCAAACTTCCGGGTCTATTTGTTGATCATCTTCTTCGGTGAGGGCGAACAACCTTACCACCATTTCCCCGTTACTTGGTACTGTTCCGATCCCTAGTTTGATCTGCAAGTCTCTTCCTAACAAATTAAACCCCGCCGATGGCAGTAGAAGGAGGTCTCGTTTAGTAGTTCTGTTTTCATACCCAATTTCCACGTCCTCCACTACTGGGACTTGCAATGTCTTTCCTCCAATGCCAGATACCCCCATAACTGTTCTTCCTGCTCGGGCGCCGGGGGTATTTGGATTATACTTGATCTTTCGGCTCCCGAGTCCACCATAAATATGATCTCCGACCCTTGGGGCCTTACTTTCAAATTTACCAGGGGTTCCTGTCGATAGTCCTTTTGCCCCAAGGGTAGGAACCCCCGACCTCCCTAATCTTCCTCCATCAGGGCGTACGACCGCACTTCCCGCTTGTAGCGGGGGCACTCTCGCTTAAAATGTCCCTCTTCATTACAGTAGTAACATCTGAGTATCCTCCTCGTTTCCCTGTCGCGGCCTCGAGTTCCTCCACCCTTCCTTTGTTCCGGCCCCGGTCCTCTTTTCCTCTGCTCTTGCCACAACTCTCCCCTCTCCGGTTCCTGCCACGGCTCCCCCTTTTCCCTCCTTCCAACTGTCACTTGTTGCACTGTCTGCATCATTATCTTTGTCGCCTTCTTTTGCTTCTCATCGTCCCTTCTCACAAACACCTTTTGCGCCTCCCGTAGTAGTTCACTCAGAGGTTTACTATCCCAATCATCCATTTTCTCTAACTTCTTTCGTATGTCCGGCCAGGCTTTTGATACAAACTCTACCCGTATGAGTTGCTGTCCCACTTCTGTCTCAGGGTCCACACCAGCGAACTGCTGCAAGTTCTTCCTAATCCTGTCTAGGAAGTCTGTAGGGGTTTCTTCCGGGTTTTAATGATTCCCAAAGGCCTTGGTAAAATTGTGCCCCTTCGGGGCTGCCTGCCTTATTCCTTTTATCCAATATTCCCGCATGTTCCTCATGTTGCGTCTTCCTTCTTCCGTTTGCTTATCCCACTCGGGGTCGGTGAGGGGAAATTTCTGTTCCCCTCCTGCTCCTCCCTCTCTCTCCCAGACCAACAGCGCAGCTTGTCGTATCATCTGTCGCTCCTGGCTAGAGAACAATGTTCCCATGATGGAATACATCTCATCCCACGTGTAAGTATTTGGCCCCAGGAACTGATCTAATTGTTTAGCCAGGCCCATGGGGTCCTCCAGTAGGCCCTTCATCTCCCTCTTGTAATTCCGCACTTCACTACTCGTTAAGGGGACGTTCACATATCCCGTCCCTCCGTCCGCGCCTCCCATGGGCACTTCCCGGAGTGGATTCATTCTTGCAATCGGGACAGAGTTCCATCTGTGACCCTTTTCAGCTTGAGATCTAGTCTGTACTCCTGAGGCACCTGGTGGTTCCTCCCCGCTTTCTTCCCCTTCCCCTGAATCGTCGCCACCCGAAGGACTATTTTGCGGGGCCGACGGGGTCACGTCGGGCGGCGGTAAGTGATATAAAGGTTCCCATTCTTTCTGCCCTTTCGAGTCTTCATTGGTTACCTTCATTTTGCAAGATAGTGTGACTGGTAGCCAACAAAGGGCGTAATCACTTTCCTCCCGAGTAACATTAGGTTTCGAATTGACATATAAAATTAGAGCTTGCCGGACCCAATCTTCATCAGTGCCGAATTTAGGCCACCACACTGAGTCTCCCTGAATAGGCGTTTGGGACCACGTTTGACAGTATCTCACCATCTTCTTTCTAGATTTTCCTTTTCTCCTACCCTGATCCCAATTATTTAACATTATTCCTAACGGACTATCGTCAGGTACCCCGGGGTATTTTTCATTGTCTACGCTCAAGCCTACCTTTCCCTTATTCACCTTGGATCCCTTATTTCCCATTGCCGAGGACTTTGTAAAATCGGAGATTCCTGTATTATCCCGTGATAATCTATCACTATTTAGCCAATTCCCGGACCTTCAGTCCCGTGATCGCCCAGGTGCCTTTGCAGGCATCCCCGGTCTTTGGATTCCCGTGTCCTACGTCTCTGTGGAACAGATCACAGGCACCCCGTAGGTCCACGTTCCTCCGCAAACACGGTCTCTGCAAAATCTCGCACAGACGAGCCCCGGTCTCTAGATTCCTGAGTCCCACGTCTCTGTAGAAAAATCTACAGGCACTCCGCAGGTCCCCAGTCCCCCGGAAAGACGGTCCCCGCAAGTCTGTTCTTACCTGGGTTCGGTGCACCGAAATTACTCGATCGTTAACCGTCCCCACTGCCTCGGCCACACCCCTCCTTTGTTCTCCTGAGCCTTCCGGATATCACTCGCTCAAGCCGCACGGGGCGACAAGCAAGGAAGCAGGGACTACCGAACTCGGCAGGGTGCACCTTCTCCGATGTCCTTCCGCAGCCCCCCTCGCGGCCGGAGTGTTGATCCGACGAGCCCCCAAGTTTGTTAGAATCTAAAATCGCTTCTCAATAATCGCTCTAGACAAATTCAGGAAAACAAAGTTTTATTAGCAAGTATGCAGAGTTGGGCCCCCTTCCGAGAGAAAGGCGCCCCAGGCTAACAAAGTTTTCGATTAAATACAGTATAAGCTCCTCCCCTCTATAGCTCTAAAGAGTCACGTGGTTCACATTCTGAACATTCATTATTTTTCCATTCTGGACCCTTATCACAAAGTCTGCAGTATATGTCTCCCTAGTTGTTTTTCCAGCCTGCAGTCTTATCAGACAAGGACTTATTCTTCTCTGTCAGAGTTAGTGGTCTTATCAATCAAGGACTTGTTTTTCTACTCTGTCTCGTCCTTTATTATAGAGAAGCATGTTTTACCCTACCCCTATGGCTCTATTCCCCTTAGACTCTGGGGTCATGCACGTCTTAACTGTTTGTACCGAAATCGTCTCTCACAGATTACTAATCCGGCTGAAAATGTGCTGCTGGAAAAGCGCAGCAGGTCAGGCAGCATCCAAGGAACAGGAGAATCGGCGTTTTGGGCATAATCCCTTCTTCAGGAATGCCCGAAACGTCGATTCTCTTGTTCCTTGGATGCTGCCTGACCTGCTGCGCTTTTCCAGCAACACATTTTCGGCTCCGATCTCCAGCATCTGCAGCCCTCACTTTCTCCTCGATTATAAATACAGAGCAGGCTAATGCTTGGGCAGCTGGTCACAGCTGGTAGAATAATAAAAACAATTATTAACATATCGAGATCTAAGATCTGGTGTCAGTAACAGTGATCTTTTGTCCAATGTGGATTGTAAACATCGATCCCCTTACCCTATGTACTTTCAGGAAGTGAATCTCCTGTGCTTTCTTGCTCTGACCTAAAAGTGTCTCCAGACACGCAGACATGTGATACACTCTTCAATGGTCTTTGAAACAGCCAAGCAAGACTCTCAATTGTATCAACTGGTCCGAGCTCTTAAAAGATATACCAGGAGAGAACACCCGGCCCCAACCTTGGTGTCAGAAAAGGGAACGGGAAACATAGTCCTGTTGACCCTGCAGAGACCTCCTTCCTAATGTCTGACGGTTTGTGACAATATTTACAGCGCTTTCCCACAGACTGCACATCGGGAAATGAGTACGTCACACAACACGTTGAGCTTTCCCTGTGCGAGTTAATGGCCGAACATCACCTTCATGCAGTTTTACCCATACAATATTCGTATGCCTTAATATGGTTAAACATTGTGAAATATAAAATGAGAGCTGCTGTAGTCCCTTCAGCCCATCAATTTTGCTCCTCCATTAAATATACACGCAGTTCTCAGATAACACGTGTTGATTAACAAAAATTTGGCTGCAATGTGATTCATGATCCTTTTTCCATAGAGTGAGCTCCCGTTCACTGTGACGCAATTCCTTGCCGGGAACCAGCTGAACAGCAAAACCCAGCCTCAGGATCCTCTGTCTGCAAAATGTCCAATCATGTGTTCAACTAAAACAGGAATGCAATCCGCTCTGAAAGACTTGAAACTGAGCCTGTAACGGGGAATTGTAGTCTACATTTAGAAGGAACTTTATTTCAAACTGTGGGAGACTCTTGAGGAGAACTGGAATTTCCCCATCGGCATCACGTGGTCAGTCAGCCCCACGCACTTTCTGTTGAAGATTGTGGTGAAAGGTACACTGCTGTAGTCAGTGACTTTAGTTTGAAAGTGTTACATTTAGAGGACAGTTTCATTACAATATGTGATTTAAAGATGTATTTAGACTCCGCTAGTGTGTGCGATAGACTAAAATTAACTTTTGGTTTTATTGATAGTTTGGGGGTTTGTCCCTTACCCTCTTTTTCCCAGAGGCGCAATTATTCATATTGCACGATTTTCTACTGCATTATTGGAGAACAACCTGGACTGATAGCTGATCTATCTTCACACGATACTCCTGCTCTCTCCCTATCCCTAATTTCCAGAAATCCTTATTTATATTCAGTGCCTTGGTTTCCACAGCCTGATCTGGGAAAGAGTACCCCTGGTTCGCCAGTCTCTGAGTGCAGACATTTATTCTCATCTCAATGCAAAATGGCCTGTCTGTACCTAATACTGTGGCCCCTTGTTTTAGACGTCCAAGCCAGGGAATTACCATCCCTGCTTCCAATCTGTCTCGCCCTGTCAGAGTTTTATATATTTCACTGTGATCACCACTCAGTTTCCTAAACGGCATAGAATATAAGCCCAGTCGCCCCAAACTCTGCTCCAACAACAAGCCTGTCATCCCAGAGATCAGTCTGATCATCTTTCGCTGCTCTACCTCAATGTCAGGTTTGTTCTTTATTGGGTAAAGTTGCACACAATACTGTACAATGTTCGAGATGGGGTCTCACTAAGGCCCTGTACAGCTGCAGTAAGATATTCCTGTACTCGTGTACTCAATTGCCCTGAAATGAAGGTGAGCACGCCATTTATCTGCCTACCTGCTTTCTGCTCCTGCAATATTGCTTTCAGTGACTGATGTACAGGGAGATCCAGATTCATTTTAATGTTACAGCTACCTACTTGCAGGGTCTATGTACACTGGTCAGCGTGCCAATGCCATTCCCAGTATTGACCTCTGGCTTCAGAACTCACTGCCCTACATGTATTTAGAGGGCTGCGCAGAAATAAACGAAAATGCAGCTTACGTTCCTTTATAGAGCAACATTTTTCAACCACTCCCTTTTCAAATGAGAGACTGCCATTTTATTGTTCCCATCAAAGTGCACAACATCTTATCTCTCCCATTGGTCACTATCTGCCACGTATTTTCCCAGTAATTTCACTTATCTCAATCACTTTGGAGCTTTTTTGCATTCCCCTCACCCACTCACATGCTGACTTCGTTCAGTGTTGTCAGCAGAGTTGGGAATGTTGCATTTGAGCCCCTCAACCAAATGTATGATGTGTATTGGGAACAGCTGGGGCCCAAGCCACGATCCTTGCTATATCCTACTAGCCTTCTTTTTTTTTTAAACAAAACATTGTTTTATTCCTACTCAGTGTTTCCTGCCAGCTCTCCCATTCTAAAACCATGACCATGTATTAACCTCAGTCCCACGGGATTCAAATTCGCACAATAGGCTTCGGCTTTATCAAAAATCTTTCTCAGATTCCACCGATATTGCATTGATAGCTTCTCCATTATTTTGCTAAAAGCCACTTTCTCAAATATGATTCCTATTTCATGAATCGCTGTTGACTTTGTCTATGCCCATTAATGTCAGTCCGATACTTTCTCTAAACTGTTTAGTTGCTAATTTCATTCTATTCCCTTTTTCTCACCAGACTAAAGATCCAGAGTATTGCTAGGAAGTTTTCTTTATTGTTTTGTTTTCCTCTGTGGAGGCATAACTGAAGCATTTGATCCATTGTTCTGCTATTTCCCGGTCCTCAATTATCTGGTATCAAACTGTAAGAAAGCTGCACATTTCTTTCTCTTAATTTTGCCATTGGCATATGTTCAGAAACTATTACAAATTTTATTTCTAATACTAATAATTCTATTTAATAATTCTATTTATAATACTATTATAAACTTTGTTAAGATATTCTTCAGAAACCTATCAATTCATATTTTAAGGTACTCAGTGATTGGCCTTCCACAGCCATACAATCACAGAAGCAAAGATGCTGTACCATCAGAAATACAGCACGGTCGAAATGAGGCCCATTTCCCGACACAATACCCATAGCCGTGAATCGTAAGGCATTTCAAGAGCACAACCGAATATTTTCTAATGGTTTTGAGTTTACCATGACAACTCCCCACTCAAGAAGTGCATTTCAAACCCAACACACTCTGGGGGTAAAGCAATCCTCAAATCCTCAATAAACCGCAAACCCTTCATTTTATATTTGTGGTCTTTTGACTAAAAGGAACAGCGGTTGTCCATCCACCCTGTCCATACTCCTCTTAATCCTATGCTTCTGAATCACGACCCCCACAGCCTCCTCTCCTCCAGTCTAACCAACCAAAGATTATCCAGATTCTCCTCCGCGCACCCGCTTGTGCACTCACATCCTTTCTGTAATGTGGTTTCCAGAACTACACACAGTATTCCATGTTGGCCTCACCAAAGTTCCGCATAGCTCTTATAATCTGTACCTCAATGAATCAGGGTTATGTTTACAGTCCCCTATGCTTTCCCAAAATCTGTATTAACCAGTCCATCACGTTCAGGGATGTGTATAGAAGCATCCTCTGACCTTCCTAGTGTCATTCATTGAATCCTCCCCTGTCTGAACCCTTCTTCCAAAGTGTATCACCTAATATTTATCAGGGTTATATTCCATCTGCCATTGATATTCCCAGCTGACCATTCCACCTGTATCTTCCCGTAACTTAAGGCCTTCCTCCTCATTGCCAAACAACCGGCCAATCTGCGTATCAAACGCAAACTTACTTATCATACTCCCCACCCCTCGTCCATATTCACAGCTACATCATTTACAAGTACCACAAATATTAAAGTTGAAAATCACACAACATCAGGTTAAAGTCCAACAAGTTTGTTCGGAGGCACAAGCTTTCGAAACGCTACTTCTTCATCAGGTGATTGCGCGCTTTGATGAAGAAGCAGAACTTTGAAAGGTAGTGCCGTCGAATAAACCTGTTGGAGTATAATCTGGTGTTTTGCAATTTTTAGCATTGTCCACCTGGTCCAACACCAGCACCTCCAAATCACAAATAATAAGGGACACAGCATTGATCCCTGTGGTATACAATTGGACACTGGCCTCCAGTCACACAAGCAGCCGTCTACCACCACCTTCAGTTTCCTGTCACTAAAACTCATTTGGATGCAATTTGGCAAGTCATTAATGAGTCCTTACTGTTCCCTGGTTGTTCTGATTCCGCTGGACATACTTGTAGGATATCTTGGAATTCTCCCTACTCTTGCCCTGCCAGCAGGTTTCCATGCTACTGTGTTAGTTAGTCCCCAATGCGTGCAGAATTTCCTCCTTATTGAAGCCTTAAATGTTCTGTCCTTTATCCTGCCATTATTTCCCTTGAATGCGGATTAGACACAGCCGGGGAAATATCCTGTTAATTTCCAACTTGTCACATGTGTTGTGACTTCTTTAAATTTCACAGTCAACCATCTGTCATTATTTTAAACTCTAGAGAACACACACGGAATTTCCTCATCACGCAATCTCGCCAACTGAGGCATTAATCTGGAGAATGTCCATTGAACTTCCTCTGCGGTCAGTATATTCTTTCTCAGATTTGGTGACCAAAACTGTACTCAATATTCCAGGTACAGTCTCACCAACACGCTGTTAAACTGCTTCAACATGTCTTTACATCTATATTCTGACTCCCTTAAAGGAAGGCAATCTAAACTTTAATTTACCACTTGCATATATTCCTCCAAATACCCTTCACATTCATTGCATTTACGAACTCATTGCGTGAGATCTAATAGAAAGCCTTCTGATCATCTAATTTGTACTGTTTCCCCATTATCTATGCTGTAAGAATCAACTTCAAACAATTCCAAAGCTTGTCAAGTATAATTTCCCTTGCAGAAATGCATACTGATTTTCTCCAATGTTGCTGTTTTTTTCTAAATAACAAATATCACATCCGATATAATAGATTCCAACAGTTTCCCTACAAATGTCAAGTTAATTGGTCTGCAGTTCTCCAAACTATCTCTTCTTCCCTTTGTAGATGCTTGGATCACTATCGTACATCCATAATGCTTGGATCACGTTTACTAATGTCCATTTATCTACAACGGCTTTCCGACTATGCAGAATGCACTGGGAAATGGAACACAGTCATCGACATTGCAACTAATAGTTCTATTAGTGGTTTATTTCTGAAGATTTTGGTATGAAGTATACCTGGTTTGTCAAGATTAGCAATGCTCAATCCAGCTGCATGTTCAAGTAAAGCCTTGTTACTAATATAAATTGACTTTATGTCTTTCGATCTACAAGTCCTGCATGATCACTTCGTATTTCCGGGTGATTTTCCGGATGTTCCTCCATGAAGACAGATCTAAAGTAACTGGTTATTTGCTTGGCCATTTCCCTGTTATCCATAATAAGCTCGTCTCTCCTGATTGCAGATTTCCAGATTTGACTTTGCTTTTCTCTTTCCTTTGAAATATAGATCATAGATTTATGCAGTATTTGTGTTCCTGTTTGTTTGCATGCATGTTCGCTTTTTGATTTGCTTACCCGTTTCATGGCGCTCCTTTTCTGGATCGTAAATTTCTGTGAATTCTCAGGATTCCACAATGTCTGGAATTCTACTGAAGTCGCTTCCTGTGATTAATATAATCTTTAATTTATTATGCTAATCATTGTTAACTCCCTTTCTCACTCTTGGGTGTTTTACCTGAAATAAATAGACATTTTTTCAGACTTTGTAATATTTCTATAAATCTCCTGGTCCTGACTATATATATTCAGGAACACTGCAGGAGGACTGGAAAGAAATAGCGGGGGCCCTGGTTGGTACTTTTGCATCATCGGTAGCCAACGGGTGAGTTCCTGGAGGACTGGAGGTTAGTGAGTGGTGTGCCGTTATTCAAGAAGGGTTACAAATAAAAACCGGGGAACTATAGTCCAGAAAACTAAAATCTGTAGCAGGTAAGTTACTTCAGAAGATTCTGAGGGAGAAGATATCCGTGCATTTGGAAAGATAGGGCCTTGTGAATGGGGGATTATGGCTCACACATTTGTTAGACTGCTTTGATGAAGTGACCAGTAAAACTGGCAAGGGCATTGTTGTATATATAGTCTATATGGATTACAGTAAGGCCTTCACTAAGGTTCCACATGGTACTCTACTCTGGAAGGTTAGATCACATGGAATTGAGGGGGACCTGGCAAATTAGGTCCAAAATTGGCTTGATGATAGGAAGAAGAGAGTAATTGTGGAAGGATGCTTGTCGAACTGGAGGCCTGTGATGAATGAAATACCTCAGGGGTCGGTGCTGGCACTATATAATTATATATATATGTATATATATATGTATATATATGAATGTACAGGCATGATTTGTAAGTTTCAAGGTGACACGAAAACAGGTGGTATCGTGGACAGTGAGGAAGGTTATCAGAAATTTCACAAATTACAACAGTACCTTGATCAAGTGGGGAAGTGGGCCGAGAAATGGCAAATGGAGTTTAATTCAGATAAGAGTAAGTTCTTGCATTTTGGAAAGCCAAATCAAGGCAGGAATTTAATGGTGAATAGCAGGGCCTTAAGGAGTGCAATGGAACAGAGTGACCTTGGAATTCAGGTGTACGGTTCTCTGAAAGTGGAGTCCAAGGTAGACAAGGCAGTGAAAAAGGCATTTGGCTCACTGGCCTCTCATCAATAACAGCACAGAGTATCGAAATTAGGGAGTTATGTTGCAGTTATACAAGATGTTGGCGAGTCCATATTGTAGCGTCATGTTCAGTTTTGTTCACTTTGCTCGAGGAAGGGTTTTATTAAGCTGTAAAGAGTGCAGAAGAAATTTACAAGGATGTTGCCAAGACTCAACGGTCTGAGTTATAGTGAGAGGTTGAACAAGCTAGGAGTTTTTACTTTAGAATGTATGAGGCTGAAGGGGATCTGATAGTAGTGTAAAAGATCATGGGAGGCATAGATAGAGTGAATGCTCACAGTCGTTTTTCCCCAGGATTGGGCAATAACGGACAAGAGGGCAGCAATTTAATGTCAGAGGGGAAAAAGTAAAAGGGCAATTTCTTTTACACACAGGGTGGTATGCATATTGGATGAGCTGCCAGCAGAAGTGGTTGAGGCGGGTACATTTACAAAATTTAAAATTCATTTGGACAAATACACAGGTAGGAAAGGATTAGAAGGATACAGGGAAATGGCAGGGAAATGGGGTTAGTGTGAATGGACATTTTGTTTGAAATGGACCAGTTTGGGCTGAATGGCCTGTCTCTGTACTGTAATAGTATATAGGTCTAACAACCATTGTTCTCTTACTGGATGTTATATTGTATTTTCCCAATTCACTGGAGTGAAGTTGACACTCTAGCCTCTGGGCTTCCATGATGTTTGACCAGAATGTTCAAACATTCCATACTGAATGCAGACGCCGTGTAAAATACAACATATTAATGTCACTATTCCTCCAAAGCTGCTCCAGAGCTTCAGTAATTAGTCCTTCCGACCACACAATATTATATAGTCAATAGACAAAAGACAATAGGTTCTGGAGTAGGCCATTCTGCCCTTCGAGCCTGCACCACCATTCAATATGATCATGGCTGATCATCCTTCATCAGTATCACACAACTCCAAATCCGAAATGATCTGCTCTCTAGTTTGGTTCGCAACATACTCTTCAACCTACCTGATATACAGTTATGGATTTATTTTTCACAACATTAGCAGTCACTTAGCTAACTCAGTCACGATGCAACTTGACACCATCCATTATTACTGCAGAACCCACGAGTATTTGTTACTCATTCATAGGATGGGTCTTAGCTGGATAACCAGCATTTACTGGCCATGCCAGACGGCAGTTACGCATCAACAGCGTTGCCTTGGAGTGACATGCAGGTCAGACCAGGTAAGAACAGCCGTTTCCTTCCCTAAAGAACATTAGTGAACCAGATGAGTTTTTTTTCCAACAATCAAGAATGGATTCCTGATCATCATAAACCCTTGATTCCAGATACTTATTGAATTCAAATTCCACAATCTGCCATGGCAGGTTTTGAAACCATGTCCCCAGAACATTACCTGTGTCTCTGGGTTAAGAGCCCAGCGATAATATTATTATGTCATAGCTTCCCTTTGAGTATAGTTGCATATATAATTTCCAGAGCCTATGGTGCAAAATATTTGCGCGACAGTTTTGGTTCAGATATATAACACAACAAGTTTGTTTCTCCTTGGTATTTGTTAGACCCACCCAAACTGATTCTGTGGAATCTGATGGACAGAGCCTGTGTCGTTATAAGTGATAAACTTGGATAATGCATTCGAGGAGGCTCACCCCGATGCTGAGATGATCTGCAGACATGTCAAGCAATACAGGACAAGCATCAATATCCATTCCGCTTTGTCAGGATAAGTGTCACCGTATATTCTCGCTGTTCCCTCACACTCACTGTATATCTGTTACATCACCTACCCTCAACCAAGGCTCACGCTCTATCTCCAAATAAGGCTTAAGCACGACCATTCCCGCTGCTGAATTCAGCACCTCCACTCCCTCACATTTTCTGTCCCTGATGCAATAGCCCCGCACACTAATAGCACTACATGGATACAACAATATGGACAGTCTCCCTCCGGCCACCTCACCATGTCACACCTCACCTAACCCAGCACTAGCAGCAGGGCCATCCACTCTCATCCTCACTCATTCTCTCCCTTTCTCCCATTCCACGAGAAACAGCCTGGAATAGGACAGAAAAGGCCACGCGGGTGGTGGAGTGCCGGATATCAGTTCCCTCATCCCCCGACCCTGATATGAGGGGAGGAACCTGGAAAGAGCCGGAGAGGACCAGAGACCTTTTGTGGAGTATCTGAAACACCCACGTCCCACCAACCGAATAAGGAGTAGTGTTCAATAAAGAGTAATTCTCAATTAAAACCTACTGCCAGTTCCAACTTCATCTCTCTCACTCGCAGAAGAACAGATACCCTATTGAACAGCGATGCAGGCAGTGAAATACATGGACGTATTGGTAAATACCCCAATATACTAACATGCACAATGCATACAAGGATATAAGCATGCACACACGCAGAAGCACACAAAAACATAATCAGTCACACACAAATAGACACAAACACAGATAGAAACACACAGGCTGAAACAAAAACAGACGGACATAGTCACACAAATATAAAAATAACAAACACATGTACACACACATACATAAATGCACATTAAGACACCGACACGAGTGCCATTAAGGCACAAATAAATAAGTTTTTGATCTATATGGAGATCAAGGATTCTAGGGACAAGGTAGGAGAATGATATTGAGGAACATATTAGAAATGACTGAATGGTATATCAGACTCGATAGGCCAAATGGTCTAATTTTGCTCCTTTTTTAATGCTCGTGTGGTGTTATGCTATCAGATATTCTCTTCCTGAGACAGCAGCAGCAGCATATTTGATTTGAAACAGTCAGTGGTTATGTGGGAAAAGATTGGAGGGCAGAATGGTAAATGGCTATTCCCAGTTATTGTACCGCTATATCCGAAAAGGGGCAGTGATTTGATATGAGGTCAACACAGTTTTTAAAAATTGTGTCCCACAATGAAAGAAGGATGTCCCTTTCCGTTTACAGTTCTGAAATCTGTGGTGTCCTCATCTTCAGAGAGCAGTGAAGACTCGGTTAATTAAGATATTTTAGTTTGAGCTTGACTGATGTTTGCCGGGCAGGAGAGTCAATGTTTATTGTGAATAGGCAGGAGACGGATGGTCAGACACACTTGGATCAGCCATGAGCATTCTGAATGGTGCCGCTACATGGCCAACTGCTGCCCCTTTCCAAAATGTTTTTCCGTCAATCCACCCTCCCGGCCGTTACAGGAATATACTGCTACCCCTATCCCATGTGTTGTTCCCTCAATCCATGCTCACAGCCGTTACAGAGATGTACTGCTGCCCCTGTCCCATGAGTTGTTCCCTCAATCCACCTCTCAATGCGATTACAGGGTAGACGACCATCCCATTCAACCAGACTGGATCGTTACAATGAGACGGGAGGAGACCATTCTGCCCCTCCAAAGAATTACACAGGAATATAGGATGAAGTAATTCAGCTCGTTGAGTACATTCCATAGCCCAGGACGAGGCCATTCAACCCGCCTGAACTGCTGCGTAGGAACAGGGAAGCTGTCACTAACAGGAAATAGACAGTAGTGATATATGATCTTTTTAAACAAAACTGTAATTAGTTTTGACTCAGAGATCACTGTAGGGTCATCGATGATCAATAATCTATGTAAAATATCTGGATGAAGGGACGGAATAGATCAAAGCCGAACTACCTTGTACACCCAAATGATCATTCAATAGATCTTCAAATGGAGGTAGTGAATCTGCATTATAATGTGGACAGGCAAGTTTAGTGAGCATACCCTCAGCAGAAATAATATAATGTGAGTTGTCTATTGCAGTCGGGATCAATTTAAATGGAGGGAGATTGCAGAACTCTGTGATGCAGATGTTTTTCATATTCTTGGTACATGAATTATATGAAGTCTGTCTGCAGATGCAGCAAGTGATTCAGAAGGTAAGTAGAATTATGCTGTTTGTGGCAGCGGGTATTGGGTTTAATTAGGAACATTTCACTGTATCTGTACAGGGCATTGCTGAGACCACATCAGATACACTGGGTGCAGTTCTAATCCTCTAAACTAAAAATACAACTATATACAATTCCTTTCAAAGATGTTCAAAGATGATTCCCTTTACTCATTCCTGAAATGAAGGTCTTTTGTTATCGGGGATTATCTGTTTAGGTCTTAGATGAGAAATCTTATTAAACCACGATTTTCAGAAAAGTCTTTCAGCTGGATACATATTTTCTCTTGTTAAGAAGACTAAAGCTAGATAATATTTTTTTGAATGTGATGCATTGGTATTAACACAAATATTATGAAGATATCAACCCATTTTTAAAAATTACGCAGTTGTATATAAACATCTCATCAAATCATAAAACGGGCACATTATTTTCTTTTGCTAATGAAAGGCACTGTGCAGAACAGCAGTGATGCTGCATACAGCATACAGTCTATTATCATCCATTCCAGAGAATGTACATGAAGAGTGCACCTGGTCCAGTTTGGTTTTCAGTTGACATTCTTGAATTTTTCCACACAGAGACGGAGAAAAATATTACTTGCTTCAGAAGTAGCAGCCAATTGGTCTTTCTCTCTCTCTCTTACTTTGTTCTGCCTGAAAACAAGGTGTGAGAGCAGAAAAGTCCTCAGTAATCTTTACCACTCGTGGAGGATTCCTGATGAGGATTCATAGGAATCTCTGTACAGCTTGAAGCAAAGGGAATACAGCCAAATCCAACTGTTCCGGGAAGAAATCCGCATTCCCAGATATTTGTGTGAGCAGAATAAGTTCGAAGTCAGAGAAACATTTAGAACACTCTATCATTTTAGCATTTGTTCACAGTTCAACTTTCTGTGTCTCAGAGTTTTCAAGAAAAACTACCCAGTCCAATACCTATATCATTGGACACAGCACTCAACTGGTTACATTTAATTTTGCTTTCACTAATAGAGGAGTGGCAGAAGACATCAGTGACCCTCCAACATTGGACAGAACACGAACAAGAGATTCTCAAAGGGTTGTTAAGGTGTGAATTCCCTTCCACAGAAGATTGTGATGCCTGGATATTTCCATTTGTTCAAAATTGTGTATGTAAGACATTTGAAAGACAAATGAATGCAGGAAAATGGTACACTGACAGAAGAGTGCTGTTGAGACATTAATAAGATCATAGTGCATGGTAGAGCCTCACTCAGAGATTACTCAAAAGTGCTTTGCTCTCTCTGATTACAACATGCGATAACAGTACATCCAGGAAAATTACAGCTGTTTACTTTGAAATTACAGAAAATGAAAACAGAAGGAACAGGAATACGTAATTTGGGCGATCAAGCCATTATATATGACCATATCTGATCTACTGTTAGCATTAACTCCTCCTTAATGCCCAGCTATTCACACTCCTCCGCTCTCTGACAGGTCAAAGATTCATGTACCACATCTTTAAATACTTTCAGTGATGTAGCTCCCCTAACTCTCTAGTCCAGATAATTCCTGACATTGATTATCATCTGTGAGAGGAAAACACTCTCTACACATACACCGTCACCTATTGATATGAACAAGAGGTGAACACAGGGGCTCAGGAAAGACTGAATGGCCTTGATATCAAGGCAATAGTTAACTGAGGATGTTATCGGGACCATCTACTTATTTGAGCTTAATGAGAATCAGGTCTCACCTCCCCACTGGTTGGGGTCTTTCAGAGCACAAAGGAAGATGTGGTCAGTGGCCGACAATCCTCTCAGTCCCGGGACATTTCCCAGGAGATCCTCAGATTAACTTCCTCAGCACAAACATCTTCAGCTCCTTCGTCAAGTTCTATGTGTCCCATGCCGGGCGCCGCCCCCCCATCTATCCAAAGATCAGAAGCGGAGTGATCATTGAAGATCACATAATATTCCGAACATTTTTTCCCCACTCAGCTCCTGAAGCGGTCTGTGTCTATATTCAGCAAGACCCAAACAACATTCATGTTTGTGCTGTTAAAGTGTCAGTAACATTCATGTAACAGAACGGCCAGGCACTGCACATTTCCACAGTTAAAAGAGGAGCTCAGTCAGCACCTCAAGCTGGTTACACGCAGATATGTGGAAACTGTTCAGCCCATCGAAATGACTGAACAAGAAGAGGGACAGCCCATTCAATCCTCCTACCTGTTCCACAGGAAGAGGAGGCGTCTGGTCAGTACATTGAGCTGTGAAACAGGAACAGGCAGAGTTCAGTAAGACCCCTAACCTGTTCTATGGAACCGGGAGGAGACCATTCACCCCTCGAGACACTTACACAGGAATAGGAGGGTGTCATTGATGCTCCTGGAAAACGAATGGAGCAGATTTGCACTCAAAGACTGCTCACAATGTTCCTCGTGACTACATTGCCTGTGGAACAAATTATACTTTAACATGTTTTGCTGGTAGTGAGGAAGGAAGCCAAATGTTTTGTGCCAAGCCTCAAGGAGGCATAGTCCATCTCCAAGAAGACAGACCCATGTTCACCGTGGGGCTCAGAAGCTGGTGGGAATAGTTAACTGTTTTACAATGAAGGTAGAGATGGAAATGTGTTGCTGGAAAAGCGCAGCAGGTCAGGCAGCATCTACGGAATAGGAGAATCGACGTTTCGGGCATTCCTGAAGAAGGGCTAATGCCCGAAACTTCGATTCTCCTGTTCCCTAGATACTACCTGACCTGCTGCGCTTTTCCAGCAACACATTTCCATCTCTGATCTCCAGCATCTGCAGACCTCACTTTCTCCTCAAAGATTACAATGAAGGTACTTCGGCTCCTGTCGCGATGGTGGATAACGTGAAGTTCTATGTATGATCACACACCAAATGCACTATATTAATGTTGGAAGAGTTTAGTTATGGCTGTCTCTCTCTCTCTCTCTCAATCGAAATGGGGAGTGGTGTGGACTGAGAGGAACGTTCTCAGAGTCTTTTAAGCCACCGAGCATCATGTAAATCAATTTAAAAAACATGGAATTCATCACCGTATTAGTTCTGTTCGGAATATAATAAGTGACTGCCCACACCTTAAGTTTCAATGTAATCACCTCTTATTTCTTCAAAGCGCAACAGATTAATTCTCATGCACTCCCGATGGTACAATCATCCCAACAATTAGTCTGGTGAAACTCCTTTACACTCTTTCTGCCAAGAGGATTATTCCTTATAAAAAAAAGAAAATCTGTGCACAATACGCCAAATACTATCTCAACAACACTCTAGGGTTGATCACAATAATTCTGTTCCCTCACTTAGCTGTCTCAGCTTCTTTCCTGTGGTATAAAAAGCCATTCCTTTTCTCTGCATTTTGAATTCTCTCTGGAATTTTGAAGTTTCTTACATCTGTGCGTCAATCATCGCCAGGGGTGTCGAAGGAGATGTATATCACGTTCAGAGGGAGATTCAATCAGAAAGCACCCGGAGGAAACCCACGCTGACGCGGGGAGAACGTGCAAACTCCACACAGTCAGTCGCCTGAGGCGGGAATTGAACCCGGGTCTCTGGCACTATGAGGCAGCAGTGCTAACCGCAGTGCCAACGTGCCTCCCACATGCCACCGTGCCACCCACAATGCTGATCTTGAACTGAGTGGCTGATTCAGCTATTGCACAGGATAATAAAGAGTGAACCACATTGCTGTGGGTTTGCAGTCACACAGAGACCTGAACATGGAAGGATAACCCATTGCCTTCTCAAGAAGACATGAGGAAAACAGATATGCTTCTGTTTAAAACTAATGGTGATAATTTCATTTGCATTTCATCAGCTTCCTTCAGGAGACACCAAAAGATTATTATTCTGTGCCGCTCGATTGTGAGTAAATGATTTGACCACCATGCACTGTCTGTCCATCTGACAGATTCTGTGGAGAGAACAAATTACCCATCTCAAGTGCAAATATTTTGTGACGTAAGCATAGTTTGAAGGGACTTGAAAGGGTTATATCTGGATTTGCCAAAGACACAAACGATGAAGTATTCAGCAGTTGCATTGAGGCTGAGAAGGTGACTGAAATATCCGGTATGTGGATTGGGCAGGTTTGGTGAGTGGGGAGAATATGTAGAAATGTAAATATGAATGAAGAAAAAAGATAATGGAGATTAAGAATTGTGTGGTTTCTCCTCGTGTATTGTTGAGTAAGTTGTGAATAGTAATGTTATAATCAGTAATGAATACAATTTTTGAATGGATCTGAAAATGATGACTTCCAAATTTTAAAATTTGAATATGAACTGCAATTCAGTTCAACTCAGTTTAATGGTCAGATGGAATGACTGACCAGGAACACCAACTATAGCGAGGATGGGATAGTAACCACCTTGAATAATCAAAAGGATGTCTTCGATCCGTGATGCTAATGATATCCAAGGCCGAGAAAGGTAGTAAAGACCCGAGGACAAACTCCTGCCTGTTATTGTAATATTCCAGTCTATTGTTCTCAGATTCTGATCCATTAATGAAACATTCCAGTCTAATTTTCTCAGAGTCTGATCTCTCCTCCCCCTATCTCTCGAGCTGCTGATCCCTGTTAGTCCAGTCATTGATGCTCCCACCCATACTGGGATAACACATTGAACCGAGTCCTTAATTAATAGAAGAGTCAAACCCTCCAGTGAAACATCTCGGATCCACGGAGACTGACATCAATCACAATCACTGAGCAAATAGCTCCACCCAACGCCTTTCAATACAATATTGTTTTATTCACATTCAAAACAATGATACAAACTGTCATTTTCTGGATGGGCTCTGTGAAGGTGACAGATGAAATAAATCTTGAGGCCAGTAGATCAATTGAGTGCAACCATTCAATCTGTCTTGGATGCAGGAGTGATGCCATAAGTTTATCAGAACGTAAACATGCGTCTCTGATTATAAATGGAAACAAGCATCCTGGAACTATTGATCAAGTATCAGAATTTCAATCAAACAATTTTTATAATTCATGATCTTAGGCGAATGTGTGTCTGAGAAACGTAGGGTTGTAACAGTCAAATAGCATGGATAACAGAGAATTGTACGTGTCAAATGCAATTCAGATTGTTAATCCAGGTTTAGAGAGAGGCAGATGAGGCCTGTACTATTGATGCTATCGATGTTAGTGAACTGTGATGAAGTGTCATTTACTGGACTTCAATTACAGTGTGAATATGGTATTGTGGAGGAGACAGAAAACAGAGAGAATTGTGGGAAATGGCAGACTGGAGGGAGGGATAATAATATTCCCCAGTCATCAGTATTGGAATGTTACTCTTTACAACTCATATGAAGAACAGATTCAAGGATACATCTAAAGTGAGGAATGAGGAGTAAAATTTGTTTATTGAACACAAAATACTGGGACAAAATGATTTTCTGTCCGAACTAAATTTTGGGAAGTACAAAGAAATAAGGTACACTCATGATATTGAGCTCCACAAATTGAAATGTATATTACAAAACCAGGAACGTGGTGTGCAATCTTTATCAATCATTATTTGGCCCACACTGAGATGCTGATTTCCCCTCTGTCAGTGATCCACCTCACTGAGATTCTCTGGCCCAGTATCTCAGTATTGAAGGGGTACTCAGTTCCTGCTGCTGTTCACCCAGTCTGTTTAAATTAAATCACCTTCTCACTGCAGAGAAAAAAAGAATCACTTGCCCTTTGGACTCTGTTTAACTGTCAGCAACACAGCTCTGTGATATTATTGGCGATAAATGCTCTGGGACCACAGCCAGTATCCGCACAGTGCTCAAACGGTATGGCAATAGATAAAGACCTTGCCGTCCATGAGAATTTCTAAATAAAACTTCCATTTTCTGTCCGTTCCTGTCTATCTCCCCTCATGCTGTCTTCTGATCTATCCAACTCACCCTCGTTTAACATCCCTGATTCCAAATTGTGCAGTTGTACAGCTTGATGTTGTGGCCATTTTTGGAGAAATAGGTAGAGCAGGGACAGGACTGATCGTTGGAGGTTCCGGGGTTTCGATGCTGCAATAAGAACAAGGAAGGTACTAAAAATGGGGCGGGGTGGGGGTTGGTGTGGGGGAGGGTGAGGTGGCATTGAAAATCAAAGACAGCATTACGTTGGTAGAAAGGACTTGCCTACTGAGTTAGTAAGGGAAGAGGTTGGTAATAAAAACGGAGAGGACATCCTGTTGAAAGTTCTCTATTGCCGTCTGAAAAGTTCCAGAAATGTAGAGGAAAGGATTACAAAGATGATGCTGGATAGGAGCGAAAATAACAGAGTAGTTGTTATGGAAGAATTTAACTTTCCAAATATTGACTGGAAATGCTGCAGTTCAATCATTTTATATGGGTCAGTTTTTGTCCAATGCTTGCAGAATGGTTTCCTGACACAGTATGTAGATAGGCCAACAAGGGCCGAGGCCAAATTGGATTTGGTATTGAGTAATGAACCAGACCAGGTGTTAGATTTGGAAGTAGGTGAACACTTTGCTGATAGTGACCACAATTCAGTTATGTTTACCTTAGCGATGGAAAGGGACAGGTGTATACCGCAGAACAAGAGTTATAGCTACGGAAAAGGCAATTATGATGCGTTTTGGAAAGGTTTTAGGATGCATAGGATGGAGAAGGAAGCTGCAGAGGATGTGTACAATTTAAGTGCGGAGAGATTTCAAAAAACAGCTACTGTGTGTCCTTGAAAAGTTTATACATGTCAGGAAAGGAGGAAGTGGTCGAGTGAGGATGTTGTAGTTTACTGAAGAAGTTGAATCTCTTGTCAAGAGGAAGAAGGGGGCTGATGTAAAGATGAAACGTGAAGGCTCAGTTCAGATGCTTGAGAGTTACAAGTTAGTCTGGAATGACTTTAAAAAATAGCTAAGAATAGCCAGGAGAGAGCATGAGAAATCTTTGTCAAGTAGAATCGAGGGAAACCCTCAAGCTTTCTATCAGTATGTCATGAATAAAAGAATGATCAAATGAAGATTAATGGCAACCAAGGACAGTAGTGTTAAGTTTTGTGTGGAGTCTGAGGAGATAGGACAGACTGTAAATTAATATTTGAATCAGTATTCACAATGGAAAAAGAAAATGCTGTCAAGGCCAATACTGAGATACAAGCTATTAGACTAGACAGGATTGAAGTTCGTAACGTGGAGATGTTAGCAGTTCTGGAGAGTGTGAAAACAGATAAGCAAGAGAGGTGGTTATGCAACCATTTGTTCGGATTTTTACATCGCAATTGTCTACAGGAACAGTTCCAGAATACTGGAGGACAGCAAACATTGTCCCCTTGCTCAAGAAATTGAGAAGAGACAACCCTGGTAATTATATACCTGTCTTACTTCGGTTGTGCGTAAAGTGTTGGAAAGGATTATAAGAGATAGGATTTACTATCATCTAGAAAGGAATCATTTGATTAGAAATAGTCAACAAGGTTTTGTGAAGGGTATGTCATGCATCACAAATCTTACCGAGTTCATTGAGAAGGTAATGAAACAGGTGGATGAGGGTAAAGTGAGGTATATGGATTTCAGTGAAGCGTTTGATAAGGTCCCCCATGGTAGGCTATTGAAGAAAATGTGGAGAGTGTGGTGTTGGAAAAGCAGAACAGATGAGGCAGCATCCAAGATGCATGCAAGTTGATGTTTCTCTTGTTAGCCCTTCAGCCGGAATCAGTTTTCTGGTCTGCAACATCTGCAGTCTTCATTTTCTCCTCGCTCCTCGAATGTTGCCTGACCTGCGGTGCATTTCCAGCGCCACACTCTCGACTCTGATCTCAAACATCTGCAGTCCTTACTTTCTCCCAGGAAAAATGGAGACGTGGAATTGTGGGTGACTTAGCGTTTGGATCACAAATCGACTCGCTGAAATCAGACAGAAGGTGGTAGTTGATGGGGAATGTTCATCCTGGAGTTTAGTTGCTAGTGGTATACTGCAAGTGACTGTTGTTTGTCCTTCTGAAAATGACCTTAATGACGGTATAGAAGGATGGGTTAGTAAATGTACTGTTGGCAGAAAGGACGGTGGATCTGTCGGCAGTGCTGAATGATGTTGTAGGTACTGAGCTGTAATGTTCTATGTGCATGGACCTACAATGGGCTAAATAGTTTCCTTCTGTGATGTAACGATTCTGAGGTACTCTGGCCCGCAATAAAAGCCTTAGGTGCCTGGAGAGACAAGCTGGTCCAGTAAAGGACACACATTGCACAGTCATCCATCATCTCTTCTTGTTTTCTGATGTACAACGGCCTCAAAATATCAGTCCAAACAAAATATATTGATTCAAATTCAAGCAGTCAGGAGTACGTTCACCCGAGGGGATTGCAGTCAGAGGATTCAATGAATAATAAGATTTCAGAATAACACAAAAAAATAAAACAATATCACAGCAGCATAATAATTGGCAGCAGAGAAATTGTTACAGTTCCAGATATTTTCAGGTTCAGTATTGTGTACAGTTTTGGTCACCATGCTATAGGAAGAATGGTATTAAACTGGAACTTTACAAGGATGTTGCCAGGACTCAAGGGTCTGAGTCATAGGGAGAGCTTGGATAAGCTGGGATATTTCTCTTTCGAGCGCAGGAGACTGAGGGGAGTGAAGTTCTTCGAGAAGCTAGTCATGGCCTACATCAGTTCCAGTCTCCCAGCCTGCCTCGATCCCCTACAATTTTCCTACCAGTGGAATGGATCCATAGCGGGTGCCATATCCCTGAAACATCTGGACAAGAAGGTCACCCACGTCAGATTCCTGCTGATTGATTATAGGTTCACCGTCAACGCCATTATTCCTTTCAGACTGATCACCAAACTCCCTGACCTTAGTCTTGGCTCCGCCCTCTGAAGTTGTATCCTCAGCTTTCTGACATACAGTGCACAACCAGTGAAAATAGGCAAGTGTGTTTCTTCCACAATAACATTCAACACTGAAATCCCAAAGGATGTGTCTCCAGCTCCCTACAATACCCCTGTACACCCACGAATATATTGCCAAATTTTGAACGAATGCCATCTACATGTTCACTGATGGCACCATCATAGTAGGACAGGTATGTAATGAAGGCAAGTCAAATTACAGAACGGAAATAGAGGACTTCGTGATGTGCTGCACTGAGACCATCCTCTCTTTCAACGTCGGCAGAACTAACCAATTGATCAATGACTTGAGAAAGAAATGGGGAGAACATGCCTCCATCTACATAAATGGAACTGAAGTTGAAAGGGTGGAAAACATGAAGTTGCTTGGAGTGACGATAACCGACCTCCCACGTACATGTGACAGCCGAGATGGCACAAGAACGCCCCTTCTTTCTCTGGCAGCTCAGGACATTGGACATGTCCACAAGGAACCTCACTAATGTCTACAAATGCACAACTGATAGCAAAGTATTTGCGTGCACAATGACCTGGTGTGGCCACAGCCGTGCCAAGGACAGTAAGAGAAATGACAGAAGGTTGTGTGCACAGCCCATGCCATCACGGAAACCAACGTCCTCTCCATTGTCTCCATTTACACAGTTCACTGCCGCGGAAAGTCTGACAACATTATCAAAGACCCATCGCACCCTGGATCTCCTGCAATCTCTTCCATCATGCAGAAAATACAGAAGCTTGAACACACAAACCTGCTGCTCATGAAGAACATCTTCCCAGCCATTATTAAACTAAGGAGTGGACTTTCTAATTTCAAATAATGCTGATCTTGCTCACATTGATGTTGCCTATAGCCTGCCCTTTCTGGTGTAGCCTGTATGCCTCAGACTAAGTTTTTCCTTTACCCTATGGTCTGTGTCCTTGCTTATTGTAGGAGCGAGATTCCCCAGCTAGGGACAAAGACTCTGGAGGCAGACAGGACACAGGCACAGAATGGACTTTAATTCAAGCAAAACCTGGTTAATGCTGGGAGAATATCTAAGGATCTTCCTCGAATCTGGCTTTGACATGCGAAGACAATCCTTTACTTAATGTTTAGCTCAGGTCAGAAGGAAAATCAATGGCCCACTTCGATTTTGCAGTAAAAAGACAGTATTTTTATAAGTTCTGTGTTGCAATGATCGAACACAACTTTGTCAGTGTCCCCTCCACTCCCCTTCTGCACAACCAATCTTGTAAAACAACTGATCAATGACGGACACTCGCATGGACAGCCCGAGGTTCGTATTTGTTTCGGATGTTTAACGTTTGTTGTTATCTTTGGTCCTTGGGATCTTTCTATAATGCATTCCAAAGTTCGGGGCTGTGCTCTTTTTATTCATATCCCTCATTGTTTATCTTGAAGGATTGCTTAAATTCTATTCTCCAATGGGCAGGCTATCTCTTATCAAATTCCGTGAATCATATGTTACATTAGAAAGTTGATTCTGTTACAAAATTCGTAATATTATTATTATATCTATTGTTAACATTTTTTTCTCAGCGAATTAGACAAGACATGCCAGGCATCTCTTTAAGGTTTTATAATTACGTGGAAATCTGTGTCCATGATTAGTTACCAAATATTTAACTAGAACTTATTACTGTTGTAAACAGTTTCAAAGGCGCAGCTCGCTTCTGAAAGATAACTTGAGTTGCGGTTTTTGTTGATGATCAGAATCCTTACTGCGATCAGAATAAGTTATCTTTTGCAGAGATTCTTCAAAGTTTTTGTGCTACAATTTCATTATTTCACCTGTGTTCTGTTACAAATCATCAATTTTTTAAAAAAGACCTTTCTTTATCACGATGTTGGCATGTTTCAGAATCTTGCGAATTAGATTATCCTTTCTTTTGCTTGGAATAATTCCCTTCTCAAAGGCTCTTTTTTCACTAATGCTGAACCAATCTATTTTAATTTCTAGCTATTTTGTGGCTCATCAAAAACAGACAGCTGAAGTAGACTTTTCAATTTCGGCCACTCCTTATCTCGAAAAAAGGCAGCTCCAACTCTCACTATGATCTGCCAGAACTGTGTATAAACAAAGAGATTCACTCTACTTAGATCCATGCGACAATGAATCCTATTAAATCAAATGAAACCAAATCTAATGATATAGAGAGCGAAATTGTCACAAGGTCAATAGACTCAGATCTAACTCTGCAGCCTGCCATATCCGGCCAAAAATCGTGATAGACGATTAAACAACTAACTGAATTATTCCCATTCTGTCAATGGATCAGCTCTGCACATCAGTGTAAAAAACAAGGAAATAGTATCTGTACCATCCTAGCCAGGGGTGTTGAGTCGATGATTCAACTCACCGTCATCATGATGTCCACAGAATCATAAATCAGTCTTCAACCAATTCGATTCGCTGCACGTGACATGAAGAAACAGCTGAACACAGTAGATATGACAAAAGCAATGGGCCCTGACCCCATTCCTGCAATAGGACTGAAGGCTTGTGCTGCACAACAATCCGTATCCCTGGGGAGGCGGTTTCCTTCCAGCTCCAACTCTGACATCTCCCTGGCAATGTGGAAAATTGCTCAGTGTCGGGGAATAATTACAATCTGACCAATTACAACCCTCTCAGTTTCATCACGGTAGTCAAGTTGGGAGTTCTTTTTGATCGAGCTGTCAAGCAGCACAACATAACTTGCTCAGTGTGATTTCTGATAGGTCCCCATGTGGAGATGGTGCTGTTTTGGAAAGGTCACTGGATTACTAATCCAGACCAGGCTAATGCTCTGGAAGCTGTTGGAAGTTAAAACAATTAATAAAATATCGAGATCTCAAATCTGGTGTCAGTAACAGTGAGCCTGAAGCCAATGTCGATTGAAAACACAAATTTGTTTTTCCAATGTACTTTCAGGAATTGAATCTCCCATGCTTTCCTGGTCTGGCCTAAATGTGACACCAGACACACAGACATGTGATAAAATCTTCAATGGTCTCTGAAAAGGCCAAGCAAGGCACACTATTGTATCAAACTGCTCCGAGGTCTTAAAGGATAAAACCGGACAGAACACCCAGGCCCAGCCTCAGTGTGGAAAAGGGATCGGGAATCACAGTCCTGTTGACCCTGCAGAAACCTCCCTTCTAACATCTGCGAACTCGTGACAACATTTACAGAGCTTTCCCACAGACCACTCAGAAACAGCGGGAATGGAATAGGCCATACAACACATTGAACCTGCCCCATTCTAGTTAATGTCTGAACATCTCCTCAATGCACTTTCCCCACTCACTGTACACATGCCTTAATGTGATTAACCTTGTGAAGCTATAAACTAGGAACTGCGGTCGTCCCCATGGTCTGTCGAGTTTGCTATCCAATTCAATATAATGATGGCTGACACTTTATTTCGACACCATACCCCTGCTCTCTCCCCCATCCTTTTGTTGTCTAGACATCCTTATTAGTCTTCAGCGCCTTGTCTGCCACAGCCTTATGTGAGAGAGAATTCCCAGGTTCACCAGTGTCTGAGTGCAGACATTTATTCTTATCTAAATGCAATGTGACCTGAGTGTACCTAACACTGTGACCTCTTGTTTTAGACGTCCCAGCCAGGGGAATTATCATCACTGCTTCCAATCTATCTAACCCTGTCAGTGTTTTACATACCTCACTGAGATCTCCAATCATTTTCCTAAACCCCATGGAATACAGGCTCAGTCGCCCCATACTCTGCTCCCACTAGAAGCCTGTCATCCCAGAGATCAGTCTGGTCATCCTTCGCTGCACTCCCTCAATGTCAGGTTTGTCTTTTATTAGGTACGGAGACCAAAACTGCACACAATGCTGCACAATGTTCGAGTTGAGGTCTCACCAAGGGCCTGTACAGTTGCACTGAGATACCCTTACTGCTGGACTCAAGTCCCCCTGAAATAAAAGTCATTTCCCCCTTTATTTCCTGACTGCTTTCTGCTCCTGAAATATTGCTTTCAGTGACTGGTGTACAGGGAGATCCCAGATCCTTTTCTATGTTACAGCTCCCCACATGGTGGGTCTGCTTAAACTGGTCTCTGTGCCAATGTATTCCCAGTACTGGCTTCTGTCTTCATAACTCACTGCCTTGCATGGAACTCAGAGGTCTGTCCAAACAATAACAAAAGAAAAGTGCAGTTCCCTTTATAGATTGACATTTTTCAACCACTCCCTTTTCAAACGGTTCGCTGGTATTTTAGTGTTTCCAAACAAATTAGACAACATCACACCTATCCACACTGCTCTTCGTCTGCCACATGAAGACCATTTGTTTCAATACATTTGTTTCAATCACCTTGAAGATTTTTTCACATCGTCCTCACTTTTCAAGATCCTAGTTCCGTCAGCAGACTTGGAAACTTTGCATTTGATTCTCAACGAGATGTTTGAGATGTATTGTGAATATCTGGCGCCCCAGCACCAATCATTGCGATCCCTCATGAGCCTTCCAAACAGAAAACCATCCATTTATTCATACGCATTATTTCCTGTCAACAATCCATTTAAACACCATGTTCATATGTTATCCCTTATCCCATGTGTTTTTACTTTGCACACTAGGCTTGGGACTCTATTACAATTCTTGCTGAAAATCCAAGTTCAGTGCCTCTATTGTTTTTTTTTTCTGTAATTAATCAGTTTCTCAAATATGTTTCCCATTTCATCAATGTGTGTTGAATGTTTTCTATGTCCATTATATTCAGTTCCAATAATTTCTCCAAATTAGTTTATTTACTAATTTCATTCTATATCCTTTTCTCATCAGACTCAGGTTTTCTCTTATTGCTGGGAAGGCTTTGTTTATTTATTTTTCTGTGAAGGCAGATTTGAAGTAGTTGTGTCATGTTTCTCTGTTCTCCATTCTCCATTACCTGGTTTCAGACTGGAAGGAAGATGACACTTTGAATAAAAAGAACAGCCGTTGTCAATTCACCCTGTCCATGCCTCTTGTAATCTTAAACCTGAATAACTCAATTTTCCCTGCTCCAAAATAAATAACTCGAGCTTACCCAGCCTCTCTCCACAGCTCATATGTTCCATCCTAGGGAACATCCTGGTAAATCTCCTCTGCACCTCATCCAGTACAATCACATCCTTCCTGTAATGAAGGTCCCAGAACTGCACACAATATTTCATTTGGCTTTACCGAAATGCTATATAAAACCTGCATAATCTTTGGGTCAATGAATAAAGGCTTTATCTACAGTCATACTGAACTCATCAATTATCATATCCAGTCGCATTCAGAGATGTGTGGAGAAGCACCCTCTGAGCTTCCTAGTGTGATGCCATTCTTTGAGTCCTCCCCTGTCTGGTTCCTTCTCCCAAAGTGTATCACCTCATGTTTATCAGGGTTACATTTCATCTGCCATTGATCTGACCATCTGACCGTTCCATCTGTATCTTTCTGTAACATAAGACCTTCCTCCTCACTGCCAACCACACGGCCAATCTTTGTGTCAAATACAAACTTACTTATCACACTCCCCCTACCCACTTAAAATTCACATCCCTTACAAATACCACAAATAATAAGGGGCACATCATTGATCTCTGCGGTGCAACAGGGATATTGGGCTCCAGTCACACCATTAAGTTGAGTTCGGATGCAACTTGGCAAGTCACTAATAAGCCCTACATGTTCTTTGGTTGTTCTGTTCCACCTGAACTACGTGAAGAATATAGGGGATTCTCCTTAGTCTTGCCCTGCCAGCAGGGTTCCATGCCCCTGTGTAAGTCAGTCCCCTCCGAGGGAAGAATTTCCTTCTTATTAGGGTCTTAAATGGCATATCCCTTATCCTGTCATTATTTGTCTTAAATATAGAGTTCGACAGCTAGAGAAACATCCTGTTTATTTCTACCGCATCACATCTGGAATAGATTTTTGAAATTTCAGTGCGATCACTTCTCATGCTTTGAAACTGGAGAGGTCGCAAGACAACTCTCTCCATCAGAAATTCTTGTCATCTGAGGAATTAATCTGGAGAATGTCCATTGCACCTCTTCTGTGATAAGTGTACTCTTTCTTAGATTAGATCACCAATACTGCACTCAATCCCTCAGGTACACTCTCGCCAACACTCTATGCAACTGCTTCATGATGTCTTTACATCTGTATTCCGATTCCCTTAAACAAACTCCAACCTAACTTTAACTTTCCAATGACACGTATTCCTCCAAATACCATTCACAGTAATTGCATTTACGAACTGACTGTGTGAGTTATAGAGGCATAGAGATGTAAAGCATGGAAACAGACCTTCAGTCCAATCCGTCAATGTCTCGCAAATATCCCAACCTAATCTAGTACAACCTGCCTGCACCCGGTCCATATCCCTCCAAATCCTTCCTATTCATATAACCATACAAATGCCTTTTAAATGCTGCAAATGTACCAGCTTCCAACAATCCTCTGGCAACTCATTCCATAGATGTACCACCGTCTGTTTGAAAAAGTTGCCCCTTTAGGTCTCTTTTACATTTAGATTTAAATCAGATTACTTACAGTGTGAAAGCAAGTCCACACCGACCGCCGAAGCACAACTCACCCAGACTCATTCCCCTACATTTACACGTTCACCTAACACTATGGGCAATTTAGCAGAGCCAATTCACTTAAACTGCACATTTTTGGATTGTGGGAGGAAAACCACGCAGGCAAGGGGAGAATGTTAAAACTCCACACAGCCTGAGGTGGGAATTCAACCTGAGTCTCGAGTGTTGTGAGGCAGCATTGCTAAGCACTGTGCCACCATGCCGCCCAACATCTTTCTCCTCTCACCCTAAACTTATACCCTTTAGTTCGGACTCCCCGACCCCAGGTAAAATACTTTGTCTATTTATCCTCTCTATGCCCTTCATAATTTTGTACATCTCTATAAAGTCAAACCCCAGCCTCCAACGCTCAAGGCAAAACAGCCCCAGCCTGTACACGCTCTCCCTATACCTCAAATCCTCCAACCCTGGCAACATCATTGTAAATCTTTCCTGAACCCTTTCAATTTTCACAACATAATTACGATAGGAAGGAGACCGGAATTCCACGCAATAATCCATGTGTGGCCTAACCAGTACAGCCGCAACATGAACTCCCAACTCCAATACTCAATACTCTAACCAGTAGAGGAAAGCATACCAAACGCTGCCATAACTATCATATCTACCAGTGACTCCACTTTCAAGGAGCTGTGAACCTGCACTCCAAGGTCTCTTTGTTCAGCAACACTCGACATGACCTTCTCATTAAGTGTATAAGTCCTGCTAAAATTTGCTTTCCCGAAATGCAGCAGCTCGTATTTATCTGAATAAAACTCAATCTGCCACTTCTCAGCACGTTGGCCCATCTGATCTAGATCCTGTTTTACTCTGAGGTAACCTTCTTCGCGGTCCACTACACTGCCAATTTTGGTTTCATCTGCAAACTTACAGACAATACCTCTTACACTCGTATCCAAGTCATTTATGTAAATGACAAAAATAGAGAACCCAGCACTGATCCTTATGGTACTCCACTGATCACAGGCCTCCAGTCTGAAAAACAACCCTCCACCTCCACCCTCTGTCTTCTACCTTTGAGCCAGTTCTGTATTCAAATGGCTAGTTGTCCCTGTATTCCTTGCTAACCAGTCATCCATGGAGAATCTTGTCAAACGCGTTACTGAAGCCCATATAGATCACATCTACTGCTCTGCACTCATCAATCCTCTTCGTTATTTGTTCAGAAACTCAATAAAGTTTGTGAGATATGGATTCCCACGCACAGAGCCATGCTGACTGTCCCTAATCAATCCTTGTCATTCCAAATGCATGGACATCCTGTCCTTCAGGATTACCTCCAACAACTTGCCCAGCACCGACTGCAGGCTCACTGGCCTATAGTTCCCTCGCATGTCCGTACCACCCTTCTTAAACAGTGAAGCCACGTTTGCCAAACCCCCGTCTTCTGGGACCTCTCCTGTGACGATCAACGGGACAAACATCACAGCAAGAGGCCCAGCGATCACCTCTCTGGATTCCCACAGAGTTCTAGGGTACACCTGTTCAGGTCCTGGGAATTTTCCCACCTTTACCCGTTTCAACACATCCAGCACTTCCTCCTCTGTAATATGGACGTTATTGAACGTGGAACGATCTATATCCTGACATCCCCTACCTTCCATATCCATTTCCACAGTAAATACTGATGAAAAATACTCGTTTAGTATCTTCCCTATTTTCTGCTGCTCCACACAAAAGCTGCCTTGCTGATCTTTCAGGGGCCCTATTCTCTCCCTAGTTATGATTTTGTCCTGAATGTATTTCTAAAAATCCTTTGGATTCTCCTTAATTCTACGTGCTAAGTCTATGACATGGCCCCTTTTTTCCCTCCTGAATTCCCTCTTACATATACTCCTACTGCCTTTATATTCTTCTAAGGATTCGCTCGATGTATCCTTTCTATACATGACATATGCTTCCTCCTTTTTATTAATCAAAACCTTTAGTCATCCAGCATTCCCGAAACCTACCAGCCTTTCCTATCATCCTAACAGGAATATACATTATCTGGATTATTGTTATCTCACTTCTGCAGGCTTCCCATTTTCCAGCCGTCCACTTATATATGAACATCTGCCCCCAATCAGGTTTTGAAAGTTCTTGCCAAATACCGTCAAAATTGCCCTTTCTCCAATTTCGAACTTCAACTTTAAATCTGATCTATCCTTTTCCATCATTATTTTAGATCAAATAGAATTATTGTAGCTTTACTCAATGTGGACCTCCACTGTCACTTGCCCTGCCTTATTTCCCCAGAGTGGGTCAAATTTTGCACCTTCTCTAATATGTTCATCCACATACTGAATAAGAAAATTTTCTCACTTCACAAATGCATCTCCATCTAGACCTTTAACGTTATGGCAGTCCCAGTCTATGTTTGGAAAATCTCCTATCATAATCACCCACTTTTTTGCAGATAGCTCAGATCTCCTTACAAGTTTGTTTCTCAATTTCCTTCTGACTATTAGGGGGGTCTATAATACAATCTAAATAAGTTGATCATCCCGTTCTTATTTCTCAGTTCTACCCAAATAAGTTCCCTGGATGTATTTCCAGGAATATCCTCCCTCAGTACAGCTATAATGCTATCCCTGATCAAAAACGCCACTCCCCCTCCTCACCTGCCTCCCTTTCCATCTTTCCTGTAGCATTTGTATCCTGGAACATGTAGCTGCCAGTCCTGCCCATCCCTGAGCCATGTTTCTGTAATTGCTATGGTATCCCAGTCCCATGTTGCTAACCATGCCCTGAGTTCATCTGTCTTCCCTGTTAGGCACCTTGCATTGAAATAAATGCAGTTTAATTTATTAGTCCTGCCTTGTCCTTGCCTGCCCTGACTGATTGATTCGTTTCTGTTCTCAATTGTACCAATCTCATATTGATCTATTTCCTCACTATCTCCCTGCCCCCCCCCCCCCCCCACTCCCCCTTACTAATTTAAATCCTCCCGAGTAGCTCCAGCGAATCTCACTGCCAGCATATACGTCCCCTTCCAATTTAGGTGCATTCCGTTCTTCTGGTACAGATTCCTTCTACCTCAAAAGAGATTCCAGGGCTCCAAAAATGTGAATACTTTTCCCATACACCAGCTCTACAGCCATGCATTCATCTGCTCTATCCCTCTATTCCTGTCCTCACTAGCTCGTAGCGCCGGAAGTAATCCAGATATTATTACTCTCAAGAACCTCCTTTTTACATTTATGCCTATCACCCTGCAATCTCGGTCCATAATCTCACACTTTTCTCTTCCTATGTCGTTGGTTCCAATTTGGACAATGACCTCTTGTTGGCCCCTCTCCCCTGTGAGAACATTCTGCACCCTTTCTGAGACATCCTTGATCCTGGCACCAGGGAAGCAACACGCCATTCTGCGTATTTCTCTGCTGTCCAGAGAACCGTCTATCTGTACCTCAGACTAGCAAGTCCCCTAACACAATTGAACTCGTGGAATCCGACGTATCCCTTGTTGCATTAGAGCCAGTCTGCATACCACAAACATGCCTGTTTGTGCTACGTTCCCCTGTGAATCCACCACCCGCTACATTTTCCAAAACAGCATATTTGTTTGAAATGGGGACAGCCACAGAAGACTCCTGCACTAGGTACTTAACTCTCTTGCCTTTCTTGGAGTTAACCCATCTAGGTAACTGTATCTGAGACTCCCCCCTTCCTATAACTGCCATCCATCACATACTGTTGCTGTTACCAATTCGTCATTGTCTTAAACTGTCTCTCCAACCGATCCATTCGATCTGATAGGATTTGCAACCAGAAGCATTTATTGCAGATATAATCCGCAGTAATCCTTAAATCCTCCTTAATCTCCCACATCTGACAAGAAGCGCATATGATTCTATGAGGCCATTTGTGCTCCTTCACAATCTACAGACGCAGAAAAACAAAACTGTCTCATTCCTCTACAAAACACTGCCCAAGGCTATATTAATATGTATGGCTTATATTTTAAGACTAATCAAGATACATATCTCAAAAACATATATTTAACGAAGAACCCACTCTACTCACTTCTGCAGACTTTCTGTAGGACACAGTTAAAACAATCCACTATCTGACTGGGAACTTTGCTCAAACAGTTCCTCCAAACCAGTTGTAAATTTCACTGTTTGTTAATTTTCCTACAGGCATCCGATATCTAGCGATACATGAATTCAAACAGCAAAGGCAGTAACTGTGCAGGTACGCTGTCCTGTCAGTTTCTTCCCCTCACCATGTGCTTCCTTTGTCCGATCTTTTCCCTCTTAAAACTGTTGTTTCTTTGACATTTTTTCCCCAAAGTTCCAAAACAATGCAAGAGCACACAAAACAGTAATTGCTGCTCCTTGAATTCGAGGAAATCACCTCCAACACCTAAAATACCTCAAAAAAAGGAGCAGCTTTTACAGCCAGAAACTTTTCCCACCCAGACTTCTGAAAATCCAAACACACTACTTCCACTAGTTGTCTGTGGTCTATCCTGCAAGAAACAACTTCAAACAATTCCGGAGTTTGTCAGGCATGATGTCTCTGTCAGAAATGCATTGTGATTCTCTGCAATGTTGCTGTCCATTTAGTATCCAATATCACATCTTATATAATGGATTCCAACTCTTTCCATACATATTTCAAATGAATTGGTCTGCAGTCCTCCACATTATCTCTTCTTCCCTATGTACATAGATGGATCATGTTTACTACCTTTCAGTTATCTACAATGGCTATGGCTATTGCAGGATCTGCAAGAAAATAAAACACAGTCACCGACAGTCCAATTAATATGCTGTTTTATTTCTGACACTTTGATATGAAGTATATCTGGCCCATCAGACTTAGCAATGATCAATATATCTCAATTTCCAAGTACTACCTTGTTGCTGATATGAATTGACTTTATGTCTTTAATTCCACAAGTCCCATGTGATCACTTGCTTTACATGGAGGTTTCCTGGCGCTTTCTCCATGAAGATAGATGCAAAGTAGCTGGTTAGTTTCTCTGCCATTTCCTTGTTCCCCACAATAAATTCTCCTATACCTTACAAATTTCCACATTTGGTCTTACTTTTGTTTTCTTTTGTTTATGGATCAGAGATTTCAGCAGTCTTTGTGTTTCCTGTTTATTTTTATTCATGTTCATTTTGATTTCCTTAACATTTTCTCGTCCTTATTTTCAGAAACGTAAATCCCTCTGTATGTTCAGATTTGCACAATATCTGGAATTCTTCTGAAGCTGCTTCCTTAACTTAATGCAATCATTAATTTCTTACGTAAACCATTAATGAGTCACCTTCCCTTTCGTTGGTGTTTGTAACTTAATGATATGTACGTATTTTTCAGACGTTACAGTATTTCTATCACTAACGGCCAATGTTTGTCTCACACTAAATGTCATATTGTATTTTTCGAATTTACTTGACCCTCTAGCCTTCGGGTTTCCATGATATTTGAGTGTAATGTTCAAAAATTCTACATTCTTGCAGACGCCGTGTAAAATGCAACATATTAATGTCACGATTGCCCAATAGGTGCCTGAGAGCACGGTAAGTAATCACTCCTTCTGACCACACAACACCACGCCCGAAATAACCTGCTCTCTACTTTGGTTCACAACATACTCTTCAGCCTACCTCATATACACATGAAATTTATTTTTCACGGCATGAACAATCATTTAGTTAACGCAGTTTAGATGCAATTTTAAATCATCCAGTATTACTGTAGCACCCACTATATTTGCATACCTAATTTCCAGAGAATCGGATGCACAAAGTTGCACAACAGTTTTGGTTTAGATCTGTATGGCACCAATGTGTGTTCCTCCTTCTTGTTTGCAAGATCCATACAAACTGATTCTGAAGAAGCTGTGGGATGTGCTCTGTGGTGTTATTAATGATAGACGTGGGCAAGACATTGGGGAGGCTCATCTCGATGCTGCGATGATCTGAAGAAATGCACATAGATACAGGACAAGCAACAATAACCTTCCCCGCTCGGCCAGGACAAATGTCTCCCTGTTCTCTCTTCCTCCCTCACACTCTCTGTATATCTGTTACAGCACCTACCCCCGAACAAGGCCCTTGCTCCTCCACTCTCACTATTGCATGCAACACTCTCTTTCCTTCACTCTCTCTGTCACTGAAAGCAAATCGAGATTGAACTTATTGTTTTGCCAACATTGAACCAGTGAGACAATTTGATGCTGGGGACATGAAAATGCGAACATTTTGAAAATTAGGGAGAGAGCAGATGTCATCGAGACGGGGAACAACCATGTTGCTCCACAAGAAATTAGGAAATGCTCACTAATCATATATATATTTTCATATGAAACATATTCACAGGAAACAGAAATACGACGAACGAGGGAATTCAGCAGCCAGGAGAGTAACATCACAGAGGACGGAAGTGGCTGTGTAGTTTTGAAATTAAGTTGATGTAATCTTCATAAGTGTCTTATTGAAACAGCATATTGTTAGAGATTTGGTGGCAGTTGTGGGGGTGGGTTGGTTAAAGTTGTAAATAGTTGTGGCGTAATGTTTACTTTTACAGTTAAAAATAACTTGGCGTTGTTTTCTTCAAATAGTGGAATTTGGGAGTTCTCTGTCACCCATATTCTAATAGATTACGCGGTGAGGTGAGCTCTCCTCGGTGTTTGGTGTAATTAACATAGGCGTTCACCACCATGTCGTAACACTTGCAAAGACCAACAGAGAGCAAAAAAAAAATAAGGAGTGAGAAATTTAAATATGAGGTAAGCAAGCCAGTATTGTAAAGAAAGACTGTAAGAGCTTCTTGCGACACATTAAGGGCAAACGAGAGGCAAAAATGGGCATTTGATCGCTAGAAATTGACACAGGAGAGATAGTAATGTGGAACAAGTAAATGGCTGAGGAGCTGAAAAATTACTTGGTGTCAGTCTTCACGGTTGAAAACACGAGTAATATCCCAAACATTGAAAAGACTTAGTGGACAGATCTGAGATCCTAGAATCCATTGTGAACGATGAGATTTCTGAATACTTGGATGTGGACGGTAAAATAGGACAGAGTTACCATGGTTTCATCAAGGGGAGGTCATGCCTGGAAAATCTGTTAGAAAACTTGAGGGTGTAACAATCAGCTTAGAACAAGGAGAGCCAATGGATGTCATCCACCAGGACTTCCAGAAGATCTTTGACAATGTGCCGTCAGGATGCTACTGAATAAGGCAGGGGTCCATAGTGTTAGAGGCAAGGTGCTAGCATGGATAGAAGTTTGTATGTCTGGCAAGAAGCAAAGAATGTCGATGAACGTGTCCCTCTCAGGTTGACAATCGGTGACAAGTGGTGTTCCATAAGGCTCAGTGTTGGGACCACAACTTTTCACTTTATACATTAACGATCCAGATGAAGAATCTGAAGACATTCCATCTACGTTTGAAGATGAAACCAAAATGGGTATAGGGACAGGTAACACAAAGAGGTAGGGAGGATAATGAAGGATGTGGCTAGGTTAGGATATTGAGCAAAGAAATGGCAGATGGAGTCAAAGTGGGAGATTGTGGGATCATGCACTTTGTTAGGAAGAAACAAAACATGGACGACAGAGAAAATTCAGATATCTGAAGTGCAAAGGGACTTGGGAGTTCTACTCCAGGATTCTGTCAATGTAAACTTGCAGGTTGAGTCAGTAGTTAGGAAGGCAAATGCAGTGATGGCATTTATTTGGAAAGGATTTGAATATAAAAGCAGGGACGTACTTGTGAGGGTCTATAAGGCTCTTGTCAGACTGTATTTGGAGTAGTGCGCGCTGTTCTGGGCCCCATATCTCAAGAAGGATGTGCTGACCTTGGTATGGGTTCACAGGAGGTACACGGGAATGGTCTCAGGAATGAAAAGCTTAACATATGAGAACGTTTGAAGACTCTGGGTTTGTTCTTGATGGAGTTCAGAGGGATGTGGGGTGATCTAATTGAAACATACAGAATGCGAAATGGCCTGGACAGTACGGATGGAGAGAAGACTTCCATTGGTAGGAGACTCTAGGACCCAAGGATACAACCTTAGAGTAAAGGGAGGTAAGGAGAAATGTCTCCAGCCAGAGAGTGGAGAATCTATGGAATTCATTTTCACAGAAGCCAGTGGAGGTCAGGTCATTGTGTACATTTAAGATAGAGGTAGTTAGCTTCTTGATTATCAAAGGGATCAAGGGTTACAGGGAGAATGCAGGAGAATGGTTTTGAGAAACTTGTCAGCCATAATTGAATCGTGGATCAGACTCGATGTGCTGAAGGGCCTAATTTCTGTTCCTATATCCGATTATCTTACGGTCGTAAGCCACAGTCTATTGCCCCCCCCCCCCCCTCTCACTATGTCCCTTCTGACAGGAAAATGTGAGAGTAAATAATCTGTGAGTTATCTTCTCCAAACTTGGAGCATTCCTGTTGAGGATTCATGGGAATCGCTCGACTGATTGAAGGAAAGTAAATTCTGCTAAATCCAACTGTTCCAGGAAGAAGTGACATACCAGCAGTTTGTTTGAGTAGAATAACTAGGAGACAGAGTATCAGTTTGGACGCATTATCTCTTTTCCATTTGAAATGAGTTCAACAACTATGAAACCCTGGAAACCTTTTCCTATTCTTTTTCGTCTTCAGACATGTGCGATTGTGTATGTGGCTGTACATGTGTGACTCTATGTCTCACATTTTTAGAGACACTGGGCTAGATTAAACTTCAAACCTGTTGTATCCAGTGGAGAAGTGGGACTGTAAAAGGACACAGCGACTCTCCAACATTTGTCGGAGCAGAAATGAGAAATTAACAAGGGCTGTTCAAATGGGAATTCTCTTCCCCAGAGGTTTGAGCTTAAGATGGCAGCTCAACACCACCACTTCCAACGTAATTAGACATTTTCCATAAATGTTGACCTATTAACAACACCCACATTCCATGAACAAATCTAAAATGATAAATTGCAACCGAATTAATTGGATGGGAGCAAGACTGATAGATAAATGCCTGTTGCCTTCCAGAATTGTGCTGCCTGTGGACTTTGGCTTTGTGCAGTTTCCTAGTATTGTGCCTGGATGCTTGCATTTATTCCAAGTTGTGTTTTGCAACATTTGACAGACGTGTGAATGGAGGGAAATTGTGGACAGACAGAGAAGTGCTGCGGAGACCACAATCAGATCAGCCGTGATCTTACTGTCTGGTCGAGCAATGACAAAGTGTCTAATGACCCACTCCTGCGCCTCAGTTCTCTGTTCCTATGTTCGAGTCAGTCTTTCAAACCACTTGTATAGGAGCAGATGGAGACCAGTTGCTCCAAATACCTGGTCCGCAGTATTACAGGATTTCATTCAGTTCATCAACACTGTGTGGTTTGCTTTGAGTTGGAAAATGTGATGGGAAATCCAAGCTGTCTATGAAAGTGGTCTCCCACCTCTTTAAAGAGTGTCTCCTCTCTGCAAGTGGTGTTTCATTTGTTGGTCCACTTGTTGTAGACCCAGATTCATGTGAATATAGGGCCGATACCTCTCCCAGAGATGGCTCACAAAATTCTTTTCTCTCATTGTCCTCAACATTCACTAACGACATTTCCAGGAAAATTAAAACCGTTAACTTTCCAAAGAAAGAATATGAGAACATAAAAACAGAAGTAGCAAATTGGATGCTCACACCATTGTATGCTATCCCGGCTGACCTACTGTTGGCATTAACTCTTCTTTAATGCGCAATTCTTCACATCCCTCAGCTCTCTGACAGGTCAAAAATCTATCTACCTCCTTTTTAAATACTTGGAGTGATATTGCTCCCCTAACTTTCTAGACCTGAGAATTCCTAACACTCACTACCCTCTATGAGAAGAAAATACTCTCCACACAGATACCATCACGTATTAACATTAACAAAAGTGTTTTACTTACCTGCTTAGGTAAGAGGGATTGACCCTGATATCAAGGCAGGATTTCACTGAAGATTTTATTCTCAGAGGCAATTATATATCCAGAATCATTCACCCCGAGTAAAATAAAAAATGCAAACCATGGAAATTATCACCTTCTCAGTGTCTGTGTACAACATAAGGAGTGATTGTCTATCACCATCAAGTTTCAATGCAATGACCTCTTATTGTCTGGCAGTGCTACAGATTAACCTTCACTCCCTCCTCTTTTACCATCAACTCAGTGATTAGTCTCGTGAAATTCCTTTACACAGCCTCCATTGCAATGAGAAATTCATTTTAAAGGAGAAAAATCTTTCCATAATACCCCAAATACTGACTCAACTACACTCTCAGTGATGATCAAAATAATTCCTTTCACTCACTTATAGGCCTCCGTATATTTATTATGACATGAAAACCCATTCCTTCTCTATGCATTGCCACTGTTGTGGAATTTAAAATTAACTTACACCTGCATGTCAGCATCAGTAAATCCAGGACCAGAGGTGCCCGTGGAGACGAACATCACACTTGGGGAGAGAATCAGTCAGAAAGATTGCACTTGAAATAGGGAATGGTCACCTACCTGAATGGAAATGAAGTGTGGGAATAAGGAAAAAAGGCAGAGGAAGGGAGCTAACTTTACTTTAGTTCTTCTCTCACGGGATATGTGCAGCCATGGCCAGGCCAGCATGTTCTGCTGATCTTGAACTGAGTGACTGGTTCAGCTGTTCCAAAGGACAGTCAGGAGTAAAACATATTGCTGTTGATTTGCCCAGACATGACTGGGAAAGGATAATGAATTGACTTCTCTGAAGGACATGGAACAAGCAGATGGGCCTTTTCTCAAAAATTATGATAGTTTCAGTTCAATTACATCAATTTCGTTCATGAGATTTAAGCAGCATGCAGTGTGTGCCCGTCTGACAGAATCTGTGCAGTAAACAAGTTGAACATAGTCAAGAGCAATTATTCTGTAATTGACGTGTGGTTACAAAGGGACTTGATTAATTGTATCCAGATTTAACAAAGGCACAATTGATGGTTTATTCAGAAGATGCACTGAGGCAGAGGAGGAGTCGGGGATATCATGATGGTGGTATTGGACTGGATTATTGAGTGGGGTAGATATAGAAATGTAGATCTGTGCAGGGCTAGAAGGATTATGGAGTTTCAGAACAGTCTCATTTTCCTCACAATTTGGTGAGCAATTTGTCATGAGTAATTTGCTCGATACAATTTGTGAGGAATGGAATATTTCATTGGAATTGAAAATGTTGACATCTACCTTTCTAAAGTTTAAATACTATGTGCAGCAATTCAGTCCAACCTGGCTTAATGAACAGATAGAATGAATTACCAGAAACACCAACTTAGCGAGGATGGGATAGTAACCAACTTGAATAACCATCAGTACATCATAGATCCGCAAAACTAATTAGATCCAAGCCAGAGAGAGACGGCAAAGACCCTCGAATAAACTCCTGTCCATTGCTAGAACATTCCAGTCTAATGTTCTCAGATTCTGATCTCTCCTCCCCGTCTCTCTCGATCTGCTGGTGCCTGTTAGTGGTGTCGGTGATGCTCCCGCTGATACTATGGGATAACACATTGAACCGAGTCCCTAATTAATAGAAGAGAAAAGCCCTCCAGTGACATATTTAGGATGCACGGAGACTGACATCAGTCACCGTCGCTGAACAAATACCTCCCGTTAACCCATTTCAATTCAATACTTTTTATTAAAATTCAAAATTATGATTAAAATGTACATATTCTGGATGGGATATGTGGGGGTGACTGAGGGAACAAATGTTGGGTCTGGTAGATCAATCATGTGTAAGCATTCAATCTGCCTTGGATATGGGAGCAATGCCAGAGGTTTATCAGAATATAAGCATTCTTCTCCGTTTATAAATTGAAACATACGTTCTGTATCTACTGATCAGGCACTGCAATATCAGGAAGACATTGAGAGAACTTTTATCGTCCATGATCTGAGAAGAAAATATCCCTAAGACTACATGCGGGAGTTATAACAGATTGTGATATGGCTATGTTAAAAGGGAATTGTACCTAAGAGATTTTGGGGACTGCAGATATTGGATAATTCAGTGTAGGTACAGCATGGCGGTGCAGATGCACAGTAAGCTAGGCAACATCCGAGGAGCAAGAGAGTAATGTTTCAGGCAGGACCTTTCTTCAGGACTGGGGAGGGAGAAGGGGCTAAGAGAAAATAAGTGATGGGGTGATGCTGAGGGAAAGATCAGTGATAGGTGAGTGGAGGTAGGATGGGATAGTGATAGATCGGTGGGGAGTGTGGAGCAGATGATGGGAAGGAAGATGGAGATTAGCTCTCCTCGAGAGGGCAGATATGAGTCCGGGGGTTGGATCTGGGAATCTGGGTTGGCCAGGGGAGATTTGTAAACCAGTGAATGCGATGTTTATGCCGTGTGTTTGTGGCTTCCGAGGCAGAAGATGAAGTGTTACTGGTAACATCCTGGTAAACCTCTTCTCAACCATCTCCAGCTTAATAATCTCCTTCCTATAACAGAACTGCACACAGTACTTCAGAGGAGGCTTTATCAATGTCTTACACAATCTCAGCATGACTTCACAACTTCTAACCACAAAGGTATGAGCAATGACGTAACCTAAAACACCCTACGCCACCAACTTCAAAGAATTATACCAGCACCCCGAGTCCCTCTTTTCAATATAATTACTAAAGCCCACCATCAATTGTATAAGCCTCGCCTTGTTTGTTTTATCAAAATGCAATGCCTCACATGCATCCATGTTAAACTCCATCTGCCACAACTCTGCCAAGTGAATGATATTACTGCCCCCTCACACTCCCCCTTCGGATTAAAACGACAATCCCCTCTCCAGAAGGCCTACAAACACCAGCCTTGAGATTCCCAAAGACCCAGAGCTTGGTTTGCCTTGCGCAAGCAGAGGGAGGAGTCGGTACGCAAAAGCTGGAAAGGAAACAGTTGCCTTGTATCAATGAATGACATTAGGAGGAGGGAGGTCACATGATAGAGATTTGAAATAGTGACCGTTGTTTTGGACCCAGAATTGTGCTCCTTTTTCCTCTCTGGTGTTCAGTATTGATATCTACTCGAGATCCTTCATAGTGCAGAGTGTGTCTGCAGGATTTCGTTCCTTAATATAGCAGACTACTGGTAATAGCCATTTAAACTGGAAATCATAGCCAAGCAATTGAAGGTGTTCATTGGTTATTTCAATGGCATAGCGAATGCACTCAACATCCTTTAGTTGAGGCTAATAACTTGCACTTTTTTTTCAATTAGAAATGTCCCCTGTATAATTTGGTAATGTTAATCAGAATTTAATACATCCATACACTTCAAATATGACCCAGAATCTGGGCATGATTTAGGCCTTGTTTAATCAATGGTGCCAACTTTTATGAGCCGGAGCTCTGGATTCGATTCCATTTCATGATTGTCTGATAGTGCCCCTATCTCTGGAGAAGGTGGAGTATATTCATGTCCTGTGGAGTTGGGTCACAGCGTGTTACAACAGGCTGATGAACAAACACACTGGAGCATCATATTGCAGATTTAGGGGTTAATGCTGAATGATGGTAGTGTCCCTATCACTTCGCCGAAAATTCTAGCTCCAAATCCCACAGAGCTGTTCCATAATATGTCTGAACATGTTGATGAAACTTTTTTTTGGAATCGTGCATTGATAGAGAAGGAAGAGGTACGAGTACTAAATTTGAGACTATAGACCCAGGATGACTGAAAGCACAGCCAACCGTCTTGATTGGAGTCGCATTTACACTTTCTAGAGGTTTATAAAATTATTAACGGCATGGATAGGGTGCGTGGTCAAGTTTCCTTCCCCCCCAAGATAGGGGAGTCTAAAACTAGAAGGCATAGGTTGAAGGTGGGAAGAGAAATATTTGAAAGACAATGAAGAACAACCTTTTTTTCCTGCACAGGGTGGTGCTTCTATGGAATAAACTGCCAGAGAACCTGGTGGAAGCTGGAACAACTACAGCATTTAAAAGGCAACTGGATGGATTTATGATTAGAGGGACATGGGCCAAATGCTGGCAAGTGGGAGCGGATTAATTTAGAACAATCGGATGGGATGAACGAGTTGAAGGGTCTGTTTCTCTGTTGTACATCTCTATGAATCATTGATTAAATTAATGAAGGTCTCTTTGTAATCTTCAGCTGTTCACCATTATACAAACACTGTCCACTGTACTCCAAAACTTGATGTCATCCGCAAATTTGCGAAATATGCCTTCTATAACTCTCATCTAAATCTTTATATAAATGACAAACAAAAGTGGACCCAACAATTTTGCCGCTGGATCATCGCTGCCCACAGGCTTCCATTTCAAAAAACAACCATTCACCACGACCCTGTCTCCTGCCATTAAACAGGGTATACACAGAAACACACACGCAATCACGCACACATGCAATGACACCGACGCAACCATGTCTTCAAGACAAAGGTTAGATTAAAACAACGAACGAGAGTTACAGTGAGAAGGCGAGAAAGATGTGTTGAGCAACACACCCGACAGAATCAAATAGCAAAGTAGACTTGATGGGCCAAATTGCCTAAATCCAATTTCTTATGCTGTGTGGCCTTAAGGTGTCAGGATTATTTTCCAAGGGTGCAGTAAAAGCTAAGTTTGATTAATACTTGACTGAACAGTCAATGGGACTGTGGGATACCGTTTGAGGGGCTGAATGGTATATGTTTGTTCCCATTTGCTGTGCCCTTGTTTCTGAAAAGAGTAGGTGACTTGCTGTGAGTTGAATACGCTTTAATATAAAAGGGGTCTCCCATTTCCATTTGAGATAACGTTGCTCCTTTCTCCTTTGGATTATGCGATCTGTGGCGTTCTCATCCCCCGGGAACAGTGAAGTCTGGGTCATTGAGGATATTCAAGGTTGACCTTGACTGACCATTGATGGACAGGAGGGTCAATGTTTATTGGGAACTGACAGAAAAGGGGTATTCAGTGACAATCAGACCAGCCATGATGTTTCTAAACTGAGCAGCAAGTTGGAAGGGACGAATGGCCAACTGCTGCTCCTACCTCATCCGTTGTTCTGTCAATTGACCCCCGAGGCTGTTACAGAGGGAGAGAAACATCCCATTCAGCTAGTCAGTATCGTGATAATACAGCAAGATCAGGCCATAATGCACCTCTATGGGGCTAGACAGGAATAGAATGAAGTATCCAAATCATTTCAGTAAATTACACAGCACAGGAGGACGCCATATAACCATCCCAGGCTGTTTCGCAGGAGCAGGGGCGCCTTGGGCATCATCAGGAAACACAGAGAAGAGATCATTCCTCATTTTGTGTTTGGCAAGCTGTAACTAGTGGAATTCTTCAGGGATCTGTGTGAGGTCATCAACAAATTACAATCCACACCAATGAGTTGAATGAAGAGAATGGAGCTCAGTTTGCTCATACATCAGGATAGTCAATCAATAAGATGCCAAAATGGAGACAGAGCGTCTCCAATCAGATACAGACAGGGGAGGGCAGAGCATCTGCAGTGGGATACAGACGAGGGGAGGGCAGAGTGTCTACAGTGGAATACAGACAGGGGGAGGGCAGACCGTCTACAATATGATACAGACAGGGGGAAAGCAGAGCGTCTGCAAGGGGATACAGACAGGGCAGGGCAGAGCATATGCAATGGGACACTAACAGGGGAGGGACAGAGCTTCTGCAATGGGATACATCCGGGGGAAGGCAGAGCGTCAACAGTGGAATACAAACAGGGGAATGGAGGACCGTCTACAATATGATACAGACAGGGGAGGGCAGAGCGTATGCAATGGGATACTAACAGGGGAGGGGCAGCGCTTCTGCAATGGGTTCCAGACAGGGGGAGGGAAGAGCATCTGCAATGAGATACAGACAGAGGAGGCCAGAGCGACTGCAATGGGATACAGACGGGGGAAGGGCAGAGCGTCTGCAATGAGATACAGTCGCGGAAGGTATAGCGTCTACAATGGAATACAGACAGGGGGTGGGCAGAGCGTCTGCAATGGGGTAGAGACAGAGGGAGGGCAAAGCGTCTGCAATGGGATAGAGACAGGGGGAGGGGAGGGCGTCTGCACCGGGATACATACAGGGGGAAGGCGGATCATCTGCAATGGGATGCAGACAGGGGGAAGGCAGCCCGTCTTCAATGGGATATAGACAGCGGAGGGCAGAGCGTCTGCAATGGGATAGAGACAGGTGACGGCAGAGTATCTGCAATGGGACAGAGACAGGGGGAGGGCAGAGTATCCGCAATGAGATACAGATAGGGGGAGGGAAGATCGTCTGCAATGGGATGCAGACGTGGGGGGCAGAGTGTCTGCAATGGGATACAGGCAGGGGAGGGGCTGAGTATCAAGCAATGGCATACAGACAGGGGACAGTTTTGAGCAAACCTTCTGCAGAAAAAAAGTACACCATTTCTGTGATGGGAATTTTCTGTTTTAGGGAAAAGACAAAACAGAAGAAAATTATTTAAATGCAAGGAGAATGCAGAACTGAGTGGTACAGAGGGATCTGTGTGTCTTAGTACATGAATCACATCAAATTACTCTGAAGATGCAGCAAGTGATTTGGAAGGTAAATGGAATTATTCTGTTTCGTGTAAGGGGTGTTGTGTTTGATCTTAGTGATGATTTTTGCATCATTACAGGGCATTGCTGAGATCACACCTGATGTATTATGTGTCGTTATAATTGCCTTAACTGATAAAAACAAAATTGCTTTCGAAACGTTTCAAAGATTTTTCTCTTTACTCAATCTTGGGATGAAGGCATTACGTTATGAAGAAGGAACGGTTCGACCTGAGAATCAGAGATGTTTTATTGACCGTATAACATCTTGAGAAGAGTGTAGTTGGTAAATACCGGGTGGATATTTTTTCTTATTTGGGAGAATAAAATTGGGGAAATAATGTAAGAATAAGTCAGGTTCAAAGGAAAAGTCATTGGACCGTAAAATTGAACTATGATTTTTCTTCATATGTGTTGCCAGACAGGCTGAGCTTTTCCGCAATTTCTGTATTTGTTTAAGTATAAAACATATTCATCTTAACACAGATATTGTGAAGTCATCAAACGCTTATGTTTACATTATGCAGGCACATATTAACACATTTTCAAAACAAGTAGGGCCATTTATTGTTAATGAATTTATTCAGTGTATGACAACAGCAATAATGCACTGACCTGGAGTCGAGAATGTGATGGAGTCACATAGTTCGGACAATATTCAAGGAGAGCTCACATGGTTCCGTTTGGGACCTGATAACTTTACTGATTTAACTTACAGATAGAAAAAATGTAGCCTATCTGTAAAGGAACAGCCTATTGCTCCTTTTCTCTTTCACTGCCGCTCAACACAGCACTGTGTGAGAGTGAAAAAAGCCGAGTATTCATTGGAATCTCCCCACTGCCTGAAGCAAAGCAATTCAGCCAAATCCAACTGTTTCAGGAAGAAATCCCATTGTCAGAAGGTTATGTGAGACAAATAACTTCCGAACTAATTATTCTGACTCGATATGTGAGGGGATCAGACAAGAGATTCTATGGCTGCAAATGGGAATCCATGATGATGTATAGCCTCCTACGTGCCAGTGTCCAGAATGCCTCAGAGCGGCTGTAGTACGTTCTCACCGGTGTGGGGAAGCAGCCAGAAGTCATTGTGCACATTGGTACAAATGACATAGGTAGAAGTAGTGATGAGGTCATGCAGAGTGATGATAGAGAGCGAGGAAAAAGGGTAAAACACAGGACCACGACAGTGGTAATATCCGGTTTATTTCCAGTGTTCCGTGCTAGTGAGAGTGAAAACAGGCGGACATGGCAGAGGAATGCGTAGCTAAATAATTGGTACAGGAGGTCGGGATTCAGAGTTTTAGATCACTTGGATCTTTTCTGGGGCAGAGGTGACGTGTTCAGGAAGGACGGGTTGTACCTGAATTGGAAGGGGACTAATATCGTTCGTGGCAGGTTTGCGAGTGCTACAAGGGAGGGTTTCAACTAGATTGGCTGGCGTGAGGGACGGCGTGGGATCCTCAACAGCAGGGTTGCAAGTACGAGGCTGGAAGGAGATACCTAATCACAAACAGTAAAGTGCAGAGATAGGTTCGGCAGGAACACGACAGGGAGCAAGGAATCCCTGTTGGATTAAATTGCATCTCTCTCAATGTGAGATGGCTGACAGGTAAGGCCGATGAACTCAGTGCGTGGAGAGGGACGTGGGACTGCGATATTATAGCCATGACAGAAACATGGCTAAGGGAGGTACAGTATTGGTAGCTTAATGTACCAAGGTACAGGTGCTTTATGCGAGACAGAGATGGTGGAAGGAGGTGTGGGGGCGTTCATTTTTGATTAAGGCGAGTACCACAGTAGTAATCAGATAAAATAACTGAAGGATCATCCAGTGAGGATTTGTGGGGGAAGCTAAGAAATAAAAAGAGAATTAGAATAATTAATTAGAATAATTATAATACTTAGAATAATTAAAATATGTAGAGAGATTGGGAAACTTGCAGGGCCAATAGGATTGCCATAATCATAGACTTTAATTTTGCTAACATTGACTGAGAATTACATAGAATTAAGGAGTGAGATGGTGTGTATCTATTAAGTGGGTTCAGAAACGTTTCCTCAAGCAGTATGGAGAGGGTGCAATTCGGGAACGGGTAAACATGACCTACTCTAAGAAATATGGCAGGACAGGTGACTGAGGTGAAAGTGGGGGAGCACGCTGGGACAGGGACCATAGTTCTGTTAGTTTTACAATACTTATGGATAAGGACAAAACTGGCCCGCATGTTCACGTTCGAAATTGGGGCAAGGCGAATTTTGATGGAATTAGATAGGAGCTTGTAGGAGTTGTTTTGAGGAGTTTGTTTGCAGGCGAAGGAACCTCCGGCTAGTGGGAGGCCTTTAAAAGTGAAATAGCTGGAGTTCAAGGTCTATATGTTCCTGTGTGGTTAAAAGGCAAGGTTGACAGGAAGAGGGAACCCTGGATGTCAAGAGATATTGAGGCTTTGACAGTCAAAAAGGAGGTGTGGCTGAGGTCCATGCAGCTGGGATCAAGGGAAATCCTGGCGGTGTACAGGGAATACAGGAGTTTACCGAAGAAGGAAATCAGAAGGGCGAAAAGGGCGCACACGATAGCATTGTCTGAGAAGATTAGGGTGAATCCAAAGAGGCTCTTTAAGTATATTAAAGTTAAAAGAATAACTACATGAGAATACGACCCCTCAAGGTCCAAAGTGGACATGCATTCTAGAACCATAGGAGATGTGTGAGATTCTCAACAAATATTTCTCCTCTCTCTTTACCGTGGAGAAATACAAGAAGACTTGGGAGGTTAACAAAGGTCGTGGTGATATCTTGGGGTTAGTCAATATCACAGGAGAGGACGTGTTGGATGCATTAGAATGTATGAAGGTGGATATATCTCCTGGCCTAAACAGATGCATCCAAGAACACTGCAAGAGGCTACAGAAGAAACTACGGGGACCTGGGTGATATTTTGCATCATCGTTAGCTGCAGGTTAGCTTCCAGAATAGTGAAGTGTAGCAAACGTTGTGCCATTATTCAGGAAGGGAAGCAAAGAAAAATCTGTGAACTATTGACCGGAAAGCCTAAATATCTGTGGTAGGTAGGTGACTTGAGAAGATTCTGAGGGATAAGATATGCACACGTTTGGAAAGACAGGGTTTGATTAGAAATAGTTTATTTTTTTCAATTTCCTACAGTATGGAAACAGGCCATTTCGCCCAACAAGGCCACACCGACCCTCTGAATAGCAACCCACCCAGTCCCGTGCCCCTATCCTATTTTTACCCCTGACTAATGCACATGAGGCTGTGGCCAATTCACCTGACCTGTCCATCTTTGGATTGTGTAAGGAAAATGAAGCTCCAAGAGGAAACCCACGCAAACACAGGGAGAATGTTCAAACCCCACAAGAGAGTCACCCGAGGCTGAAATCAAACCTCAGTGCTAACCACTGAGCCACCATGCCACGCTTGCTTTTTTTCAACGCAGTTCAATGACGCAGGAACAAAATCTATTCTGTCTTTCACCAATGATGCACGTTCCAATGCCACAAAACATGGATAATTTATTCTCCGCTGAAAATATCATCATCTTATTATTTATTATTGTTTGTTTTTATTTATTTTAATAATTATTAATAATAGTTGTTTTTAGACTGGAACGAATGCATGACTTTGTGAGTGGGCGATCATGCCTCACAAATTTGCTTGAGTTTTTTGATGAAGTGACCAGGAATGTTGATGAGCGCAGCGCGGTAGACCCCACAGTCTGTATGGTTTTCAGTAAGGCCTTTGACAAGATTACTCTTGAAAGGCTGGTCTCGAAGGTTAGAATCGCATGGATTCCAGAGGGAGCTGACAAATTGGATACACAATTGACTTGATGGTAGTAAACAGAGGGTTATAGTGGAAGAATGCTCTCGGACAGGTGGCCTGTGACACATGAAATGCCTCAGGGGTCAGTACTGGGCCCATTGTTGTTTATTATCTATTTCAATGATATTCTTCAGAATGTACGAGGCATAATTAGTAAATTTAAAGATGACACTAAAATTGGTGGTATCGTGGACAGTGAGGAAGGTTATCAGAAATTGCAGCAGGATCTTGATCAACTGGAGAAGTAGGCTGAGGAATATTTTTTTGCAAGCTTAGATCAATGTAGGAGTTTCATGGTGAATGGTAAGGCCTTAAGCAGTGTCGTTGAGCAGAGGGACCATGAAGTTCAGGTCCACCGTTCTCTGAAAGTGGAGTCACAGGTAGACATGGACAGTGAAGAAGGCTTTGGCTCACTGGCAGTCAACGGTCAGGACATGGAGGAGAGACGTTGGTAAGTTATGTTGCAGTTATACAGGATGTCGGTGAGACTGTAGTTGTAGTGTTGTGCTCAGTTTTGGTCACATTGCGTTCAGAAGGATGTTTTTAAATTGAAATGCGTGCAGACGGAAGTTACAAAGATGTTGCCACGACTCAACAGTATGAATTATAGGAAGAGGTTGGACAAGCGAGAACTTTTTTTCTTCAGAGCGTAGGAGACTGAGGGGGATCTTATAGAAGTGTACAAGATTATGAGAGGCATGGATAGGGTGAATAGACTGAGCCTTTTTTTTCCCAGAGTTGGTGAATTGAGGGCAAGAGAGCATCAATTTAAGTGAGATGGGAAGTAATAAAAGGGAAACTGATGGAAACTGTTTTACACAGGGAATGAGCTGCCAGCGGAAGTGGTTGAAGCATTTACATTAACAATATTTAAACGGCATTTGGACAAGTACATGGACAGGAAAGGATGGGATTTGCTGAAAGAATCAGTGCTGAGCTCAATGTTTTTCATCATGTCTCTAAACAACTTGTATGAGATTATCGGAGGCATGGTTAGTAAGTTGACATGTAACATCAAAAACATAGTGGGGCAGTTGACAGTGATGATTATTTCAGAGTACAACGCCACCCTGGACAAACAAAGTGCCATGGACTGGCAGATAGAATTTAATGCAGACATTTGTGAGGTTTTGCATTTTGTTAAGTTAAAGCAGGGGAGTGCCATCAGGAATGTTGCTGAACAAAGAGACCTACGGATGCAGGTTCATAGTTCCTTGAAAGTGGAGTAGCAGGTAGACAGAGTATTAATGTTCAGTCAGAACATTGAGTACAAGAGATGGGGTAGCATATTACGCTTCTACAGGACGTTGGTGAGGCCACGTTAAGAATACTGCGTAGAATTCAGTTGACACTGCTAAAGGATGGATGTTGCTAAGCTTGAGAGCGTGCAGAAAAAATTTACAAGGATTTTCTGGAACCTGAGAGGATGAACAGGTTGGGGCTCCCCCGCCCCCCCCCCCTCCGACTATTGGAAGCTGAATAGTGACATGACAGAGGTTTATAAAATACTGAGGGCTATTTATAGTCTTAATGGCCAACATCTTTTTTTTCCCAGTGTAGGGACTTCCAGAACTATACGGCATAGGTCGAAGATGGCATGGGGAGGATTTCGACAGGGCCTGAGGGGAAACTATCTCATGCAGAGGCTGGTGGGTGTACGGAAAGTGCTGTCAGAGGAAGTGGTGAAAGCGGGTACAATTACATGTTCAAAATATATCTGGATAGATACATAAATAGGAATGGTTCAGAGGGATATGGTCCAAAGGCTAGCCAGTGGCACTAGGTCAGGTTAGGATGTGTGGTCGGTATGGAGACTTTGGACAAAAGGATGTTTTTCCATGCTGTATAACTCATCTATTCTATCACAGTGATGAGGAAAAATGCTAAAAGGGCTTTTGAATGGGAATTCTCTTCCCAAGAAGTTTGTGGTGCCTCTCTGATTGAAAGCATTCACATCGGAGTTAATTAAAGATTTCACAGAGTCTGCGTCATAGCTAATGGGATACTGACAAGAAAGTGGGGCTGAAACCAAACCTGATCAGCCACAATCTTAGTGCCTGGTGGAGAAGGCTCAAAGTATCTCATGACCCACTCCTACTCGTCAGTCCCCTGTTTCTGTGTTCAATTTAGACACTCAAACTGCTGTAGAGGAGCATCTGGAGGCCACTTACTGCTATCACCTGGTGCACAGAAACAGAGGAGAACATTCACTCCCTCATGACTGTCACACACGGTTTGGGAGATTTGGAAAATGTAATTGGAAAACCCAGGCTGAATATGAAAGCGATCCCTCATTTCTCTTTACAGAGCTTCCCCTCTCTGCAACTTGTGCTCCATTTGTTGGTAGACGCAGATCCACTGTGAATACAGCCCCCATACCTCACCCAGAGATGCTCGCAAAGTCCTCTGGGCTCCTTGACTGCAGCATTCCATAACAGACCTTCCAGGTACCTTTCTGTAAGTAATCTTATCTAATCAAATTATCCAATAACAGAATGTGAGAACATCAGGAACAAAGGCAGGTCGTTCACCTCCCAAGCCTGCCTTGCCTTTCACGAAGATGCTGGCTTCATAGCCCTCACCTCTCTGACACATCAAAATCCATCTCAGCCTCCATGAGCACTTCCATAGAACACAGAACAAAGAACAGTAGAGCACAATACACGACCTTCGGCCCTCGATGTTGTGCCACCCGTTTTTCCTACTCTACGATCAGACTATCCTCCATGATTCCGTTCACTTTCTTCCATATGCCTATCCAAGAATCTCTTAAGTTTCCCTCACGTAATTGACTCTACTTCCACTGCTGGCAGTGCATTCCACACACCCACCACTCTCTGTCTAAAGAACCTACCTCGGATATTTCCCCTAAACCTTCCTCCAATTACCTTAAAATTATGACCATTTGTCATAGGTATTTCTGCCCTAGGAAACAGTCGCTAGCAATTCACTCTGTCTATGCCTCTCATCATCTTGCACACCTCTATAAAATCACCTGTCATCTTTCTTTCCTCCAATGAGAAAAGCCCTTGCTCCCTCATAGAACCTTCCCTTCATCGAACCTTCCCTCCAGTCCGGGCAACATCTTGGTAAATTTCCTCTGCAGTCGGTCTAAAGCTTCCACATCCTTCCTATAATGGAGTGAGCTGAACTGAACACAATATTCCAAGTGTGGTCTAACCAGGGCTCTATAGAGCTTCGGCATAACCTCACGGCTCTTAATGTAAAACCCCCTGCTAATGAAAGCAAACACACCATATGCCTTCTTAACCACACCATCAACTTGGGGAGCAAATTTGAGGCATCCGTGGACACGGACCCCAAGGCCGCTCTGTGCCTCCACACTGCCAAGAATCCTGCCTTTAATAAGTATTCTGCATTCACATTCGAGCTGGCAAAGGCATTCACTTCACACTTGTCCAGTTTGAATTCCATCTGCCACTTCTCCGCCCAGCTCTGCATTCTGTCAATGTCCCGTTGCAACCTACAAAAAGCCCTCCACATTCTGTACCACTTCAACAACCTTTGTGTCATTGACAAACCTGCTAACCCACTATTCCACACCCACATCCAAGTAATTTATAGAAATAACAAAGAGTAGGGGTCCCAGAGCCGATCCCTGCAGAACGCCACTGGTCTCTTTCAGTGATCTAGCTCCCCTAACTCTCTGTGTAAGATAATTCATGACATTCACTCCCCTTTGTTTGAAGAAAACATTCTCTGCTTCTACATCATGACCTATTGATATAAACAGAAGAGGGAACACATGGGCTCAGGTAAGAGAGACTGGCCCTGAACTCAAGGCAGTATTTGACTGAGGATGATGTCAAGGAGCCTAGGCAAAACCACACTTAATGAGAATCGATTGTGACTCTCCACTGTTTGGAGCCATTCACGGAACAAGGGAAAATGGTGGGCATCAATCATCTCGGCCAACGGGCATCTCTGCAGGAAATCCTCAAGGTAGCTCCGTCAGCTCAGGCATCTTCTGTTTGTCAGCACGGAATCCCTGCTATTTGGAAAGATGCCTTTCAGCCCATTGAGTCAAAACTGAGCAGAAGTGGCGATATTCACTGAAGTTTCCATAATATTTAGAACAAGTTGTCCCTCTTCAGCTCTTGAAGCAGTCCGTGTCCATGTGCAATTAGACCTGGACAACATTCAAGTTTGTGCTGCTAAGGTCTGGGTAACATTTATGTTACAGCATTGTACATTTCCCCAGTAAAACGAGCAGCACATTCAGCACTTCAATCTGGTTTCACAAGAATATGGGGAAGCCATTCAGCCCATCAAAACTACTGAGCAAAAAGAGGGATAGTCCATTCAGTTCCTCCTGCCTATAAAACAGGAAGAGAAGGAATCTGCTCACTCCCACATCCACTTACACAGGATCAGAACGAGACCATTTCATTAAAGAGGAACAGGAAGAGGTCATTCGGCTTCTCAAGCCACTAACACAGGAACAGGAATGTGTCAGAGATGTTCTAACGTTGCAAACAAATGGTGCTGGGGCTGCACAGATAGACTACTCCAAATTGATCCACGTGACTTAATTACTCAAAGTACATAAGTGTTACTTTAACATGGTATTCTGACATTCGAAATGAAGCCAACATTTTTAAAGTATTCTCCAAATAATTGTCTTCAATCTCCAAGAAGGCAGACCCATGGTCTCCATGGAGGTCAGAAGCTGGTGGGGAATGACTAATTGTTTCAAAATGAAGTTTTGTAGCTGCTGACAGGATGGTGCACAAAGTGACATTCAATGCATTGTCAAACATTAACTGTGCATTCAAGTGTCTCGAGTTCACTCAGAGCCTGTAGCTCTCTGTCAATCGACATGGGGCTCTGCAGATGTATGTAAACTATCGGGAATCAATCATCCAATGAAAAGTATGGAACTTTCACACTATTTTGCTGTTTGGGACATAATGAATGTCCGTCCATAATTATAAATTTTCAGCTTCTTATTTTCTAAGAGCCCTACACATTAAACACATAGTCACTTCACTCACTCCGTGGGGTACCATCATGCCAGGGTTTAGTCTGGTAAAACCCCTTTGTACTGTTTCGGTGACAAAGAGATCATTATCTATAAAGCAGACTAAACAAATACTCTCTCAACAAAACATGACCAATGGGAAAGATGTTCTAACTCTGGTGCTTCAATCATTTTGCATGAAGAGCCACACATCACTTACTTCCTGTCCCATAAGAATTCTGTTTGCGAATTATGACCAAGGACATCCAGGTCTTTTTCAACAATAGCACTTCACCATTTAATAAATACAAGTGTACATGATGATATTTGCTGTTCGCATCAGAATTATTTTTATACCTTGTGAAAAGCTATTGCTCAAACACTGATCCTGCTGCCAACCATCAAGCCTGCAGTCCAGAGAAAAACAGTATTCTTCTCGTATCTCCATTACCAATGTTTAATCCATATGGTATATATTCCTCTCCGACATACCCATGGACTCTCACATTCCCCACTCACCTTTATTCAATCAGGTCAAGCGTCTTCTAAAAACTCAAATAGTCCACTCCCATTGGTTCTCAATTGTCGATGGCACAATGCACAATTTCCACGAAAAGGTTTATCGACAATCATTTCCCTTTCCTGAATCTAGGCCGATTCAACCAAATCATATCATTATTTTCCAAGTGTCTAGTTGTTATGTTCCTTATAAAAGGTTCCTATGGTTTTCTTTTTTTTTCTCACAGCTAACACAAAGCTATTTACTTTAATGTTTTCCCTCTCCGTCCTGTTTTAAATATTTATGTTTCCAATAGCTGCTTTCCAGTCTGCAGGATCCTTTCCAGATTCTAACCAGCTTTGAAGAATAATCAAAATGTTTTTCACTAGCTCTGTTTTCATCTCCTCAATACTCTGAGATGTAACTCATCAGGTTCAGCAACTTCTGAAACTTCAGTTCAATTCGATTTCCAAAAGGATAACCTGCATTAATTCTAATTTCCTGCATTTCCTCATTTTCACCAGTCCCCCTTCTCTCTAGAATATCTGGAAGTTGGTTTCTGTACCTTCTCCTGTGGAGATGGAACCAATGCATTCCTCTCAGAAGGCGGTGGCTTCTGTCATCTCGTTATACATCGGAGGACGGCACTTCAGAGATGGTGGATACATTATCCACTCCTGTCTGGAAATTTCCAGAATTAAAACAGGTAAATTCATAATGAGAGTCAACACAGTCCTGTCCCTGGTATGAGGCTACAGGTTATACTGAAGGAAGGACACAGTTCAGTGAGCACCTCATTTTTGAAACAAGCTGGTTTCACACTTTACACCTGAATGGGTCCAGCTTAGACAAATGTTCCTGGAAATCCCAGGAAGGAAAGTGTTTTGCTCCTCCTTGTTTCCAGAGCTTTCTTTCTGTGTAGTCTTCGCTCCATTTGTTTACCATGGACCCAGGCACGCTGTAAATGCAGTGTCCAGAGTGCGATCGTCAGACCCTCGGGTCTCCCTGAATGAACTCAGCAGCTGACAAAACAAACTTGAGAACAGAATCCACCGAAACTCCACTGACTTTCTAATGACAGCAGTAAGTCAATGCCCCACACACATGGTGCAGCATTCAGTGTTGAAAATGCCCCCCTCTCCTTACTTTCTCTTTCTGGCTGAGAAAGCCGTTGCATCTCTGTAAAGCCCCACAGTAACAGTTCCTCTCTCCAAAGAGCAGCAGACTCTGTAACATTTCCTTCTTCTGTATCTCAGCAACTGTAAGGGCAGCACCAGTATTGCCAATAGAATAGATCATCACACTCAGAGAAGAGAGACAGAGGGAACATGACTCACTTTAATCAAGGACATACCTAAATGGACGTGATATTCGGGAATATGAGAAAATCAGGAATGTTAGAATGACTTGTCATTCTATTTTCCTTCCAGTCCATCATCAGCAATCCTTTTCTAAACTTTTCCTTTCTCTCTCTCTCTCTCTCTCTCGCTGTCCCTCTCTCTCTCTCTGGGCACTGGAGAATTTTATTTCAGATCTCCATTATCCTCAGTTCCTTGTTTTATTTCACCTTCAATGTTGTTGTTTCATGGTATTTCAGCATCACTGGCTAGGGCAGCATGTGTTGTCTATCTTAATTGCCCTTGACTCTGAGGCCATTTGTCAAGACGACATGGAGCCAACAATTTTATGGTGGAACTGAAGTCGCCTTTAGTCCTGACCCGGCAATAACTTTAACTTTCTTTACCAAGGGCTAACAGTGAAATATTAAAAGAAATCCTGATTGTTTTTTTTTTCTATCAGTGTAATTTTATTCCAACTTTTGTCATTCGACTTTAAGTTCAGTCATCGGGTTGTTGTAGGATTTTCAGTCCTTATTTTAAACGTTATTTGAATTGTACCGTTTTCCTTGTTATGAAAGTTTCTCTTGCCATTTGCATGTGACTGTTTCAGTCTGTAAGAGTTACACTGTCTCCAACTCAGTTGGCTGAACGGCTGGTTTGCGATGAAGATGGAGGCCAACAGCCCCGGTTCAATTCACAACACTGACAAAGGTTACCATGACGGGGACGTTGTCTCACCCTCAACCCATCACCCGAGGTGTGATGACCCTCAGCTTAAACGACCATAAGTGGTCTCTCTCTAATGAAAGAGCAGCTCTATGGTCGTTGGAAATCTGTTCTATCACTGTTCGCATTTTAAAATGTTTTCTAGATTACCATTTCGTTTTGTCGGATGTTCTGAAGTAGTGTCATTTTGTACCACTGTCAACATTTCCCCATGCTGCACATTCCTGCCCATTCCCTGATAATCCTTGACTCTGTTGCTACTTATGAACCTTCTGTCTGAGCCTCAAAAATATTCAATATCTCTGCCTCCAATGGTCTGCGGGGAAGAGAGTTCCAAAAAACGTATAGCACTGAGAGAACAAAAAAAAAAGCCTCATCTGTGTGTGAGGTTATTTTTTGTCTACTTCCCTGAGATTGGATATAATTACATTGGAAGCAGTTCATAGATGTTTCACTTCATGTATTCCAGGGATGAAGGCCTTATATTATGGTTAGTCATAGAAAGAGAGGTGATCTTACTGAAACATACAAGACCTTAGGCAGTGTGTATCAGGTAGATACCCACTGGGTATTTGTATAGTCCAAACTTCTTGATATTGTTATAGAATCTCAACAGTGTAGAGGCAGGATATTCTGCCCATCAAATCCACACTGAGCCAGCGAACAGCATCACAGCCAGACCTGCCCCCCATCCTACCCATGTAACCCTGCATTTCGCATGACTAACTCACCTAACATACACTTCCCTGGGCACTATAGGCAAATTAGCATGGCCAATCCACTCTAGGCTGCACATTATTGGACTCTGGAAGGAAACAGGAACACTGGGAGGAAACCCACACAAACATGGGGAGAATGTTCAAACTACACATTCAGGACCACCGAGGTTGGAATTGAACCCAGCTCCTTGGTAATGTGAGGCAGCAGTGCGAAACACAGATCCACCATACTTCTCCGTTAGTTATATTAGTTACTTGTGCCTGACTAAAGAAATCTGCTTGACTTGTTCTTATCACTGAACCAGACCCAGTCTAAGAATTTTATCATCGGCCATATCACCAACCTGGTCACATTTAAAATGTGATGTGATTAGTGATGGAGTGGTACAAGGAAAGGAAACAGTAACACCCTCCAACCTCAGTCAGAACCGAGTGAGGATAAATTCACAAAGTGGGAATTTATTCACGTAGGAATTCTCCTTCCCAGAAGTATGGGATGGCTGAAGCTTTATATTATATCGAGGCTGGCTTCATCTGATTGTCCATAGAAAGTTGAATCAGGGATAATCATGCTTGGAAAGAAAAGTCAGCTGGGATCACAATGAGATGAGCCACGACCTTATTAACTGGTGGAGTAGTGTCAAAGGGCCGAATGTCACATTCGTGTCCCTCAGCCGTATGTTCTGATGTTCCATTCAGCCCTTCGGACCTGCTACACAGGGGCAGATCTAGGCCACCCGAATGGCTAGATGTAGTTTGGAAAATGTAATTGGAAAATCCAGGCTGAGCCAGGAATTGACCCGCACCCCAATCCCTCTTTTCAGGCTTCCCGTCTCTGTAACTTCTGCTCCAGATGTGGGTCATGTTACACATCCAGATTCGCTGTGAATACAGTCCTGCACCCGCATCCAGCGTTAGCTCAAAGAAATCCTCTGCTCTCCCTTAATGCAACATTGTATAACACCATTTTCAGGAAAATAACCAGTTACTTTCCAGAAGAATAACGTAAGAATGTAAGAAATAGAAGCAGGAGCAGGCTATTCAGCCCCTCAATCCTGCACTGTTATTTAATAAGAACATGGCTGATCTACTTCAGGGCTCAACTCCACTTTCCTGCTAACCCCTTGTATCCCTCAACTCGCTGATATGTCAAAACCCAATCCAGCCAGTCTGTAAATACATTCAGTGACCCAGTCTCCACAACTTCTAGGTTAGGGAATTCCAGGCATTCACTATCTTCTGAAAGAAGACGTTTCATTGAATCTCAGTTTGAAATCGATATCCTTTATTCTGTATCTACAACCCTGAGTTGGACTCTCTGCCCTGGAATTGATCCACATTCTTGAAAGCTACCTTATCAAACCCCCTCTGCATCTTGTCCACATTCATTTCAAATACAATGAATAAATGCCTCACCATTTTAGATGTACACAATAATTCAATCCTTTCATTCCAGGAACCCGCCTAATGAACCAACCTAGTTACTTGCTGCATCGGCATGCTGACGTTATGTTTCAGACACAAAAACAATCTCATCCCTTTGCACTGTTCCTTTGTGGGTGTCCTCTCCATTAATTAACAGCCTGCCTTTTGGTACTCAGTGTCATTCTCAAACTCGGATATATATTGCACTCACCTCCAGCTTTCAGTATGGATTGGAACTAAATCTTGCAATTGCACTGATATTTGTGATACTCCAGCAGATATATTTCATCAGGAAGATCCATTAACCTTGACAGTCCGATTTCTATGTGTTAACCAAGCGTCATCCCATTCTAATATATTAGCCGTCAAATTATGATCTTCTGTCTTGTGTAACAAGTTTTATTTCGTGAAACCTTATAAAAAATCTCGAGAAAGCCTCGTGTCTACCAGATCCCCTTTATCATGTCCGCTTGTTACATTCTGAGAGATCTCCAGAAAAAAAAAACCTTTGCATGATTTAACAGGCAAAATATAGATCGCCTTTCACAAAACCATGTTGACTTTGCGTGAAGCTTTTCTAAATTCCCCTGCAATTCCTTCCTTAATAATAGACTCCAGCAGATTCCCAACAATAATGTTGAGGCTAAATGGTTACTGCTTTCAGTCTCGTTGTTTGTAGGGCCACATTGTAGGGTTTCAGTTTCACTGGAACATTCCTGCAATTCAAAAAGTTATGAAATATTTCTCACAGTAACACCAGTCACTCTGTAACCGCTGCTTTTAAAACCAACTGTGAATTGGTACTGCTGACCTGCGTACTCTTACTCTTACCGGTTAATTAAAAGGCCTAGTTCCTTTTTTTCGGGCAGTTCCTATCCCTCCTCTTGCTATTTTAATTATATCATTGAAATACTTACAGTGCCTTCTAATGTGAGGAATGTTATAAAATTCTGGTGAAGATTATCTGTCTGTTCCCTCTAGACATACCCTCCAAACATCCTCAATATATTTTCCTGACTTCATTTCTACCAAAGGGCATACATTCTTCTTGAACTTACTTTATATACACAGAAAAGCTTGCACTGCTGGCTTTTATATTTCTTGCCAGTTTACTTACATCATATCGTGTCTTCCACTTTCCCTTGCTTTCTAGATTCATAAAGTCATATAGCGCACAAACAGATCCTTTGGTCCAACTTGTCCATGCTGACCAGGTTTTCCAAACTAAACTAGTCTCATCTGCTTGCATTTGGCCCATATGCTACTGAACTTTTCCCATTTATATGTTTGTCCAAATTTCTTTGAAATGTTGTAGCTGGACTTGCATCTTCCTCTGGCAGCTCATTCCATAAGCAAATTACACTCTGTGTGAAAACGTTGTCCATTTGTCCCTTTTGAATTTCCTCCTTTTTACCTTAAAACTACGACATCTATGTTTGCACTCTCCTATCCTCTGAAAAAGACCTTGGCTATTCACCCTATCCATGCCTCCCATGATATCAAAACTTCTAGAATGTCACCCCTCAACACTCGATCTGATTCTAGCTTCAAGAGTAAGCATTTACAGATAAGCACTGCAAATTTGTAACAGTATTAAAAATTACAGGTAAACAACACTCAGCCCAAACTTCAGAATGTGATTTGCTTTTCTCCATGTTACAATAATAAGGCAGCTTGCAACTCTTACTAGTACTAATAAGACGTCAAGCAAACACATTCCTTTGTCTACAGTGGGTGATGATCTCTACAGGGAAAACGTATCTTTGGCCAGTTCTATGCAAAAAAAAAAAGAATTCTTATACCATACGGTCAGCATGCAGCTTCAGCAGAGTGAGATGAAGGCTGATGGAAATGTGTTGCTGGAGAAGCGCAGCAGGTCAGGCAGCATCTAGGGAACAGGAGAATTGACGTTTCGGGCATTAGCCTTTCTTCAGGATGAAGGCTGGGTGTAATTTTTGGATTTGGGATCACAGTATGAATTCAGTGCAAAGGGAGAATGGTGTTTTTAATACGGTTTACACCAAGAATGAAACTTTCCGGAGTGAGGTGTGAGTGGGAGGTCTAAAACAACATGAATGAAGAGGCCGAGCCACACTCAGACCAGAGGCAAGGTGGCAGCACAAAACGCAGATTGATGCTACTGAAGGGAAGGTAGACTGGATCAAAGAGCTTCAGGTGAAGTGGGGAGGGACCATAATATGAGAGAATGTGCTCTGTAATTTGAGATGGAGAACCTGGAATCAGAAAGGGGAGAGGAGCAGGGAAGAGGGTGGATCACCAATGGCAGGGGTTTCTGGGAATAATTCCGGAAGCACAGCTGAAAGTCATGCCCAGCATCTGCTTATGATCTCTGAAATAAACATCCTAAATCTGGCCCTACACAAGTATCCTTGTCAACCATGGGTGAGACATCTTCTAATCGAGTCTTTATTTTTGAACAGAAACAACAATATCTGAGCGTTACTGGATATCTGCTTGAATGTCTGCCCAGGTATACCCACTGACCTTCCTCTGGGTCTACTTCCACATGTCGCTTCAGATCAGATGTTAGACTGAAAGCCTCAATTTAGATCTCTGGTTCTTTTCAATCATGCAGGGGGACCTCTGCATGCAGGTGTACACATGATAAGCGGAGGCTGACTCCATTCTCCCAGTTTCTCTGTCTCTGTTGTTTCTGTTTGATGACGCCACATTCCAGTGCTCTGCTTGTGACATTACCTCCTTTTCTTTCAAATCAGAAATCCGCTAATTCTGGTGGACAGGGCCTTCAACTGTGACTATACCATCTCCCACGCTTCTGCCCTCCCTCCGTCTCCTTCCCAGAACAATGATAAATCTTCCCTCGTCCTTACTTCTACTGTACTAGAATCCACATTCACAGAATCATCTTGTGCCACTTCCACCATCTCCAATGGGACAGCACCATCAAACACATCTTTCTCTCGCGACCACTGACAGCAATTCATAGGGACCATTTATTTTGTGAGACCCTCCATCATACCGAAAACTTCAACTCCCCCATGACACCTTTCCATGCAATTACAGAAGCTGCAACACTTGCCCATTCACCTTTCCCTTCTCACTGTCCAAGACCCCAAACACACCTTCCTGGTGAAGTAGCATTTCACTTTTACTCTTTCAATCTGGTCTCCTGTCATTGCTGCTCACAATGTTGTCTCCTTTACACTGGGCAGACCAAACAGAGACTGGTTCAAGGACCACTTCCACTCTGTCTGTTGGAATAACTCTGAGCCTCTCATTGCTTCTCATTTCAATAATTGACATTGCGCTCATCCTAACATTTCGGTCCTGAGCTGCTTCAATGTTCCAGTAAAACATTACCCAAGCTCGAGTAACACCTAACTTCATACTTTGATGTATCACAACCTGCAGGAGTTAATACACAATTCCAAATTCACAGCCTGACTCCATTATGGCTATTCTCCATTTTTCATATATTCTACTTCCTGGCCTCCCAATGATCTCGCCTGTGTCGTTTTTATTCTGCACTCAATAGAGACAACCCATTTCTGCCATCCACAGTTTAATTTACACCAATTCATATCTCTTTCTCTTTCACCACAATTAAAAGCCCATCCCTCTGTGCCATTGTGTCTCAACATGCTCTGTTTCCTATCATCCCTCGCCCACTTTTGCCAAGGCATTAAGCAGCCCTTTCCAGTTCTGAATAAGGGCCATGCTTGACTTGAAACAGTCTCTCTGTTTCTCTGTATCCACAGATACTGACAGACCTGCTGAATCTTTCCAGAAATTTCTGGTTTTGAACATATTCAAAGGTATATGTCAAAGCTGCTCAAATGCCCTGACCCACTTGGATTGCCGTACACTAGGAAGTGAAAAATAACAAAAGATGCACAAATATCTTGGTTTTGAAACTACATAAGACTGGTATAATATTAGAAATGATAGTAAACGTTTCTTTCAATACATAAGAAACAAACGACAGGCAAGAATAGACATTGGGCCACTTCAAACTGATGCTGGCAGCCTCGTGATGGGAGATAAGGAAATAGCAGGAGAACTTAATAAATACTTTGCGTCAGTCTTCACAGTGGAAGACATGAGTAATATCCCAACAATGAAAGGGAGACAAGGGTTTGAGTTGAGTATGGTTGCCATTACAAAAGAGAAAGTGCTAGAAAAGCTAAAAGGTCTTAAAATTGATAAATATCCTGGCCCTGATGGGCTACATCCTAGAGTTCTGAGGGAGGTGGCTGAGGAAATAGCGCAGGCGTTGGTTGACATATTTCAAAAGTCACTGGAGTCTGGGAAAGTCCTGGATGATTGGAAGATCGCTGCTGTAAACCCCTTGTTCAAGAAAGGATCAAGGCAAAAGATGGAAAATTATAGGCCAATCAGCCTAACCTCGGTTGTTGGTAAAATTCTAGAATCCATCATTAAGGATGAGGTTTCTAAATTCTTGGAAGAGCAGGATCGGTTTAGAACAAGTCAACATGGATTTAGTAAGGGGAGGTCGTGCCTGACAAACCAGGTGGAGTTCTTTGAAGAGGTGACAAGTAGGTTAGACCAGGGAAATCCAGTTGATTTTATCTACCTAGACTTCCAAAAGGCCTTTGATTAGGTGCCACACGGGAGGCTGCTGAGTAAGGTGAGGGTCCATGGTGTGCGAGCTGAGCTACTGGTATGGATTGCGGATTGGCTCTCTGATAGAAGGCAGAGAGTTGGGATAAAAGGTTCTTTCTCGGAATGGCAGCTGGTGACAAGCGGTGTCCCACAAGGTTCAGTGTTGGGGCCACAGCGGTTCACATTATATATTAATGATCTGGATGAAGGGTCTGGGGGCATTCTAGCGAAGTTTTCCGAAGATACAAAATTAGGTGGACAGGCAGGTAGTACTGAGGAAGTGGGGATGCTGCAGAAGGATCTAGAAAGTTTGGAAGAGTGATGCAGGAAATGGCTGATGGAATTTTATGTGAGCAAATGCGAGGTCTTGCACTTTGTAAAAAAGAATACAAGCATGGACTACTTTCTAAACGGTGAGAAAATACGTAAAGCCAAAGTACAGAGGGTTCTGGGAGTCCTAGTTGAGGATTCTCAAAAAGTAAACATATAGATTGAGTCCGTGATTAAGAAAGCGAATGCAATGTTGTCAATTATCTCAAGAGGGTTGAAATATAAAAGCACTGTTGTGCTACTGAGACTTTATAAAGCTCTGGTTAGGCACCATTTGGAGTACTGTGTCCAGTTTTGGTTCCCACACCTCAGGAAGGACATACTGGCACTGGAGAGATTCCAGCGGAGATTCACACGGATGTTCCCTGGAATGGTAGGTCTAACATATGAGGAACGGCTGGGGATACTGGGATTGTACTCATTGGAGTTAGAAGATTAAGGGGAGATCTAATAGAAACTTACAAGATAATACATGGCTTGGAAAGGGTGGACGCACGGAAATTGTTTCCGTAGGCAAGGAGACTGGGACGGGTGGACACAGCCTTAGAATTAGAGGGGGTAAGTTCAGAACAGAAATGCGGAGACATTTCTTCAGCAAGAGAGTAGTGTGCCTGTGAAATTCATTGCCGCAGAGTGCAGTGGAGTCTGGGACACTAAATGTCTTCAAGGCAGAAATTGATAAATTCTTGATGTCACGAGGAATTAAGGGTTACGAGGAGAATGCGGGTAAGTGGAGTTGAAATGCCCATCAGCCATGATTGAATGGCGGAGTGGACTTGATGGGCCGAATGGCCTTACTTCTGCTCCTATGTCTTATGGTCTTATGGTAACTGCTTTCCACTCCAAAAAAAGGAACTGTTTATTCTGACTCACTTTTTCTTTCTGCTCTCTACCATTCTCAACCCATGCCAGTATATTAGATCTCATTGTTGCCCACTGTTATGGGCCAGGACAGACCACCTCAAGTCATTTCAAGGAAGTAGTGCAGACTCAAACTTTGCTTGTTGCCTTAAGCAGGTGTCAGGCGGATATTCCAGGAGTGACGCAGCTGGTCAAGCCACTTAGTTTTAAATAAAACAAAATTTATTTTTAAGGTTACGGAATGAAACACAAACAGAAGAGAATAGCATGCAGAATAACAAACTATCTGAAAACCCAACAGATTTTCCTAACTTAATGATGTTAGCAAATTAAATTAATAAGGAGTGGGTACATGGGAAGACGAAGAACTGACTTTCAATCCAGCCTACAAAAATGTAAGGCCTTACTGTGTAACATGATTAGGGATGACAATACCAAGAGGCAGTCAATTAGAAGCCATATCCATGCTACTAGTTCCACAGTATGTAGAACTAAAGTGACTATTCCCAGCTTTTGTCATTTTAAATTTTTAAAAGTAAATATTTAAAAATATTAAAAGTTGGCTACTTAACTAATATTCCAGGTGAAGATTTCTCGTCTTCAGTAGCACTCCACTTCTCAGCTGAGAATCTGAAAATGGTTGAAAACCATTGGTGGTATCATGGCACAGTGGTTCGCACTGCTGCCTCACAGTGCCAGAGACGCCGGCTCAATTCCCGCCTCAGGCAACTCTCTGTGTGGAGTTTGCACATTCTCCCCGTGTCTGTATGTGTTTCCTCCGGGGTGCTCCGGTTTCCTCCCACTGTCCAAAAATGCACCAGTTAGCTGAATTGGCCATGCTAAATTGCACGTAGTGTTTGGTGAAGGGGTAATTGTAGGCGAATGGATCTGGGTGGGTTGCTCTTTGAAGGGTCGTTGTGGACTTGTTGGGCCAAATGGCTTGTTTCCACACTGTAAGTAATCTGTATCTAAATACTCTAAGATGTTGTTCGAAGTACTTGAAACAATCCCCATAAATACCCCGTGGAAAAATCAAACCCAGGTTCTTCCAGGAGAGATATCAGAGAGAGGGGGGATCAGCATGGACTTCTTCTTTGGCCTGATAGCTTCACAACTGGCTGCCTGCTTTCAGTAAACAGCCTGTCTCTGAAAAATCAGTCCAAACAAATCAAAGCAGAGGGTCTGCGCTGGGAGAACTGGCCACTTCCCATTCATAAAAAACAGAAGGACTACGAGCAGGAGTAGACCATCTGGTCCTTCTAACCTACTCAGCCATTCTGTTACATCAAGGCTGATCTACTCGTGGACTCATATCCACTTACACGCGCTCTCACCATATCCGTAATTTACTTCATTGTTCAAAACATATCTATCTCAGCTTGAAACACATTTACTGAAGTAGCGTTAACTACTTCACTGGGCAGGGAATTCCTTGGAATTACAAGCCTCTGGGTGAAAAGGCTCTTTCTCAAATCAATCATAAATCTGCTCCCTCTAATATTGAAGTTATTCCATCTTGTCCTAGCTTCACCTGCCAATGGAACCATCCTCTCCACTTTTTTCTTGCCTCTTCCCTTCATAATATTTTATATGTTTCTATAACATCCTCCCCTCATTCTTCTAAATTTCAACGAATATAATGCTGATCTACTCTGTCTGTCCTCATAAGACAACTCCCTCAACTCCAGATTCACCAGAGTGAATCTCCTCTGCAACGCCTCCACTGCCAGTACATCGCTTTGCAAGTAAGGAGGCCGAAACTGCTCACAATAATCTAGGTATGACCTCACCAGCACCCTGTACAGCTGCAACATAACCTCCCTGCTTTTAAATTCAACCCGTTTCGCAATGAAGAACAAAATATCATTTACCTTCCTAATTACTTGATGTACTTGCAGATCAACTTTCTGTGATTCATGCACACGGACACCCAGGTCCCTCTGTACAGCAGCATGCTGCATCTTTTTACAATTCAAGTAATAATCCTTTTTTCTGGTACTCCAAAGAAAAATAGATGCTTCATTTTTATTAACATTATATTCCATCTGCCAGACCTTTACCCATTCATGCAATGTAACTATTTTCCTCTGCAAAGTTTCACAGTATTCTGCACACTTTGCTCTGCCACTCATCTTCGTGCCATCTGCAAACTTTGAACAACTACGCATGCTCCCAACTCCAAATCATCTCTATAAATTGTGATTAATTGCAACCCCAACACTGATCCCTGAGGCACACCACTCAGCACTGATTGACAGCCAGGATAGCACTCATTTATACCCACACTTTGCTTCGCGTTAGTCACCCAATCTTTTATCCATGTAAATACTTCAGCTGTAACGCTATCCAGCTTTATCTTATGCAGCAGCCTACTATGTGGCACACTGTCAAAGCCTTTTTGAAACCTAGATACACCACATCCACTGCGGACTCGTTGACTATCTTGCTCGTAATGTCTTTGTAGACTTCCAAAAGACTTATTAAGCATGATCTGCACTTCATGCATCCTTGCTGCATCTGTACAATGGGCCATTTTCTATCAAAATGCCTTGCTATTTTTCCTTGATAATGCAGTCAAGGCATTTTCCCACAACTCAGATTAAGTTAACTGGAGTATAATTCCCCAACTTTTATCCACCTGCCTTTTTTAAACAATGGCATCGCATTTGCTGTTTTTCAATCTGCTGGGACTGCCCCAGAGTTCAGCAATTTTTTGAAAATTACCACAAGCGCACTTGTTATTTCTCCCGCTATCGTTTTAGTACCCTGGGATACATTCCGTCAGGGCCACGGGATTCGTCTACCCTTAGCTCCATTAACTTGCCCAACGCTACCTCCTCTGTAATAATGATTCTTCACAAGTCCTCACCTACCCTCATCTCTTTGGTAACAACAAGGACTGCAGATGCTGGAATCCGGATTCTAGAATAGAGTGGTGCTAGTAAAGCACAACAATTCAGAGCATTCCTGATGAAAGGCTTTTGTTCGAAACGTCGATGTTTCTGCTCCTCAGATGCTGCCTGAACTGCTGTGCTTTACCAACACCAATCTAATCTAGAATCTTCATCGCTTCGTCGATCACAGGCATGTTATTAGTGTCGTTCACTATGATGACTGATACAAAATACCTTTTCAATGCCTCAGCCATTTCATCATATCCTTTTTATTCTAACATATAAGTTAGCCACTCATTTTCATTTTATATATTTAGGGAATCATCTGCTATCTGTCTTCATATACTGTGCTAGTTTTTTTCTCTCTCGTGTGCTATCCTACTTTTCTTTATAGCTCTTTTCGTGGCTTTCTGTTGGCCTTTAATCTTTTCCCAATCTTCTAGGTTCCTGCTGTTCTTGGCCACTTTGCATTCCATCTCTTTCAATTTGATAACCTTGTGTATTTGCCACCAATGACAGATTTCCCCTTTTCTTAGAGGCTTTCCTTTTCACTGAATATGCTTTTGCTTAGGACTTTGAAAAACTACTTTGAAAATCCTCCACTGCTCGTCAACTCTCACCATAAAGTATTTGTTTCCAGTCGACTTTTGCCAAGTCCTCCCTCCATCCTGTTGTAGTCTCCTTCGTTTAAGCACAGGACCCTGGTATTGAATTTTATCGTCACTCTTCATCTGTGTTTTAAATTCAACCATACTGTGATCATTCCTTCCAAGTTGATTCCAAAGAATGAGGTCATTAATTATTTCTGTCTCATGACATAGGACCGGATCTAGCATAGCTTACTCCTCATTGTACGTGTTTTAATTTTAGACTTCAAAGTATTCCCAAGTAGTCAAACCCAGACTCTTCGGATTCGCTGCTTTTAAGACTGCTATGAAAGAAAAACAAGGACAGCATAACCATGTTAAAGGAGTAGTATCGTCACAACATTACACTTGGGACGTCATCAAAAATGTTTCTGAAAATTCAAATTCACTGCATATATTGCTTCGCCATAATTTATTTCGCAGTCGGATTCTTAAATATGATTCGCCATTAATAATTTGATATTGACTTGATCCACGTTCATTACTTTCAAATTAACATAATTCTCAAAGTTCCCTGGCAAAGCATTCTTTCTCATAGATTCTTGTATTGTCCTGACTGCTTCTTTGGTGCTGTCTCCCTGCCTCCTTTAGAAACACTGGGGTTATATTTGCTGCTCTCAAATCTGTCAATTCAATCATCTGGAATTCGGAAGACGGCAAGCAAAGTATCCATTATTCCCATGGCCACCTCCTTTAGGAATCAGAGATGTAGATTAATATTCCATGGGGATTTATCAGATTTCAGCACACATAATATCTCCAAAATTGCTTATTTAGTGATTTGATTGCATTTCCTTTCTTTCTCAGTAGACCTAGAATTGTTTGGAAGCATTTTTTTAAAAACCCCAATCAGGAAGGCAGAACTGAAGTAGATGCTTCATAGTCTGCCATTTTCCTGTTCTCCACTCGTTAGTTTTGGACTGTAAGGAAGCTACAATTATCTTCTCCAACATTTCACCTTGGTATATTGTACATTGAGAAGATTGTACATTTCATGCTTGTTAATGTACTCTTCCAAAACCCATTACTTCCTGTCTTAAGCTGTTCAATGATTGACGTTCCACAGCCATACAATCACAGAAGGATAGACTCTGTACCATCAAAAATACAGCACGATCTATATTGTTCCAAATTCCCTACATCGGTCCCGTAGCCATGAATGGTATGACACTTCAAGTGCTCGTCCAAATAATTTTTAATGGTTGTGATTAGATTAGATTAGATTACTTACAGTCTGGAAATAGACCGTTTGGCCCAACGAGTCCACACCACACCGCCGAAGCACAACCCACCATTCTCCTACATTTACCCCTTACCTAACACTACGGCGTGACGTGTGATAACTGCCCCCTTAGGAGTGCATTCCAAATCCCATGACACTCTGGGTGAAAAACAATCCTTGAATCATCTCTAAACCTCAAATCCTTCCCTTTAAAAGTGTGCTTCCCTGTTCTTGGCCGCTGCTGTCTATCGATCCTGTCCATGTCCCTCGTAATCTTATACTTCTGAATCACGTCCTCATCAGCCTTCTCTCATTCATACTAAACAACCCGATCTTATCCAGCCTCTCTCCATAGCTGATATGCTCCATCCCTGGAAACATCCAGTTGAATCTCTGCACCCGCTTCAGAATAATCACACATTTCCTGTAATGTGGCTCCCAGAACTCCACACAGTATTCCATATTGGCTTCACCAAAGTGCTACATAGATCTTGTAATCTATGCCTCGATGAGTAAGTGTTATGCCTACTGCTTCCATTGACTTCTTACGTAACCTTTTATCCTCCCGCGTCACATTCGAGAATGTGTGGAAAACCTCCCTATGAGCTTCCTTGTGTTACAATTCATTGCGTATTCCCCATTTAGTTCCTTCTTCCAAAGTGCATCACCTCAGTTATCAGACTTACATTCCATCTGCCATTGATCCACCCATCTGACCATTGCATCTGTATCTTACTGTAACATCAGACTTTCCTCCTCACTGCCAACCACCGGTCAATCTTTGTATCAAACACAGACTTACTTATCACACTCCCACTCCCCCTCTACATTCACACCTGTACCATTTATGAATACCACAAGTAATAAGGGACACAGTAATTATCACTGTGGTATACCAGGGGACACGTCTCCAGTCACACAAACAGCCTTCTTCCACCGCCTATTTTGTGCAAACCTTTCTTTAACACTGATCTGAAACACACTGGTGTATAGTTCCCTGCTCTATCTCTACAACCCTTCCTATAAAGGGTGTTCTCCTGTCCTCGGAAACCTCACCTGTGACCAGATTCTGTTTAAACATTTGCATCAGCGCCTTTCATCCCTTGTCTCCAACAGCAGCCTGAGATGTAACTGATCTCTACATGGGTATTGGTCCAATTTTATATTCGCCAATTCATCAATCCCTGCTCGCATCTTACATCAATCGTAAAAGAGCTTCCCAGTCCATCTTCTTGAATTCTGTACCTGCCTCCTCCTTTTCCCAAGTAAAACAGACGTGAAGTTGTCATATAACAATCAATCAGCGTCTCCAGTTTCACACACAAATTTCCGTCTTGATCCTAGACCAAGTCTCCTCAGCAGACCATCGTGCCATCTGAGGAATTGATTTGGAGAAAGTCCATTCAGTATATATGTTCAGTGTAGCTCAAACACTGATTCTGCTGCCAACCATGAAGCCTGCAGTCCAGAGAAAAACAGTATTCTTCTCGTATCTCCATTACCAATGTTTAATCCATATGGTATATATTCCTCTCCGACATACCCATGGACTCTCACATTCCCCACTCACCTTTATTCAATCAGGTCAAGCGTCTTCTAAAAACTCAAATAGTCCACTCCCATTGGTTCTCAATTGTCGATGGCACAATGCACAATTTCCACGAAAAGGTTTATCGACAATCATTTCCCTTTCCTGAATCTAGGCCGATTCTACCAAATCATATCATTATTTTCCAAGTGTCTAGTTGTTATGTTCCTTATAAAAGGTTCCTATGGTTTTCTTTTTTTTTTCTCACAGCTAACACTAAGCTATTTAGTTTAATGTTTTCCCTCTCCGTCCTGTTTTCAATATTTATGTTTCCAATAGCTGCTTTCCAGTCTGCAGGATCCTTTCCAGATTCTAACCAGCTTTGAAGAATAATCAAAATGTTTTTCACTAGCTCTGTTTTCATCTCCTCAATACTCTGAGATGTAACTCATCAGGTTCAGCAACTTCTGAAACTTCAGTTCAATTCGATTTCCAAAAGGATAACCTGCATTAATTCTAATTTCCTGCATTTCCTCATTTTCACCAGTCCCCCTTCTCTCTAGTATATCTGGAAGTTGGTTTCTGTACCTTCTCCTGTGGAGATGGAACCAATGCATTCCTCTCAGAAGGCGGTGGCTTCTGTCATCTCGTTATACATCGGAGGACGGCACTTCAGAGATGGTGGATACATTATCCACTCCTGTCTGGAAATTTCCAGAATTAAAACAGGTAAATTCATAATGAGAGTCAACACAGTCCTGTCCCTGGTGTGAGGCTACAGGTTATACTGAAGGAAGGACACAGTTCAGTGAGCACCTCATTTTTGAAACAAGCTGGTTTCACACTTTACACCTGAATGGGTCCAGCTTAAACAAATGTTCCTGGAAATCCCAGGAAGGAAAGTGCAGTGCTTTGCTCCTCCTTGTTTCCAGAGCTTTCTTTCTGTGTAGTCTTCGCTCCATTTGTTTACCATGGACCCAGGCACGCTGTAAATGCAGTGTCCAGAGTGCGATCGTCAGACCCTCGGGTCTCCCTGAATGAACTCAGCAGCTGACAAAACAAACTTGAGAACAGAATCCACCGAAACTCCACTGACTTTCTAATGACAGCAGCAAGTCAATGCCCCACACACATTGTGCACCCATTCAGTGTTGAAAATGCCCCCCTCTCCTTACTTTCTCTTTCTGGCTGAGAAAGCCGTTGCATCTCTGTAAAGCCCCACAGTAACAGTTCCTCTCTCCAAAGAGCAGCAGACTCTGTAACATTTCCTTCTTCTGTATCTCAGCAACTGTAAGGGCAGCACCAATAGAATAGAATAGATCATCACACTCAGAGATGCGAGACAGAGGGAACATGACCCACTTTAATCAAGGACATACCTAAATGGACGTGATATTCGGGAATATGAGAAAATCAGGAATGTTAGAATGACTTCTCATTCTATTTTCCTTCCAGTCCATTATCAGCAATCCTTTTCTAAACTTTACCTTTCTCTCTCTCTCTCTCTCTCTCTCTCGCTGTCCCTCTCTCTCTCTGGACACTGGAGAATTTTATTTCAGATCTCCATTATCCTCAGTTCCTTGTTTTATTTCACCTTCAATGTTGTTGTTTCATGGTATTTCAGCATCACTGGCTACAGCAGCATGTGTTGTCTATCTTAATTGCCCTTGACTCTGAGGCCATTTGTCAAGACGACATGGAGCCAACAATTTTATGGTGGAACTGAAGTCGCCTTTAGTCCTGACCCGGCAATAACTTTAACTTTCTTTACCAAGGGCTAACAGTGAAATATTAAAAGAAATCCTGATTGTTTTTTTTTTCTATCAGTGAAATTTTATTCCAACTTTTGTCATTCGACTTTAAGTTCAGTCATCGGGTTGTTGTAGGATTTTCAGTCCTTATTTTAAACGTTATTTGAATTGTACCGTTTTCCTTGTTATGAAAGTTTCTCTTGCCATTTGCCTGTGACTGTTTCAGTCTGTAAGAGTTATACTGTCTCCAACTCAGTTGGCTGAACGGCTGGTTTGCGATGAAGATGGAGGCCAACAGCCCCGGTTCAATTCACAACACTGACAAAGGTTACCATGACGGGGACGTTGTCTCACCCTCAACCCATCACCCGAGGTGTGATGACCCTCAGCTTAAACGACCATAAGTGGTCTCTCTCTAATGAAAGAGCAGCTCTATGGTCGTTGGAAATCTGTTCTATCACTGTTCGCATTTTAAAATGTTTTCTAGATTACGATTTCGTTTTGTCGGATGTTCTGAAGTAGTGTCATTTTGTACCACTGTCAACATTTCCCCATGCTGCACATTCCTGCCCATTCCCTGATAATCCTTGACTCTGTTGCTACTTATGAACCTTCTGTCTGAGCCTCAAAAATGTTCAATATCTCTGCCTCCAATGGTCTGCGGGGAAGAGAGTTCCAAAAAACGTATAGCACGGAGAAAACAAAAAAAAAAAAGCCTCATCTGTGTGTGAGGTTATTTTTTGTCTACTTCCCTGAGATTGGATATAATTACATTGGAAGCAGTTCATAGATGTTTCACTTCATGTATTCCAGGGATGAAGGCCTTATATTATGGTTAGTCATAGAAAGAGAGGTGATCTTACTGAAACATACAAGACCTTAGGCAGTGTGTATCAGGTAGATACCCACTGGGTATTTGTATAGTCCAAACTTCTTGATATTGTTATAGAATCTCAACAGTGTAGAGGCAGGATATTCTGCCCATCAAATCCACACTGAGCCAGCGAACAGCATCACAGCCAGACCTGCCCCCCATCCTACCCATGTAACCCTGCATTTCGCATGACTAACTCACCTAACATACACTTCCCTGGGCACTATAGGCAAATTAGCATGGCCAATCCACTCTAGGCTGCACATTATTGGACTCTGGAAGGAAACAGGAACACTGGGAGGAAACCCACACAAACATGGGGAGAATGTTCAAACTACACATTCAGGACCACCGAGGTTGGAATTGAACCCAGCTCCTTGGTAATGTGAGGCAGCAGTGCGAAACACAGATCCACCATGCTTCTCCGTTAGTTATATTAATTACTTGTGTCTGACTAAAGAAATCTGCTTGACTTGTTCCTATCACTGAACCAGACCCAGTCTAAGAATTTTATCATCGGCCATATCACCAACCTGGTCACATTTAAAATGTGATGTGATTAGTGATGGAGTGGTACAAGGAAAGGAAACAGTAACACCCTCGAACCTCAGTCAGAACCGAGTGAGGATAAATTCACAAAGTGGGAATTTATTCACGTAGGAATTCTCCTTCCCAGAAGTATGGGATGGCTGAAGCTTTATATTATATCGAGGCTGGCTTCATCTGATTGTCCATAGAAAGTTGAATCAGGGATAATCATGCTTGGAAAGAAAAGTCAGCTGGGATCACAATGAGATGAGCCACGACCTTATTAACTGGTGGAGTAGTGTCCAAGGGCCGAATGTCACATTCGTGTCCCTCAGCCGTATGTTCTGATGTTCCATTCAGCCCTTCGGACCTGCTACACAGGGGCAGATCTAGGCCACCCGAATGGCTAGATGTAGTTTGGAAAATGTAATTGGAAAATCCAGGCTGAGCCAGGAATTGACCCGCACCCCAATCCCTCTTTTCAGGCTTCCCGTCTCTGTAACTTCTGCTCCAGATGTGGGTCATGTTACACATCCAGATTCGCTGTGAATACAGTCCTGCACCCGCATCCAGCGTTAGCTCAAAGAAATCCTCTGCTCTCCCTTAATGCAACATTGTATAACACCATTTTCAGGAAAATAACCAGTTACTTTCCAGAAGAATAACGTAAGAATGTAAGAAATAGAAGCAGGAGCAGGCTATTCAGCCCCTTAATCCTGCACTGTTATTTAATAAGAACATGGCTGATCTACTTCAGGGCTCAACTCCACTTTCCTGCTAACCCCTTGTATCCCTCAACTCGCTGATATGTCAAAACCCAATCCAGCCAGTCTGTAAATACATTCAGTGACCCAGTCTCCACAACTTCTAGGTTAGGGAATTCCAGGCATTCACTATCTTCTGAAAGAAGACGTTTCATTGAATCTCAGTTTGAAATCGATATCCTTTATTCTGTATCTACAACCCTGAGTTGGACTCTCTGCCCTGGAATTGATCCACATTCTTGAAAGCTACCTTATCAAACCCCCTCTGCATCTTGTCCACATTCATTTCAAATACAATGAATAAATGCCTCACCATTTTAGATGTACACAATAATTCAATCCTTTCATTCCAGGAACCCGCCTAATGAACCAACCTAGTTACTTGCTGCATCGGCATGCTGACGTTATGTTTCAGACACAAAAACAATCTCATCCCTTTGCACTGTTCCTTTGTGGGTGTCCTCTCCATTAATTAACAGCCTGCCTTTTGGTACTCAGTGTCATCCTCAAACTCGGATATATATTGCACTCATCTCCAGCTTTCAGTATGGATTGGAACTAAATCTTGCAATTGCACTGATATTTGTGATACTCCAGCAGATATATTTCATCAGGAAGATCCATTAACCTTGACAGTCCGATTTCTATGTGTTAACCAAGCGTCATCCCATTCTAATATATTAGCCGTCAAATTATGATCTTCTGTCTTGTGTAACAAGTTTTATTTCGTGAAACCTTATAAAAAATCTCGAGAAAGCCTCGTGTCTACCAGATCCCCTTTATCATGTCCGCTTGTTACATTCTGAGAGATCTCCAGAAAAAAACCTTTGCATGATTTAACAGGCAAAATATAGATCGCCTTTCACAAAACCATGTTGACTTTGCGTGAAGCTTTTCTAAATTCCCCTGCAATTCCTTCCTTAATAATAGACTCCAGCAGATTCCCAACAATAATGTTGAGGCTAAAGGGTTACTGCTTTCAGTCTCGCTGTTTGTAGGGCCACATTGTAGGGTCTCCAGTTTCACTGGAACATTCCTGCAATTCAAAAAGTTATGAAATATTTCTCACAGTAACACCAGTCACTCTGTAACCGCTGCTTTTAAAACCAACTGTGAATTGGTACTGCTGACCTGCGTACTCTTACTCTTACCGGTTAATTAAAAAGCCTAGTTCCTTTTTTTCGGGCAGTTCCTATCCCTCCTCTTGCTATTTTAATTATATCATTGAAATACTTACAGTGCCTTCTAATGTGAGGAATGTTATAAAATTCTGGTGAAAATTATCTGTCTGTTCCCTCCAGACATACCCTCCAAACATCCTCAATATATTTTCCTGACTTCATTTCTACCAAAGGGCATACATTCTTCTTGAAAATTCTTTATATACACAGAAAAGCTTGTACTGCTTGCTTTTATGTTTCTTGCCAGTTTACTTACATCATATCGTGTCTTCCACTTTCCCTTGCTTTCTAGATTCATAAAGTCATATAGCGCACAAACAGATCCTTTGGTCCAACTTGTCCATGCTGACCAGGTTTTCCAAACTAAACTAGTCTCATCTGCTTGCATTTGGCCCATATGCTACTGAACTTTTCCCATTTATATGTTTGTCCAAATTTCTTTGAAATGTTGTAGCTGGACTTGCATCTTCCTCTGGCAGCTCATTCCATAAGCAAATTACACTCTGTGTGAAAACGTTGTCCATTTGTCCCTTTTGAATTTCCTCCTTTTTACCTTAAAACTACGACATCTATGTTTGGACTCTCCTAACCTCTGAAAAAGACCTTGGCTATTCACCCTATCCATGCCTCCCATGATATCAAAACTTCTAGAATGTCACCCCTCAACACTCGATCTGATTCTAGCTTCAAGAGTAAGCATTTACAGATAAGCACTGCAAATTTGTAACAGTATTAAAAATTACACGTAAACAACACTCAGCCCAAACTTCAGAATGTGATTTGTTTTTCTCCATGTTACAATACTAAGGCAGCTTGCAACTCTTACTAGTACTAATAAGACGTCAAGCAAACACATTCCTTTGTCTAAAGTGGGTGATGATCTCTACAGGGAAAACGTATCTTTGGCCAGTTCTATGCAAAAAAAAAAAGAATTCTAATACCATACGGTCAGCATGCAGCTTCAGCAGAGTGAGATGAAGGCTGATGGAAATGTGTTGCTGGAGAAGCGCAGCAGGTCAGGCAGCATATAGGGAACAGGAGAATTGACGTTTCGGGCATTAGCCTTTCTTCAGGATGAAGGCTGGGTGTACTTTTTGGATTTGGGATCACAGTGCGAATTCAGTGCAAAGGGAGAATGGTGTTTTTAATACGGTTTACACCAAGAATGAAACTTTCCGGAGTGAGGTGTGAGTGGGAGGTCTAAAACAACATGAATGAAGAGGCCGAGCCACACTCAGACCAGAGGCAAGGTGGCAGCACAAAACGTAGATTGATGCTACTGCAGGGAAGGTAGACTGGATCAAAGAGCTTCAGGTGAAGTGGGGAGGGACCATAATGTGAGAGAATGTGCTCTGTAATTTGAGATGGAGAACCTGGAATCAGAAAGGGGAGAGGAGCAGGGAAGAGGGTGGATCACCAATGGCAGGGGTTTCTGGGAATAATTCCGGAAGCACAGCTGAAAGTCATGCCCAGCATCTGCTTATGATCTCTGAAATAAATATCCTAAATCTGGCCCTACACAAGTATCCTTGTCAACCATGAGTGATACATCTTCTGATCGAGTCTTCACAGAATCATCTTGTGCCACTTCCACCATCTCCAATGGGACAGCACCATCAAACACATCTTTCTCTCGCGACCACTGACAGCAATTCATAGGGACCATTTATTTTGTGAGATCCTCCATCATACCGAAAACTTCAACTCCCCCATGACACCTTTCCATGCAATTACAGAAGCTGCAACACTTGCCCATTCACCTTTCCCTTCTCACTGTCCAAGACCCCAAACACACCTTCCTGGTGAAGTAGCATTTCACTTTTACTCTTTCAATCTGGTCTCCTGTCATTGCTGCTCACAATGTTGTCTCCTTTACACTGGGCAGACCAAACAGAGACTGGTTCAAGGACCACTTCCACTCTGTCTGTTGGAATAACCCTGAGCCTCTCATTGCTTCTCATTTCAATAATTGACATTGCGCTCATCCTAACATTTCGGTCCTGAGCTGCTTCAATGTTCCAGTAAAACATTACCCAAGCTCGAGTAACACCTAACTTCATACTTTGATGTATCACAACCTGCAGGAGTTAATACACAATTCCAAATTCACAGCCTGACTCCATTATGGCTATTCTCCATTTTTCATATATTCTACTTCCTGGCCTCCCAATGATCTCGCCTGTGTCGTTTTTATCCTGCACTCAATAGAGACAACCCATTTCTGCCATCCACAGTTTAATTTACACCAATTCATATCTCTTTCTCTTTCACCACAATTAAAAGCCCATCCCTCTGTGCCATTGTGTCTCAACATGCTCTGTTTCCTATCATCCCTCGCCCACTTTTGCCAAGGCATTAAGCAGCCCTTTCCAGTTCTGAATAAGGGCCATGCTTGACTTGAAACAGTCTCTCTGTTTCTCTGTTTCCACAGATACTGACAGACCTGCTGAATCTTTCCAGAAATTTCTGGTTTTGAACATATTCAAAGGTATATGTCAAAGCTGCTCAAATGCCCTGACCCACTTGGATTGCCGTACACTAGGAAGTGAAAAATAACAAAAGATGCACAAATATCTTGGTTTTGAAACTACATAAGACTGGTATAATATTAGAAATGATAGTAAACGTTTCTTTCAATACATAAGAAACAAACGACAGGCAAGAATAGACATTGGGCCACTTCAAACTGATGCTGGCAGCCTCGTGATGGGAGATAAGGAAATAGCAGGAGAACTTAATAAATACTTTGCGTCAGTCTTCACAGTGGAAGACATGAGTAATATCCCAACAATGAAAGGGAGACAAGGGTTTGAGTTGAGTATGGTTGCCATTACAAAAGAGAAAGTGCTAGAAAAGCTAAAAGGTCTTAAAATTGATAAATATCCTGGCCCTGATGGGCTACATCCTAGAGTTCTGAGGGAGGTGGCTGAGGAAATAGCGCAGGCGTTGGTTGACATATTTCAAAAGTCACTGGAGTCTGGGAAAGTCCTGGATGATTGGAAGATCGCTGCTGTAAACCCCTTGTTCAAGAAAGGATCAAGGCAAAAGATGGAAAATTATAGGCCAATCAGCCTAACCTCGGTTGTTGGTAAAATTCTAGAATCCATCATTAAGGATGAGGTTTCTAAATTCTTGGAAGAGCAGGATCGGTTTAGAACAAGTCAACATGGATTTAGTAAGGGGAGGTCGTGCCTGACAAACCAGGTGGAGTTCTTTGAAGAGGTGACAAGTAGGTTAGACCAGGGAAATCCAGTTGATTTTATCTACCTAGACTTCCAAAAGGCCTTTGATTAGGTGCCACACGGGAGGCTGCTGAGTAAGGTGAGGGTCCATGGTGTGCGAGCTGAGCTACTGGTATGGATTGCGGATTGGCTCTCTGATAGAAGGCAGAGAGTTGGGATAAAAGGTTCTTTCTCGGAATGGCAGCTGGTGACAAGCGGTGTCCCACAAGGTTCAGTGTTGGGGCCACAGCGGTTCACATTATATATTAATGATCTGGATGAAGGGTCTGGGGGCATTCTAGCGAAGTTTTCCGAAGATACAAAATTAGGTGGACAGGCAGGTAGTACTGAGGAAGTGGGGATGCTGCAGAAGGATCTAGAAAGTTTGGAAGAGTGATGCAGGAAATGGCTGATGGAATTTTATGTGAGCAAATGCGAGGTCTTGCACTTTGTAAAAAAGAATACAAGCATGGACTACTTTCTAAACGGTGAGAAAATACGTAAAGCCAAAGTACAGAGGGTTCTGGGAGTCCTAGTTGAGGATTCTCAAAAAGTAAACATATAGATTGAGTCCGTGATTAAGAAAGCGAATGCAATGTTGTCAATTATCTCAAGAGGGTTGAAATATAAAAGCACTGTTGTGCTACTGAGACTTTATAAAGCTCTGGTTAGGCACCATTTGGAGTACTGTGTCCAGTTTTGGTTCCCACACCTCAGGAAGGACATACTGGCACTGGAGAGATTCCAGCGGAGATTCACACGGATGTTCCCTGGAATGGTAGGTCTAACATATGAGGAACGGCTGGGGATACTGGGATTGTACTCATTGGAGTTAGAAGATTAAGGGGAGATCTAATAGAAACTTACAAGATAATACATGGCTTGGAAAGGGTGGACGCACGGAAATTGTTTCCGTAGGCAAGGAGACTGGGACGGGTGGACACAGCCTTAGAATTAGAGGGGGTAAATTCAGAACAGAAATGCGGAGACATTTCTTCAGCAAGAGAGTAGTGTGCCTGTGAAATTCATTGCCGCAGAGTGCAGTGGAGTCTGGGACACTAAATGTCTTCAAGGCAGAAATTGATAAATTCTTGATGTCACGAGGAATTAAGGGTAACGAGGAGAATGCGGGTAAGTGGAGTTGAAATGCCCATCAGCCATGATTGAATGGCGGAGTGGACTTGATGGGCCGAATGGCCTTACTTCTGCTCCTATGTCTTATGGTCTTATGGTAACTGCTTTCCACTCCAAAAAAAGGAACTGTTTATTCTGACTCACTTTTTCTTTCTGCTCTCTACCATTCTCAACCCATGCCAGTATATTAGATCTCATTGTTGCCCACTGTTATGGGCCAGGACAGACCACCTCAAGTCATTTCAAGGAAGTAGTGCAGACTCAAACTTTGCTTGTTGCCTTAAGCAGGTGTCAGGCGGATATTCCAGGAGTGACGCAGCTGGTCAAGCCACTTAGTTTTAAATAAAACAAAATTTATTTTTAAGGTTACGGAATGAAATACAAACAGAAGAGAATAGCATGCAGAATAACAAACTATCCGAAAACCCAACAGATTATCCTAACTTAATGATGTTAGCAAATTAAATTAATAAGGAGTGGGTACATGGGAAGACGAAGAACTGACTTTCAATACAGCCTACAAAAATGTAAGGCCTTACTGTGTAACATGATTAGGGATGACAATACCAAGAGGCAGCCAATTAGAAGCCATATCCATGCTACTAGTTCCACAGTATGTAGAAGTAAAGTGACTATTCCCAGCTTTTGTCATTTTAAATTTTTAAAAGTAAATATTTAAAAATATTAAAAGTTGGCTACTTAACTAATATTCCAGGTGAAGATTTCTCGTCTTCAGTAGCACTCCACTTCTCAGCTGAGAATCTGAAAATGGTTGAAAACCATTGGTGGTATCATGGCACAGTGGTTCGCACTGCTGCCTCACAGTGCCAGAGACGCCGGCTCAATTCCCGCCTCAGGCAACTCACTGTGTGGAGTTTGCACATTCTCCCCGTGTCTGTATGTGTTTCCTCCGGGGTGCTCCGGTTTCCTCCCACTGTCCAAAAATGCACCAGTTAGCTGAATTGGCCATGCTAAATTGCACGTAGTGTTTGGTGAAGGGGTAATTGTAGGCGAATGGATCTGGGTGGGTTGCTCTTTGAAGGGTCGTTGTGGACTTGTTGGGCCAAATGGCTTGTTTCCACACTGTAAGTAATCTGTATCTAAATACTCTAAGATGTTGTTCGAAGTACTTGAAACAATCCCCATAAATACCCCGTGGAAAAATCAAACCCAGGTTCTTCCAGGAGAGATATCAGAGAGAGGGGGGATCAGCATGGACTTCTTCTTTGGCCTGATAGCTTCACAACTGGCTGCCTGCTTTCAGTAAACAGCCTGTCTCTGAAAAATCAGTCCAAACAAATCAAAGCAGAGGGTCTGCGCTGGGAGAACTGGCCACTTCCCATTCATAAAAAACAGAAGGACTACGAGCAGGAGTAGACCATCTGGTCCTTCTAACCTACTCAGCCATTCTGTTACATCAAGGCTGATCTACTCGTGGACTCATATCCACTTACCCGCGCTCTCACCATATCCGTAATTTACTTCATTGTTCAAAACATATCTATCTCAGCTTGAAACACATTTACTGAAGTAGCGTTAACTACTTCACTGGGCAGGGAATTCCTTGGAATTACAAGCCTCTGGGTGAAAAGGCTCTTTCTCAAATCAATCATAAATCTGCTCCCTCTAATATTGAGGTTATTCCATCTTGTCCTAGCTTCACCTGCCAATGGAACCATCCTCTCCACTTTTTTCTTGCCTCTTCCCTTCATAATATTTTATATGTTTCTATAACATCCTCCCCTCATTCTTCTAAATTTCAACGAACATAATGCTGATCTACTCTGTCTGTCCTCATAAGACAACTCCCTCAACTCCAGATTCACCAGAGTGAATCTCCTCTGCAATGCCTCCACTGCCAGTACATCGCTTTGCAAGTAAGGAGGCCGAAACTGCTCACAATAATCTAGGTATGACCTCACCAGCACCCTGTACAGCTGCAACATAACCTCCCTGCTTTTAAATTCAACCCGTTTCGCAATGAAGAACAAAATATCATTTACCTTCCTAATTACTTGATGTACTTGCAGATCAACCTTCTGTGATTCATGCACACGGACACCCAGGTCCCTCTGTACAGCAGCATGCTGCATCTTTTTACAATTCAAGTAATAATCCTTTTTTCTGGTACTCCAAAGAAAAATAGATACTTCATTTTTATTAACATTATATTCCATCTGCCAGACCTTTACCCATTCATGCAATGTAACTATTTTCCTCTGCAAAGTTTCACAATATTCTGCACACTTTGCTCTGCCACTCATCTTCGTGCCATCTCCAAACTTTGAACAACTACGCATGCTCCCAACTCCAAATCATCTCTATAAATTGTGATTAATTGCAACCCCAACACTGATCCCTGAGGCACACCACTCAGCACTGATTGCCAGCCAGGATAGCACTCATTTATACCCACACTTTGCTTCGCGTTAGTCACCCAATCTTTTATCCATGTAAATACTTCAGCTGTAACGCTATCCAGCTTTATCTTATGCAGCAGCCTACTATGTGGCACACTGTCAAAGCCTTTTTGAAACCTAGATACACCACATCCACTGCGGACTCGTTGACTATCTTGCTCGTAATGTCTTTGTAGACTTCCAAAAGACTTATTAAGCATGATCTGCACTTCATGCATCCTTGCTGCATCTGTACAATGGGCCATTTTCTATCAAAATGCCTTGCTATTTTTCCTTGATAATGCAGTCAAGGCATTTTCCCACTACTCAGATTAAGTTAACTGGAGTATAATTCCCCAACTTTTATCCACCTGCCTTTTTTAAACAATGGCATCGCATTTGCTGTTTTTCAATCTGCTGGACTGCCCCAGAGTTCAGCAATTTTTTGAAAATTACCACAAGCGCACTTGTTATTTCTCCCGCTATCGTTTTAGTACCCTGGGATACATTCCGTCAGGGCCACGGCATTCTTCTACCCTTAGCTCCATTAACTTGCCCAACGCTACCTCCTCTGTAATAATGATTCTTCACAAGTCCTCACCTACCCTCATCTCTTTGGTAAAAACAAGGACTGCAGATGCTGGAAACCGGATTCTAGAATAGAGTGGTGCTGGTAAAGCACAACAATTCAGAGCATTCCTGATGAAAGGCTTTTGTTCGAAACGTCGATGTTTCTGCTCCTCAGATGCTGCCTGAACTGCTGTGCTTTACCAACACCAATCTAATCTAGAATCTTCATCGCTTCGTCGATCACAGGCATGTTATTAGTGTCGTTCACTATGAAGACTGATACAAAATACCTTTTCAATGCCTCAGCCATTTCATCATATCCTTTTTATTCTAACATATAAGTTAGCCACTCATTTTCATTTTATATATTTAGGGAATCATCTGCTATCTGTCTTCATATACTGTGCTAGTTTTTTTTCTCTCTCGTGTGCTATCCTACTTTTCTTTATAGCTCTTTTCGTGGCTTTCTGTTGGCCTTTAATCTTTTCCCAATCTTCTAGGTTCCTGCTGTTCTTGGCCACTTTGCATTCCATCTCTTTCAATTTGATAACCTTGTGTATTTGCCACCAATGACAGATTTCCCCTTTTCTTAGAGGCTTTCCTTTTCACTGAATATGCTTTTGCTTAGGACTTTGAAAAACTACTTTGAAAATCCTCCACTGCTCGTCAACTCTCACCATAAAGTATTTGTTTCCAGTCGACTTTTGCCAAGTCCTCCCTCCATCCTGTTATAGTCTCCTTCGTTTAAGCACAGGACCCTGGTATTGAATTTTATCGTCACTCTTCATCTGTGTTTTAAATTCAACCATACTGTGATCATTCCTTCCAAGTTGATTCCAAAGAATGAGGTCATTAATTATTTCTGTCTCATGACATAGGACCGGATCTAGCATAGCTTACTCCTCATTGTACGTGTTTTAATTTTAGACTTCAAAGTATTCCCAAGTAGTCAAACCCAGACTCTTCGGATTCGCTGCTTTTAAGACTGCTATGAAAGAAAAACAAGGACAGCATAACCATGTTAAAGGAGTAGTATCGTCACAACATTACACTTGGGACGTCATCAAAAATGTTTCTGAAAATTCAAATTCACTGCATATATTGCTTCGCCATAATTTATTTCGCAGTCGGATTCTTAAATATGATTCGCCATTAATAATTTGATATTGACTTGATCCACGTTCATTACTTTCAAATTAACATAATTCTCAAAGTTCCCTGGCAAAGCATTCTTTCTCATAGATTCTTGTATTGTCCTGACTGCTTCTTTGGTGCTGTCTCCCTGCCTCCTTTAGAAACACTGGGGTTATATTTGCTGCTCTCAAATCTGTCAATTCAATCATCTGGAATTCGGAAGACGGCAAGCAAAGTATCCATTATTCCCATGGCCACCTCCTTTAGGAATCAGAGATGTAGATTAATATTCCATGGGGATTTATCAGATTTCAGCACACATAATATCTCCAAAATTGCTTATTTAGTGATTTCATTGCATTTCCTTTCTTTCTCAGTAGACCTAGAATTGTTTGGAAGCATTTTTTAAAAACCCTATCAGGAAGGCAGAACTGAAGTAGATGCTTCATAGTCTGCCATTTTCCTGTTCTCCACTCGTTAGTTTTGGACTGTAAGGAAGCTACAATTATCTTCTCCAACATTTCACCTTGGTATATTGTACATTGAGAAGATTGTACATTTCATGCTTGTTAATGTACTCTTCCAAAACCCATTACTTCCTGTCTTAAGCTGTTCAATGATTGACGTTCCACAGCCATACAATCACAGAAGGATAGACTCTGTACCATCAAAAATACAGCACGATCTATATTATTCCAAATTCCCTACATCGGTCCCGTAGCCATGCATAGTATGACACTTCAAGTGCTCGTCCAAATAATTTTTAATGGTTGTGATTAGATTAGATTAGATTACTTACAGTCTGAAAATAGACCGTTTGGCCCAACGAGTCCACACCACACCGCCGAAGCACAACCCACCATACTCCTTACCTAACACTACGGGGTGACGTGTGATAACTGCCCGCTTAGGAGTGCATTCCAAATCCCATGACACTCTGGGTGAAAAACAATCCTTGAATCATCTCTACACCTCAAATCCTTCCCTTTAAAAGTGTGCTTCCCTGTTCTTGGCCGCTGCTGTCTATCGATCCTGTCCATGTCCCTCGTAATCTTATACTTCTGAATCACGTCCTCATCAGCCTTCTCTCATTCATACTAAACAACCCTATCTTATCCAGCCTCTCTCCATAGCTGATATGCTCCATCCCTGGAAACATCCAGTTGAATCTCTGCACCCCCTTCAGAATAATCACATATTTCCTGTAATGTGGCTCCCAGAACTCCACACAGTAATCCATATTGGCCTCACCAAAGTGCTACATAGATCTTGTAATCTATGCCTCGATGAGTAAATGTTATGCCTACTGCTTCCATTGACTTCTTACGTAACCTTTTATCCTCCCTCGTCACATTCGAGAATGTGTGGAAAACCTCCCTATGAGCTTCCTTGTGTTACAATTCATTGCGTATTCCCCATTTAGTTCCTTCTTCCAAAGTGCATCACCTCAGTTATCAGACTTACATTCCATCTGCCATTGATCCACCCATCTGACCATTGCATCTGTATCTTACTGTAACATCAGACTTTCCTCCTCACTGCCAACCACCGGTCAATCTTTGTATCAAACACAGACTTACTTATCACACTCCCACTCCCCCTTTACATTCACACCTGTATCATTTATGAATACCACAAGTAATAAGGGACACAGTAATTATCACTGTGGTATACCAGGGGACACGTCTCCAGTCACACAAACAGCCTTCTTCCACCGCCTATTTTGTGCAAACCTTTCTTTAACACTGATCTGAAACACACTGGTGTATAGTTCCCTGCTCTATCTCTACAACCCTTCCTATAAAGGGTGTTCTCCTGTCCTCGGAAACCTCACCTGTGACCAGATTCTGTTTAAACATTTGCATCAGCGCCTTTCATCCCTTGTCTCCAACAGCAGCCTGAGATGTAACTGATCTCTACATGGGTATTGGTCCAATTTTATATTCGCCAATTCATCAATCCCTGCTCACATCTTACATCAATCGTAAAAGAGCTTCCCAGTCCATCTTCTTGAATTCTGTACCTGCCTCCTCCTTTTCCCAAGTAAAACAGACGTGAAGTTGTCATATAACAATCAATCAGCGTCTCCAGTTTCACACACAAATTTCCGCCTTGATCCTAGACCAATTCTCCTCAGCAGACCATCGTGCCATCTGAGGAATTGATTTGGAGAAAGCCCATTCAGTATATATGATCAGTATAGTTTACTTAGATCACGACATCAAAATTGTACAGGTACAGTCTCCCCAACTCTTTGTGTTACTCGTGCAGAATGTTTTTACTTCTAATAGGAGCAAATTACTGCAGAAGCATAATCTGTACTGAAACAATCACATGCTCGAGATCGCAGTTAGTCAGACAGCATCGTAAAGAGAAAGCAATCTAACACTTCGAGTCGAGTTGATTCTTCATCGTCTGTATTCGGATTCCCTTCAAATGAAGGCGTTTACAGGGACACAGCACTGAAACCTGCGACTCACCAGGGTACACCGGTCTTCAGTCACACAAACAACCTTCAACCACCACCTATCTTCTCCAATAATTTCTCTAATGCTTACCTTCCCCTGTTTGCATATGTTCCTCTCAATACACTTTGATTTAATGTTTTCTGCTAGCTTACTGCGTGTGCTGATTAAGCCTCCTCCTGAATATCTGACTGTAACACATTCACTGATTCGCCATTGTTTACAAATACAAGAGATATCTTCAGGAAAAAAATTGTAAATTATAACTTCCCTTTCATAAATGCAAAACAATTCACTTGAAATTTGCTATTACTTTCTCAGTGTCCAATAAGATCTTCGTTACAATAGGTTGCAACAGATTCCCTACTGTGGATAACAACTAACTGGCCTGTAGTCCTCCACTCTCCCACTTCTTCCCTTCGTAATTCATTTGAATACATTTATAACCTTCCGAACTGAATACACAGAAATACAATGGCCCCCAATGCAATCAATATGTGTATTGCTGTTTTCTCTGAAATTTCAGTTTGAATTATATCTGGTCTGTCAGACTTATCAATATTCATCCCAGTTCTGTTTCCAAATACTACCTCGTAACTGTATGTGAATTATTTTAGTCTTTAGTTAGAAAGGTCCCGTGGTGACTTGGTATTTCTGGGAGATTTTCTGGATCTTCCTCTTTGAAGGCAGACGCAATGTAACTGTTTCGTCTCCTTGTCATTTTTCTGTTCTCTACAATAAATTCTCGTATCCACACATTCGCTTTGCCATATTTGATCTTGATTTCATTTTCCTTTCAAGTATTAACAGAGGCTTTTTGCCAGCATTTAAAATTAACAAAGAAAATCACAGCGCAGGAACAGGCCATTCAGCCCTCCAAGCCTGTGTCGATCCAGATAGTCTATCTAAATCTGTCGCCTATTTTCTAAGGACCTGTATACCTCTGCTTCCTCATAGTAAATGACGCTATCGTCACCGCCTCTACTTCCTCAGCTGGCAATGCATTCCAGCCATCCACCACCCTCTGCACAAAGAACTTTTCGAGCATATCTCCAATAAACGTTTCTCCTTTCATCTTGAATTCTTGACCCCTAGTAACTGAGTCCCCCACTCTGGAATAAGCTTCTTGCTATCCACCCTGTTTACATCTCTCAAGATTTTGTAGACAACAATCAAGTCTTCCCTCAACCTCTGTCTTTCTAATGAAATTAATTCTAATTTACCAAACCTCTCTTTATATGTCGTTCTCTCCATACAAGGCAACATTCTGGTGAAAATCCTCTGCCCTCTTTCCAAATCATCCAGATGCTTTCAGTAATGTGGCAACCAGAGCTGTCCGCAGTGTTCCGAATGTGACCGAACCAAAGTACTATGCAGCTGTAATATGGCCTGCCTGCTCTTGTACGCAATAGATTCCAACAGATTCCCTCCTGTGGGTGACGAGTTAACTGGTCTGTGGTTCTCCACTTCTTAAGTTTATTGTTGTGGTTCTGTTCGCCGAGCTGGAAGTTTTTGTTTCAAACGTTTCGTCCCCTGGCTAGGCGACATCATCAGTGCTTGGGAGCCTCCTGCGAAGCGCTTCTTTGATGTTTCCTCCGATGTTTATCGTGGTCTGTCCCTGCCGCTTCCGGTTGTCAGTTTCAGCTGTCCGCTGTCGTGGTTGGTATATTGGGTCCAGGTCGATGTGTTTGTTGATGGAGTTTGTGGATGAATGCCATGCCTCTAGGAATTCCCTGGCTGTTCTCTGTCTGGCTTGCCCTATGATAGTAGTGTTGTCCCAGTCGAATTCATGTTGCTTGTTGTCTGCGTGTGTGGCTTCGCAGGAGGCTCCCAAGCACTGATGATGTCGCCTAGCCAGGGGACGAAACGTTTGCAACAAAAACTTCCAGCTCGGCGAACAGAACCACAACAACGAACATCCGAGCTACAAATCTTCGCACAAACTTTGAACTCTTAAGTTTATTTAATTTAGGAAGGAAAGTATGTTGTATGCCTTCTTGATCATTCAATTGACCTGCCACTTTTAGCGAAAAATTGACCTGAACATCCGGTCTCTCTGTACATCAATATTCCCCAGGGCTTTTTCCTGTTACTGTATATTTCCTTCTAGAATTGGATCTTCCAACGTGCATCACCTCACATCTGCCCTTTCTCCACCCAACTCTCCAATCTATCTACATTCAGCTGTGTTCTCTGACAGTCCCCTCAACTTTCTGCTACTCTACCAATCATAGTGTAATCTGCAAACTTGCTCATCAGACCACCTATACCTTCCTCCAGATCATGTAAGTATATCACAACAAACAGTGGTCCCAGGTCGGATCCCTATGAAACACCACACAGAACAGTTGTCCATTTTGAGAAACTCCCTTCCATTACTATTCTCTGTCTCCTGTTGCCCAGCCAGTTCTCTGATCCATCTAGCTAGTACACCATGGACCCCTGCGACTTCACCTTCTCCATCAGTCCATCTCATCGAACGCCTGACTGAAGTCCATGTATATGACATCTACAGCCCTTTCCCCACTATCAACTTTGTCATTCCTCAAAGAATTCTATTATGTTTGCTAAAATGTCACCTTCTCTGCACAAATCATGGAAGGTCTTGTGTGGAGTCCGACTTGTTTTACCCTGGAGTAATACTGTTTTTTTTGCCAAAGCAGGACTTTATAAATTGCCACAATGATTGTCTGCTAACAAATTGAATGTTGTTTTGAACAATATACAATCTATCCACAAATATAAATCTGCAAGCGCAAATTCGCCCCTCAGATGTATTGGTGTGTGAGTGCGAGAGATGCGGAGTGTGTGTGTGTTTTGGGGTGGGGGGGGGGTGGCGTGCGAGTGAGAGAGAGAGGATGTGTATGTTTGTTTCCATGTGTGTGAGCGAAAGAGGGTATGTGTGTGTTTGTGTGTGTGTATGCTTAAGGATGAGAGTGAGACCCTGTGCTCACGTAAAGACACAGACAGATTTGGCAGATCCCTTTCCTCACACACACCCAGTCCGTAGTTTCAGAGCGTCCATGCTCTGCAGCCTCTGCTCCATTTATTGTTCATGTTACAGACACTGATGCTGTAACTACAGTGCCCATGCTGCATCCAGATTTGGGTCACCAAATCCTCTGGGCTCCCTGAATGGCTAAGGTCGCTCACAGCACAACCTCCAGCAAACCATCCCCATCCCCTCCACTAACTTTTCAGTAACAGGAGACAATCAGATTTCCCTCCACTAAAAGGGAGACAGCTACTCCTTTATAATTATACCTCAGAGTCCTCCTCATGTTTCTGACCACGCGATCCGCTGTGAGGGACAAACACAGGCGTTCAGTGGACAGGCACAGACCAAGTTTTTAAAGACATGTGTCAAAGATGCTGAAACTCCCTGTCCAACAGGGAGCACAACTTGGGACACACCGGGAACTGAACAACAGCCCGAAACACAATCCCCTGTCCATGGAGAACCATATGGGATACACCAGCAACAGTTCAGCACACACACCGCTGTCCAACATGGAGCACAACGTAGAACACATCGGGAAGTGAACAACTGCCCTACACACACACACACACACACACACACACACACACACACACACACACACACACACACACACACACACACACACACACACACACACACACACACACACACACACACACACACACACACACACACACACACACACACACACACACACACACACCTCTTCATGAAGCAGCTTAAGGGACACACCAGGAAGTGAATAACAGCCCGTCAAACACTCTCCTGTCCATGGAGTAACACATGGGACACAGCGGGAAGTGAAAAATAGCCTGACACACACCATCACATTATTTCTGAACTTCATGATACCAGCATTCGATTCATTACACAACCAAAAACCAAGGCCAGAGAAAGATAGAGATGGACAGAGATATTCACATTAAAGATAGAAACGGACAATTTATGCAGAAACAGAGCATGTTGTTGAAATATGAGGAACAAACAAGGAAGTGCGTCTAACTGGAACAGTGAGACCTTGGCAGCTCAAATCACAAGAATGAGAATATTGAATAATGGCATTGCTAGATAAGTTGACGAAATTTGTTCCACTAAATTCTGAATTTGCCTCACAGAACAAACGCAGAAACTATACACTGTGACAAGTAGTCAACCCAGCGTGGAGAGCTGTGCAACTTATGCCAGTGTATTGCTCAGTAAACCGGACTATTTGCCCACCATGGGGAGCTATGCAGACTATCCCAGTGTTTTCTCAGTTCGCTGGACCATCTGGCCAGCATGGGGAGCTGTGCAGACTGTGCCAGTGCATGGATTAATAAACTGAACTATCTGCTCAACATGGGGGGGGGCGGGGGGTGCAATCCATCGCAGTGCATTGCTCAGTAAACAGGACTATCTGACCAGCATGGGGAGCTGTGCAGACTATGCTAGTGTATTGCTCAGTAAGCTGGACCAGCTGCCCAGCATGGGGAGGATTGCAAAACTTTGCCAGTATATTGCTGCTACATTTGCACTACGTAGCTGACTCATACGGGACAATTTGCCGCCCATACTGAGAGTGACAGTAAATGGGCTCCCACAAAGTAAGGTCTCTGTATCTTCATGCATCAGTTCGAGGCAAGGGGTTTTATGTGTGCATGTGTGTGTCGTTCTGGGGCAGTGTGAGATGTGAAAATCATTGTCTAAGAGAGAGCACACATGGAGGAAATCAGTTTAACTGTGAACAACTGTTAGGGTTTGGTATAAGGAACAGAGAGAGATAGTTCATGGGCAGCTGTTAATGACGTGCTTGAGAATATTAAAGTAAAGGCATTGCCTGACCCAATAGCATTATAGATCAGTACACACAGGAATGATGGATGATGGGGAGTTCTGTGTGATATCAGATATGAGCTGTGGAGTATTAACTCAGATTTGTTTCTGCAGTTTTGCAGCTGAGTGTCAGCAACAGACGAATGGCATCTTTAAGACCGTATTTCACAGCTCATGGTTCAAATAGCAGATGGGATGAGCCAGTGAAGTATATGCTGGATTTATCAGTAGTTACAATTATGAATGGTCAGGGTGTAGTGTCAGGATTTGGTTCATGGCCAATGGGATCACCATTGTTGTCATTTGTCTATTTCAGCTTCAAATATTGGCCAGTGGTAGGATGGCGTCAGAGGAAGGAAATGCAGTTTGTAACCAGAACAGAAGATAGTGACCTCAATGTCTTCAATATTTAGATAGCAAGTTCAGTGATACAATGAATCATGGTTCGTAGCTGAAACTGAGCCAGTCAACATAGCAATCCATGAGTAACACTGCCAGAAGCATGGAGGGAGAGAGTGAATTAACAATTTAGTAATGGTTTGTCAGATGAATATCTGGATTCAGAGTCATAGCAGGAACAATAACAGTGGCAAGGAGAGTAGAGTGAATGAAAGAACAGTATTATTGTCAAACATGATTTATAGAATTAATGATTGAACAGTGAGACTTACCAGGTACATCAACAAAAGCCAGGATTGGATAATAAAAATATTGCATAATGTAAAGTACATATTTGATCCGCCATGATAATGACCTTCGGTCATAATATGTAGAAAGATACCAAACATCCCAGTTTAAACTCCTGTCCATTCTTGGGACATTCCAGTCTAATGTTCTCAGATTCTGATTCATTGTCGAAACAATCCAGACGCTTGTGCTCAGACTCTGATCCCTCCCCTCTGTCTCTCTGGAGCTGCTGATTCCTGTTAACACTGTCGGCGATGCTCCCACAGTAATGTGGGATAACACATTGAATGGAGCCCACTTATCATTAAAAGATGGAAACCGTCCACTGGGGTAATTGCAATCCATGGAGACTAACAATAATCACAGTCACTGAACAAATAGGTCCAGTTAACACCTTCCTGACATCACCTTACATATCCCAATAAAAGGGTACATTTACTCGGTGTGGGTGGAATGGATGGGCGTTGCTGAGGGATGGACCATAAATCTTTCAATCTTCTTATTGTTTCTTCCATGTATGTGGGAGTAGTGCCAGAACACTTCAGGACTGTGTATATTACATACTGTTTATAAAGGGTGACAGTGAAAAAGTAACAGACCGGCTGCATAAGGTGACTGGTGGGGTAATTTCCAGAGCCAATACACCAGTGTATATATTTATTGTCCATTGACTTTGTGTAACGTTGCTCCTGGTTTTATGTGCACTGTTGTCAAATTCTTCCATAACCTTGGGACATTATTCAGAGCATCGAGACTGCTGCGCGAGAGCAGGAGGAATGAATTCTGTCCACACGCCCCTGTTACAAAGGGAAAGGGAAGGCCATTCAGCCTCTCAAGTCTGTTAAAGAGGTACAGGAGGAGGCCATTCTGCTTCTTGAGCCTGTTATGCAGTAACTATTAGTTGTAAAATACTTATGGAGAAGAGTCGTCCTAATATAATTTTTAAAGTTTTAAATTGAGTCAGGCCAACTTTGAACGATTTATGTTGGCACTTTGAATAGCTTCTTTGGAGAAGCTATTGGCAGGAAAGTGGGAGGCATTCACAAATGAATTACAGAGTATAGCGAAAGCATGTTCCTGTCTATGAGGAGGGGGTAAGGCTGGTAAGTGGAGGGAATGCTGAATGGTGAGCAGAATGATAGGTACAGACAGTGGGGATCGAGTGAATCCACCGTGGAGTACCAGGGATGTAGGCTAATACCAAAGAGGGAAATCAGGAGGGCAAAATGGGGACATAAGGTATCTTTCAAAAGTAGGGTAAGGGACATTCCAAAGAGATTGTGCAAATATTTTAAGGTCAAAAGAGTAACTAGGGAAAGAACAGGACCCCTTAAAGATCAGCAAAGTGACCTATGGGTGGAACTACAGGACATCCGTGAGATACTAAATTAATATTTTGCATCAGTATTTACTGGGGAGTAGGATATGGAAGGTAGAGAACTTGGGGAAATAATTAGTAATACCATGAAAATTGTCCATATTACAGAAGATGAGGAGCTGGATATTTTAAAATGCATTAAACCCCTCTGACCTTTTAAGTGAATCTTGGCTAGGCACATGGATTTTAGTACAATGAAGGTCAGTCTGACCTTAGAGTCGGATAAAGTGCCGGCACAACATCAACAGCTAAAGGGCCTGTACTGTGCTGCACTGATCTATGATCCATGAACTAATCAGATGTACCCCAGATCCGTTGGGAGGCTAGGGAAGTAATTGTTCAGTCTCCGGCTGAGATATTTGTATCATGGATAGTCACAGGTATGGTTGTGCAATTGTTTAAGGACAGTTGGTAAGGAAAAGCCAGGAAACTGTAGACAAGTGGGACTGACATCATTGATGGGAAAGTTGTTGGAGGGGATTCTGAGGGACAGCATTTACTTGTGTTTGGAAATGTAAATTCCGATTAGTGATAGTCAACAAAGCTTTGTGTGTGGAAAATTGTGTCCCACTAATTTAATTTAGCATTTTGAAGAAGTGACGAAAATGTTTGATGAAGACACAGAAATATAACTGTGGAATAGAATATAGACTTTAGCAGTGCATTCAAAAAGATCCCGCATGGTAAACTGGACAGCATGGTGATATCACATGGAATACAGGGGGAGTTGGAGGTTATTGGCTCGAAGGTAATAGACGAAGGAAATGTTTGTGAACTGTTATATTTTTTTGAACTGGAGGCCTGTGACCAACAGTGTACCACAAGTATCTAATGAATTTTGTCATTTTATATAAATGATTTGGATGTGAATACAATAGGAATGGTTAGTGACTATGCAGATAACACCATTATTGGTGAGGTAGTGGACAGTGAAGGGTCTGGGGTACATCTGATTAGTTCATGGATCATAGATCAGTGCAGCACAGTACAGGCCCTTAAGCTGTTGATGTTGTGCCGGCAGTTTATCCTCCTCTAAGGTCAGACTAACCTTCATTGTACTAGAATCCATGTGCCTAGCCAAGATTCACTTAAAAAGTCAGAGGGGTTTATCCACCTTAATGCATTTTAAAATATCCAGCTCCTCATCTTCTGTAATATGGACAATTTTCATGGTATTACTAATTATTAACTCAGAGTAAAACGGGACGCTGATCAGATAGGCTGAAGGGCCGTGGAGTGGCGGATGGAGTTCATGTTAGACAAATGGAAGGTGTAATATTTTGTTGAGGCACATTGTGTTTGCACTTATAGGTAGGATCTTGGGAAGTGTTTTCAAACACAGACAGCTACACAGAAATTATAGAAGCCCTGCAGTGTGGAAGCAGGCCTTTTGGCCCAACGAGTTCACATTGACCCTCCAGATATCATCCAGATCAACAAACCCAAACGTTACCCCTGTAACTATACATTTCCCATAGACAATCCACTGAACTTGCACATCGCTGGATACTGCAGATCAATTCAGTGAAGTCACTAAACCTAAACTGGACATTTTTGGACTGTGAGAGGAAAACCAGACACCCAGAGAAAGCTCACACACACAGGCAGAATGTGCAAACACCGCACAGAGAGTCACCAAAGGGTGGAATCGAACCCAGGTAATTAATACTGTAAGTCAGTATTGCTAGCTATTGTGCCACTCAATGACCAGCTGCGAGCGAGTCTGCATTCTCCACATTCTCTGAATCCATCACATCTGTTCAAATGATGTGAAATTCCAGTGTGGTGATTCCGACAAGCCTTCCTTTACCTCCACCACAGATTTCACATTCTGAATGACAGGGCCTTAAGCTGTGACTGACACATTGCCTGTTGTTCTGCCCTCACCCTTTCCCTTCTTCCCAGATCAAATTGTCCATTAATACTGCAGGATGCAAGATAATTGCTGATCTAAATAAAACAAAGAGTTGTATATACTGGAGATCGGAAACATCAAGTGTTCTGACGAAGAATCCCCAAATTAAAAATGTTGACTCACTCTCTTCCTACAGAGGATTAGGAAAACGTGAATTCTGGAATGAATTCCTGATGAATGGCTTACGACCGAAACATCGACTTTCCTGCTCCTTGGATGTGCCCTGACCTGCTGTTGTATTCGAGGGCCAAACTTTCGACTTTCATGTTTCAAATAGTACCAGACCCGTGGAGTTTTTCCTGCAAACGCTTGTGTATCTAATTTCCTGTTTATAACATATACATTTTTTTCCCTGCAGTTTTTACTTCCATACACATCTCCCACCTTTTTGTTTATAACCTCCAGTCAAATTGTTTCTGTGTAATCTGATTGCTGGCGTGAGATAAATGGTAGATTCGGTGAGATCTTTACGGAGGCCTTTCTTGATGTCACAAAACCTCGCTGCACTTTGTTCGAACAATATATGGATTGGAAAGGCAGAGAAGGATATGTGCCAAGTGCACGGAAATGGGGTTAATGTGGGCGGACATTTTGGTTATTAAGGACCAGTTTTGGCTGAATGGCCTGTCTCTGTGCATGACTGCAAAGGAAAATGGTTTTGGGTTTAGACAGAGAAGATGAGATCGAGAAAAAATGTTATGGAAGGATTTAATCACAAGTTTCAGAATGCTGAAATATAGACATCTCAACACCTCCAGCAAAATATGCCAGTATTACCAGGATTGATGGTGAACAGGATATAGGTGTGAGTTAAGATGATGGAGAGTTTTGGATGAGGATTTGTTCTGTCGATTTTGTACCTGGGAGTAGTTCAGCAGAGTCTTCAACTCATTGGGCTGAATCCAAGAATAATTCATCTTTGTGTGACTTTCATTGAGTGTGATAGGGGTATTGTCTGCACGAGGCCGAGCTAGTTCCCTGGTGCTTTCTTATCGAACTCACCTCATTAACTACCCACCCTATCCCATGGTATCCCTCTCATTCAATGCCATCCCGATTCTCCCACCCGTCTTGGCTGGAGGTACCCACCATCGGCCCTTATGCCCCTGGATATTCCATGAGCCCTGGCACTGGTGCCATCTATAAAAGGACAATGGGCACACGATTGAGCTTTCCTCAGTTTGGAGCTGCCCTGTACAATTTACCCAGAGCATGGCAGATTAAGGCCGATTGCACCACGGGTTGTCAACAGGGTCACGGATGTCCTGGTGGATGAGTTAGTACGTCTCTTCCCAGAGTGGGCCACACTACCAGACAAACCGAGCATGGTCTGTGCTCACTACCGAGCTCAGTGCAGTATCTGTGGTCTGAAGAATGTTCAGTAACACACGACAAGTATCAATACCCTTCCCCATTTTGTCAGCATAAGGGTCACTGTATTCTCTCTGCTCCCTCACACTCACTGTATATCTGTTATAGCACCGACACCGAACAAGGCTCATGCTCCATCACTCTCACTCCTGCAAGCATGCACCTACCCACCTCTCTCTCTCCCCCTCTGTTGCTTACCTTTGTAATACCTCCACAGATTGTAGAATGCTCTGGAAAATGCTGATTATGGCATGTTCCAGATAATATTCCAAATAATTTTAGGAAAATGGCAGTACCACTTTGTGTAAAACATTAGCGGAAGAAACAGAGTGTTTTTTTTTTAATTACTTGCAATTAAAATCCATAATAGGCCATTCAGCCCTTCAAAAGTGCTGTATCATTTAATAAGATCGGGGGCGATCTGACTGTCTCCTGAGCTTCACGTTGCAGGAACTTTCGGTCATTCACCCCCCTGGTTTCCTGTCACTGACCAAATGACATTCAGGAACTTTTTACCACGAGTTTCTTCAAGCATGTGTTCGGGAGGCATTTCTCATGGGGATGGGACCCTCCAAAAAATATGCTCCATCAGCTTTTTACTTTCATGCGATGCTTAGCATTCTTCACACAGACCAATCAAAAATATACTCTTAATTTACGGTTATCGATATCCAATTAGTAATTCTGGTAATTTCGCTTGTGTCACATTATTATATTCAACCAAAGAAAGCATCTAATCACCTGTCTAGTTATAAAATACAATTTTCAGCGGCTTTTTTTTTCTCAGCCATTATCTTGACCGACATCTGAATTGTACCTTTTCCCTTCTTATCAAAGTTTATACTTTACTTTGAATTTGGCTATTTCTGTCTATAGTAATTATGCAGTCTCCCACTCTGTTGGCTGGTTGGCTGGCTTGTGATGCAGAGGAAGACCAACAGCGCAGGTTAAATTCCCCAAACTGACGGAGGTTACCATGAAGGGGACGTCCTCCCAACCTTTCATTGTCATCCGAGATGTAATGACCCTGAGGATAAACCACAATTTGTGGTCTCACGAATGAGAATGTGGTCCTTTGGGACTCTATTCTATCCAGGATAACATGTTATTTTTTTCAAATATATTGTTATTCATAGAAAATATTATTAATGCTACAATGAACCAATAAGTACCCAACTCAAAAGAAATGCAAATTGAACGAAATTACACCATTGTGCATGTACATACAAAATAAAAAGGTAAATAAATGGACCGAAGAAAAAATAAAAATAAAAACAAATGAATAATAAAACTCAGCGTGACAAAACTTTGTCTCTCAACTGACACGAGCACTAACTAATACATGTTCATTTGCCCGTAATTCTTCCAGCCTGGACATTATAATCATTAGTCAAGTTCGTCATAGCTGCATAAAAGTCCTTATTAGAGTGGCAGATCAGCCTGTATCTTGGTAATTCAAAAAAGGGCTACAATGTCTTATACAATCCTCTATTTTCTGTTGCACCATACCTTTAAAAAAGTTCAAAGGGCTATGCTCCATGACGAGCTTGCGAAAACTCAACAGACCCCGGGGTTTTTCAGGCACCAAACAAACAGAATGTTTTTCTGAACACAGAGAGCGAGGGTATTGAAGTTTTTTCTTTTTCCTATGCACAACGGGGTAAGGTACACTGGGCAGGTCCACGAAAAGGGAAACCAGATCCATCTCTAATTCGGTCCCCAAGAACCTCTCCATAACACACCGCTTATATAGCGCTGGTGCAAGTTCAACAAGCAATGAGTAAGAGTGTCCATAGTCATTCTGTATTTGAGACATACTCCCATTTTGAATTTTGAGGGAGAATATGGGGCCAGATAGACTCTATGAAGAATCTTTAAATACATGGCAAGAGTATTCTTACAGATTGAAATCCTTCTTGCATTTTCATAAATATCCTCCCCTGTGTCCAAAGAGATCTGAACACCCAACTCTCTTTGCAGACATCAGAAAGGCACAAAGTCTCGTCTGAGAGGCCACTCTCCAACAAGGATACTAACAGAGAGTGTGTTCTTAGCACTAAGCACCTCTTCTATATATCGGATCTCTACGTGTCTGTTAAAAGCGTGGTTCTTTTTTAAATAACATCTCTGATCTGATAAAAAAAAACAGAAGACATCTCTGCTCGGTCGTCTATAGTTACGACTTATTTGATCAAAGCACATCTTGTTTCTCCCTCAGATAAATCATCAAAGCAAGATGCACTGACGAGTTGCCCATAGTTTAAACATGGAATCCAGTATCCCCGGTCGGAAACACGGTAGACCACGTTTTGGGATAAGAAATGAGGTTTGACCATATTGCCCTCGATCGGACACATTGCCCTCAATGTTTTAAAATTTTTGATACTCAATGGGAAATGTCAATACTCCATAGCAGTCCTCATTTTGTCTATGAATAGCAGACTAATAAGGGAGCGCTTTGTCTGAGTAGGTTCAATATCTAACCATTTTGACGCTGAGGCCTCACTAACATCGGATAAAGAAGAGCTTAATTGTTAGCTTTTAATACCTGAGATATCTACTCCCCGCAAACTGTGGGGTCTTTGTAATTTGGTTAACTTGATAAGGGATCGCTTATGGTGACAAATCAAAGAGAAAAATCATCCATTAAGTCTTCTAAATGTCTGTCCGGGAAACATCAAATAAGGTATTCACATGGGGGAGAGCAAACAAGGGAGGGAATTCATTTTAATAAGAGCTATCTGATCTAGCCAGGATATTGGAAGTGCCTCCCATCTTCGAAGGTCTTGTTTAAGTTTGTCAAACAAATGGACAAATTCCAACTTAAATATAAGTTCGAAGATAGGATTAATGTATATACTAAAATAGGGAATATCCCCATACCCGCGGGATCATTGAAAAAAAAAATCAGGTTTCTCCGTCGACTTCAGGTATTTCCCCAACATCGCCCATACACATGGCCTCCGACTTTGTAAAATTAATGGTATTAGCGTGACTTCTCTCCCACTTCTGGGGCAGATATTTTGGGGTCCCTGCAGATGGCCTTCACCAGTGGCTCAATGACCAACATAAACAACACTGGCGAAAGGGGTCTACCTTGGACTGCCTCTTGGAACATTAATGTTATAGGATCTCAAAACATTGGTGAGAAACGTGGCCAGAGGATCGCTTTCAAGGACCCTCACACACTTCATAAAAACTTTGCCTCGACCAAACCATTCTAAGTTATAGAAGACATGCAGCCACTCAACCCAATCAAATGCCTTCTCGGCGTCTAAAGGGATCACTAATAGCTATATAGTTTGTTCTGGTAATACTTGGACCATATTAAGTAATCTTTTGGGCGGCACGGTGGCACAGTGGTTAGCACTGCTGCTTCACAGCGCCAGAGACCCGGGTTCAATTACCGCCTCAGGCGACTGACTGTGTGGAGTTTGCATGTTCTCCCCGTGTCTGCGTGCTCCGGTTTCCTCCCACAGTCCAAAGATGTGCAGGGTCAGGTGAATTCGCCATACTAAATTGCCCGTAGTGTTAGGTAAGGGGCAAATGTAGGGGTATGGGTGGGTTTTGCTTCACCGGGTCGGTGTGGACTTGTTGGGCCGAGGGCCTGTTTCCATACTGTAATGTAATGTAAAAAAGTCTAATCTTCTAATGTTGTTGGAGTATCTGCAGCCAATTATAAGCTGGTGTGGTCCAGTTTGACAATGGAAGGATACCCATTTTCCAGACGTAATGTAAGGGTCTCAACAGGATTTTGAAGTCAACATTTAAAAGTGAGTTGGGCCTCGAAGAAGCACAATCTTCCAGTGTCTTCGTTTTTTAAGAATAAAAAAGACTTGAAACTCTTTAAAGGATGGTGAGAGTCAATCGTGATCGTGTGAGTGACTAACATGGTAAGCATCGGCCCTGACAATAAGTTTATACATTCCACATAAAATTCACTTGGAAATCTGTCAGGACCGGGCGCCTTACCGCCCTGAAGCTGCTTTATACTCTCTAGCACTGACAATGGTGCATTAAGGCAAGACCTGGAAGATCCAAGTTCTTGAAGAAAGACTCCTTCTTAATCCTCATAATGCTCAGTCTGATATAATTCGGAGTAAAATCTCCGAAATGCTGCTTTAACCTTTATGGGATTGCAGCTAAGGGTTCCAGTACCTTCCCTAATTGAGGTAATGGCTTTGTGGCTCTCTTTTAATTCGCAAGATAGGCTAACTACTTGCCCGGCTTATCACCATGCTCAAACAACCTATATTTTGCAAAAGTAAGTTTCTTCTTGGTTGTCTGTGTGAGCACAGAATTCACTGTAGACCGATGTATTGTGATCCTCTGCAGCCTAGCCACCGAGGGTCTATTACAGTATGCCCTCTCAGCTGCCTTCAACCGTGCCTGGAGCAAGCGTTCCTGCTCCAGCATCTGCCGCATCCTAAGAAATAATTATTCCTTTGGCATAAGCCAGAGCCCTTTTCCATAGAATGGATGGGTTACTGATTGAATCTGAATTAATGACTTAGAAAGATCTGAATTCAATACAGAAATACTCAATAAACTTACTATCTTGAAGAATAAAGGGATCCATTCGCCAATGTCTCGAACCTGTTATATTGCCCTTAAACTTAACCAATAAGTATACTGTTGCATGGTCAGAAATGGTAATATTCCTAATTGTACAGAACACCACCGAATCGAAGATTGCTGCAAGGTGAGGAAGAGATCAACCCTAGAGTGCCCTTTCCGCAGGTTAAAGAAGAAAGTAAAATCCCTCTACATGAGGTGGATCTGCCTCCAAACATCCACCAGCCACAAAATTTGCTTAGATTATTAAGATGGAACTGGGGGCTTTTGGCCATTCTGTCCCCGGTCGGTGCAAATGATAATTGAAATCTCCTCCTACAATAATGTGCTGCGAAGAAAGATAACTTAATTTGGAAAATGCATCTATCAGGATTTTAAGGCTGTGTGCCAGGGGGCAATAAACATTCAAAATATCGTTTTCATTCCCATATATCTTTGAGGATTATGATCCTCCCGTGGGTGTCTCATACAATCTCGTATTTTAAGTGGAAAATTCTTCCTCACCAGTATGGCTTCTCCATACTCCTAGTATAAATAAACCCGATCAACCCACCCTGCTGTAATGTGAAATGTTTCCTGTCATCAAGATGCATCTCCTGCAGTAGGACAATTACCACCCTCTCATTTTTAAGGCTAGAACGTACCCTTTTCCTATTAACTGGCTCCCCTTAATGCTCCAGATACACCATTTAAGCATGACATTGGCCATAACACACTGGAACAACATTTGAACTCCAGAGAGTAAGAACTCGAATTACAAATCGCTGAGTATCAATGAAAAAAACTCATAGAGCCTAAAAAGACTAACTAAAGCTACTGCAGCTAACAAACTCTCAAAATGTTCCATTACTAAATACATACATAGACAACAACAAAAGAAAAACAGGATACAAAGTACGAATGGCTCTCAGGTGGGGCATTTACCCCCGCCCACTGGAGGCATTTGCACGTCATAAATCTTTATCTTCTACCCCATTGGTAATACTGCATCCAGGGCAATTAATCACAAACATCGGGATTGAACTGCCCTTAGGTAGGTATTCAGTCATCACGATCACCTTCAGAACTCCCTCCAGCTTGAGCCGAAACCGACACACAATCTAAGCAAGAGAAAAAGAAGTAGTAATATTAATGAAGTTAAAAAGTGTGTACTCTACCCATCCCCAACTATAATTTAATAGCAGAAAGATTTAACAAACTTCCTTTAAAATGAGAGAAGCATGATTATCGATATCCATGAAAGCATCCAGCCTGCTTTATAGCGTCGACAAAGTTTTCGCGTCCTCTGGAGAGTCAATGGATCTACTGAAAGATTCACCAGTGTGTGGATCTATTGAAAGCATACGGAGTACCGCTGGGTTCATTAAGGAATACTGAATCTGAAGTTCCCTTAGTATTCTCTTGATATCATCAAAAGATTTTCTTTTTAGAATCATTGCCGCTAAAAAGACCTGGAAGAACATAATTCTGGAGCCCTTGTTGGATCTTTTCCCTGTGTTCTGGAAGCTTCCGTAAGTCTTTGAATGCCCCTGCAACTACGTAATCACACAAGGACAGGGTGAGGGCGTTAGTCTGAGTCACACCTACGCGCGGTAACCTGATGAACTGTCTCACTCTTCACCCGCCGCTCTTCAGCTTCGAAGTGAAGGAATCACGGCAGCCAGTTCTCGAAAAAAAATCTCTGGCCGAACGCCTTATATCTCCAGCAGACCGATGATATGAACATTCTTCATTCTGCCCCGTTCTCGAGGTCGTCACCTTGTTCAGTTAAGGTACGGATATGTTTTCAAAGGGCGAGGATCCGCTCCTTAGAGGAATCGATCACAGACTTTGCCCCTGCAGTTTGGCGCTCGACCTCATCCGTTCTGTTTCCAAGGCTTTCAAGTTGCTCGTCATGTTTTTAGAGCACGGCTGAGAGTGGTTCTTGTTTCCTGCTGAACTTTTCTTCAATCATAGCTTCAATCATTTCACGTATCTTGGTGAACTCGGTGACTAAGGCCTGGTGAGTAACTGGGTCCATCGAACTAGCAGAGGGGGTTGCAGCTACAGCCTCAGTCATGCTGAAAGCTTCTGACGTTGCCCGGCGTGTTGGGACTGACTCGATCCTTTCCCGTGTTTTGTCATTTCCACTTGACAAAACGGAATTAGTCAGGATTCTAAAGCTCATTTAGTGTTCAATTTTAAGAAAATGACTGTGGTGGGGTAGGTTAGATTACCACTGTGATTCAGAGCCCAGCAAAGCAGACCTTTCATATCGCTGCCATCTTGTTTCCCCATTAAAACTTAATCGATGTTATCATTTCGTTTAATTCCTGGATATTCTGGAGCCGTGCCATTCAGTCCCACTGTCTACAGTTTCCCCAACACTGCACATTGCTGCTCACTACTCGATCATCCTTGACTCATCTGTGATTCGTGAACCTTGCCTCAAAAATATTCAATATCTCTGCCTCGAATAGTCTGCAGGAAAGAGTGTTCCAAAGACTCACTACACCCTGAGAAAATGAACATAAACCGACTCATCGATATGTGAGATTAGTTTTATTTTTGTATCCTTATCTGAGAAAGGATATAGCAATATTGGAAGCAGTTCAGAGTTGCTTTCCTTCACTTATTCCATGGATGAAGGGCTGACAATATGGAGAAATTAACAGGTTACCTTTGGAATGAGAACTGATCTTATTGAAGTATACAATGCCTTGAGGTGAATGGACAACGAGATACCCACTGGGTGTTTGCATAGTCCAAACTTGAAGTCATTGTCATAGAACCCCTACAGTGTGGAAGCATTCTGCCCATCGAGTCCACACAAATCCACCAAACAGTATCCTATCCAGACCTGTCCCCCTACCCTGTCCATGTAATCCTGCATTTCCCATGACTAACTCACTTAACCTACACATTTCTGGTCACTCTGAGGAATTTAGCATGGTCAATCACTCCAAGCTGCACATTTTTGGAATATGAGAGGAAACTGGAGAACTGGGAAGAAACTCAAACAGACACGGGAAGAATGTTCAAACTCCACATAGAGGGTCGGACGAGGTTGGAATTGACCTCAGCTCATTGCTGATATGAGGTAGCAGTGCTAACCACAAATCCACCATACTGCTCCATCAGCCCTATTAGTTTTCCTGCGGCTGATGAAAGAAATCTGCCTGACTTGTTCCTGTCACTGAATCTGGCCCCGTCTGAGACCTTTATCATCGGTCATATCACCAACCTGGTTACATTTAAAATGTGTTATGAGCAGTGGAGGAGTGGGACTAGAAAAGGAAACGGTTGACACCTTCCAACTTCAGTCTGAACCGGATTGAGGAGAAATTCTCAAAGTTGGATTTCATTAAAGTGGGAATTCTCTTTCTCAGAAGTTTGGGATGGTTGTATCTTTATATTAAAGCAAGGCTGGCCTCATCTGATTGTTTGTAGACAGGTGAATCAGGGATAATAGTGCATGGAGAGAAAAGTGCAGCTGGGACCACAATGAGATGAGCCACGACCTTATTTACTTGTGAAGTAGTGTCAAAGGTCCAAATGACCCCCTTGTGTCCCTCAGCCCTGTGTTCTAATGTTGCATTCAGCCCTTGAGACCTGCTACTCGGGGCAGATCGAGACCACTCCAATGGTTCGGTGCAGTTTCAGAAATGTACTTAGAAAATCCAGGCTGGGTCAGAAAGTGACCACCAACCTCAATCCTCCTTTCCAGGCTTCCCCTCTCTGTAACTTCTGCTCCATATGTGAGTCATGTTCCAGACCCAAATTCACAGTGAATACACCCACCATACCCCACCAAGGGTTAACTCAAACAAATCTTCTGCTCTCCCTGAACGCAACATTGTACAATACGATTTCCAGGAAAATAACCCGTTACATTCCAAAAGCATAACATAAGAATGCAAGAAAAAGGAACAGGAATCGGCTATTCGGCCCCTCAAGCCTGAACACTCATTTAATAAGAACATGGCTGATCGGCTCCAGGTCTGAACTCCGCTTTCCCACGCAATTCGTTGTATACCTCCACAACCCTTTTGGAATAGGGAATTTCAGACATTCACTACCTTCTGAGAGAAGATTGAAATTGGTGTTCTTTATTCGGTATCTATCTCCTTGAGTTCGAGGCACAGGGGAAACAGCTTCTCAGCATTTACTTTGTCAAGCCCCCTCTGTATCTTGTACATTTCAGTAATATCACTCTTATGAATTTCAACCGCAATGAATAATCGCCTCACCATTTTCGATGCACTCAATAAATTAACCCTTTAATGCCAGGAACCCGCCTCATGAACGAACCTAGTTACCTGCAACATCAGCATGCTGACGCTACGTTTCATGCACTGGAACACTCCAATCCCTTTGTACTGCTCCTTTGTTGGGAGTGTTCTCCATTAAATAACAGCCTGAATTTTGGTTCTCAGTGTCAACTACAAACTCGTATGTATATTGCACTCAGCTCCCGCCTCTGGCTATCAGTGTAGATTGTAAATAACTGATGCCATCGGCCTGATATTTGTGGTAATCTGGGTAGATACACCTTTATCATGAAGATCCAATAAGCCTGATTCTCCAATTTCTATATGTTAAACCCACCGTCATTCCATGCTAATATATTATCCATCAAACTAAAAGCCTCTGTCTTGTGTCAGAACGTTTATTTTGTGATACCTTGTGCAAAATCACTGGAAAGCCTCATGTTGATCAGTTCCCTTTATCAAATCTGCTTGTCACATTCTCAGGAGTTCCTGATGAAGGGCTCTTGCCCGAAACATTGACTTTCCTGCTCCTTGGATGCTGCCTGACCTGTTGTGCTTTTCCAGCATGACTCTAATCTTGACCTTCTCAGGATCTCCAGAAAAAAAAATGTATGATTTTACAGAACAAAAGTAGTTTCCCTTTCACAAAACCATGCCACTCTGGGTTTAGCTTTTCTAACTGTCCTGCAATTCCTTCCTTACCAACAGGCTCTAGAAGCTTCCCAGCAATAATGGTTAGGCAAAATGGTTCCTGCTTTCTGTCTCATTCGTTTCTTGAAGACAGGCGCCACATTGGAGGGTCTCCAGTTTCGCTAGAACACTCCTGTAATCCAGAGTGTTATGGAATATTTCACACAGTGCCGCTAATCACTCTGAGACCACTTCTTATAAAATTAACTATGAATTACTTCTGACCTGCTATCCTTATTCTTATCTGTTAGCTTAAAATCTTGTTACTTTTGTTGCAGACAGTTCAAGAAATTCCCTCCTATTACCATTTTATTCATACCATTTAAATGCTTACAGTACTTTCCCCATGAGGAACGATTTAAAATACTGGTGTAAGTTATTTGCCTGTTCCCTGTGGCCAGTTCCCTAGTTACACCCTCCATATGGCCTCAATGTACTTTCATGACTGCACTTCTGCCTCAGCTCACAAACACATTTATAAGCTTAATTTTATACAGACAGAAAAGCTCGTGATGCTTGCTTTTATATTTCTTGCAAAGTTATTACGTCATATCTTTTCATACATCTTCCTCGCTTTCTAGATTCATACATTCATATTGTGCACAAACAGACCATTTGGTCCAATTTGTCCATGCTGGCCAGGTTTTCTAAAGTAAACTAGTCTCATTTGCTTGCACTTGGCCCATATGCCTCGAAACGTTTCCCATTCATATGTTTCTCTGTCTCTGCAGATGCTGCCAGACCTGCTGGGTTTCTCCAGAAACCAATAGGCAAAGCACACATTTTCAATTTAAGAAATAGCGAACGATACTTGAACTAAAAACACACAAATTGCTGGAGAAACTGAGAGCTACGTAAAAGGGTCACTGGACCTAAACGATTAACTCTGCATTCACTACAAAAGACGCCCACAGACCTGCTTTGTTTCTTCAGCAATTTTTGAACAAGTTCCAATTTGTGAAAGCTTCTCAAACGCCCCGTCCAAAACGGAGCGTCGTACCCTGGGAACTGAACGATAACGCAAAGTGCACACATTCATTGGCTCTGAAACTGCATATGGCTGGCATCACTGACACCACAGAGCTCTTCATCATAGTCAGGGAGAAAACCAGAGAGAAACACATTCAATTCAACCGTAGAAGATGACATTAAATAAAGGAGAAGATTCAGATGAATATGTTAAAGGGTTTGAGTAATGTAACAAATTGGAAGCATGGCACCAAGGAGAGACCCTCAGCAGAATGAGAGTAGGAAAATGGAAGTATTACCGCATCAGGTGATGTCACTGAGTTCTCGTTTGATGGGTGAATGGGTTTCGATGTGAACTGGGGGGCAGTCAGTAGAATTGAATTGCAGATATTGCAGCTGAAAGTGGGCTATCACGTGATGCTGTTGACAACAGCAGCAATCGAAGCAGGATTGTATTCAAACATAATTTGTATCATTTTCCCCAGGATATTCCATCAGTCTACAATTACCACCAAGCCGAGTGATGGTTCAGTGATGTGTGTGGGTGAACCTGCCAAGGTCAGGACCATGTGTACCTCAAGCTGATGACAAACCATTAAAGCTTCCGCACTTGAATGGTTTCATTCCAAACAGCAGAACTAACATGTGATAGAGAGGAAGAAATGATCCCAAGACCAACAGTTCAGATCTAAGCTCTGCAGTCCTGCCACATTCAGACATAAATGTCGGTGTACTACTAAACTGGAGGAAAGGATTCCAGAAATATCCCCATTTAAGTAATGGAACAGCCCTGCACATTAATGAAAAAGACAAGGATGTAGTGTCTGCACCATCTTCAGCCAGAGGTGTTGAATCGATGATCCACGTCACCCTCGTCATGATGCCAAAGAATCACAGATGCCAGTCTTCAACGAATTCAATTCGCTGCATTTGACATGAAGAAACAGTTGGACACGTAGATACGACAAAGGCAATGGGCCCTGACACCATTTCCGCAATGGTACTGAAGACTTGTGCTTTACAACAAGCCGTGTCCCCAGGGAAGTTTTTCCATTCCAGTTCCAACTCCGACAGCTCCCTGGAAATGTGGAAAATTACTCACACTATGTCCCGTCCCTAATAGATTAATAATTACATTCTGACCATTTAACACTCCCTCAGTGCCTTGATAATTGGTGGGAGTTCATTTTGACAAAGCTGTCAAGAGGTACAGAAATAACCCGCTCAGTGTGATTTCCATTAGGTTCCTTTGTGGTCATGGTGCTGTTGTGGAAATGTCACTTGATTACTAATCCAATACAGGATAATGCTCTGGGCAGTTGGTGGAAGTTAAAACAATTAATAAAATATCAGGGTCTAGAATCTGGTGATGGCAACAGTGACCTTGCATCCAATGTTGATTGTAAACATCGATCTCCTTCCCCAATTCAGGAAGTGAATCTCCCGTGCTTTCCTGGTCTGGCCTAAAAAATAACTCCAGACACAGAGCCATGTGATAATGTATTCAATGGTCCCTGAGACGGCCAAGCAAGGCACTCAATTGTATCACACTGCTCCAAGGTCTTAAAGGATAAAACCAGACAGAATTCCCGGCACCAGCCTCGATATCAGAAAAGGGAACGGGAATCACATTCCTGTTGATCCTGCAGAGTCCTCCTTCCTAACATCTGAGAGCTTGTGTCAACATTTACAGAGCTTTCCCACAGGCTGCACGGAAACATCGGGAAAGGAGTAGGCCATTCAACACATTGAGCCTTCCCCATTCTAGTTCATTGAGAAAATCTCCTCAGTGCAGTTTTCCCGACACAGTGTTCATACCCATTAATATGTTTAAACATTGTGAAATATAAAATAAGAACTGTTGTAGTCCCTTCAGTCCATCAATCTTGCTCCTCGATTCAATATATAAGCAGTTCTCTGATAACGCAGGTTTATTTAACGTGATTTGACTGCAGTGCGATTCATGAATTGTGCATCATTTTCCTAAAAAGTGAGCTCCCGCTCACTGTGACGCGATTCCTTGCCAGACATCAGCTGAACAACAAAACCCAGCTTCAGGATCCTCTGTCTGCAAAACGCACCCTCTGAGTGTTCAGCTACAACAGGAATGCAATCCCCTCTGCAAAGCCTTGAACCTGAGCCTGAAACGGGGAAGTGTTCTCTCCAATTAGAAGGAACTTTATTTCAAACCGGGGGAGAATCTTGAGGAGAAATGGAATTCCATGTTGGCATCACGTGGTCAGTCAGCCCTGCGCGCTTTCTGGTGAAGAATTTGGTGAAAGGTACAGGGATGTAGCCAGTGACTGTATTGTGAAAGTGTTGCATTTACAGCACTATTTCATTGCCATATATGATTTAAAGGTTTAATTAGATTGTGCTAGTGTGTGTGTTAGACGAACTTTAATTTTGGTTTTGTACTGATATTTTGCGGTTCGCCCATTATTCTCTTTTCCCCATAGACCACATTATTAATATTACATGATTTTCTGCAACACAGTGATGCACAGGAACACAGCTACCATGTTATTGGAGAGCAACCTGAAATGATATCTGATCCTCTATCTTCATAACATACCCTGCTCTCTCCCTAGCCCTTTTGTAGGAGGTGGTGTAATTTTTAAATCATTAACTGCTGTAGTAAGCACATAGTAAGTACAAAGCCACCATTTTAGTCTTCTCTACCTTGTAGTAAACACGAGCAGACACTCCCCCAGATTTTCATGAATGGAACAATGGAAACAGCTTTCCTCGTGGCTGAGGGACCGCCCACAACCACGGCTGTACGTCATCATCCATATAAGGGAGAGGCGGGGAACTCGAACACTGATTGGCTGGGTGAATAACCAAATAATCTCATCCATCAGGAGGACAGTGGGGAACTTTAACACTCATTGGCTGAGACAGTAGAAGGCCCCGCCCACTCCTACATGTATATAACGTGCGGGGATTACAATCTGTGTGTGTGCCTCGTGGGAAGACATTGAGGTAACTCCCGGTTCTGCAGAATTGAATAAATAGTTTTGGACGAACTCCTCCGTGTCTTTGTTCTTGGGAAGGGAAGCAGAGTGCCTGATGGGGGGTCGCAGAGTCCCCTATCTTGCACAATTGGGGGCTCTTCCGGGATGCAATAATTATTGCCGGGGCTCTCTTCGGCTCGTGGATCAAGTCTGATACAACAAGACGCGTCTGGTATATATTTATACTGCTCACTGGATCGCCTTGGTCCGTCAGCCGTCGGCCAAGAGAGTGACCCGGCTCATTAAAATTATTTTGGATCCCGAGAAAACGAACACACGGACGAGTGTTCGGACGACCGGTTAGTGACTATACGCGGGGGTACACACATTTAAAAAGGCCAGACAACTTCGTGCACGGATCAAGGTAAGAGAGTTTTTTTGTTCTTCCTTGTTGGCCACATGGTTTTGACGGTTATCTGTGAGAACGCCTTAAGCGTTTAAGACCAGGACCGAAGATAGACCATGGGAAATTGTGGTTTTGACGGTTATCTGTCAAAATGCTTTAGGAGTTTAAGACCAGGACCGAAGATAGACCATGGGAAATTGTGGTTTTGACGGTCATCTGTGAAAATGCTTTAGGCGTTTAAGACCAGGACCGAAGATAGACCATGGGAAATCAGACTTTTAGGTCCACTAAGGACAAGTCAGGGAGGACTGTAAATGGAAAAGAAATACCCCCCGATAGTCCACTAGGTCGGAAGTTAAGTCTATGGACGGAAAGCAGTAGGACAAAGGACATAAAGACAGAGACCATGATAAAATATTGTTGTTTTATATGGACCAAAGAACCTATCCGCGCCCCCTCGGTAGTTTGGCCCGAGTATGGGTCTGATGAAGACTGGGTGTGTCAAATCCTAAATGTATATGTTAACAGAAAACAACCGTTTGACCCAGAAGAGAGCAAATACGCCGCCGCCTGGTTGGCGAGTGACTGCGGGGACCCCACGAGTCTCTATCCTCTGATTCCCCAAACAGACCCGAGAAAGCCCCAGAAGTCTTGGGACGTCCTGACCGATGGTTTGCCCCATTCTGCCCCGCCCCCGTATGTACAACCCGCCACGGCCAGGCGTCCAGCGCGGACCTCCCTCCTGCGTCGGATAATCCCGGTTCCCGGCAGGTCATGCTCAGTGAGGGAGAGCCTGCTGGGGGGGACACAGGAAGGGAAGAAGAGCCCACCCCAGGCATTAGGAGATCAGCCCGAATTGAGATGCGGAGAGATCAAGAAGAGAGATTGGGTGCTGAGAGGGTTAACAATGTTGAACAGATGAACCCTTTACGAGAGGTGCCGTTTGGGAACGAACGGACCGGATTCGTAGTACAACCTTTAAATTCTGGGGATATCCGACAACTCCGTAATGAACTACCCCGTCTACTGGACGGCCCTGTCAGTGTGGGAACACAATTAGATCAATTTCTGGGGCCCAGTATGTACACATGGGCCGAATTGCAGGCCATGATGAGAATACTATTTAATTACGATGAAATTGTCATGATCCGGAATAGTGCAATGGCCATTTGGGATAGGGAGCATCAGGACGGCCCTCAGCGTGGAGAGCAGAAGTACCCCTTAGAGGACCCCCGGTGGGATCATAATGACGAGGGGGGACGAGCTAATATGACAGACCTCAGAAACCTTATAATCAGGGGGATCAAAACCTGCGTGCCTAAACAGCGGAATTTAGCGAAAGCATTCGAAGTTGGACAGAAAAAGGATGAATCCCCGAGTGAGTTTTTAGACCGTTTGCGGGAGTCCATACGAAAGTATTCAGGTTTAGACCCCGATGGGGAAATAGGCAAGGGCATGCTTAAGGTGCACTTTGTGACTAAGTCATGGCCTGACATTCAGAAGAAATTACAGAAAGTGGAGGATTGGGCTGAAAAAGATGTTGCAGAATTATTACGGGAAGCACAGAAGGTGTACGTTCAGAGGGATGTAATAAGGGAGAAACAGAAGACAAAAATGATGGTGGCAGCCGTACGGGAAGCTTGTAAATCCACCGGAATGGGGGAAGAAGGTTATGTGATGGAAAGAGGAAGGTCGAGGAAAAGTTGGAGAGGGAGAGGAGCGAGACGGGGCAGAAGTGGGAGAGGAGGATCTTATGGAATCGAACGGCCTCAGGCGGCCGGATGTTACCATTGCGGGAAACTGGGACACTTCAAGAGGGATTGTCCCGATTTTAAAAGGGAGCGAGAAGGGATGTATGAAATGGAGCGCGAACAAATGGATTAGGGAAGTCAGGGGAGGATCAGAACACGGGCCTACCAAGAACCCCAGGTAAATTTACGGGTGGGCCCATTTAGACAAGATGTTACTTTCTTAGTCGACACAGGCGCCGGCAGGTCCTCAATCCCCCTCCATCCTAGGGGGGTTGGCTTCCAGGCTAAAACATTAAACATTTCAGGAGTAAAGGGTGGGGTTTTCAGTGCAAGAATATTTGAACCACAACCCTTGCGGCTGGAGGAGGAGGAGCTCCAAGTGGAAATCCTTCACCTCCCGCACCTTCCCTATGGGTTGTTGGGACGGGATTTAATAGTCCGTTTCGGACTACGAATAGAAGTGGGAGAGGAGGAAGAATTAGCCATTACCATGTCATACCTTAGTGAGTCCCGATTGACAGAGATAGACCCTAGGGTTTGGGTCGCCAAAGGGAACCGGGGGGGGGGGGCTCGCAATTCGACCTGTGGAGGTAAAATTAAAGCCCCAGAGCCCTGACGTCAGAGTGCGCCAATACCCCATCTCTTGGGAAGGGAGGCAGGGCCTGAAGACAGTTACCAAATGCCTACCCCTCGCCCTGTTGCAAATTCGCACCCAGCCAAGACGGGATTTGGGCGTCTCCCCTTACGAAATGCTGTTTGGCCTCCCGTTCCATGGGCCGAAGGGAGAACCTCCCTTATTTGAGTCTCGGGACATGTTTGTGCAAAAATATGTGGTGGCTCTGGGGTCTGCTCTATCTCGTTTACGCCAACAGGGACTTTTGGCACAGACTCCGCCCCTCGAGTATGCGGTGCACACCGTCAAGCCGGGTCAGTGGGTCCTGATTAAAAGCTGGAAGCAACGCACCCTCGAACCAACTTGGGACGGTCCCTTCCTAGTACTTTTGACGACCGAAACGGCTGTCCGCACGGCCGAAAAGGGCTGGACACATTATACTCGGATCAAGGGACCGGTGCCACAACCGACGGAGGACGAACAAACCTCTCTGACAGAGGCATCGAAGGAACAGAGACCCTGAGAACAGACTAATTGGACTTTGGCGAGTTTAAAGGACTGTGTCCTCCGGCTGGACACGAGTGTTGCAACAAAATGCAGTCAATCGTATTGTTAACTTGCTTTGTCATTATCCTTCGGCTGGGTCATAGTGTGCGTGTTACCCAATTCGGCCTCTGGGAAAAAAACAGGCAGAGGACCGTCGGTGGCTCTCCATCTCCGTTCCCGCCAACAAGCCAACACAGACACTTAGTTTAGACCTATGTGGGTTGGTGCCCTGTGCGACTAAAAGTGAACTGAATCAGACTAAGCGTAACCTAGAGAGAGAAAGGGGATTCCAGGGTCAGACGTTAGTATTACAGTTGCATGGCAAAGAAGGCATCAATAGGCCTCCGGCCCCCGGGGTGTCAATTGTCCGTGATCCCATCACCCCTGGGCGGAATTGTGAGCAGAATCAGTGCAATCCACTCTATCTGACCATAAAGACCTTGGGGAACAACGGGACGAGCCTTAATGGAACGATCCTGGGTATTAGGGTTGGGGGGCCAGGCAGGACAGAAGGGGTTGCAGCTGTGCTGCACAACCATCACGGTCATTGAAGCTGAGTCTGGGGCCTCATCCACCCCCGATGAGCAGGAAAAGGTTAGGATAATTGAGGTGATGGACTTGGAAAGGACCTTTGAAATAGAAACGGGATACGGGGAGGCGAATGCCTGGATGGAATGGGTCAAATATACGGTAAGGAGCATGAAAAAGAGTGATTGCTATGCTTGCCCGAGTGCCCGTCCTAACCCTCAGGTGGTCCCATTCCCGCTGGGATGGGAGAAACATCCACAAGCCTTGGACTGCATGGTAAGGCTGTACCAGGACCGAGAGGCCTGGAAAGACCCCACTTGTCGACCCTTAAGTTTGAAGTTTCCTCCCGTCAGGTCTAAAGGGGCGCCCCTCCCTCCGTCATTCACAGGGGTAACGGGTACGCACCAAGCCTGCATCTCTCGGACGGCACCGCAATGGGACAATGATGTGGGGACATTTGACAAGTGCAGCGGATCAATTCGGCTGGTCAACGAAACTACCGGGGGCAGGAATTACTCCCACATTCATGTGCCTAGGGCAGACCTCTGGTGGTACTGTGCTGGGAGGATTCTGCGAGCGACCCTGCCCCAAATATGGGCGGGCACTTGTGAAATCGTTCAATTGGCCATCCCATTCACCCTGGCATTCGAAAAACAAGAGCAAGCCCGTTCCAGTAGAAGAACTAAGAGGGCTTTGGAGACCTCTTTCGATGATAACATATATTTAGATGCCATAGGGGTCCCCAGGGGTGTTCCTGATGAATACAAGGCTAGGAACCGGATAGCGGCGGGTTTTGAGTCGTCACTGTTCTGGTGGGTTACCATCAATAGGAACGTGGATTGGATTAATTATATTTACTACAATCAGCAGAGGTTCATTAATTATACTCGGGATGCAGTGAAGGGAATAGCAGAACAACTAGACGCCACTAGCAGAAAGGCATGGGAAAATAGGTTGGCCCTGGACATGATGTTAGCAGAGAAGGGGGGTGTTTGTGTCATGATAGGCACTCAGTGCTGCACTTTCATCCCCAACAACACAGCCCCTGATGGGTCCATCACCCGCGCCCTGGATGGGCTCACCACATTGGCGGATGAACTCGCCGAAAACTCGGGCATCGATTCTGGCCTCACGGGTTGGTTGGAAGCTTGGTTCGGTAAATGGAAGGGGGTGGTCGTTTCCTTTCTCGTCTCATGTATAGTGGTGGCAGGGGTACTAATTGCCCTCGGGTGTTGCATCATTCCCTGCGCCAGGGGGTTAACTCAGCGACTGATCGAAACAGCCCTTACTAAGAGGGATGTTCCTTATGGGCAGGTCGAAAGGATGAACCTCGAGATAGAACAGTCTGAATCCCTCTTGGGCGGGGGTAGCATTAGAGACGGGCAGCTTGATAAACAAGCTCGGGAGCTATTGGACGCCCTGGAGAAGAAACTCCCAGTTTAAAAATTACAAACCGTAAGAAAAGACACGGGGGATTTGTAGGGGGTGGTGTAATTTTTAAATCGTTAACTGCTGTAGTAAGCACATAGTAAGTACAAAGCCACCATTTTAGTCTTCTCTACCTTGTAGTAAACACGAGCAGACACTCCCCCAGATTTTCATGAATGGAACAATGGAAACAACTTTCCTCGTGGCTGAGGGACCGCCCACAACCACGGCTGTACGTCATCATCCATATAAGGGAGAAGCGGGGAACTCGAACACTGATTGGCTGGGTGAATAACCAAATAATCTCATCCATCAGGAGGACAGTGGGGAACTTTAACACTCATTGGCTGAGACAGTAGAAGGCCCCGCCCACTCCTACATGTATATAACGTGCGGGGATTACAATCTGTGTGTGTGCCTCGTGGGAAGCCATTGAGGTAACACCCGGTTCTGCAGAATTGAATAAATAGTTTTGGACGAACTCCTCCGTATCTTTGTTCTTGGGAAGGGAAGCAGAGTGCCTGATGGGGGGTCGCAGAGTCCCCTATCTTGCACACTTTAGTTTCCAGAAATCCATTTTTTATATTCAATACCTTGGTTTCCACAGTCTGATCTGGGAGATAATTCCCCAGGTTCACCAGTCTCTGAGTGCAGACATTTATTCTCATCTCACTGCAGAGTGGTCTGTCTGTACCTAATACTGTGGCCCCTTGTTCTGATGTCCCAGCCAGGGCAATTGTCACCCCTGCTTCCAATCTGTCTTGTCCTGACAGAGTTTTATATATTTCACTGATATCTCCACTCATTTTCCTAAAGCCCATGGAATTCAGGCCCAGCCGCCCCAGATTCTGCTCCCACAACAGCGATCAATCTGGTTATCTTCGCTGCTCTCCCTCAATGTCAGGTTTGTCCTTTATTAGGTAAGGAGATTAAAACTGTGCATAATACTGCACAGTGTTTGAGATGAGGACTCACCAATGCCCTGGAAACTGCAGTAAAACACCCTTACTCCTGCATTCAAATCCCCCTGAAATGAAGGTGAATAGACGATTTATCTGCTTTCTGCTCCTGCAATATTGATTTCAGTGGCTGGTGTACAGGGAGATCCAGATCCTTTTTCAATGTTACAGCTCCCCACTTGTTGGGTCTGTGTACACTGGTCAGCGTGTCAATGCCGTTACCAGTATTGATTTCATGATTCAGATCTCATTGCCCTACACTGACCTTGGAGGGCTGCATAGAAGAAACAAATATCCCTTATAGATCAACATTTTTCAACCAATCCCTTTTCAAATGATAGGCTCCAGTTCTGTTTTTCCCAACAAATGTCACAATATCACATATCCTATGCCTCCCCTCCCCATTGCTCCTAATGTGCAACATATTTGCCCAGACACTCCACTTGTTTCAATCACCTTGGAGCATTTTGACATCCTGCTTACCCACTCACAATCTGATATTGTTTAGTGCCATCTACAAACTTAAAAATATTGTATTTGATCCACTCAATCAAATATATGATGTGTATTGGGAATAGCTGGGGACCAAACCCCGATCCTTGCTATATCCTCCAAGTCTTCCATTCAAAAAAAATACATTGTTTTATTTCTACTCACTGCTTCCTGCCAGCTCTCCCATTCTAAAACCACATTAGTCCCAGTCCCATAGGATTTGAATTTGCATAATCGGCTTTATCAAGAATGTGGCCGGCACAGTGGCACAGTGGTTAGCACTGCTGCCTCACAGCACCTGAGACCCGGGTTCAATTCCTGCCTGAGGCAACTGACTGTGTGGAGTTTGCACATTCGCCCCGTGTCTGTGCGGGTTTCCTCCAAGTACCCCGGTTTCCTCCCACAGTCCAAAGATGTGCCGGTTAGGTGAATTGACCGTGCTAAATTGCCCGTTGTGTAAGGTTAGGGGTATGTGTCGGTTGCGGGTCGGTGTGGACTTGTTGGGCCTAAGGGCCTGTTTCCACGCTATAATGTAATCTAATCTTTCTGAAAATGCACATATTTCATTGATTGCTTCCCCATAATTATGCTAAAGGCACTTTCTCAAATATGATTCCCATTTGATCAATCTCTGTTGACTTTGTCTGTGCTCATTACTTTCAGTTCCAAGACTTCCTCTAAAACTGTTCAGTTGCTAATTTCATTCTATTCCCTTTTTCTAAATAGACTAATGTTCACTAGCTTTTAATGGGAAGTTTTATTTTTTGTTTCGTTTTCTTATGTGAAGACATAACTGACGTATTTTGTCCGCAGTTCTGCCTTTTCCCTGTCCTTAATTCTCTGGTATCAGACTGTAAGAAAGCTGCAACTTTCATTCCCGTAATTTTGCCATTGACATATTTTCAGAAGATATTACAAGTTCAATCTTAAAACCCTTGTTAAAACTCTTCAGAAACCCATCAATTCCTACCTTAAGCTACTCAATGATTGATCTTCCACAGCCATACAAACACAGAAGCACAGACTTTGTCCCATCAACAATACAGCAATGTAGTGGGGTCTACATTGGCCCCACTTTCCGACACAAGAACGTAGCCGTGAATCTTATGGCATTTCAAGTTCACAACCGTATATTTTTTAATGGTTGTGAAGTTACCATGACAATTCTTCTCTCAGGAAGTGCATTCCTGACCCCAGCACTCTCTGAGTGAAAAACAATCCTCAATTCCTCTCCACATCTCAAATCCTTCACTTTAAATTGTGTTCCATTGATCTTGGCCCTTTGACTAAAAGGAACAGCTGCTATCTATCCATCCTGTCCATGTCACTTGTAATCTTATCCTTCTGAATCTCGGCCCACTCAGCCTTCTCTCCTCCAAACTAAACAGCCCGAGCTTATCTAGCCTCTCTCCATAGCTCATATGCTGCATCCCAGCGAACATCCTGGTGAATCTCCTCTGAGCCCTCTCCACTGCAATCACATTCTTCCTGTAATGTGGCTCCCAAAACTACAATCAGTATTCCATCTTGGCAAAAGCAAACTTCCGCATATTTCTTATAATCTATGCCTTGATGAATAAAGGTTATGCCTACGATCCCCTATGCTTTCCTAAATTGTGCATTAACCAGTTTAGTCACATTCAGGGATTTGTGGAGAAAAACCCTCTGAGCTTCCTCGTGTGCTGCCATTCATGGAGTTCTTCCCTGTCCATTTCCTTCTTCCAAAGTGCATCATTTCATATTCATCAGGGTTACATCCCATCTGCCATTGATCCACCCATCTGACCATCCCATCTGTATCTTCCTGTAAAATAAGACCTTCCTCCTCACTGCCAAACACCCGGCCAATCTTTGTATCAAACACAAACTTAGTTGTCACACTACCGCCACCCCCGTCTATATTCACAGCTGCATCATTTATGAATACCACAAATAATCAGGTTAAAGATGACACAACACTAGGTTATAGTCCAACAGGTTTATTCGGAGGCTCTTGCTTCGAAGAGCTGCTTCTTCATCAGGTGATTGTGCGCTTTGAAATCTCGTGCCTCTGAATAAACCTGCTGGACTATCACCTGGTGTTATGTGATTTTTAAGTTTGTCCACCCCAGTCCAACACCAACACCTCCGTATCACAAATAATAAGGGACACAATACTGATCCCTGTGATACACCATTGGACACCGGTCTCCAGACACACGAACAGCCTTCAACCACTACCCTCTGTCTCCTAACAGTAAGGTGATTTGGATGCAATTTGGCAAGTCACAAATGACTCTGACCTGTTCCTTTGTTATTCTTTTCCGCTTGACACACTTGAAGAATATCTGGGGAATCTCCCTAATCTTGCCCTACCAGCAGGTTTCTATGCCCCTGTTTTAGGCAGTTCTCACCAAGTGAAGAATTTCCTCAGTATTGCGGTCTTAAATAGTCTGTCCCTGAAACTGCAATTATTCGCCTTGAATGTGGAACTGACAGCCAGGGAAACGTCCTGTTTATTTCCAACTTGGCACATGTTTTGTGAAGTATCCAAGTTTCATTGTGACCCTCCTCTCATATTTTCAATCTCGAAAGAACACAGGCCGAGTTTCCTCATCAGGCAATCTCGCCATCTGAGGGATTAATCTGGACAATGTCCATTTTACTTTTTTGTGGTCAGTATTTCTTTCTCAGATTGGGTCACAAACACTTTACACAATGGATGTAGGTTTGCTCGCTACATTCCAGACGTTTCGTTATCTTATTAGGTAACATCTTCAGTGGACCTCATGCGAAACAATGCTTAAAATTCCTGCTTTCCATTTGTATGTTTGGATTTTTTGTGTTGGTGATGCTATGTCCTCTGGCGAAGTCACTTCCTGTTCCTGTTCTCAGAGGGTGGTTGATGGGGTCTAAAATCAAATAGCACATCGAGTTAGACATCTGTAAGAGATACATATGGATTTTCTCCATTGTTGCTGTTAATTCCTAAATATCCAATATCACATGCTGTATAATAGATTCCAACAGTTTCCAACTTGCAGATGTCAAGTTAATTGTTCGGCTGTTCTCCAAACTATGTCCTCTTCCCTTTATAGATGCTTGGATTCCTTCCATTAATCTATAATGCTTGGATCACGTTTGCTAACTTCCATTTATCCACAATGGCTTCCAGCCTCTGCAGAATGATGCACAGGGAATGAAACACAGTCATCGACAGTGCAATTAATATTTCTATTGTCAATTTATGTCAGACATTTTAATATGAAGTACATTAGGTTTGTCAGACTTAGCAATGCTCAATCCAGTTACATTCTCAAATACCACCTTGTTACTGATATAAGTTGACTTTATGTCTTCAGTTCCACAAGCCCGACATGATCACTTGGTATTACTGGGTGATTTTGTGGATCTTCCTCCATGAAGACAGATGCATAGTAACTGGTTATTTTCTTGGCCATTTCCCTGTCCTTCACAATAAACTTTCTCCTCTCCCGAGTACCAATTTCCATATTTGACCTTGCTTTTACTTTGTTTCCTTTGAAATACAGATTGTAGATTTATGCAGTGTTTTTGTTCTTGTTTGTTAGCATTCATGTTCTATTTTTGATTTCCTTATAAATTTCATGGCCCTTGTTTCTGGATCGTGAATTTCTGAGAATTCGCAGGTTTCCACAATGACTGAAATTCTTCCGAAGCCACTTCCTATGATTAACACGTTTTCTAATTTGTTATGTTAAACAACATTGTGTCACTTTCCCTTTCTTTGGTGTTTATACCTGAAATAAATAGACGTATGATTCAGACTTTGCATTATTTCTATAAATCTCCTGGTCCTGCCCAGAAAAATTCTGGAACATTGCAGGAGGACAGAGAAGGAATTGCGGGAGCCCTGGCTGATACTGTTGCATCATCGCTGGCCAACAGGTGAGGTCCCGGAAGACTGGAGGGTTGTGAATGCTGCGCCCTTACTCAAGAAGGGCTACAAAGAAAAACTTGGGAACTATGGATCACTAAACCTAAGATCTGTAGTAGGTAACTTACTTGAAAAGGTTCTGATAGATAAGATATACGTGCATTAGGAAAGACAGGGTGTGATTCGGAGCAAGTTTAGAGTGGTGCTAGAAAAGTACAGCAGAGCAAGCTGCATCCGAGGAACAGGAAAATCAACGTTTCGGGCAAAAGTCTATCATCAAAGTCAGCACGGCTTTGTGCATCGGACACCATAGCTCACAAATTTGTTCGAATTCTTTGACGAAGTGACCAGCAACGTTGAGGAGGTCAGGGTGGTATGCGTAGTCGATATGGATTCAAGTGAGGCCTTCAATAAGCTTCCCCATGGTGCGCTGCTCTGGAAGGTTAGATCGCATGAAATTGAGGAGGACCTGCCAAATTGGATACAAAATTGGCTTGATGGTAGGAAGCAAAGAGTAATAGTGAAAGGATGCTTGTCAGATTGGAGGCCTGGGACTAACAGAATGCATCAGGGCGATGCTGGCACCAGTATGTATTACATATACCTATAATTTAGATGAGAATGTACGTGCATGATTTGTGAGTTTGAAGGTGACAATAAAATAGGCGGTAACATGGAGAATGATAAAGGTTATCAGAAATTTCAGAACTTACAGCAGTACCTTGATCAGCTGGGGAAGAGGGCCGAGAAATGGTAAATGGATTTTAATGCAGATCAGTGTAAGTTCTTGCATTTTAGAAACTCAAATCAATATCGGATTTTTATGGTGAATGGCTGGGTCTTAAGGAATGTAGTGGAACAGAGGGACTTTGGAATTCAGGTACATGATTCTCTGAAAGTTGATTCAGAGGTAGACAGGGCATTGAAGAACACTTTTGGGACACTGGCATGCATCAGTCAGGGCACTAAGTAGCGAATTTTGGGAGCTATGCTGCAGAATACGGGACACTGATGAGGCCATGCTTATAGCGTTATGTTTAGTTTTGTTAACTTTGCTATAGGAATGATGTTATTAAACTAGAATGAGTGCATAAGAAATTTACAAGGATGTTGCCAAGGACTCAAGGCTCTGAGTTATAGGGAGAGGTTGGAAAAGCTAGGACTTTTTACTTTTGCGTGTATGAGACTGGGGAGAGGACCTTATTGAAAGGTATAAGATCATAACAGGCATGGACAGAGTGAATGCGCTCAGCCTTTACTTCCTAGGATTGGACAATCACGGACTAGAGGGCATCAGTTTAAGGTCAGATGGGAAGAATAAAAGGGAACCTGAGGAGCGACGTTTTTACACACAGGGTGATACGCATATGGAATGAGCTGCCAGCAGAAGTCGTTAAGGTGGGTACATTCACAACATTTAGAATGCATTTTTACAAATACAGGGTAGGAAAGGATTAGAAGGATACGGGGCAGTGGCTGGGAAATGGGGTTAGTGTAAATTGACATTTTGGTCGGAATGGATCAGTTTGAGCCGAAGGGCCTATAGGACTCTATGACTCGAACAACCATTGCTTATCTCCCACTGAATGTTATTTTGTATTTTCCTAATTCACTGGAACACATTTGACCCTCTTGGCTCCATGCTTCCATCATGTTTGACCAAAATGTACAAACATTCTAGATTGTATACAGACGCCATGTAAAATACAACATATTAATGTCACTACTCCTCCAAAGCTGCTTCAGAGCAAGGACACTGATTAGTCCTCCTGACCACACAACACCAAATCCGAAAAAGACTTGATCTCTAGTTTGGTTCAATACATACTCTTCAACCCACCTGATATACATTTAGGGAATTTAGTTTTCACAGCATGAGCAGTCACTTAGTTAACGCAGTTGAGATGCAACTTGAGAACATCCAATAAGGCTGCAGTTTCCATGATATTTGCATGTCTAATTTTCAGAGCATATGATGCTCAGAATTTCTGTAACAGTTTTAGTTTCGATATATAATACACCAATATTTGCTTCTCCTTGTTATTTGTAAGCTCTCCTTAAACTGAATCTGAGGGACATGGTCTGTGGCGTTATTGGTGATAGACTTGGACAAGACATTCCGGAAGGGTCACCTTGACGCTGTGATACAGGACAAGCGTCAATATCCTTCTCCGCTCTGTCAGGATAAGGGTCACCATATTCTATCTGCTCTTTCACACTCCCTGTATACCTGTTATAGCACTGACCCCCGAACAAGGCTCACACTCTATTTCCAAATAAGGCTCAGGCATTTCGAAACTCACTTTGAATTCAGCAACTTTCTTCTTCACTTTCTCTGTCACCTGCACAATACCCCCCACACTAATAATACTAAATTGATTTACAACTGTCGACTGACTCATTCCGGACACCTCATCATTCCCCCAAGCCCCACATCCACCAACACTAACAGCAGGGTCACCTATTTCCACTCTCCCTCCCTCTCTCCCTTTCTCCTGTTCCAGGAGAAACTGTCTGAAATGGGACAGAAAGGGCCAAGCCGAGTGGTGCTGTGTCTGATATCTGTTCCCTCACACCCCCTTCTCCCGCCATGTGGGGAGGAACCTGGCATGAGCCGGACAGAAACAAGGTGGCTCATGTGGAGCTTCTGAAACATCCACGTCCCATCTACTAAGTAAAGAGCAACATTCAGTTCTAAGTTTAAACCCGCTGTCAGTTCCAACGTCAGTCAATTCACTCTCAAACAAAAACAGATACCTCACTGCACAAAGATGCAGACACTGAAATGCACAGACCTATTGGTAAACACCCCAACATACTAACATGCACAACACATTTAAGGAGATAGGCATACATACACATTGCAACACACAAAGACATATGGGGTACATACAAGAAATTATTGAATGGCATATCAGACTCGATGGGCCGAGTGGACCCATTCTGCTCCTTTTTTTCATGCTCATGTGGTGTTATGCTGTCAAGTATTCACTTTCTGAGATTGCAGTAGAGGCTGGATTTGATACATAATTGACCGGAAAGAGTCAGTGGGAATGTGGGACAGGCTTGGAGGGCAGAATGGTTCATTCTTATTCATAATTATTATATCCTTAAGTATGAAAATAGGTGGTGATTTGTTGTGAGGTTAGCACAGTTTTAATGTAATGGGTCCGACAATGAAATAAAGATGACCCTTTCCATTTAGTGCTGGGCGGTCTATGGTATCCTCATCCTCAGGGAATAGGGAAGACTCTGTTATTGAGGATATTCTCGGCTGAGCTCGACTGGTCTTTGCTGGACAGGACAGTAAATGTTTATCGGCAACAGACAGGAGAAGGATGATCAGAGACAATTGGACCAACCATGATCATTCTGAATGTGTTGTTATCTCAATCCACCCTCGATGCTGTTATAGAGATATACTGCTGCCCCTACCCCATGTGTTGTTCCCGCAATCCACCACTAGAAACTGTTACAGAGACATACTGCTGTCCCAACCCAATGTTTTGTTCCTTCAATCCGTCTCACGATGCCGTTACAGATATATACTGCTGTCCCTAACCCATGTGTTGTTCCTTGAATCCACCCCTCGATGCTGTTGCAGGGTAGGGGACCACCCCAATCCGTCAGACAGGAGGAGACCATTCTGCCCCTCTAAGAAATTACACAGGAATACAGAATTAAGTAACTCAAATCGTTGATTACATTACACAGCCCAGGACGAGGCCATTCAACCCGCCTGAACGGCTACACAGACAGGAAATATGTCGCTAGCAGGAAATAGAGAGTAGAGAGAAATGTTTACTTTCAGGCTGCAAAGCTCTAATTGATAGAGTGCCTCAGAGATCACTGTGTAGTCATCAATGACCAATAATCTGTATCCATGATCTGGAGGAAGGGGAGGGAATGGCTTGGAGCTCAATTAGCTCGTACACCAAGATGGTCATTCATTGTGCCATCAAATTGAGATACTGAGTCTGCAAAATGATTATAGACAGGGAAGGTTAGTGCGGAAACCTTCAGTAGAAATAACATAAGGTAAATTGTCTGTTTTGGCATGAAGGATACAATAATGGTAATCAATTTAAATGGAGAGAGATTGCAGAACTCTGTGAAACAGGCGGTTTCCATGTTCCTGGGACATGAATCATGTGAAGCCAGTCTGCAGATGCAGCAAGTGATTTGGAAGGTAAATGGAATGATGCTGTTTTTGACAAACGCTTAAGGTTTAATTGCAGGAATGTTTTACTGCATCTGTACAGGGCATTGCTGAGACCACATCTGATGCACTGTGTGCAGTTTTGATCCCCTAACACTAAAATAAAAGGATATAATTATTTTTGAAATTTTCAAAAAGATTTCCCTTTTCTCAATCCTGGGATGGCGGCCTTTGGTTATGGGGGATAAGCAGTTCTGATCTTAGCCTAGAAATAGGATTGAACCACCATGACTTTCAAAAACGTGCATCAGCTGGATGCATATTATCTCTTGTCAGGGAGACTAAAGCTAGAGAATAAATTTGAATAAAAAGATGCATTGCTATTAACACACATAGTATGAAGACACCTACCAGGATTTACAAATTACACAGACACGTGTAAGCATGTCATCAAATTATAAAATGGGGACATTTTCTGAGATTGAATGGAATTGTGTACAACAAGAGCAATGATGCCCCTGCATATAATCCATAATCAGATTTTCCACAGAATGATCCAGGAGAGCACACATGGTCCAGTTTGGTGTTCAGTTGACATCATTGTATGTTTCAATACCGAGAGGGAGAAAATTGTTCCCTGCCTGAGAAGCAACAGCCGATTGATCCCTTTCTCTTACTTTGTTCCACCAGATAGCAAAGTGTCAGTCTATAAAATCCATGCGTTATCTTTGCCACTTGTGATGGATTCCTGGTGAGGATTCATTGGAAACTCTCATATGCCCGAAACAAAGGGAATTCAGCCAAATCCAACTGTTCCAGAAAACAATCCCACAACCGGTAGCTTATTTGAACAGAATAACTTCAAAGGTAGAGCAACATTTGGAGCACTCTGTCATTTTACCATTTGATATGAGTTCAACGTTCTGTGTCTTACATTTTTTTTCTAGAAAATGACCTACTCTGAGACTGATATCATTGGCCACATCATTAAACTGGTTACATTTAAGATTGGTGTAACCAGTGGAGGAGTGGGACGGAAAAGGAAACAGTGACCCTCCAACATTGGCTGAAACACAAATGAGAAATTTTCAAAGGGCTGTCCAAGTGGAAATTCCCTCCCCAGAAGTTTATGGTGCCTGGATGTTTACATTTATTCAAAGTTGTATCTTTTGACATTTGACAGAAAAGTGAATGTAGAAAATGGAATACAGACAGAAAAGTGCTGGGGAGACCACAATAACATGACCCATAATCTTTGTGCATGGTGGAGCTGTGACAAAGTGTCTAATGGCACACTCCTGCTGATCAGTCTTATGTTCCTATGTTCCATCCAACCACTCACAGCTCCTGCAAGGAGCAGTTGGAGGCCACTTGCTCCAAATACCTGATCCACAGTAACACAGCATCTCATTCAGTCCCTCAAGACTGTCACACACACGCGGTTGTGGGTTGGAAAATGCTATTTGGAAATCCAGGCTGGGTTCAAAAGACGCCTCTGGTCTCTTTGCAGAGTGTCTCCTCTCTGCAACTTGTGCTTTATTTGTTGGTCATAATACAGGCCCAGATTCACTGTGAGTACAAAACTCATATCTCACCCAGAGATGACTCACAAAATACTTTGCTCTGTCTGATTGCAACATCCAATAACAGAACGTTCAGGAAAATTAAAACCATTAACTTTGTAATTACAGAATATGAGGACGTAAGGAACCGGATCAGCTAGGTCGGACGATCAAGCTATTGTCTACCATCATGGCTGATCTATTATTGGCATTAACACCTTTTTAATGCCCAATTCTTCGCATCCCATAGCTGTCTGACAGGTCAAAAATCCATCTCCCTCCTCCTTAAATACTTTCAGTGATGTAGCTCCCATAACTCGCTAGCCCGGATAATTCCTAACATTGATTACCGGCTGTGAGAGGAAAACATTCCCTACACATACATCGTCAACTAATTGATATGAACGAGAGGTGAACACAAGGGCTCAGCAAACAGTGAATGGCTTTGATATCAAGTGAGTATTTGACTGAGGATGGCATCAGGACCACCCACTTATTTGAGCTGAATGGAAATCAAGTGTAACCTCCCACTTGTCTGGGTCTTTCCGAACACAAAGAAAGATGCTTGTGGTCGGTGGCCTACAGCCCTAACAGTTCCGGGATATCTCTGCAGGAGATCCTCAGGTTAGCCTCCTCAGCACAAACATCTTCAACTGCTATATCAATGTCTTTCCCCATCATAAGATCTGAAGTAGGGATGATGACTGAAGATCACATAATATTCAGAGATGTTGTGCCTCCTCAGCTCCTGAACCATCTTGTGTCCATGTGCAGCAAGACCTGGGCAGCATTCAGTTTGTGCTGTTAAAGTGTCGGTAACATTCATGTAACAGTGCTGCCAGACACTGCATATTTCCACAGTTAATAAAGGAGCTCAATCAGCATCCCAGGCTGGTTGCACACTGATATGTGGAAACCATTGAGCCCGTGGAAACTACTGAACAAGAAGAGGGACATTCAATCCACCTGCCTATTCCGCAGGAAGAGAAGGGGTCTGGTCAGTACATCGATCTGTTAAACAGGAACAGGCAGGGTCCAATCAGACCCTTAAACCTGTTCCATGTGGCCAGGAGGAGGCTATTCAGCCCCACGAGATAGTTATACAGAAACAGGAGGGCGTCATTGATACTCTAACATGACAAACCAATGAAACCAAGACTGCACTGATCGGGGGCTCCATGGTGTTAATCATGGTTCCATTGTGTGTAGAACGTGTGCTACCTTAACATGGTTTGCTGGCAGTGATAAGGGAAACAAAATATTTTATGTAAAGTCTCAAGGAGGCATCTTCCATCTACGAGAAGACACTCCAATGCGCTCTATGTAGGTCAGAAGCTGCTGGGAAGAGTTAACTCTTTTATAATGAAGGTACTGTTGCTGCTGTCAGGATTATGGATAGCATGACGTTCATTGCAGGATCACGCACCAATTGATCTGTATTAACGTTGGGAGAGGTTTTTTTTCCAAAAACCTGAACCTCTCTCTCTCTCTCACAAAATCAAAATAGGGAGTGAGGGTGGTTGGGTGGAACGTTCTCAGAGGCTCTTAAACTATCGAGAATCATGTAACCCGAATGAAAAAAAAAGCCATGGAGTTTATCACCGTAACAGTGTCTGTTTAGAACATCATAAGTGATTGTACACCCTCTTTAATGTTCAATGCAATCACCTTATTTTCTCACTGAGCTTCACTCACTGTTCATGTTGCCGTCATCCCAGGGATTAGTCTGGTGAGACTTGAGAGAATGTCTATCCACAGTCCCACAAATACTGCCTCAACACACTCAGGGATGATCACAATAATCCTTTTCTCTCACTTAGACATCGCCGTTTCCTTCCTGTGTTATGAAACGCCATTATTTCTCTATGCACTACGACTGACATGGAATTTATAAGTCGCTTTGGGCGGCACAGTGGCACAGTGGTTAGCACTGCTGCCTCACAGCGCCAGAGACCCGGGTTCAATTCCCGACTCAGGCAACTGACTGTGTGGAGTTAGCACTTTCTCCCCGTGTCTGCGTGGGTTTCCTCCCACAGTCCAAAGATGTGCAGGTCAGGTGAATTGGCTATGCTAAATTGCCCGTAGTGTTAGGTAAGGGTAAATATAGGGGTATGGATGTGTTGCGCTTCGGCGGGGCAGTGTGGATTTGTTGGGCCGAAGGGCCTGTTTCCACACTGTCAGTAATCTAATCTGTACGTCAGCATCAATAAAGCCAGCACCAGAGTTGCCTATGGAGATGTGCATCACACTCGGGCAGAATTTCAATGAGATCGAATACACCGAAAAGATGTAATGATCACCTACCTGAATAGAAATGAGCTGTACAAATACGGTAAACAGGTAGAGGAACGGAGCTATCTTTACTTTGGTTCTTCTCTCACAGGATGTATGCAGCATGTTATAACTGAGTGGCTTGTTCAGTTGTTCCACACGACAGTAAAGAGTAAAACACATTACTGGGGGTTTGTGGTGTTATAATTCAGGATAAATTCTTCTGCTTAATTATAACCAGCATCACAGAAAAGATTTATCCAATGCAGTAATATGTGATAATTCTACAGTCTAAGAATTATTTAAAGTAAAAATTAACAACTTTATTTCTTAAAGTATTACAGAGAATAATAATCGAACGAATATTTACGACTTCTTCCTCTAACCTAACTTTGACCTTTCCCCCTCCACAATACGAGACCGATAAGACTCCTAATTAAGATTTACAAAATAAAACTTCTTATCTCAAAACCAGGAAGCTTTTGGTTCTTCTCCATAGTCCTGTCTTCTTTTCTTCTGGGGGATTCTGCTTCACTAGTTACTAATCAATGAATATACTTTTAAAGGAGCTATATTTCAGGCAGTCTTTGCTTGCTGGTAGCTTGGCAGCTCTGCTCTCAACTGTTCAATTTCCCATGGTCTTGTACCTCCAAACTATTGGATTGTGTCATTGGCTTTTAGGATTATCAATATATTACATTCAAACTTGATTGGAGGTGGGTCATTTGGGGTATAATTTAAACTGTTTCGCTGAATTTGTTTTTGTCTCAAGACAATGAGCTAATCGGGTTGTTCGACCAAATGTTAAATTATAATTATTTTTCAGAAGACTTGGTGCTGTCAGGTAGTTAAAAGGTGCAGTACACCCACATGTTTATCACTGAAGTCACACGGAAACCTGACGAGGGAAGGTTGACACACTGACCTACCTAAAGGACTTCAGGCAAGCAGATGGACTTTGAAAACAAATTATAATGGTTGCTTTTAAATTCCACCACTTCCCTTCATGAGATATCAGCAGACTATTATTCTGTGGCTCTAGATTATGAGTCAATGACTTTATTACCATAAACTGTCTTCCTGAACGTGCAGGGAACACGTCAAACATCCTCAAGAGCAATTATTTCGTGATGGACATGTGATTAGAAGGCGCTTGAAACTGTTGCATCCAGATTGAACAAAGGCAAAAATCATGGTTCATTCAGAAGTTACACTGAGACTGCAGACGAGACTGAGATATCATGATGGTGGTTTTGGACAGGATTGGTGAGTGGGGAGGACATGGAGATGTAAATCCGTGAAGGACAAAATAGATTATGGAGTTTAAGAACATTCTGTGTACTTCTCGCATATCAGTGAGTAATTTATAAATAGTAGTTTGATAGTTATAATTTATAAGGAAAGGATTTTTTGTTTGGAACTGAAGACATTGACTTGCACTTTCCAAAATTTATATATCATGAGCAGAAATTGAGTTTAACCCAGTTTAGTAGACAAATATAATGACTTACCAGGAACACCAACTATCGCAAGGATGGGATAGTAGCCACCTTGAATAATCCAAAGGATATCCTGGATCCGTGATGCTAATGATATCCAAGGCCGTGAAAGCCAGCAAAGACCAGACGATAAACTCCTGTCCATTGTTGGAACATTCCAGTGTAGTGTTCTCAGATTCTGATCCACTGTTGGAATATTCCAGTCTAATGTTCTCAGATTCTGAACTCTCCTCCCGCTCTCTCTCTCTCTTTCTCGAGCTGCTGATCCCTGTTAGTGCTGTCAGTGATGCTCCTACTCACACTATGTGATAGCACATTGAACAGAGCCCATTTATATTTCAACCATGGAAACTCTCCACTGCCATAATTAGGATCCACTGAGATTGATATTAATCATAGTCACTGAACAAATAGCTCCAGTTAACCCCTTTGAATTAAATAATGATTTTATTAAAATTTAAAAGAATTTTTAAAGTTTACACATTTGGCATGGGATATGTGTGGTGGGTGAACAGGAAGGAATATTTGAGATGGTAGATTGATTGAATGTAATCATTCAATCTGCCTTAGATATGGCAATAATATCAAAGGATTGTCAGAACTTAAACAACTTTCTCGGCTTAGAAATCGTAACATATATTCTGTAACTACTGATCAGTGATTATAATGTCAGTAAAATATGTAGAGAACTTTCCTAGTCCGTAATCTGACATAAACTTGCTTATGACAACATGAGTGATAACAGACAAATGGCATGGATATGATAACAGAGAATATGATGTGACATACAATTCAGATGGTTATTCAAGGATCAGAGAGGGCAGGTAAGGGTCATGCTGTTAATGTTATCAATGTCAATCAACTGTATTGAAGTAAATTTCACTGGGTTTTAATTGCAGTGTGATTATGATATCGGGGCATGGCTGCTGAGACTGGAGGGAGGGAACATGATATTTCCCAACCATCAGGATTGGAAATTTTATTCTTCATAAATCATATGAAGATCACATTCAAGGATACATCTCCAATGAGGAATGAGCAGAGCCAATATTAACCATACAACCAGAAGACTTTGGAACAGAAATTTCGCCATTAGGCCCATTGAGCCTGCTCCGCCATTTCATGATGGCTGTTATGCTTCTCAACCCCATTCTCACACTTTCTACCTATAACCCTTGATCCCCTTTGCAGTCAAGAGCCCATCCATCTCACTCCTTTTCCTCTGCAACATCGATGACTGTATCGGCGCTGCCTCGTGCTCGCACGAGGAGGTTGAACAGTTCATCCACTTTACCAACACCTTCCACCCCGACCTCAAATTCACCTGGACCGTCTCAGACTCTTCTCTCCCCTTCCTAGATCTTTCAATTTCTATCTCGGGAGACCGAATCGGACATTTACCATAAACCGACCGACTCCCACAGCTACCTAGACTACACTTCGTCCCACCCTGCCCCCTGTAAAAACGCCATCCCATATTCCCAATTCCTTCATCTCCGCCGCATCTGCTCACAGGAGGACCAGATCCAAAACCGTACAACCCAGATGGCCTCCTTCTTCAAGGACCGCAATTTCCCACCAGACGTAGTCGACGATGCCCTCCACCGCATCTCTTCCATTTTCCGCTCCTCCGCCCTTGAGCCCCGCCCCTCCAACCGCCACCAGGACAGAACCCCACTGGTCCTCACCTACCACCCCATCAAACTCCATGTACAACGTTTCATTGCCGTCATTTCCGCCACCTCCAAACGGACCCCACCACCAGGGATATATTTCCCTCCCCTCCCCTATCAGCTTTCCTAAAAGACCACTCCCTCCGTGACTCCCTCGTCAGGTCCACACTCCCACCAGGTGCCACTCAGGTGGATAGAGCTTGTAAGAAGGCCTATGGTGTATTAGCGTTCTTTAGTAGAGGGATTGAATTCAAGAGACGTGAAGTGATATTACAGCTGTACAGGTTAGGCCACGTTTGGAGTAATGTGTGCAGTTCTGGTCGCCTCACTATAGGAAAGATGTGGAAGCTTTGGAGAGGGTGCAGAGAAGATTTATCAGGATATTGCCTGGAATGGAGAATAGGTCGTACGAGGATAGGTTGAGAGTGCTAGGCCTTTTCTCGTTGGAACGGAGAAGGATGAGTGGTAACTTGATAGAGGTTTATACAATGATCTGGGGAATAGATAGAGTAGACAATCATAAACTTTTTCCCCGGGTACAACAGAGTGTTACAAGGGGACATAAATTTAAGGTCAAGGGTGGAAGGTATAGGGGAGATGTCAGGGGTAGGTTCTTTACCCAGAGAGTGGTGGGGGCATGGAATGCGCTGCCTGTCAGAGTGGCAGAGTCAGAATCATTGGCGAACTTTAAGTGGCAATTGGATAGGTACATGGATGGTGCTTAAGCTCGTACAAATGTTCGGTACAACATCGTGGGCCGAAGGGCCTGTTCTGTGCTATATTGTTCTATGCTCTATGGTCTATGTTAACCCAACCTCCACTCCCGGCACCTTCCCTGCAACCGCAAGAAATGCAAAACTTGCGCCCACACCTCCCCCCTTACTTCCCTCCAAGGCCCCACGGGACACTTCCATATCCGCCACAAATTCACCTGCACCTCCAAACACATCATCTATTGTATCTGCTGCACCCGATGTGGCCTGCTCTATAGTGGGGAGATAGGTCGCCTACTTGCGAAACGTTTCAGAGAACACCTCTGGGACATCCGGACCAACCAACCCAACCACCCCGTAGCCCAACACTTTAACTCCCCCTCCCACTCCACCAAGGACATGCAGGTCCTTGGAATCCCCCATTGCCAGACCATGGCAACACGACGGTTGGAGGAAGAGCGCCTCATCTTCTGCCTGGTAACCCTCCAACCACAAGCGATGAAGTCAGATTTCTCCAGTTTCCTCATTTCCCCTCCCCCACCTTGTCTCAGTCAAAACCCTCGAACTCAGCACCACCTTCCTAACCTGCAATCCTCTTCCAGACCTCTTCACCCCACCCCACTCCGGCCTATCACCCTCACCTTGACCTCCCTCCACCTATCGCAATTCCAACGACACTCCCCCAAGTCCCTCCTCCCTACGTTTTATCTTAGCCTGCTGGACACACTTTCCTCATTCCAGAAGAAGGACGTATGCCCGAAGCGTCGATTCTCCTGTTCCTTGGATTCTGCCTGACCTGCTGCGCTTTTCCAGCAACACATTTTCAGCTCAGATCTCTAGCATCTGCAGCCCTCACTTTCTCCACTCCAAAATATACTCAATGAGCTGGACTCAACAGCCCTCTGTAGAAGTGAATTCCATAGATTCACCGCTGTCTGGCTGAAGAGGTTTCTCCTTATCTTTGTTCGAAAAGGTCTTCTCTTTCCACTGTCCCTCGAGTACTAGTCTCTCCTACATTGGATACATCTTCCAAAATCTCCTGTCTCCCAGGTCATTTAGTATTCTGTAAGTTTCAATTAGACCTCGTACCATCCTTCTGAATTCTACCAAACACAGACCCAGAGCCCTCAAATATTTTTTATATGTTAAGCTTTTATTTCCTGGCACCATTCTCGTGAATCTCTTTGGAAAACACTCCAAGACCAGTACATCCTTCCTGAGATTTGGGACGCAAAACAGCGCACAATAATCCAAATGTGGCATGACCAAAGCCTTGTAGAGCCTTAGAAGTACTTTCCTACTTTTATATTTAAGCCTTCTAGAAATAAGTACCAGCATTGTATTTCCCTGCCTAACTACTGACAAACTGGAAGTTTTCCTTTTCACGTCTCCTGGACTAAACTCCCTAATCTTTTTTGCCGTTCAGACTTCTGAATTTGCTCGCTATTTCGAAAATAGTCCATGCCTCTATTCATCCTGGCAAAATGCTTTCCCACACTTCCCCACATTGTACTGCCGTTTCTTTGCTCACTCTCCAAACCTGTGAAAGTCCTTCAGCAGGTGAATGTGAGGACCGCAGATGCTGGAGATCAGAGTCAAAATGTGTGGTCACAGAGAAGCACAGCCTGTCAGGCAGCATCCGAGGAGAAGGAGATTCGACGTTTCCAGCATAAAGCCTTCATCAGGAATGTGGGGTGGGTGGAAGGGGGCAGAGAGATAAATGGGGTGGGGGTGCTGGCGCTGGGAGGAAGGTAGCTTGGAAGGCGACAGCTAGATGAAGGTGGGTGATGATAGTGATAGGTCAGAGTGGAAGGTGGATTTGATACTTGGGAAGGTAGATGGACAGGTAGAACAGTTCAAGAGGGCGGTGCGGAGTTGCATGGTTAGATCTGGGATCAGGGAGGGGAGATAAGGAAACGGGTGAAATTGTCCTTGAAACCGTGTGTTTGGAGGGTCCCAAGGCAGAAGATGATGCATTCTTCCTCCAGAAGTCAGGTGGCTAGAATTTGGCAGTGGAGGAGGCCAAAAGCTTGCAGGGCTTTGGCGGAGTGGGAGGGGGAGTTGAAGTATTCGGCCACAGGGAAGTGGGGCTGTTGGGTTTATGTGTCCAAGAGTGTTCCCTGAACCGGTCTGTAAGTTGACATCCTGTCTCGCCAATGTATCGGTGACAGGAGCAATGGACTGACTAGAAGAGGTGTTTGAATGCACAGGATGTTCTCTGCCTGATGTGGTAGGATCCTTTGGGGCCTTGAGTGGATGTGAGGAGGGAGGTGTTGGCACAGGTTTCATATCTCTTGCAGTGTCAAGGGATGGTGTTGGGAGTAGAAGGTGGCTTAGTGGGGGCGTGTGGACCTCACGAGGGATTTGTGAGGGAATGGTCTCAGCAGTATGATGATAGGGGTGGGGAGCGAAGTATATCTCTGGTGTTGGGGTCTGACTGTTGGTGGCAGAAATGGCGGAGAATGATGCGTTGTATCCTGAGGTTGGTGGGATGGAAGGCGAACACCAGACATGTTCTAATTTGTTGTTGTTGGAAGGGTGGAGTGCAAGGGCGGAGGTGTGGGAAGTTGAGGAGATGCGCGAGAGCACCCTCCTGCAGCCGAACTACCTCTTCAATGCAACCTGTCCCCTATCTTTATTTGAACTGTTTGAAAACTTAGCCAGAATGCCCTCAGTTCCTTCATATAGATAATGAATGCACAAAGTGAAAAGTTGTGGTCCCAACAATGAGTTTTGTGGAACACCACCTGTTACTGGTTGCCATCCTGAGAAAAACACTTTTATCTCCACTCTATGCTTTCTCCCATGCAGCCAAACTTCTATCCATGCTAGCACCTTGTCTCTAATACCATGGGACCATACCTTTCTCAATAGCCTCATGCATGGCACTTTGTCAAAGGATTCTTGAGTGCAGAAGGATAACATCTATTGGTTCTCCTTGATCCAATCTGCTCATTACTCCCTCACTGTTTTCTAGCCGGTTTGGCAGGACTGATCTCCCCTTGATGAAACCATGCTGACTCTGTCCTATTTTACCAAACACCTCCAAGTATCAGAAATCCCATCCTTCACGATGGATTCCAGGATGTTACCCTCAACGATGATAAGGCTAATCAGTCTGCAGTTTTCCACCTTCTACCTAACTCCCTTATTAAATGTGGTGTCAGGTTAGCAATTATACAGCCACTTTTCCGTTTCCTGATTTTAGTCATTCCTGAAAGATTTCCACTTACACTTGCACTAACCCTTCAGTTATCTCCCTTACAAGGCTGGGGTGTAGTCCAACTGGTCCAGGTGAGCTATCCGCATTCAGGCCATTCCGTTTTCTAACATGCTCTTCTTGGCGATGACCACCATATTCAGGACTGCCCACTCAGTCTCTTCAATTCTTGAGGAATTAATCGTGTCTTCCACTGTGAAGGCTGATGCAAAGTTCCTCAGCCATTTATTTGTTTCCCACTACTGTCTCTCCAGCATCATTTTCCAGTGGTCCATATTCACTTTTACCTCTCTTTTGCACTTTATATATCGAAAGAATCTCTTAAAGTTCCTTTATATTACTGGTTAGCTTACCCCCATATTTAATCTTCTCCCACCTTATTTATTTTTCCTTGCCTTCTGTTGGCCCCATTCTCCAGTTTCCCTTTGCACTTCACATTGCTTGCGCTTTTACTTATATGAAATCCCTGACTTCCCTCGTCAGCCCTGGTTGCCTCATTCTCCCTGTACCATACCTTTATTGCTCAGCATGTCTCTCTGCAGTGTCTCCTGAATTAATCTTGGAATTACCTGCCATTACTGTTCCCTGTCTTTCCTGCTAGACCCCTGTCCCGGTCAATTCTACCCAGCTTCTCCCTTGTGCCTCTCCAGTTGCCTTTATTCAGCTGAAATACTGTTAACTTTGATTCTACATTCTCTCTCTCAAATTGCAGAATAAATTCAACCATGTTCTAATCACTGCTTCTGAAGTTTTCTTTCACCTTAAGCTCCCTTATCTAGCCTGCGTCATTAAATCCAGTGTCATCTGTTTCCGAGTGGGCTCCATCACATGATGCTCCAAAAAGCCATCCCATAGACATTCCTCAAATTCCTTTTCTTGCGATCCACTCCCAAAATGGGTTCCCATTCCACTTGCATATTGAAATCCCCTATGTTCACTGTACCTTTGTCTTTCCTACAGATCTTTTCTATCTCCTGATGTATTTTGTACCCTAGCTCCTGACTACTCTTTGGAGGCCTGCGAAGTCTCCAACTGTGATTGTCTTATCTTTGTGATTCCTCAATTCTACCCACGCAGATTCTACACCATCTGACTTTGCTTCCTTTCTTACTATTGATTTAATTTCATTTATTAATAATGTAAACCCACTCCCTCTGCTAACTGTCTTTTCGATAGGATATATGTCCTTGACTATCCTGATCCCCTTGCAACCACTTCTCTGTGATGCACATCACGTCATACCTACCAATTTCAATCTGTGCCACAAGTTCATTTACTCTATTCCTTATACTGCGTGCATTCAGATATAACCCCTTCAATCTTGTATTAACGGTTCCTCTTCTCATTTTCATTTGTTTGTCCAGTGTGCTTGAAGTCTGATTGCTTACACTTTCCATACACTCTGTCTTATTTGCGTCTGTGCTGGAGATTTTAATAACCTCTCCTGACCTCTGTACATTTACCTCCTCTTTTCTAATTAAACCCTATAACGGACCCCCAAACCCTGCCAACACACACACACTCCTAATCAGTTTCGACCTCTGTCTACAGCCTTAGTTAGGATTCAATTGGACTGTGGTCCGAACACAAAATAAAGGGACAAAAACCAAGCTTTTCTGTACCTACCAAAACATGAAAACTGCAAAGATGCAAGTTTGTTAAAATACACTTACGATGTGGAGTTATATGAATTGAAATGTGAATTTAAAAACCTGTCAGTGATCCCCCTCACTGAGAATCTCTTGCCCTGTCTCTCACACCGTGTCTAGAGGGACTACAAGTTCCTATTGGCCCAGAATATTTAAATTAATTCACCATCTCCCTGGAACTAATCTATTGTTCTTTTGGATCCTGTTCAGCGTCAGCACCCCGGTTCTGTGAAATTATTGGAGATAAGTGATCTGGGATGACAGCATAGTGCTCACAGGGAACGGCACCAGACAAAGGGCTTGCAGTCTGTGGGAGTTTCTAAATGAAATTTCTGTGTATTTCTCCTCATGCTGTCTTCTGATATAACTTCAGATTCGTCTGACACCTCTTGTTCTCACTCACTCTGTGGCTCCGTTTTCTCTCCATTCCTTTTATCTCTCTTCACTTCCTTTTTTCTCTGTTAATTTTTCTCGCTCTCACGCACACACGCACAGACACACACATTCTGTTCTCTGTTGACAAATTGTGCTGTTGGAGAGTTCGTCGGTGTACAATGGGCTAAATGGCGTCCTTCATTGCTCTATCAATTCTGAAGTTCTCTGACCCACATTAAAGACTTCAGGTGCCTGGAGAGACCAGCTGATCCTGCGAAGGACACAGTGCAGAATCATCCTTTATCTCTTCCTGTTTTCTGAAATGCAGCAGCCTTGAAATATCAGTTCAAAAAAGTAGATATAAATTCGAGCAGTTGGGAGAACATTCACCAGATGATTTTGCTGTCAGGATTTAACAAGCAGTTCCCACGTACAAAATTGGATTTGCCTGATAGCAGCTCCTCCCAATTGACACGTCCTAGCTCTGTCTGATGCTGACGTAATTTGCCTTCCGCCAATTCAGTAGATTCCCACAAGGTCCTGACATATCCCTCTTCATAGCTATCTTAAATCTGAAGGAACTGTGACCACTGTTTCTAAAATTATGTCCCACTGAAAGGTCAGTCACCTGGCCAGGCTCATTAGCCAATACGAGGTCCAGTATGGTTCTTCCTCTCGTTGGACTATCTATATACTGATGCAGTTAACAAATTCTGCCCTGTCTAAGCCCCTTGCTCTAATGGACTTCCATTCATTATTGGGGATATTAAAGTCACTCACGATGACCACTCTTTTTTTTTAATACACCTTTCCTTAATCGACATACATATCTGTTCCTCAATCCCTCCGTGGCTGTTGGAGAGATTATAGTAACGCAGTGCTTGCATCCATCTTATTTTTGAGCTTGACCCATATTGTTGCACTGGATGGTCCCTCCTTTATGCCCTGTTCACGTGCAGATGTAGCATTCTCCCTGATCAGTAAAATAACTCGTCCACATCTTTTAGCTTCTTCTCTGTCTCGCCTAAACCAATGAAACCCTGGATACTTTGAACGGTCAGTCCTTTCCCTCGCTCAAGCAAGTCTCTGTAATGCCGCAACATCATAGACCCATGCATGGATTCAGGCTCCCAGTTCATCGTCCTTACCTATATTCTTCCATTGAAATAAATACACTTTAGCCAAACACCATCAGATCCTGACCTGATATTTGGTTTGAGTTTCCCTGATGTACATCCTCCTCGTCTATTCTCTGGTAACAGGAGATTACAAAGGACTGTCAGTAAAGCGGAAAATATTGTAAACAGACAATGTCAGTTTCCTCCCTTGTCCCTTTAATCTGTATATTGCATCCCACACTGTCCAATTCCAATAAACTGCTGGGTAATTATTTTGCTTCAAACAACCGTCTCCAGCCTCTCACTGCACATTCTTCAACTCGCTCTGGACCCATTGGATTGACAGTTTTCTGATCCCTCTCTCAACCAAATCTCTAATATTTGTATCATAGTTATATATACTCATCTGTCTTGCCTGTCACACTGCTCACATTAAAATCAGCATACATCAGACTGCCATCCCCATTGTTTTGACTCCCCTCTGCCAGTTTGTTGCTGGTCTTAGTTGTACTGGAATTAGTCTTCAACTGCTCTTCAGTCACTGTGCTTGTGGACGTACTGCTCTGGCTCCACCCTCCCTCCCCCACCGCCACACTAGTTTAAACCCTCCTGAGTGACAATAGCGAACCTGCCTGCCAGGAGATTGCTGCCAGTTCACGTCCATCCCGTCCTTCTTGTGTATTTCATACTGACCCAGGATTCCCAATGACCCACGTATCTGAGATTGCTGCCAGTTCAGCTGCATCTCGTCCTTCTGGCGTTTATCCTACCGACCCGGGAATCCCAATGATCCACATATTGGACGTGCTGCCTACCCTACCAGCTCTTTGGTCATGTTTTTTAACTATACCGTCTTCCTATTCCTAACCTCACTGGCACGTGGCATAATATAGTCTCCCCAACATTCAAATACGTTTTCAGCACAACTCCAGCAAGACCTTTACTTTAAAATTCATAGACTTGACAATAAAAACTTAAGTGTGATCTCATTAACTAGGAAGGTGGAGCCCAACGAATCATTCGTAATGACCATAGGATCTGATATCTGTCACCTCCACCAAACCTATGTGACAAAATATACTTATGGAGCATATATTTGTACATGGACGAGGATAAACAGAAATTAGTCCAAAAGACCTGAAAATGTCACAACAGATGGGTGCCAGTCAGCCTGTTTACTCTGCGTTGCTGTCCAATTGGATTGTAGCTATTCTGTTCCTTTTAATGGCTGGGTCTTTACCCGGATCCCTAGCGCGTCAGAAAGTGCCCAGTGTCTTTGTGCGCTCACTGCTTCGGGAGCATCCAGTGCCAGGCAATGGGGTGTGGGGAATCCCGGGGTGGCTCGGTGAAAGGCTGCATGCAGTGACGGATGGACTCAGGGATTGAGAGAGACAGAGTAGGTAATCAGGGACATGCACTCACATACGTGGCTGGGCAAGATTCCCAAGCACTCAGGAAGCCTGAGGACTAGAACTACTTTTACAATAAACCCGTCATATTTGCAGCAATTCTCCATCAAACACAAGCAAATATACTGTAGATGGCAGAAATCTGAAACAAACACAGAAACATACTGTGGAGAGAGAAAAGAGGAAATTCTCCCAATGCAGAGATTGCAAAATCTCCAGAAAGACAGGGTCCAGAGATTGGAATTGAACCCGAGTCCCTGGCACTGTGAGGCAGCAGTGTTGTGTCACTACGCTATCTAATGATGGACAATAGGATTAGGACAGTTACATTAGTATATTTTCGACAGTTAGTTAACAGGAATGCTCTTACGCAGCCTGTCTAAGATTGGGAAGCCTTTATACAGCAGCAGAGGACAATTCAAGAAGCAATAAAGTGATGAGCACGAAGCATGTAAGCTAGCTTGCCTTAGAAAAGGAGATTGCAGGAGTTTTGTTAAGATACATAAAAGGGGAGAGTGAACATTGGACAACCAGAAATTGAGGTTGGCTGCAGAGACATGGAAAACAAAGAATTGGAGAACGACCTGAATAGGTACTTTCTGTCAATCCTCGCAATGGTAGATATTGTGAACGTTCGAGAACTTCAAGCCAGTCAAGGGTGAGGAATGGATGTAGTGATCAGCGCTGAGGAGAAGGTACTAGGGAATCTGCATTGTTTGAAAATGGATAAATCACACAGACTGGAACGATAACAACCAATGTTCTGAAGGAATTAGCGGAGGAGATTGTGAAACTATTGGTCGTGACTGTTCAGGAATAACAATCATCAAACAAAGTCGGAGAGAACTGGAAAATAGACGATTTAAAATATCTGTGTAAGAAGGAAGAAAGGCAAAATACAGGAAATCAGAGGGCAGTATAGCCTGGCATCGGCCATTATTAGGGATTTCGAGTGCACTGCTAGCAATGAGATTGCAGAATACCTGGAGGTGCATGGTAAAATATGGCTGAGTCAGCATGGCTTCATCAAGGAATGGTCCCGCTGACAAGTCTGTCAGAATTCTTTCAGAAGATAATGAGTAGATTTGACAAAGGGAAGGTGTGATATGATTTGCTAATAGGGAGTGTGTTAAATTTGAATCTGTGTTAAATTGAATCATGATAATTTATTGATTGTAACTTGTATAAGCAGATGTACAAACTCAACTAAAATTGTAAAGGAACAATTCAATAGTAGTTAAATAAAGTAAGGATGGAGGGTCGGGTGATGTGTCGTTTCTACATGATGTGGGACTGGTCGAGCCCACTGTGGTTCCCAGTGACCATGTCTGGAATAAATGTTGCATTCTAGAAGAACTCTGGCTCAGAGTCGATGAACTGGAGTTTGAGCTTCAAACATTGCGAGGCATCAGGGAGAGGGAGAGTTCCCTGGATGCTGTAATTCAAGAGACAGTTACACTCCTTAGATCAACTGACTCAAAGTCAGCCAGTGGATGAAAGCGGAGGGTTTGGCTATGAGTGAGGCAGGTAGAGGGATTCAGGAGGTAGAGTTGCAGGAGTCTCAGTACCTGTCCATGTCTAGCAGGTTCAAGAATCTTGTTCCCTGTGTGGATGAGAATGGAGACTGCAGGGAGGGTGAGCTGCTTAGCCTCAGCACCGAGTTGAGGGAAACTTTCAAGCGGGACAAGAGAAGAGAAATATTATTGTAATTGGGGATAGTATAGTTAGACACTGTTCTCTGTGACTGGGATGGAGAGTCCTGAAAGCGGCGTCACCTACTGGTGTTTGGGTAAGGGATGTCTCATCTGGGCTGCAGAGGGACTTGGAGTGGGAGGGTAAAGATCCATTGGTCGTGGTCTGTGTAGGTACCAACGACAGAGATAAAACTAGGGCAGAGGTTCTACTAAGGGATACGAAGATCTCGGAGCTAAATTAGAAAACAGAATCAAAAAGGAAATAATCTCTGGATTACGGCCTGAGCCATGAGCTAATTAGCACAGGGTCAGCAGGAAAATGCGTGCCTCAAAGTTTGGTGTGGGAGAAACGGGTTTGTATCATGGGACATTGACACCAGTCCTGGCGAAGGAGGACACTGTGCTGATCGGACCGTCTTCATCTGAACCGTATTGGGACCAGAGTCCTGGCAAATCACATAACTCGGGGGGCAGACTGGACTTTAAGCGAAGTGAGGGTGGGGTGGTGTCAGTTATTGAGAAAATTAGAAAACCCGAATTAAAGGAGGGGTTATCACTGCAGAGCTCAAGAAGAAAACGTTTGGTATGTTTTCCTTTATTGGTCAGAGTACCGAGTACAGGAGTTAGGGGGTCATGTTGCAGCTGTACAGGACATTGGTTAGGCCACTGTCAGAATATTGCATGCAATTCTGGTCTTCTTCCTATTGGAAAGATGTTGCTAAACTTGAAAGGGTTCAGAAAAGATTTACAAGGATGTTGCCAGGGTTGGAGAATTTGAGCTCCAGGGAGAGGCTGAACAGGCTGGTGCTGTTTTCCCTGGAGCGTCAGAGGCTGAGGGGTGACCTTATAGATGTTTACTAAATTATGAGGGGCATGGATAGGGTAAACAGGCAAAGTCTTTTCCCTTGGATCGAGGAGTCCTGAACTGGAGAGCACAGGTTTTGGGTGTGAGGGCAAAGATATAAAAGAGACCTAAGGGACAACTTTTTCACGCAGAAGGTGGTAGTATATGGAGTGAGCTGCCAGAGGAAGTGGTGGAGGCTGGTACAATTGCAACATTTAAAAGACATTTGGATGGGTATATGAATAAGAAGGGTTTGGAGGGATATGGGCCGGGTGCTGGCAGGTGGGACTGGATTGCGTTGGGATATCTGGTCGGCATGGACAGGTTTGACCGAAGGTTCTGTTTCCATGCTATACATCTCTATGATTCTATGACTCCAAGTTATTCAAATCTCCAGCACAGACGCAGCACCATACACAGGGAGTATGGAAAGTGTGAGCCATCAATCTTCAAACACACAGGACAACCAAATGACAATGAGAAGAGGAATGGCTAATACAGGGTTGAACTGTTATATCGGAATGCATGCAGTATAATGAATAAAATAAAAATGCTTGTGACTCATACACAAATTGGCAGGTCGCCATCACGGAGACGTCGCTGCAAGAGGATCAGAATTGGTAGCTGAATATTCAAGGATATGCATCTTATCAAATGATAGGCAGTTGGATAGAAGGTATGGGGCTGTCTTATTAGAAAGAAATGAAATTAAATCAATAATACGAAATGAAGTAAGGTCAAGTGGTGTGGAATCTGTATCGGTAGACTTGAGGAATCAAAAAGGTTAAAAAAATGTCGTTGGAGCTCCGTTCAGGCCTCCAAACAGGAGTCAGGATCTGAGGTGCAAGATACACCAAGAACTAGAAAGAAGTGTAGGAAAGACAAAGTTACAGTGATCATGTGGGATTACATTACGGAGGAGGGCTGGGAATTCAGGTAGGTAGTGGTTTGCAGGAAAAGAAATTTGTGGAATGTCGATGATTTGGTTTTTTGGAGCAGCTTGTGCAGGCATTTCAGATAAGGGAGCTTAAGGAGAAGGAAATCATAGAAGGCAATGATCATAATATGATTGAATTTACTCTGCAATTTCAGATAGCAAAGTTAGAATCAGAGGTAATGGTATTAGAGCTGAATAAAGGCAATTACAGAGGCATGAGAGAGGAGCTGGGTAGAATTGACTGGTAGAAGGGCCCAGCAGGAAAGACAGTGGAGCAGCAATGGCAGGAGATTTTTGGAGTAATTCAGGATGCAACAGAGATTTACCCCTAGTAAAAAGAGGCATGATACATGGAGAATGAGGTAACCATGACTGACAAAGGAAGTCAGGTATAGCATTAAAGCAAAAGAGAAAGGACATAATGTGGCAAAGTGCAGTGGGAAACCAGAGGGTTGAGAAACTTACAAAGACAAAACAGAGGGCAAACAAAATAGAATAAGGAGGGAGATTATTAAATATCGGGGTAAGCCAGCCAGTAATATAAAGCAAGAAATGTAAGAGTTTCTTTCGATATATAAAGTACAAAAGAGAGTCAAAATATGGCATTGGATTGCTGGAAAATGACACTGGAGAAATAGTAGTGGGGACAAAGAAAATGGCCGAGGAATTGGATAATTACCGTGCATAAGTGTCATGGTGGAAGACACGAATAATATCTCAAACATTCAGGAGAGTGAGTGGCTAGAGCTGAGTATGGTAACCACCACAATGGAGAACATGATAGGAAAAAGCTGAATGGCTTAAAGTTGGTTAAATAACCTGAACCAGAGGGATTAAATGCCTGTGTTATAAGGGAGATAGCTGAAGTGTTAGTTGAGGTGATGGTGGTGATTTTTCAGGAATCACTCGAGAAAGGAACGATCGTGGAGCATTGGAAACCCCCTAATGTGACATCTGTTTTTATCCAGGGAGTAAGGAAGAAAAGACAAAAACAAATGCTTAACCTTTGTCGTGGGTAAGATCCTGGGATCCCTTGTGAAGGATGAGATTTCTGAATACATGGAAGTATTTGGCAAAATAGGGCAAAGGTAGCATGGTTCCATCAAGGGAAGGTCATGCCTGACAAATTTGTTGGAAATCTTTGAAGAAACAATGAGCAGGCTCGATCAAGTACAGCCAATGGATCTTATCCACCTGGACGTCAGGAAGGCCTTCGGCAAGGTGTCACACAGGAGATTATTGATTATGATAAGGGTCCGTGGTGTTAGAGGCAAGGTAGAGGCGTGAATAGAAGCTTGCCTGTCTGACAGAACGCAGAGAGTGGGGATAAAATGGTCCTTCTCATGATGGCAGTAGGTGACAAGTGGTGGTCAGCAAGGCACAGTATTGGTACCATAACTTTTTACCTTATACGTTAACAATCTAAATGATGGAACTGACGGCACTCTGGCTAAGTTTGCAGACGAAACTAAGATACGTAGAGGGTCAGGTCGGAGACAGAAGGCAGAGAGGCTGAAGAAGGAATTGGACTGGTAAAGGGGTTGGCAGATGCATTCCAATGTCTGAAAATGTCAGGTAATGCTCTTTGGCATGAAGAATAGAGGCATGGTCTATTTCCTAAATGGGGAGAAAATTCAGAAATCTGAAGTGCAAAGGGCCTTGGGAGTTCTAGTGCAGGGTTCTCTTAAGATAAGTTTGCAGGCTGAGGTAGTAGTTAGGAGGGCAACTGCAGTCATTATTGATGGCACTTCTTACGAGAGAAATTGAACATAAGAACAGGCTGTGTACAGTTTTGGTCAGACTACATTTGGAGTGTTGTGCATACTATTGAGCTCCATATCTCAGGAAAGATGTACTGCCCCTGGAGCATGTTCAGAAGATTTTCACGGGAATAATTATAGGAGTGAAAAAGTTTATTGTATGAGGAATGTTTGAGTCTTTGCGTCTATACTTGATAAAGTTTATAAGGAAGAGAGGAAATGTAATTGAAACATACAGAATCCTAATGACCTGAACCGAGTGGATGTTCATAAGATGTTTCCATTTGGTACGAGAGACTAAGACGAAAGGACACAGCCTTAGCTTAAAGCGAACATCTTTTAGAACGTTGAAAAGGAGACTTCTTTAACAAGCGAATGGTGAATCTTTGCAATTTATTGCCAGAGAAGGCTGTTGGGCCAGGTCATTGAATATATTTGAGACGGATAGTTTTTTTGATTATCCAGGGGATGAAGGATTACGGGCAGAAGGTCGGAGAATGGGTTTGAGAAACTTATCAGCGATGAATGAATGGTGGAGTAGAGTCAATAGGCAAACTTGCCTAATTTCTGCTCCTATGTCTTATAGTCGTGTGGTCTATACCTTAAGGATGTACCTTACATCTCTGATGATATGGATTCATGCTCTTCATGAAGGTCAGAAGCTGGTGGAAATAGTTTACTGTTATAGAATGAAGGTATTGTGGCTGCTGCCGGGGTGGTGGATAATATGACATTCAGTGCAATATCACACACCAATTGCACTGTATTAATGTGGGGAGAATTTATTCAAAAGCTGGACCTCTCTATCTCTCTCAATCGCCGTAGGGAGTGGGGGGTTTTGTGGGTAGGCGTAACGTCCACAGAGACACTTAAACTATCCAGCATCATGCATCCTGAGTGAAATACAGTCATGGAACCTATCGCATTCTCATTGTATGTTTCGATTATAAGGAGTGATTGTCCATCCCCCTCAAGGTTCAACGCAATCATCTCTTATTATCTCACAGCGCTACAGATCAACCTTTCTTCACTCCTCATGGTGACATCATTCCAGGGATTAATCCGGTGGAACTCCTGTAAATTGTCTCTGTAGTAAGGAGATCACTCCTGATAAAGGAGATAAGATCTATCCACAATACCCCAAACACTGCCTCAACAACGCTCTCGGAGTTGATCACAATAATTCCTTCCCTCGCTTAGCTGACTCAATTTCCTTCATGTGACACAGGAAACCATTAATTTGCAATGCACTGCCACTGATGTGGAATTTAAAATATCCTTACATCTGTAGGTTAGCAACAATAAAGCCAGCACCAGAGGTGCCTATCGAGATAGACATCCCTCTTGGGGAGAGACTCAATCACAAAGAATACATCTAAAATAGTGAATGGCCACCTACCTGAAAGGAATTCAATTGCAGGAATATGGGATACACGCAGAGGGAGGGAGTTATCTTTCCTTTAGATCTGCCCTCACGGGATGTGTGCAGCCCTGGTCAAGCCAGCATGTTATGCCGACCTTGAACTTAGTGGCTGGTTCAGCTGTTCTACGGGACAGTAAAGAGTAAAACACAGTGCTGTAGGTTTGCAGTCACACGGAGAGTTGACCAGGGAAGAATGACCCATTGCCTTCTTTAATGGGCATGAGGCAAGCCGATATCAACAGATTATTATTTTGTGGCTTTTGATTATGATTACACTGTCTTCCCATCTTTCCCATCTTTCCATATCTGTGCAGAGAACGTAAACATCTCAAGTGCATTATTTTGCAATGGATACGTGATAAAAAGGTACTTGAACAGCTGTATGTGAGATGAACAAAGGCACAAATGATGGTTTATCCAGGAGTTGTACTGAGGCTGAGGCAGAGACTGGGATGTCACGATGGTGGTAGTGGACAGGATTGTTGAGTGGAGAGGATATGGAAATGTAAACTTGTACAGGAGTAAAATAAATCAAGGAGAACAGTCTTTTTAATCCTCGCATATTGGTGCATAATTTGTAAATAATCATTTGCTAGTTATAATTTGTAAGGAATGGAATCTTTGATTGGAACTTGAAACACTGACTTGCACCTTTCCAAAGTTTACATATTATGACCATCAATTCAGTTCAGACCGTTTCACTAACCAATCTACCAACTGCAGATGCATCTGTCCATGACAGCATCAGTAAAACTGACCACCGCACTGTCGTTGAGGAGACAAAGTCTCACGGTCACATTGAGAATAAACTATATTGTGTTGTGTGGCACTATCACCATGCTAAATGGCACAGACTTCAAACAGATCTCGCAACTCAAGACTGAGCATCCATAAGACGCTGTGATCCATCAATTTCAGAACAATACTCCAGCACAATCTGTTATGTCATGTCACGGCATATAAACTTCTCGATCATTACCATCAAGCCAGAGGATTACCCGAGTGCAATAGAGAGTGAAACAATGGGGAAAAAAAACTGCTCAAGTATTTTCTGTACATAAAACGCAGAACAAATTCAACCCAGCCAAATACCACCAAATCACTCTACTCCCCATCATCAATAAAGTGATGGAAGGGTTCATCAATAGTGCTATCAAGCAGCACCAGCTCAGCAATAATCTGCTCAATGACGCCCAGTTTGGGTGAGACCAGGGCCACTCAGCTCCTGACCTCATCACAGCTTTTGTTCAAACATAGACAAATGAACTGAATTCCAGCACTTGAAAATTAAGGCTGCATTCTATCAACTGTGGCATCAAGGAATCCAAGCAAAAAGATATTGTGAGTAATTACTTCATTATTGGAGTTATACCTGACAGATAGGAAAACGGTCATTGTTGTTGGAGGTCAGTTATATCACTTTCAGAATATCTCTGCAGTAGTCCCTCAGGATAATGTGGACGTAGGTTTGCTCCATGAGCTGCAATGGTCATTTCCAGACGTTTCGTCACCATACTAGGTAACATCTTCAGTTGCCCTCTGGATGAAACCTAGATCCAAACAGCTTCTGTTGCTTCATCAATGGCCTTCTCTCCATCATAAGGTCAGAATGGGGTTATCGACGATGACTGCACAATATTCAGCACCATTCGCAAGTGCTCAGGTACGGAAGCAGTCCGTGCCAAAATGCAACAAAGTCTGGACAATATCCAGGCTTGGGCTAATAAGTGACAAGTAACACTCGCACCACACAAATTCCAGACAATGACAATCACCAATAAGAAATAATATAACCACTTGGTATTCAGCAGCATATTTGTCACTAAATTCTCCTCCCCACCACCCTATCAATATACTTGGGGGTACCATTGACCAGAAACTGAACTGGACTCGCCACAGAAATATAAGAGCAGATCAAAGGCTAGGAATACTGCGCGAGTAACTCACCTCCTGTCTTCCCAAAGCATGTTCACCATCTACAAGGCACAAGTCAGGAGTGAGATGGAATACTCCCCAATTACCTGAATGAGTGCAGCCACAACGACACTAAAGATGCTTGACATCATCCAGGACAAAACAGCCCAATTGTTTGGCACCACATCCACAAGCATTCACTCCATTGACCACCAACGTTCAGTAGCAGCAGTGTGTACTATCTACAAGACAGCACCTTCCAATCCTACGAACAATTCCTTCTTGAATGACAAGGGCAGCAGGCTTTTGCGAACACCACCACCTTCAAACTCCCCTCCAAACCAGTTAATATCCTGAGTTGGAAATATATCACCATTCTTTCACTGTTGCTGGGTCAAAACCTTAGATTTCCCTCCCTCGTAGCATTGTGGATCAACGCACAGCAGGTGGACAACAGCGGTATAAGAAGGCAGCTCAGCACCACATTCTCAAGGGGTGAACCCGGGACGGACAAGAAATAGTGGGCCCATTCATCGATTCTCATAACCAGAAAATAAGTTTAAAATGTTCCAAGTTGAACACCTCGATGTGACAGGTTGTCTAATTTGAAATGAACAGGAAAGCAGCGCTTCTGATACTGGACATTTTAGACCTTTCTGTTATTCGATGTGTGTTCAGTGTTCCATGACATATTGTTGCTGAGTGGCGTGATAGATGGGCGGCACGGTGGCACAGTGGTTAGCACTGCTGCCTCACAACGCCAGAGACCCGCGTTCAATTCCCGCCTCAGGCGACTGACTGTCTGGAGTTTGCACTTTCTCCCTGTGTCTGCGTGGGTTTCCTCCGGGTGCTCCCGTTTCCTCCCACAGTCCAAAAATGTGCAGGTCAGGTGAATTGGCCATGCTAAATTGCCCGTAGTGTTAGGTGCAGGGGTAAATGTAGGGGAATGGGTCTGGGTGGGTTGCGCTTCGGCGGGTCGGTGTGGACTTGTTGGGCTGAAGGGCCTGTTTCCACACTGTAAGTAACCTAATCTAAATTGCACCTATTTTGTTAAATTCAACAACACAAGTGCAACAGGATCGATCCTTCAAAAATACCAAACTGAAAATGACAATTTTCTCCCACCGTCCGTATTACAGGGGTTACCATTGACCAGAAGGTGAAGTCAAATCAACGTACTGATACAAAGGTTACAAAAGCAGGTCTGAGACTTTCAACTCTGCACTGAATAATAGTCTGTATGGCCATAAGGGCATGAGATATAGCCATAGATTTAGGCTATTCAGCCTATCTCTTCAGTCTGAAACTGCACTATTTTGTCTTAGTCTCTAAGACAAGTGGAAATATCTTCTATACACTAACTATCAATCTTTGCAGTTGTCGGTCAGCTTCAATCAGATGCGCCCCCCCCCCTTCTAAATTCCATTGAGTACAGACACAGAGTCCTCGATTGTCGCTCATATGACAAGCCATCATTCCCAGGATAAATCATGTCCAACACCCGTGGATCCTTCCCCAGAACAGCTCACAATAATCCAAATGCCATCTGACCATAGTCCATTACATTCTGATCAGTATGTCTACGCTTTTGTATTCTCACTCTCTTGAAATGAATGCTAACATTGCATTTGCTTTCCTTACTGCCAACTGAACCTGTGCATTAACCGTAGGAGAGGGCGATGACTCCAAATTGCTTTTTTGCTTCAGATTTCATGAAGCCTTTCAGAACATAGTGCCTGCCTGTATTCCGCCTACTGAAGTGCATAATCTCACATGTTTCCATATTGTGTTCCATCAGCCATGTGTTTTCCCAGTGTCCTAAACTATCCAAGTCTTTCTGCAGCCTCTCCAATTCCTCAATATCACCTGCCTATCCAATCATCATTGTATCATCTGCAAAGCTAGCAAAACTGCCATCAGGTCAGATGGTTCACGTAAATGGCACCTCCTGACTACCGAAGGACTGTCCACCATTGAAAAGGCATAACGCTCAAGATGCTTGACTCCATTTAGGTTTAAGCAGTGGCTTGACTGGAATTACACCTGCAAAGTCTTCACTCCTTGCACCACTGCCACTGGCACCCTGCACACCATTTTATTATGAATTTACCCCATTCTGGTGATGCAGAACTTGATGACGCATGATCCCAGTCTATTAATGGCAATCTGTCTCAATGCTGACTGTGTGGTGCTCACACCAAACAATGTCATTGTGTGTTGAAGACGACAGAGGGAGGTGGGTTGGGGATGTCGATCATAAATGACTGTGTGACTGTCACTAAGGGCTGACACCTGCCGTGAAAGTCCCAGATTTACCTGTGTCTGTTATCACCGCTGCAGGCATGGTCAGTCTTTCAGTGAGTCAAATCAAAGAAAGTGATGGGCCTGGAGAGTGTTCCTGGCTGAGCACTCAGATCCTGTTTGTACCAACTAGCAGATGTATTCACATACAACTTCAGACTCTCTCTCCAGGAGCCGAAGTCCCAATCTGATTCAAGAAGGCCATCATCATCCGCATAAGTGAGAAAACACATGGAACGTGTCCTTATAGACGATGAAGTGCTATGAGAGGCTGGTTATCGCCTACACCAACTCCAGTCTCCCAGCGTGACCTGCTGTCCTATAATGTGCCGACTCGTGTAACGGTTTCACAACAGATGCCATACCCGAGCCTGCACGAATCCCTGGAACATCTGGACAACCAGGACACCTACGCCCGACTCTGCTCATTGATTAAAGCTCCACCTTCAAAATCATTATCCCTTACAGACTAATCACAAATCTCCGCGACCGTGGTCTCGGTTCAATCCTCTGCAACTGGCTCCTCAGGCTTTTGAACCACAATCGTGAAGATAGGTAAAACACCTCCTCCACAATAACAATCATCACTAAAGCTGCTGAAGGATGTGTTCTCAACACCCAACAATACTCACTGTACACCCATGGCTGTACTCTCAGCCCACTACTGTCCTCCCTGTACATCCTAGGCTGTGCGCTCAGCACCTTACTTGTACGCCCTGTCCACCCACGGCTGTGTCCTCAGCTCCCCCCCCGCCACTGTCCTCCATGCACACCCACGTCTGTGCCCTCAGCCCCTTACTGTATTCCATGTACACCCACGTCTGTGCCCTCAGCCCCTTACGGTACTCCAGCTACACCCACGGCTGTGACCTCAGCCCCTTAGTGTGTTCCATGTACATCCCATGGTTTTGCCTTCAGCCAACCACTGTGCTCCCTGTACACCCAACGGTTGTTTCTGCAGCCCCCGACTGTTCTCACTGTACTTACACGGCTGTGTCCTCAGCCCCTTAATGTCCTCCCTGTGCAACCACAGCTGTGTCCTCAGCCCCCTACGTACTCCCTGTACAGCCAAGGCTGAGTTTCCAAATTCCAAACAACGCCAGCTACAAGTTCGCTGATGACATCACTATAGTAGTACAGATATTAAACAATAACGCGTCAGAATCTAGAAAGACGATAGAGAGCTCGGTGGCATGATCTATTGATAATGACCTCTCTCTCTAATCCGGCAAACATAAAGGACTGATCACTGACTTTAAGAAGAAAGGAGGGGAACATACCCCATCTACATCAACCGTTTGAGTGAGTGCAGAGCATCAAGTGCATCGGAGTGATGATAACTCACAACCTGTCCTGAACTTCTCACATATGTCCGACAGTCGGGAAGGTTCAACAATGCCTCTCCTTCCTGAGGTGATACAGGAAATTCAGCATGCGCTACATCTACAGATGCACCTTTGAGAGCGTATTGTCCCGTGCATAACAGCCTGGTACGGCAACTGCTCTACTAAGGACCGTGAGAAACTATAGAAGGTTGGGTGCACAGCTCTGACCAACACGGACTCTAACATCCCAACCATCGATTCCATTTACATAGCTCGTTGTCGCAGAAAGGCTGCCAACATCTAGCCCAGGTTACTGAGGGAAGGGAGACAGGAAATAGCTGGGGCATTTACAGATATGTTTGGAGCATCCTTGAACACGGCTGATGTCCCGGAAGACTGGACAATTGTTAGTCCCCTTGTTTAAGGAAGGTAGTAGGGATAATCCAGTCAATTATAGACCGGTGAGAATGATGTCGGGGTAGGTAACCTGCTAGAGAAGATACTGAGGGATAAGATCTACTCTCATTTGGATGCAGTAGTCTTATCAGTGATAGATAACATAGTTTTGTGCAGGGAAGGTCATGTCTTAGCAACTCAATAGAATTCTTTGAGGGGGTACAAAGTTGATTGATGAGGAAGAAACTGCAGATGTAATGTACATGGACTTCAGGAAGGCGTTTGGTATGTTTCCCCACGGTCGGGCTATGGAGAAATTGAAGTCACATGGTGCGCTAGCTACGTGGATAAAGAACTGGCTGGGCAACATAAGATAGAAAATAGTAGTGGGAGGGAGTTTCTCAAAATGGTGAACTGTGACCAGTGATTCCATTTAAGATGTTTCTGGAAAGATACATGAATGAGAAGGGAGCAAATGGATACAGATCCTTAGAAAATAGGCGACAGGTTTAGATAGAAGATTTGGATCAGCGCAGGCTTGGACCATCGAATGGCCTGTTTCTGTGCTAGAATGTTTTGTTCTAACATTATCAAAGACCAATCACACCCCAGTAATGGTCTCCTACAACCTCTCCATCAGGCTAAAAGATATGGAAGCTTGAAAACACAGAGCAGCTGGTTAATTAAAAGTTTCTTCCTGACTGTTATTAGGCTGATGAATGTACTCTCTAATCTCAGATAATGCCGATTTTGTTCATGTTGATCTCGCATCGCGCACGCCCTGTACGACGTAACCTGCATGTCTCTCAGACATGTTTTATAGCCATCGTTCTGCACATCCTTGCTTACTATGATATGCCTGTAAACCTTGGTACAGGTCATAGTAAATCCTCATCTTCCTCCCCCCCCGCTCACTCCGAGCTCTCTCTGGTTCCCACCCCCAGCACGTTCCATTCCCATCCTCAGCTCACTGTCTGCTTCCTTGCATTTTCCTTTTCTCTGTCTTCTGTTTCTTTCCCTGAACTTACTATCTCCCCTTCTCCCTGTCCAGTTGACTGTTTGTTTCTTGTTTTGTTTCCTTTCTCTGTTTTACTGACTATCCTTCTGTTTCCCTCGCTGTTTTCTCTCTCTCCTTATACGTATCTGTCTATTTCTCCCTCGTTGTGATGGTGATGGCGTCTCTATTCTCTTGAAGCATGTGATGGCTCTTTGGTTGGATGTTGGCAATAAAATAAACTCAATTTTGGTATCTTGGACATAATTTAAATTTATTGGTTAAATTTCAATTGTTGTCAAAACAGCAAGCATAACTTGAATATCCATTTAACAACCAATTCTTGCATCTAAATATTTTGGAACTGCCTCCACTCAGTGCTCTGCATACTGGCAACTGAAAGCATTCTATTCACGTGCATAATAGTGTGACGGTAACAGCTCTTCCCATGACTATAAGAAACTACAGACGGTAGTGTGCACAGCCCAGACTATCATGGAAGACAATCTTCCATCCATTTAGACTTCTCATTGCCAGCCTTTCGCAGGCATCAAATATCTCTCCAAAACAGGTAATGGTCTCCTACAACCTCTTCCAAAATTGAGGAGATACAGAGGCTTGAAAACATGGACCAGTATGCTCAGGAACACCTTCTTCCCCACCGTAATTACACTGACGCATTGAAGTCTCGAACTTTTCAAATAATATTAATCTTGCGAAAGTCGCTCTTGCTTTGCACACCTCCTGTGCAGCTGTCACCTTGTATGCCTCACTCTGTCTAAGTGGCATTGAGGCTCAACGTCTTCTCAAGGGCAATCAAATAAGTGAACTAATTCTGACCCGGCCATCGATACCTATATCCCATTAATAAATTTAAGAAGATGACGACACTAAGGGAAGACAGACAGTTGGGATCAAATCGCTTTAAACATGATCTTAGATATATATAGTTTCCCTGAGTATCTGAAAGTAGAGTGTTCCTACAAAACCTTTCATAAGCTGATATGGCGTAAAGTGAAGTAGCATTAATTTATGTGGGAAAAAAAATAATCTTTCTTGGTAAAAGTGAAAATCCTCTTCGGATTTCTTCTATTTAGCGAAAACAGGACGTAATGGAGATTTTTCGGAAAGGGAAGTGGCAAAAAGCGATTTTTTGAAAAGCGGGGTATACATGTACTGGCACGGGCAAGACATTCAGGAAGATGGGAAAAGCCAAAAATAAATGAGGTGAATCGCACATTTTATTTCCATCCCAGCTGATCATCATTCCTGTTGTTTGCTCTTTTATTTCTATCTCTCTCTTTCTCTATCGATTTAGCTCACTCCTTCTCCCTTTCAAAGCAGACTTCCCTGTCACCAGCATTATTCACACAATTTTTCAAATGTTTTCAGTTCAGGAATGCTCCGAGCACTTTCTGTTCTTTGCTTTGCATTTTTCATGCAATTTCAGAATTCCAGCATCTTCTTTTATTTGGTTTAAACTTCAAATTCGTTATTCCATGGGAAGTCGGCATCTCTGCCAGGGCAGCATTTGTTACTCATCACTAATTGCCCTGATTGTGAGGCCATTCCACAAGTCAATATAAAATCAAACGCATTGATATGGGTCTGAAGTCACACTTAACCAAAACTGGGTAGTAACGTTAGATTTCTTTAAGGTCATCAGTGAAACAGCAAGATTTTCAGACAAAATCTGGGTTTTATGGTTGTTTTTAGTGAAATGCACTTTATTCGAATTCTTATCATTTTTATTGAAGTTCTGCCGTCGGCTGTGGGAGGACTTGAAACAAGTCGCTTGAAACGATGTCTTTCGTTTAATAAGCTTTGCTCCTGAATTATATTCAGCGACATTCCTACTCTGATACATTGTCCTCATCATGAAGTAACGTCCGAGACAAGAACAATTTTGAGATTGAAATACTTGCAACTGGAAAAGTGGCCAGAAGAGAGCTTGAAATATAAAGCCTGAATTTTACCAACGTGCAGATAATGGTTTGTTCAGACACAGCACTGACGCAGAGATGGAGATTGGGGATATCATGATCTGGTAGTAGACAGGGTTGGTGACAGAGAGAGCACGAGACATAAATCAATTCAGGGCCAAAAGGGATCTTGAGGTTGTCCACAGTTTTGTTCTCAGATGTTTGTAAGGGAGTGGTCTGCAATTCAGATGAATGGAGACTGCAATTTGATTTGAAGATAATAGTTTCTTTCTCTGACAAATATAGATAAGATAAATTGCAATGAAGTTCAAAATTGTTTATGGGATTAATGAATAGACAGAGGTAGAGAACACCAACAATAGCGAGAATAGGTTAGTAACACACCCTCCACCCCACCCAGAATAATAATCAGTACTGCTGATATCCGATATGGTAGAAATTCCCAATAGAGGGAAATGTTGAAAAGGCCCAAGGAAAGCCTCCTCTCCACTGGTGTAATTAGCCAGTCCATTATTCTCAGATTCAGATCTGTCCTCTCCACGTCTGTGCAGCTGCTGATCTTTGTTATTGTTGGAGCTGATACATCTGCTCCTACACTGGGATAGCGCACTGAGTGAAGCCTCTCACCAATAGGAGAGGGGAACGCTCCAGTGACACAGTTAGAATGCATGGAGACTGATATCAATCACAGTCACTGAGCAAACAGTTCTAGCTTTCAATAAAGCACTTTCAGTTCACAATATAACTGGACTGGACTGGATGCTGACATCACTGGCTATTGGTCAGTGATTGGTTAGAAACAGTGTGAAGCAGCCACGAAGATCCAATGGGAAATTGGGATGGAATTACAGGAGAGAGGCGCGTGTATTTCCGAGGGTGGGATTTCTCCTGGTCAAAAGCGGGACGGGACGGAATACTTGCCAACATTTATAGTATTATAGCCATAAGTAGTACATGTTGCTGAGACAGCCGATTGGCGCATCTAAAGGGTGTTGAGACTTTAACTTTGAGGTGGCAAGGTTCGAAATTTCATTTTCCTATTCGGATCAGTGTTTTTGACATTGGCAGTAGCAGCTGCTTTTGCTCGCATCAGCTCAGAATCAGCTTCTGGTTCCCAGTAAATACTGCAACCTGGAGAAGGTGGTGTTGTGGTTATATAATAAATTAGACATCCTTCAGGACTCAGACACGGAACTGGTAATGCTAAAGTTCGACGAATAAAACCTGGAATTAAAGCCTGACCTCAGGAACAGAGAACATGACTTTAATTTCCTGCAATCGCATTCATGCGTGTCCCTTATGCAGGGGATGCTACTGTCTTTCTACAATCCTGCCTACTTGTGGCTCCAGGTCCAGAACAACATAGCTGACCCTTAATCCGAGAATGCTGATCATGTGGCGAAGCAGGCCATTCGGCCCTTCCAGTCGACACCATCCCTCCGAATCACATCCTATCAGACCCACACTGAATACCTATTCCTTTCCCCCTTCATTTCTCATGGCTGATCCCAGTAACCTGCACACCTTCAGACTGTGGGAGGAAACTCACACAAGCAAAGAGAGAATTTGCACACAGTCACACGAGACTGGGATAAAATCCATGTCTCTCATGCAGCAAGACAGCTGCGAATCAGGGAGAACAACAAATGCTGTCCTGATCAGTGACATCCACACCCTGTGGGAATATCAGGAAGAATAAAAACACATTCACAACATGGACAACGGGACTTGCGTCTGCGTGGACATGATTTGAACCAATCGTTCCCCCTTGGGTAGATATATGGACACCGATATCACAGAGAAACCAGGAAAATGCGAGATTCAGTTGACTGCTGAAGTGGAAACTCATTTATTCAGTCAAACTGGGGACAGAGTGTTCAACAGTCCCGTGTGTGGAAAGGGCTCAGTGAGCAAACGAACCTCCGGAGTAACCAGCAAGATTACATGTCCAAAAAGGAGATGAACTAAACTGACAATGCTGCTGTTTATCACAAACAGCTGCCATTTCCATAGACTCATAGTCATAGTCTCACGCAGCATGGAAACATGCCTTTCACTTCTAAAAGCTCATGCTAAACATCATGCCAACCTAAAAGAGTCGCATCTGACGGCTCCTGTAACCGCTGAGCTTACTTATGCACTCGTGATATTATTGCTGCATTGTTAATAGGAATATCCATATATAATTCTGTGGACACGGGTTCAAATCCTGGCATGGCAGATGCTGCAATTTCATTTCAATAAAAACCTAGAGCTGAAGAGTATAATGATGATGTTGAATCAGTTGTTGTCGATCTGATTCACTAATGCCTGTTAGCGAAGAAAACTGCCATACGTATCTAGTCTGGCTGGGATGCGATTCCAGATCCAAAAAATCGTGGTTGATTCTGAACTGCTCTATGGGCAATAAATAATGGACTGGGCATGAATGAATGGCTTTTGTAATCCCACTGAAACTTTCCAATTCGTTTATTGATCTGAATATTCTGTAAATGTTGTAAATTTCCTTTCATTCATTTCTGCCTCAGGAAGTGAATTGCACACATGAACCATTCTCTGTTAAAAAAGTATCTCATGCCTTATTTTAATTCTCTCTCTTTTCACCTTAAACATTTGCTCTCTCGTCTAAACGTCCACCTCCTTTGGGAAAAGACAGTTACAGTTAACTCTATCCGAACTCTTAATAGTCTATAACTTTCTATCAGGTCACCTTTCAAGCTCCCGTGTTCGAGAGAAAATATTCTCAGCCTATCTAGCCTTTCATTATAACTCAAACCTTCCCCACTAGCAATATGCTGACATACCTCTTCTAAACCTACTTCCGCTGAAAAAAAAATCCTGGCTATTACTGGGCGACAAGAATTGGACGCAGTATTCAAGAAGACGCCTCACCCAATGTCCTACTCAACTTCAACATAATGTACCAACTCTGACGCTCAAAGGACTGAGCAAGGAAGGCAAGATGACATTTTTTAACCATTCTGTCTATATGTGAAACAAACGAAAAAGAATTATGTACCCGTATCCCCGGCCACCGTGTTCCACAACACTATGCAACGCCCTATCACCAAAAGTGAAATTGGAGTAGGCTTTCACGAATTTCTTACGGTGATTGCACAAGGGATCAAGTGGTCTCGAGGGCTTAGAGATACATTCAGTTCTTGACCGGAGGTGGGAATATAAGAGCAGGGAAGTGATGCTAGAACATTAGCAACTGCCTTTTCAGAGAAGAGTCAGAGGACCGGCCACAAGTCTGGTCATTGCATTAATCTTTTTTTTCGGAGGAATGATAAAATAAAGGATGGAGGGCTGAAATAGACCATGTGGCCGATCAAGTCTGGATCAGAACTCAGTCAGATCTTCGCTGACAATGCCCCAAGTCAGCCTGGCACGTTCCTTGGAGGGGAACCTGCAGATGGAGGTTATTCACTGCATAAGTCCATTAGACAATAGAGCAGAAATTATACAATTCAGCACAGTGTATTTGCTCTGTCATTAGATCATGGCAGATACTTTCTAAACCCAATTCTCCAGCTTTCGCCCCATAAACCTTGATCTCCTTGACAACTACGCTGCCATATATCTCAGTCTTACATATAATCAAAGACCTGGCTTCCACAGCCTTATCTGACAATGAATTCCATACATTCACCACTTCCTGCCTGAATAAGTGTCTCTTATTATTGCTCTCAAATGTCTTCCCTTTTCTCCAAGGCCGTGCCTTTCGGTCTAGTCTCTACTAAAAATGGAAACACCTTCCCAGCATCCACTCTGTCCAGGCCATTCACGATTCTATAAGTACCAATTGGACTTCGTCTTACCCTTCTAAACTTCGTGGGTATAGACCCAGAGTCCTCAAACGTTCCTCATGTGTCAAGCTTTTCATTCGTGGGACCATCATCTTGAATCACCTCTGAACACACCCCAGGACCAGTGCATCCTTCCTGAAATTTGAGGACCAAACGTGCGCACAGTAATCCAGATGAGGCCTGACGAGACCCTTATCGAGCCTCGGAAGTGCATCCCTGCTTTTATATTCAAGCATTCCAAAAATAAACGTCATCATGGCAATTATCTTCCGAACTACAGATTCAACCTGCAAGTTCATCTTGAGAGAATCGTGGGCGAAGATTCTCAAGTATCTTTGCACTCCAGACATGTGACTTTCGCCCCATTTCGACAATAGTCTGTATCTTTATTCTTCCTGCCAAAGTGCATAGCCTCACACTTTCCCACAGTTTGCTCCATCTGCCATATAATGTCCGACGCGCCCTACATGTCCATATCCTTCTGCAGCACCCCCACCTGTCCTTCTGTCTTTGCATTGTCTGTAAATTGACACACATTGCCCTCAGGTATTTTATCGAGATCGCTAATGGAGAAAATGAAAAGTTGTGGTCCCAACACAGCCTTGAGGAACGCCATTTGTCACTAGCTGCCATCTTGAGAAGGATTCTTTTGTTCCTAATTACTGCATTCTGTCCTGTGAGCGCACCTTGCCACTGACATCATGGGCCCTTATCTTATTCAGTAGCCTCCTGTGCGGCAAATATCAAAGGCCTCCATAAAGTACAGACACATAACATCCATTGGCTCTCCTTGGTCTACCTTCCTTGTTACTTCTTCAAATACGAAATCTTTCAGATTTGTCAAGCATGTCTTCCCCTTGATGAAACCATGCTGACTTTGCCTTATTTTGACATACGCTTACAAGTATTCAGAAACTTATTTCAACGCAATGGATTCCAGGACCTTATCCACAACCAAGATTCGGCTGTTTGGTGTGTAACTTTCCAGCTTTTGTGTTGTTTTTTTTTTACAATGGGGTGTAACGTTTGTGATTTTTTTGGTCCTGTAGCACCCTTCCTGATTCTACCGATTCCTGAAAGTTCTCCACTAACGTATCCACTGTTGCTTCAGTTGTCTACCTTATAACTCTGAAGGGTACTCCATCTGATCCTGATGATTTATCCACCTTCAGGCCATTCAGTGTTTCTTGCACTTTCTCAGTGATGGCCACTAGACTCACATCTGTTCCCCCATTCTCTTGTATGTTTGGGTATAATGCATGTCTTCCGCTGTGAAGACCAGCACAATGTAATTTGTCAGTTCCTCAAATATTTCCTTGTTCCCCTCTACTGTCTGTCAAGTGGCATTTTCCAGTGGCCTATTGTCCACTTCTACCTCTCTTTGGCGTTTATATGAATAAAGAAACAACTGCAGTCTTCCTTTATATTAGTAGTTAGCTTACATTTAATCTTCTCCCTCCTCGTTGGTTTTGTTATTGCCCTTTGTGCGTCTTTGTCAGCTTCCCAATCCTCTGATTACCCACTGCCCTTCGCTAATTATATGTTTCTCTTTTGCTTTTGTGCTATCGATGACTTCCTGAGTCAGTCGTGGTTGCCTCAACCACCCTGCACCATACCTCAATTTCCACAGGATGTGTCTCTGATGTGTCTGCTAAATTACGCTCAGACAGTCCTGCCATTGCATTTCCACTTTCCTGCTTTCTTGCTAGGCTCCTTTCTCACCAATTTCATCCAGCTTCTACCTCATGCCTCTGCAATTGCCTTTATTCAACTTTAGTACCGTTACCTCTGACTGTATATTCTCCCTCTCAAATTGCAGGGTAAATTCAATCATGTTATCATCACCGCGTCCTAAGGGTTCCGTCATCTTCATCTCCCTTGTCACGTCTGCCTCATTACACAACTCTAAATCCAGTATTGCCTGTTCCCTACTTGGCTCCATCACAAACTGCTCCAAAAATCCATCGCATCGACATTCCATAATTTAATTGAATTGAATTTATTGTCACGTGTAGTGAGGCACAGTGAAAAGCTTTATCTTGCGATCAATACAAACAGATCTCAGTGTTAAGCAGCACAGATGTATAAATAATATGTAATCATATACTGGGTTGGCCTTTGTGATTGTCCGGGCCGAGTTCACCACTCGCTGTCGACATCTCCGATCTTGAATGGTACAGGTGCCATACCAGGTACTGATACATCCAGACATAATAATCTCAATGGCGCACCTATAAAAGTTGGCTAATGTATTCGCAGTGGTGATTCAAGTGATCATCGATTTTTTTTTAAATTTCGACCACGTCTCGAGAGATACCATCATCAGACATATATCCCTCTTCAGTCCCTGTCCACCATCCACATGGACCATTCCCTGCAGGAAACTCTGTTGCACTCTGCCTTCACTCCCAACACCTGAACCAACTGGCCCCATGGAGTCTTCCCTCTGCATTGCTGATTTTGTGACACATAAATGCATAGAGCCTAAAAATCCGAGCAGGAATAGGCTGTCCGACTCTTCAAGCCTACTCTGCTGTTCAATGACATCATTGCCGATCTTTCTAAGACTCAAGTACGCTTACGCACCCTCTCACTCTATCCCTTATTTCATTTATTGTTCAAAAGCAGTATCGCTCTTAAAAAAAAATTGTTGCACTAGCGTCAACTTCTTCGCTGGGCAAGGTATTCCATATACGAACATCCGTCTGGGTGAAGAAGGTCCTTCTGAACTAAGTCCTAAATCTGCTCCCTCTAATCCTGTGGCAATGTCCTCCTGTCCGAATTTCACCCACGTGTGGAAGCATCCTTTATAATTCTCTCTCATCTGTTCTGTTCAATGTTTTATGCTTCAGTAAGATTGCCCCCTCATTTTTCTAAATTCCAAAGAAAATAATCCTAATGTATGCAGTCTCTCTTTATAGGCTAACCCCATCAACTCCGGAATCAACCCAGTGAAACTCCTATGCACCCCTTCGCCCACCAGTGCCAGTACGTTCGTTCTCAAGTAAGGGGACCAAAAGTTCACACAGTACACCAAGTATAGCCTCACCAGCATCTTGTACAGCTGCAACATAACACCTCTGTTTGAACCTTCATGAACCTACGTTACATCTGGCCAATTTCTATCGCGATGCCCTGCTGTTTCTTCCTTGATATTACACTCAAGCATCTTCCCCACTGCAGAACTTAAGCTAACTGATCAAAAATTCCCAATGTTTTATCCATCTCCATTTTTAAACAGCGGTGTCACACTAGCTGTTTTCCAATCTGCTGGGACTGCCACGCAGTCTAGTGAATTTGAAAATTGCCACTCGTGCACTTGCTCTTTCTCCCGCCATATCCTTTAATACACTGAGATGCATTCCATCACGGCCAGGAGACTTGTCGATCCTCAGCTCCATCAGCTTGCCGAACACTCCCTCTTCTGTCATCATGTTTGTTTCCAGGTCCTCACCTACATTTGTCTCTTTGTCACTTACTGGCATGTTATTAGTATCCTCCACTGTGAAGACTGACACAAAATACCTGTTCAATGTCTCGGTCATTTCATCACATCACATAACTAAGTACCCCTTCTCATCCTCAAAATTAACAACCTTTAGTTTTGCCACTCTTTTTTTCGTTATATATTTATATAGGAATCTTTGCTATCCGTCTTTGTATTCTTTACTAGTTATTTTTCCTCATCTTCAATGTTTTCCCAATCTTCCAGTTTCATGCTGTTCTTTGCCGTTTGGTATGCCTTCTCTTTCACTTTGATAGCCTCCCTTATTTCCTCAGACACGCAGGGCAGATTACCCCTTTTCTCATAGTCCTTCCTTTTCACTGAGCAATTCCACAAAAATATCTTTGATGGAAGTCCTCCACTGCTTGATATCTGTCCCACCATATAACCTTTGTTTCCACTCTACTTTCGCCAGGTGCTCTCTCGTTCTATTGTTGTCTCCCTGCACATGCACAGGACTCTGGTATTGATTTGATCTTCATACTCCCAATCTGAATTCCAAGTTCTGCCATACTGTCATCACTGGTTTCAAGAGGATCCCGAACTATGAGATCATTAATTATTTCTGTCCCAGTACGCAGGACCAGATCGAGGGTTGTTTAATCTCTCGTCGGTTCCATTGCATTCTGTTCAAGGAAACTATCACGGGTACACTCAAAGAACTCCTCCTCAAAGTTACTGTGACTGAGCTGCTTCCACCAAGCTACATGTAGATTAAAATCCCTAATGATAATAACCGACCCATGTTTACAGGCATTGCTGATTTCTTTGTTTATTGCCTTCAACAATGTGATGTTATTCTTTACTGGCCTAGAGGCTGCACCTATCAGTGACTTTTTCTTCAAAGAATGTTTACTTCCCATGCAAATTAATTCAAACTTATTCTCCATCGAACTTATAGCGTCTCTCCACATTACCCTGATATCGGCCTTGTATAACAGAGAGACACCATCTTCTTTACACTGCTGTCTGACCTTCCAAGTAATCTCGTACTCCTGGATATTGAATTTGCAGTCGTGGCCATCCTTTTGTCGTGTCTCTCTAATGTCTATTAAATCATTTCATTCGTGTTGATTTGTACCATTAGCTCTTCAACCATGTTACAAATGCGACCAGTATTCAGGTGAAGTGCCTTGTCCTTATGATTACTGTAATAATATCTCGTTTTGCTTGTTGTCTCTCCTCACCTATCCATTGGCGTCTGCTCTCCTCTGTTTCCAATGGCCAAACACGCCTTCCAGGTGAAGCAACACATGAACTGCACTTTACACAATCCACTCTACTGCAATCACTGCTAGCAATGTGGTTTCCACTATTTTGGCCAATGAAGTTTGGACTGGGTCACCATACTGCGGAACATCTAAGTTCTGTCTTCAAGAAGAGTTACAGGGAACCTCAGCGCGTACTTGAAGCACATCACCTCAGTTTCTATTTGGGGAGTCTGCAGCCTTCCAGACCCCATACCAATTTATTTTTTTAGAGCCTGAACTCTCCCTTGTCCTATCCCCTTATCCCAAACGCCATGCCTTGTTTTCACATGGCCTCCATGACTCATTCACGCATTTTAACTGGAAAACGCTGTTTTCAGCCTTTGCGCCTATAAACTGTTTAGCTTTGATACCCAATGGCACATTGTTACAGTAACAGTCTTCAACATATGGTTCGCCACTAACAGTCTCCATTAACAGGTATTGACCTTGCCAGCCAGATCATCATCCATTCCTTTGTGCAACTGTTCTTCCCTCTATTTGAACTCTATCCCTACCTATCGCTTACACCTTTCCCTCCCCCCAACCACCACTATTTCTTCTGCAGATAGACCAACATTTTCCAAGCTATCGTCAGTTCAGAGGAATGGTCACTGGAATCGAAATGTTAACTCGGAATTCTTTTTTTAGATGCTGAGTTTTTCCAGCACCATCTGGTTTTGGTCTGGTTAGAGTCGGATACTGTGAATGTTCGAGGAAGAATGATTGTGCATGGCCTGGTAGAAGAGTGATACTGTGCTTGTGCAATGATCCCCTGCACAGAACACAGAACTCTGCTCCTGTTGAAAAGTTCTCTTGTGGGTAGTTCTGAATACAAGGTGAGCAATCGGCATGAACTTCTTCGGTCGATGAAGACAGCAATCATTTCTGCCACAGTTCTCTCCTGGATGTGATGAACAGCAGAGAGAAAAGCAACCCTCGTGTCAGATGTGAACGGATTGGAGTCCATGCAGGAGGTGTAATCAAGTGAGTTGTTTTTTTCAGATAGAAAACGCTTTCTCACTGTAACAATGTGCCATTGGGTATCAAAGCAGGCGCAAAGGCTGAAAACAGCGTTATCCAGTTAAAATGCGTGAATGTGTTCCCTCTAGTGTGACAGAACAGTTGTGTATAGTTGTAAATAGGATAACTGGATGAATCACTTTACACATTCAGCTGGCGAACAGTGCTGTTGAGGGAAGACATCTGTGTAGAATGCAGGAAGACGCACTGAGAGGTTCTTGATCAGTTTCATCTCGGCACTGAGACAATACTGGAGGTTTTGAGAGTCTTACACGTGGACAAATCCCCAGCTCGGAGTGAAGTTATATCTCACGTTGCCCTGTGAGACAAAGGAGCAATTTTAGGGTTTCGGACCAATGTTTCACATTCCTCTTAAAATGGACTGCGCCCTGGGGACTGCCGCTGTGGGAATGTCCAGGGATACGGGCACAGACCCGGCAGCTGGTCTGGTTTACGTTTGGGCACAAATGTGGGTCATGTCAAGGAAAATGTTCACCCACGGCTCACAGTGGATTAAGTGCTCTGTTCTGTGTGCCCTGTTACCGATCAGTGGTGATGTGCAGTTCAGACCAAGAGTGATTATCCCGATGGCTGCAGCGAGCAGCTGGATCCCTCTATGGTGTCTGGAGCTGTATCCTGTTCTGCTTGGTTGTCCTTCTGTGGGGGCGAAGCCCTCTTTCACTGCGTCGCATTCTGGTCTCCCTTGGAGCGTGACAGCTGTTGTGGTCGTGAGACAGATCAAGCGTGGTCCTTTCCATCTCGGGGAGAGAGAATCGTTCGGCTGGGACTATCTCCTTACATAGTGCCCAGTTTAAACGGGTGAAGTGGTTCCTGCCGTGGGGTGGACATGGCAGCTTTTTTTGTTTGCTTTTCTTTTGTTGTACCCCCACACTATCGTCTAACTGCGGTAGTGCTTATTTTTTCCCCTGCACCCATGTTGTGTGTGTGCAGGTTTGACACACAGTGAAAGATTGAATGTGCACGAATCTTTATTCCTTTTCCACCAGCAGGAAGATAAGCAGCACCCACGTACATCACAGGTTTTAGCAAATCTTGGTTTGAATTGATCCTTCTACTAATGGCTTAAACGTAATCAAAGAGAACTTCCTGTGTTAAGAGCAGCGCTGTGTCATTGGTTAGTTTTGGGGTTCCGGTGGCTGTGGGCATGGGTCATTCCATTAGCACTTCAAATAGTGTAATTTCCGTCATTCGGTTTCCCTGTCCACTTACTGTCTGAAGCACCTGTCGCCGGCCATCTGGCCAAGCCAGTCCTGTGTCCCGAGTGATTTGGGGGAAGGTGGTTTTGAGGGTGCTGTTCATTCTCTCCAATATTCCTGACGACTGGGGGATGGTACAGAATGTGGTATCTCCTGGGTATTCCGAGTGCGTCACAGTCAGCAGTAATGAGCTTCGTGGAGAAATTGGCACCAACCCCGTGTGTTTCTATGCGCCCGGGGATAGAAAACTCTTGTAAGAACGTCCTGCAGGAGACACTTTATCACTGCTCCGGCGTCATTTTTTTAACATGTCGGCAATAACTAGGTCAAAGTTTTATTCCTCCTTCTGAGGCGTGAGGGCAAGGTCAATTAGAAGGTGGGTGAATGGACCATCAGGAACTGGAATGTAGTCACGTTTGGCCATCAGCTTCCCTGCATTTTTCAGTAGACAGATGAGGCACTGTGACAGCAGAGCTGGGGCAGCTTCAGCGACTCCCGCTGCATACTAGGAATGGCTGACAGCATCTTGCCTGTGTGTTCGATTACGTGTACCACCAGGGCCAATAAGTGCAGCTGGGCTTTCAGTTAAATGATGCAGCGGTGGGTAAGAATCTGTAAGAATAGTGATTGTATGGCATCAATGCGGGCCCATGCGGCCCTCTCTTCTGGCGTGGCGGTTTGCTGTGCTGTTGGGACTGCATCGAGAGAGTCGGGTGACTCTGGAGGTTTCACCACCGTGGGGGTCTGCAGGACATAAGTGGCAAGGAGTAGTGCAGATTCCTGGGTGGCTGCATCAGCTGAGGCATTTGCTTGTGTGACGGGATCGGTGGCAGAGTTATTGGCGAAACATTTTATAATGCGACAGCGGCGCGTAGCAGGCCTGCTTGTTGGATGTTGGCAACGAGTGCAGCATGTTGGAGTTGTCTCCCTGCAAAGCTGATAAACATCCTCTGTTTCCATATTGTGCCAAAGTCCTGAACGATTCCAAAGGCATATCTGGAGTCTGTGTAGATATTGGCTGTCCTGCCCTGTGCCAAGAGGCAGGCTCTGGTGAGAGCAAAGAACTCTGCCGCCTGTGGACACCCCATCTGGTAATGCAGCTGATTCGAGAGTGGTGATGGGGGTGCAAATGGCTTGGCCTGCTATTGTGTATTTGTCTGATGGCCAGAAGGAAGAGCCGCTGGTGAAACGAATCTGGTCTGGGTTTTCTCAGACTGGTCAGGACACCTGCTGAACCAGGCGAAAGTGAGGACTGCAGATGCTCGAGATTAGAGTCAAGATGAGAAAGGTGCTGAAAAACACAGCAGTTAAGACAGCTTCCGAGAAGCAGGAAAATGAACGTTTCTGGCAGGATCCCTTTGTCAGGAATGCTGGACCAGGTCCAAGAAGTTGTGGTTGTCTGCAGAATCTTGTTCAGTGTGCGGAATAAGGGTGGCGGGGTTCAAAGTTAGGGCGCGGTGCAGGGAAAGGTACGCTTTGATCACAATTCAACTTCATGACCAGTTCTCTGAGTTGCAGTAAAATGTTGGATTGCTGCTGAAGTAAGCAGCAGGGAGAGAAACAGTGGGACCAAAACAGTACACGAGTGATCCAGCACAATGGAGGTGGCCTTATCCGATGTTATTGTGGCTGCTTCCACCGTGCACAAACATGCCGGCATTTTGCTCATAACAGATGTTAACTAAGCATTATAAAACGCAACTGGGCGACGGAGATCCCCATGAAGCTGTGTTAAAATGCCAGACGCGAATCCTTCTGACTTGGTTACATAAAGATAGAAGGGCTGTGAGTAATCTGGGACTCCCAGAGCAGGAGTGAAGATTAGTTGTTGTTTCAGTTCAGTGAATGCCCGTTGTATTTTGGTTGTCCACTTCACTCTGGCTGGCTGTTTAGGGGAAGCTACCTCCCACAGAAGTGCATCAATAGCACAATGGACAGGAATCCAGGGCCTGCAGTAGTTTACCAGCCCCAGGAACACTTGCAGCTGCCTGTTTGTGACAGGTAGGGGAATCTGGGCGATGACAGCCAATTGCTCCGTGGACAGTGCTCTGAGGCCATAGGAAAGTTCGCACTCCAGATATTAGACACTGATCCCTTTGAGAGAGTCTGCACTACCACAATGCAGTTAATTCTCCAAGTAGCAAACCCACCAATTCTGTTTTTTTTTTGTTTGCTTTGAACACGGCACTTAAACACGCTTCAGCTTTGTTGTTGGCCCACAGAAATGGCAGTGGTGAGATTGGAATCGACGCCCCCTTAGAGACTAGAACCTGCTTCCAGCGCCTTAGACCGCTCGGCCACGGTAACAACCGAGAGCGTGCCATCTATTTTCATACATTTTCAATTGTGCTCCGTGATCCCTGTCCTGCTCGCATCGCAGCTGGGATATGCCCGACTACAAGATCAATTTCGCAACAGATAAAGGTAGCCCATCAATCCACACAAAAATCAATGGAAAGTTGAATCTATTTTCTGAGACTCTTTTCAGCTACAAATGTGTATGCAAGTGTGAGAATGTGTGTTCCGTCATGATTTGATAAAATAACCATGACATCACTGGAATGTCGATTCTTGCTTTAGTAAATGATTTCGCCCATTGGTCGAAACAGATCAACTTTCACTTTTACACGGAACATGAAACACACCGTACTACAGGGAAAATGCACAAAGCTGAGCAGGCCGTGTTCCACATCATACCATGCAGGATAGTTTCAGTCACTGTGTCTGTTTTGCAGAATTAGCGTCACAAAGAATGTTCTCTGAAAAGCCGCGGTAGCAGTACAATCCGAGACGACAGATCACAATGTCAGCATGCTCATACCTCGGTGCCAGTACGAGTTGGCACTTTTCTTCTCTGTTACATTAACCATGCAACTTGCTGCAGAGATGTCTCCATCTGGAGATGAGCGACATGGCTGCCAACTGAGTTCGAAACCTGTGTGGGAATCGATGTGAAGCGAATCAGTAAATTTCACAAAATTTATGCTTATTAGAGATGCAGTCTCTGTTCACGTCAATGCAATAGGCAGTTTCTGAACATATTTACCGAAGTCAAAAGGAGATTATACCACCCACACCCACCCCACAAGATGTCAAAGAGGTGCTAACTGCACTTGAGTGCTTATTGTTCTCGATGTGACGAGCTCTCATGCCTGAGTCACCTTCAGGTCTCTGGTTGCTGAGTGAATCATAAAGAAAGAGTTTCACCAGAGCTGCAACTGCCTCACTTTGTTATTCCGCTTCCCCCCGCCCCTCCCCCTCTCCGTTTACATTTTCCTGCTCATCTATGATTTGAAGAAAACCAAATGGATGCAATGGCATTTGATAGCCTGGCTGTTATTTCCGAATTCCCACTTCCAACATTGCTTAGATCTCGGGGCAAACATTAATATTAGTGACGCTGTGACAAGTCCATAGGTTCCTCTGAGAGTGTAAATTCATTCATTGCTGTTGCTGACGGAATGAGCCGCTAACGTGCAAAAACATGATTCAGGACTTCTGGTGCTAATTCTCGCACTTTGAATAACGGCACACACTTCCAAATGAGGCCTGTCAGAGAGGACTTGGGGGTACATTTGACAGAGGGGCTACATTGGAATCCATGGTGCACCGTGACACCAGCACATCAGCTTTCTCCTTGGATTTGAAATGGGCCATCTGCGCAAGGAATGCAAATGTGTTACTGTTTTTTTGTGGAAGGATTAGAACGCGGGAACTACACACTTAAACAGAATGGCGTATGTTCAGAAGCAGGTTGGAGAAACACTTAACAACGTTTCACCAGGGCTATTTCTGACCAGTTTCGAACTGGGGACCTTTCATGGGTGAGGCGCATGTGACAATCACGACACTATAGAAACAAGCTGCACTGGAAACAAAAAGCTGGGAAATGGCACTTGTTTAATTATGGCGATGTGGTCATCATGGACGAGATACACCGCAGACTCTGTTGCCATGCTGTGTACTTCAGTTAAGGTTGTGTTGCTTACACCCCCGCCCCCCACCCCCCTTAAAGGATTACTATTAGCGGGGCTTGCCATCGCTCGCTGTGGCGCAATAGTTTAGTCTATTCGATTGTTCAATGGAAAGGTAGCATTGTCAAAAACTGCAGAACTGAAAGACGTCCTTACTTTTGTCCCGAATGACCATACTTCGTGAAATATTCCCGAATCCTCAGTTGAGGGTTTTTGCTGCTGGAAATTATCTCACAAACTGTGTTATCTCGAAATGTACTGAGCGAATCGCAAAACAGTCACGATTTAACACGGAACACAAACAAAAATGACAAACCAAATGCATTTTCTGACACAGCGAAGCATGAATGCTAAATGTGAGACAGTCCAAGGGCATGAGCCATAAACTAATCTCACAACTAACAGCAGGGCAATTCCAAATTATTCTTTCAAGGATACTGGAGCCTTAGTGCACCACCACTTCCCAGAAAGTGCTGATAAGAGAGAAAGAAAGAACACAATAAGAATGGGCCAGCGAATCATCTATCACATTCTCGATTAGATTAGCTTTCCCTTCCGCCGTCTCCAGAACAGAAAAGAAGGAAATAGATTAAATTTAAAAACATATGACATCGGAATACATTGGAATAATTTTTCCTTGCGCCAGAAAACCAAAAAGCAACGAGTAGAGTCACCGCAGGACTTTGTTTCACAACAGCGATGAAACAACAGTCTGTCTTCGGTTCCAGTGAAAACTCAACTTGCCTGGAACGAAACAGCAGCAGGAGAGCTGCTTGAGACCGCGATTTATCGTGTGGAAGGCGAACACGTGATGACAGCACGGGCACTGACCCCTAGGATAAAATCTGCACTCTCCCATATTGCAGTTTACTCTCCAAGAGACACACCCGCAGTTGTCCTTTGACCATGGCACTTTAACACGCTGCAGCTGATGCGACGGAAATTGTAGCAGTGGGATTCAAACCTCCACCACCTGCCAAATTGGAACCAGAATCCTGTGGCTTAGGCTGCTTGGCCGCGCTACAGAGCCCTGACCTTCTCTGAATAATGAAGGGTGCTGTGTCTGATCCGCAGGTCATTCTGCAGGATTATCAGGCAGCGCCATCCTCCCTGTGACATGTACGTGCTGGATAATATTCTATTGTGCAGATGTGTCCCGGCTTTGCCAATATCACCGTTGTTTAACTCCCTACATTCTGTTGGTCTAACTGTGATTCCACTCAGAATTACAAATGTGTCACAAAACACCTTAGCTGTGCTGGTTCTCCACAGAGATAAATGTGTTTCTCTTTTGACATCATTCTCTTGCCTTCTCCCTGTAATTCTCTACACTTTTACTTTCAACGTAAACATCGAATTAGTTTTTAAGTAACTCGATTGAAACTGCGTTTTTGTCAATGTCAGACAGTGGTTTACAGACCCTAACCACTGACTATGTGAAAACGTTTCTCCTCATATACATTTTTCTTCTTTTACTAATGACTTTAAATATCTGCCGAATCGTTCTCGATCCTTCCAGGCGTAGGGAACATTCTCCCTTCCTTATGTCCTCTGTATATCCCACTTATGTCTTCGAAAGGATTAACAAGGCTAACTTTCGGCCTTCTGCTCTCCAAGGAAAACTGTCCCAACTTTCCAAATGATCTTTATTGTTGACGTTCCTCATATACCAGACCATTCCCATCAACCTGTTCAGCGCTGTTTCCAATCCTTTCCCGTCCCCACTTCCTCAGGTTTAAAACCCACAACTGTGCAAACATCCAGATGGTGGAATTATTAAGTTTGGGACTGTGTGGGTGAACATCCTGAAACACTTGATTCGTTTTAACCGCATGTGGTACTGTGCCATGCCCAATACCATGACACTTATTACCCCTGAACTCGACGTTATTTCAAGGAGTGCAACTTCATGTTTTACACCTTATTTTTTATCAAACAGTTGATAGGGCGAGTGGGCAAAGTGAAATCAAACAACCAAGGCTCGATGGCGAATTGAAGTAAGAAATTCTCACATGCCAGTATTAACTCAAGCTACTAAGCGACAATGATGCCCCGCGGCAAGTGACAGTCTTAGGTTTCCAACACCAAACCAGCTCAAAGTCGCTCAGATCTAACGACATTACACTTTGCTCTCGGATTTCTAAGCTCCAAAGAGTTTCAAGAATATCGCCTTCTCATTCCGTCTCCTTGTTCACGGGACAGTGCTGTTTAGCCATTTCGCTTGGACTCCATCGCCAGAGTATTCAGCTATTTCCCTCCAATGGCAGGCAGTGTGAGGGGAGGTAAGCGTGGATGTGCTCTCAAGCTCGCTCTGATCGGCACAGCCCGTTCCATCAAGTGCTGGAAATCCGCAAATTTGCTTGGAAACTTCCTGAAAATATCATTTATCTGAGAGTTGTCTGTTGGGAAAGACATAATGTACTCCGGATTCTCTATCCTCAGGTAAATTGATGTGAGGGCATTTTTGTGTAGCCTGTTTGCTGTTCAGAATCCATCTTCACACAGCAATCCTTCAGAAAGGCTTTTGTAACAGTGACATTGGTTTCTATGTTGCAATCGGGCAGCAGTTAACACCTGCCCCAGATGAAGAGAATGCAACTGAAACCCTCAGTCACTGAGAGTCATCCCCACGGCTCTGAGCTACGGGGCTGCAGACAGTCCAACACGAAAGGGAGGGTTAAAATGAAACATTGTTTCACCATCAGCCACTCTGTCCCAGAGACAGGAGGAGGGACAGCTTCAACGTGTGGCGTCACTCACGCGCCGACAGAAGGTGTTCAGCCCATCGACCCCTGGGCGACTCTCTTTGGCTTGTATATCTCTGTGGTTATTCATAATTGGTCATCTCTGTTATAATAATGCGGAACTGTGTCAGTGTCATAATGCTGTCTCCAACAAGTTGATCCAATTGTCACTCACGGCTTTTCATTTCACGGGAAGGACATGGCTGTGTCAAACAGCGTGGGGAATAACTGCAGGGCGTCATGCGGTTAAAGCACTCTACAACTGATATATCTCACCTTCACCAATTCATTACCAGCTCTGGAAAATGATTTTGCGAATCAGATCAGAGCAGACCGACAGAGAACAGGAAAAAGAGCTTCCAGATCTTCACAAGTGTGTTTCCTCACCTGTGTAAATTTGGCGGTTGTATCAGTATGAAATATTCATTTCAGATACATTGAGTAAAAGGAAGCGGAAATGAAACAACGTGCAATACGTAGAATGGAGCTATGTTATATCGGAACACTAGCGGGGACAGTACACACCCTGAAACCTGGAATTGTCAACGAGCAGAGGATGTTTTCAATCCATTAATTTCGGGGTTATGAGCCCAATACGCTCCCGCTGGGAGCGCTCTGTTAGCGCTGACCACAGCAGTTTCCCGCAGTCTTCAGCTTTTCGTCTGGCGTGTGGCATGGCAATCAATGTCGTGGGAGAGAAAGGTGAACACGCTCTTCAGCTCCATATCAAACACGGGTTTGGGGATCGGGGAGGCGGCTAGAGGGAGTGGGAGTTATGCAAATTCTGGAAAGCTGTACAAAAGGGAGATTTCACATGCACAGGAACCCATCTTCTTTTGGGAACCTTGTGCAAATAACGCCATCTGAAACAGATGAAACATTCTGAAGCAGAACTGAAGGGAAAGAGAGAGTCTCTTCCAGTCATCGGAAACTGTGTCTGTGTCCTCTTCGAAATTATAGCGAGGGCTCTGCTGTCTGAATCAGCATGGGATGTTACTACAGCATATCCTGTCGCTCAGGCACACTGCACCTGATATGTATAAGCTTTATCACGTTACTCCAAGCTCAGAGAATAAATTTCACAGCTCACATCATCCCAGAGTGACAGGGAACAGAAGAAATCGTTTCGGACCATCATCTTTACACCCCTGGGAAGAAAACGGATGTCGGAGTGCAGACAATCTCGACTGGTGCTGTTGGTGTTGTCTGTGTGACAACAAGAGCAGGTACCAGGAAATGTTTATCTTGCTTCTTAAAACAGGCATGAAAATTTGAAGATCATTGACACATCTACCTGCTGTTAGTGAAATGATGAACAGCAGAGTACAGTTCACAGAGTATTGTCAGCCCTCTGGGTTATGGGCTCAGCACTCTCCAACTGTGACCCTCTGCTCACAGGATTTGAACACAAACAAATGACTCAGTGACAAATTCTCTTGAAAAGGATTCCATGAGGAATTGAAAGCGATGGAATGAAAAGCCGCTTGAAAGCGGGATGTAGCATTATCTATGAAGGGATTGTTTTCCAGACTGGAGGAGAGTGCGCAGTGCTGTTTCCATGGGTCGATATCAGGATAGATAGATTGAAACAGCGTCGGATGTCATTTTAGGGCGCCCTGTCGCTTAGACACACTGCACCTTTTGTACAATGGTGCAAAAGCACGGACCTTTTCTGTAAAGGGGACAACTTCAAAATCGTTAATGCGGCAAAATTCACAAATGTGTGAAACAACAAAGCAACCATAGAAATTGGTGTTACGTGACGGGGTAAACCCCTCTGCAAATGTAAACCGACAAAACAGAAAGGATTCACCCCGTACTGTATTCTGGTAAAATTCAAGAGGCAACGAACTATTCCAAAAATCACTATTTAATGTTAAAAATAACAACTCTATTTTATTTAACATTTGACAGAGAATAATCAACTTATAACTACTCAGAACTCATTTCTCTAAACCTTGTGCTCTACAATACCTTCCTCAACCCCGACCCCATTAACATTAAAAAAAAAATTTCAAACCAGCTTATTGTCGAATCTTCTCTTCGTATGTTTCTCTGTAGATTTTTTCTCCAGGTCGGTATTGATGCTTCTGTTCTATGAAATCTATTTCTCCAGATAGGCACCTCTTGGAGATTTTACTAACATCCTCCATCTGTTGGTCTTTTAGCTGCTCTCTTTGCTGTTCTTTGCCGTTCTGGGGAACTGTTCAAAATGTCCGATATTTGTCCCACAAAACGTCGGATCTTTTCTTTGGTTTTAACATTGTAAACATACCAAATTCAAACTTGATTGGGGCATAATTGAAACTGATTGGCCGAATTCGAATTTATTTTTGTATCCATGTAACACAGCTGTCAGTTGTTTCGACCTAATGTTATGTTGTTACCTTGTTCTGGACTCCTTGTGCTAGCCAGACATTTCAGCACCATTAAAAGTACATTACACCACAACTTCATAACAATGGCATTTGCCAAGACAATCTATTTCGCTCAACATTGCTCTCTGTCAATCTCATGTGACTGAGATTTGAACAATCTCTGGTCTATGTTAATTTAAACTGCCCTATTCTCATAACCTTAGATTTAACACACCCGGTTATGTATGTCTTACAATATTAATTGATTCCTCACTATGTTACTTCAACACCCGTTGAGAACAAATAAAAATGAGAACAACAGTCACCTGTGTGATTGCGATTTGACCCAATGTTGCTGCAGCCATCGATTCAGCTGCAAGTAAAATAGCCCACACCTTTCCTGTGCCAGTAATGAGACTTCATAGCATAGTGGTAAGTTTTAATGAGTTGAATTAGACCCAGCATCATTTCTCAGGACGAAATTTACTGGGATATAAAAATATGATGAAATAGACGGGGGTTGGGGTGTGGAATATAGTTAAAAAGGATATGGCCAGAGTTCCCTTGATACAAAATCGTGAGAGATGACGGAAATGAGGTTTACTGGGAGATAAAGCCACGAGAAAAGAAAAGAAGGGATTTAATTGGATGGTAGAATAGACGAAGAATCACGCGACACAAATCAGGAATGACTGATTTGTGTCCTAATGGAGCTTTTCCAGCTGATGTGAGGTTGGAAAGAATAGATAGGAGGTAAATTCCCTCCTTCAGGTGAATGTATAACTAAAGGTTAGAGCTTCAATATCAGTGAGGAACGACAAAGAAGTTTACAGCAGGTACTTTTGATTCTGAGAGTTATTAAAATCGGAGTTGAATTTTCAGCAGAAGAAAACATGTTCGAAGATGATTCCAGCATATTGGAAAGGCCACGTGCAGACACACAAGGAGCGAATTTAACAGGGACAGGGATTCTGAGCTGCCTGAATGGGGAGGCAAAATGGACGCACTCACAAATTGTCCAGCGTTCATCGGAAAGAAATTGCTAAATACCTGCAACTGAACATGTTAAGTGTAAGAAGATCTTGTGGTGTTGAAAGGTGTCGCAGCTGGTTCTCCGTGAACTACTACAGACTGTTAATGTGCTGAGCTGTTTGTTTTAGCTTTGCATTAAATGGAAGCTGGTGAGCTCAGTCCGCTGGAGAACTGGTTTATGGTATAGAGTGAGACTAACAACGTGGGATTAAATGTCGCACTGTCTCAGTTTGCTATAAGGATCATCATCTCCTCCGCTCACGTGATCTGTAATACAATGGTGACTCCAGTGAGTAGGAACGGACCTGTCGATATCAAGCATCATTATCTTTGCCATCTGTTGCCTTGAACATTTGGTCACAATGACCAGGAACTGGACTGATTCCTTTTAATACTCACTCATCTCCGTCCGAAAAATCCAGCGACAAGACTCATCCTTATTCCTGTTTGAACCGTTTGTTCCACACAGCATCAAAACTAGTTGTCATGACTTTAACAGATTCGGTGACAACATGCAATCTACCCAAAGAAATAAATTGAATTCCTTTCGAACGGTTAATGGAGCTGTGTGAGTTTGCAGCAAACAGGATTATATGAAACGAGTTTAAGAGCCTTTTCAAGAATGTAATCCAGTGCAGTGTTAGAGATTTGAAAAAGGTCATCAAGCTAAAACATCATCTCTGTTTCTCGATCCACAGATGGATAATTACTTGGGGAATATGTGCAGTTTTACGTTTAACAATTGATACCTTTCCCAAGTCAGAAACTGGAGTTTTAGAATAGATGCTGCTTTATTCGACATTATTCTTCAACTATGCTTCAGTCTGATGCTCCAATAATTCCTGAAAAACGTCAGGAAAAGCAACTTTAGATAACGATTGGAATTACAACTGCGGCGTTTTTACACGCTGTTAAGTACCAAGCGCTGATCAGTTGCTCCACTGGAGCCGCCGGCAGCAAGTCTATAACGTGCTCTACTCGTACCACTGGGACCTTCGACCCGCCTGTTCTACTTTTGCTGTGGTTCTGAAATTAAAGCTAAGGCAGAGGAGGAGGAACTGATATGGACCTGTGACTTCTCGAGCATCAGGTTCAGGAAATGGAACATAGAAAAACGTTGTGCAAAATAGACTTGAATGAAAACTGGGTTTCTGTGGGTCGCTGCGTTGTTTACAGACAATGTTATATTATCGCTGTCACAGGACTTCTCATTTGGTCGGCTTCAATTTGGCACAGAATTCGATTCAATAACACTTCACTTTCTTCCTTCTGCATGTTCCTACAGACAACAAGAAATATACTGCATTCATCATCAATATTCAACATGGTTACATCCAAGGACATGTTGCACAGTTTTCATGAATACTGAAGAATGTTATGTAAGAGTAAATTGAATTTCAGTTTAAATTGTAAAGTGATAAAAATCCAGAGTAAGATCCAGAATGCCCGAAATTCATGATAATTACCGTGGCCAGAATTCTAGCCAGGCAAAAGGGAAATCTGTCCCTGAAACCACAATATCCACACGGCCGTTCGCTCCATGTATCCAGTTGGAAACCTGTGTGAAGGAGCATGCAGTCTGACAGAGCGCCTGGGAGAATCCTCCACTGTCTGATCAAAAGCTGCAACAGGAGCCGTGTATTCCAGCTGTGAGAGCAGTGGGATAACGGGGAGGACATTGGTATTCCATGCTGTAGGTTCACAGTGTCCTCATCATGTTATTGTTTAAAACCCTCTGTCAGAAACAGCACAGACAGAGAGGAATAGGAGGGGGCCATTTCACCCGCAAGCGCTACCCCGCAATTTGATATCATTATGGCTGAGTGAACACGTCAATGTATTTTCCCAGCCCATCCACATCAACCTGTCGCCCAAAGGCGAAAAGACACTGAATAAACCGAAAACCTCGGTGCAACCGTGGGAGGGAAATGTGTACAGAGACAGTGGGATTCAGCAGTTGGTTTTGTGAATGAGTAGCGTATTCTGGACTGATCATATTTCAAATGATGCGATTCCCTCAAAACTCACCACCAAGAAGGTGAGGAATCTTCTCTGGTCAGTCGCGGGGACGAGAACTCCAGACGATGGGAACTGATGATGCATCAGTAGAGCAATCATTGATTCAGCTGAAATCTGAACTAAACTCCGATTCTGCTGGGACTCAAACCTACAAACTTTCAATCAATGCAGTAGAAGTCCAACACGACTTTCATTGTGCCACAGAGATGAGCTAGCCTACATTTTAGTGCACCCAACGTTACGGTGTTCAAGTCTTTCATCAAACATCTATTTATCCTCGCCCCACTTTCCAGTACCTGGTCCTTATCCGTACATGCTCTAGCTCCTCAAGTGTTCGGCTAAATAATCCTGAAGTGTTCTGAGGACTCTTAGATTTACCATACATTCACACAGTGAGTTCCAGACAAACAACACTCTCAGGATGCAAACGTTCTTCCTACATCTTCTCTGAACATCCTCTCTCTATCGTTTCATCTGTATCCCTGGTTATTAACCTTTCCTATTAGAATTTTATTCCTGTCACACGCATCTATTCCCTTTCTGTGCACATTCATCAATTCCTCTCTCAGATTTCTCCGGTCTCAGATTAAGAGCCCCAATCGAACTCATCTATCTTTGCAGTGACGAGAGTGTAGTGCTTTTAAAAAGCACAGCCGATCAGGCAGCATCCGAGGAGCAGGAGAATCGATGTTTCGGGCATAAGCCATTCGTCAGGAATGAGACTTTTGTGTGGTGTTTGAGGGAGGGGAATGGGGTTGGTGGTCAGGTAGCTGGGAAAGCGATAGGTGGATGAAGGTGAGGGAGAAGGTGATCGTTCAGACGGGGTTTGATGGCCGGGTCCAGAGAGCAGTGCCGATTTGGAGGCTTTGGACTGGGATAATGTGGGGGGACGTGAAATGAGGAAGCTATTGAAATACACATTTAGCCCGTGTGGTTGTCGGGTCCTAAGGTGGAATATGAGACGTTCTTCCTGCAGGCATCGGCTGGTAATGGAATGGCAGTGGCTTGTGCCCGAAGCAGCGATTCTTCTGCTCCTCTGATGCTGTCTCACGTGCTGTGCTCTTCCAGGACTACACTTCCGACTCTGAGCTCCAGCACCTGCAGCCCTCACTTCCGCTTATCTTCGCAGGGGGAATGGTCGAGCTCAGACACCACCTTGGTAAATCTAATCTGACCACCCTCCCGTGCAAACACAGGTTTCCTGAAGGCTGGCGATCAGAACAGAACATATTATCCAAAGAAAAGCAGAAATATCTGAACAAAACCAGCAGGTTTAGTGGATTAAGGAGACATTTTCGAGCCAAATGATCCGCCTTTGGAACGAATGGTATGTGTGGGTGGAGCAGGGCCTGAAATGATTGAACTCAATGTTGGGTACTGAAGATTGTATGGTCTCTCAGTAGGAAATGACGTGCTGCTCTTCCAACTCGCGCTGTGCTACGCGGGAGCTCTGCAGCAGACCAAACTGACATGGAGGCACGGGAACACAATGGGATGTTGCAGTGACAGGAACCTGGAAGCTCAGGGTCTTAGTTTGCTTGCCGATAGAATGTACGTGTACTCATGTTTGTCACCCGCTTTGTTTTCCTCTCCACAGTCTCGATGAGAACACATTCTGAGCAGGAAATGCAGTTTGCTAAATTGAGTGATGGGCAGATAAATCAGTGGAACCTTACACAGAAAGGGGAGACATCGTAAACGAGCAGCATTACACCTTCTGGGATTTCGTGTAATGGTGCCAAATGGGGAAGAGCTGGGGGTCAAGGAGGATTGGACGATGGTGTACAGAGAGCAATTCTCCTGCATAGTGCCGATATTCAGTGGTGTGGGCCAGTGGGGAAAGGGCAGTAGAATGTATATCTTCCTGAGCTACCTGCTATAAGTAAACACCTCACTCCGGAGCAAAATTATCAAATGATTTTCATTTTAACAACAGCACCAGGTGCAGCTTGAGAAGTTACGTGTTTGCACTTTCACTGTCACCCTGTCTCCCCGAGAGCAGTAGTGCTCCCCCACGCTGACTCAGACAGCACAGTTCTTCCTGTGACATGTCCCTTCGAGATTGGAAGGACAGATATCTATAATCCATACTTGGAACGGAGTATCTGTATTGCTCAATAACAATTGCTTAACTATCCTAACTCCTTTTCAAATTACTTGACCCACATCCCTGTATGTCTTGGCATCATAAATTCACATTTGAATACTTCGGAAAGTTATGTGGATTTCTGCCTCTCCGACCTTTGCATACACTGTGTTCCCCATTTCAACCACCCACTGTTTGAAAACGTTTTTCCACGCATTCACTCTAATCTTTCCGCCTCTGACCTTAAATCGATGGCCTCCCGTGATTGAAATCTCCATCAAAGCAAAACATGTATTTCAGTCTACGCTATTCATATCCCTCAGTACTTTGTACATCTTAATCATGCCCCTCTAAATCTCCTCTTCTCTAAGAAAAACAACTCCAGTTTGTCCAATCTCTCTTCTTCAGCCTGACAATATCCTGGCAAATCTCCCCTGCATTGTGGCCGCAGTAAGTTCGTTCGAATCCGAGTCACTGCATTTTATTCCTTGTGATTAATGCTGAAGAAACACAGAAAGGAATCAGTTGATTTTACATGAAGGCATTCTCTGAGATTATGTCTTTTTTCCATCAAACCCCTCTCTCTCTCGCACATCTCTGCGAGTCATATATCAGGATCCAGACTCACCATTCTCGGAGAATTCCCTCGAGCCCAATGAACAAGTGAAATAAATGATGGGAAAGTCGACAGAAACTGGTGTTTTTTGAATAAAGTTTATTTTCCTCAATGCTTCCCTGTGCCCTTTTCCTGAGCGGAATGTTTCAATAATCGCTGGTCCATGTCAGTAAAAGCTGCGCCATGAGGATTGAGCTCACAACTGCGGTATCGAAATGGATCAAATAGTTTCAACGTCCCGATGGTAAGATTTGGGCATGGTCACCCTGTGACAGTGAGCACAGCAACTCAGACTGAAGGAGGTGAATGTGAAAGTGATTGTAAGGGAAATGGGACGAGGACCTTAAAGGAGATATGTGATTGCGGGAGGTAGGGAATTCTCCGAGAATGGTGAGTCTGGATCCTGATATATGACTCGCAGAGGTGTGCGAGAGAGAGAGGGGTTTGATGGAAAAAAGACATAATCTCAGAGAATGCCTTCATGTAAAATCAACTGATTCCTTTCTGTGTTTCTTCAGCATTAATCACAAGGAATAAAATGCAGTGACTCGGATTCGAACGAATTTACTGCGGCCACAATGCAGAATATTTTAACGTTCAAACCACCACTGAGTCATGCAAAGGCCCGCGTTTAGAAACAGCAATAATTACAGTGACAGAGGATGCGTTAGGAAGAGAAGCAGCTACACAGCAGGAATATTAGTTGAGCAACTGCAGACATGTGGGAATTCAGAATTAGCTGAATCTTCAAATTCGATATCACCAGACTCTGTGGTGGTTTCATCGAATACTGCATGTTGAAGACTGAGTTTGATAGATTTCTCGAAAAAAAAGGTTCAGGGGATGGTGCAGGATATTGGTGCAATGTATGTTTCAATAACAATGCGTTATTAACTATGTGTTAATAACAGTTTCTTCACCAACTTCCACACACAAGGAAGTACACATTGCTGCAGTCAGGTACATCACTCCACTTTCTGGAACCAGAATCAGACAAACGTTGTGGCACAGCCGCGAATACCAAAGTTGAAGTGGCGGTGGAGAAAGTGAGGACTGCAGATGCTGGAGATCAGAGCTTAAAAATGTGTTGCTTGAAAAGCGCAGCAGGTCAGGCAGCATCCAAGCAGCAGGAGAAACGACTTTTCGGGCATAAGCCCTTCTTCAGGAATGAGAAGGATGTGCCAAGCAGGCTAAGAAAAAAGGTAGGGAGGAGGGACTTGGGGGAGAGGCGTTTGGGAATGTGATAGGTGGAAGGAGGTTAAGGTGAGGGTGATAGGCCGGAGTGTGTGTGGGGGCGGAGCGGTCAGGAAGAAGATTGCAGGTCAAGAAGGTGGTGCTGAGTCTGAGGGTTGGGACTGAGAAAAGGTGGGGGGAGGGAAAATGAGGAATCTGGAGGAATCTGCATTCATCCCTTGTGGTTGTAGGGTTCCTAGGCGGAAGGTGAGGCGCTCTTTTTCCAAGCATTGTGTTGCCATTGTCTGGCGATGGAGGAGGCCAAGGACCTGCATGTCCTTGGCGGAGTGGGAGGGGGAGTTAAAGTGTTCAGCCAGGGGGCAGTTGGGTTGGTTGGTGCGGGTGTCCCAGAGGTGTTCTCTGAACCGTTCTGCACGTAGGTGGCCTGTCTCCGCAATGTATAGGAGTCCACATCGGGTGCAGCGGATGCAGTAAATGATGTGTGTGGAGGTGCAGGTGAATTTCTGATGGAGAGAGAAGGATCCCTTGGGGCCTGAGGGAAATGAGGGGGAGGTGTAGGCGCAAGTTTTGCATTTCTTGCGGTTGCAGGGGAAGGTGCCGGGAGTGGAGGTTTGGTTGGTGGGGAGTGTGGAGTCGAAGAGGGAGTCGCGGAGGGAGTGGGCTTTTCGGAACGCTGATAGTGGTGGGGGGGAATATATCCTTGGTGGTGGGGTCTGTTTGGAGGTGGCAGAAATGACAAAGGATGATACGATGTATCTGGAGGTTGATGGGGTGGTAGGTGAGGACCAGTGGGGTTCTGTCCTGGTGGCGATTGGAGGGGCGGGGTTCAAGTGTGGAGGAACGGGAAGCGGAGGAGATGCGGTGGAGAGCATCGTCAACCACGTCTGAGGGAAAATTGCAGTCTTTGAAATGGAGGCCATCTGGGTTGTTCTTAGTTGGAATTGGTCCTCCTTGAGCAGATGCGGCAAAGGCGAATGAATTGGGAATATGGGATGGCGTTTTTACATGGGGCAGGGTGGGAGGAGATATAATCTAGGTAGCTGTGGGAGTCAGTCGATTTATAGTAAATGTCCGTGTTGAGTCGGTCGTCCGAGATAGAAATGGAGAGGTCTAGGAAGGGGAGGGAGGAGTCTGAGACGGTACAGGTAAATTTGAGGTCTAGGTGGAAGGTGTTAGTAAAGTGGATGAACTGTTCAACCTCCTTGTGGGAGCACGAGGCAGAGCTGATACAATCATCGATGTAGCGGAGGAAAAGGTGGGTGGTGGTGCCAGTGTAGCTGCGGAAGATGGACTGTTCCACTTATCCAACGAAGAGGCAGGCATAGCTGGGGCCCATGCGGGTGCCCATTGCTACTGCTTTGGTTTAGAGGACGTGGGAGGATTGGAAAGAGAAGTTGTTCAGCGTGAGGACCAGTTCAGTCAGTCGAAAGAAGGTGTCAGTGGAAGGGTACTGGTTAGTTCGACGGGAAAGGAAGAAGAGGAGGGCTTTGAGGCCTTCGTGATGGGGGATGGGTGTGTATAGGGACTGGAAGTGGCGGTGGACATGAGCACGTGAAGCTATTCTGTGGCACCAGTGACATGAATGGTAAAGGCCCGGTCATAGAGTCATAGAGTCATGGAGATGTATGGAAACACACTCTTCAGTCCAACCCGTCCATGCCGACCATATATCCCAACCCAATCTAGTTCCACCTGCCAGAACCCGGCCCATATCCCTCCAAACCCTTCCTATTCATATACCCATCCAAATGCCTTTGAAATGTTACAATTGTACTAGCCTCCACCACTTCCTCTGGCAGCTCATTCCATACATGCACCACCTTCTGTATGAAAACGTAGCCCCTAGGTCTTTTTTATATCTTTCCATTTTGAACCTAAACCCATGTCCTCGAGTTCTGGACTCTCCGACCCAAGGAAAAAGATTTTGTCTGTATATCCAAGCACATGAAATGCTGAGACAGTGAGTGCTTCTGTTCAAAGGGTGGAAGGAATATTGATCTCAATTTATTACATTATTAAGATTGAGCAGCAGCATTAACCCACACTGAGAATTGTCTCAGAGGAAGCGCGCTGGAGCCTTAAGTGAGAGGTCGACGTATTGAAAGCATTCTAAGAGATTTTCCTTAACAAAGCGATATTTTGTTGCTTTGACAGTAAGAACTGCTTTTGCTTACATCGTCTCCACATCATCTCTCGCTCCAGTAAACACTCCAATCCAGCGTACATTGCTTCCATTCCAACACAGAAACGCGTCCTTTTCTCTCTCGTTCTGGGATAATCTGAATTGACAATGTCATTCTTTGAATGGAGAAATGTAGCAGGGAGTTGTTAGTGCAGCGGCGATCTATTGGGCTAGTAATCTTTGGAGACTGGAACGTGACAGCTGCTGTTCGTTAAATTCGATCAATAAAATCTGAAAAACAAACTCAATCTCAGGAACAGAGACAATAATTTTATGTTACTGAAAACTCATTCATTCATGTCCCTTCGAAAGGAGAATCTGCCGACCGTAACGAGTCCTGTCAACATGTGACTCCAGACCCACAACCATGTGGTTCCCCCATGAATGCCCTCTGACTCAGTTCAAGGTGAATTAAGAATGAACAACAAATGGTCTTCAGACCAATGATAGCCACATTCCATGGGAGAATAAGGAATAATAAAAATACATGAACAGGTCATTCACCACTCCGATATGTGAGAAGTGATCACTCAGGAGACCAACTGACAGAGTCACCAGCAAGTTAACAAATGACAGCAGGAGTTCGATTTTGCCGTTATTGAATCTGTTAATCTTAACCAGCAATGAACCATGTGTGGATGCCTGTTTCCAGTAGAATTCCATTGTTTTCTGATGTAGACCAATGATTTAGACTTAGTTGTAGAAGCCATGATTTACAAGTTTGTTGATGATTCAACAATTGGTCGTGTAGTTGACGATGGTGAGGAATGCCAGGGACTGCAGGGATGCATCAATCAGGTGGAAAGGTAAAATGCTGAATGGAATTGAATCCAGACCAAAGAGTATTAATGGATTTTTGGAGAAGAAACAATAACAGTGAGTATTCTGTGTGGTGTAGACGTAAAAAGAGATCTTGGAGTGGACATTCACGATCGCTGAAGATCAATGGACAGGGGGGTCAGTTGGACAGAAGTGCGTAGTGTAGATCCTGGAGATCAGAATCAAGATTAGAGTGGTTCTGAAGAAGCACAGCAGGTCAGGCAGCATCCGAGTTGCAAAAAGAAATCATGTTTCGGGCAAAAGCCCTTCATCAGCACTATAATTGGGAGCCTCAAGGGTGGAGAGATAAACGGGACAGCTGGGTCTGGGAAGAATTGAGCTGACAGTGCTGCAGCTGGATGGAGGTGGGGTTAAAGATGATAGATCGGAGGTGAGGGTGGAGCGGATAGGTGGGAAGGAAGGTAGACAGGTGGGACATGTCAGTAGGATGGTGCCAAGCTAGAAGGCTAGAACTCGGCGTAGGCGGGCGTGGGGAGAAGCGTAATCTGGTGAATACCACATTGATGCCCTGGGGTTGAAGGTCACGATGTGGAAGGTGAGGTGTCGAATGATGAGGGAATGGCGGTGGAGGAGGCCCAGGACCTGCATGTTTTCGGGAGAGTGGGTGGGGATGTAGTTGATGTGTTTCGCCATGGGGCGTTGGGGTTGAATGTTGCGAATGTCCTGGAAATGTTCTCTGAAGCGCTCTGCGAGAAGGTGTCCGATGGTCCCAATGTAGAGGAGACTGCATTGGGAGGAAAGGATGCAATAAATGACGTGTGTGGAATTGCAGATGCACATTTGATGAATGTGGATGGCTCCATTGGAGCCTTGGAGGGGGAAGATGTGGGTGCAGGTTTAGCAATTCCTGCGCTGGCGGGGAAGGTGCCAGGAGGGGAGGGTGGGTCATTGGAGGGCGAGGACTTGACAAGGTAGTCGTGGAGGAAACAGTCTTTGTGAAAAGTGGATAGTGGTGCGGAGGGAAATATATCCCTCGAGGTCAGTGTTGGTGACATTTTTTTACAACGCCACTGAGTCCCACAGCTATCTGGATCCCACCTTACTTCTTGCGCAAGTGTTATCCTGCATTCCCAATTCCTCCACCTCAAACGCATCTGCTCCCAAAGGACCAGTTCCACGACAGAACACAGCAGATGTCCTTCTTATTTAAAGACCGGAACTTCCCATCCTTTGTGGTTGAAGATGCCCTCCAACGCATCTCATCCATGTCCCGTTCCTCCGCCTACAAAGCCCACACCTCCAACCGCAACAAGGTTCTCATCTTCTATCACACCAACCTCCACATAAATCACATCATCCGCTGACAGTTTCGCCACCTCAAAACGGACCGCACCACTATCCACTTTGTGCCAAGACCATTCGCTCCGTGACTGCCTAGTCAAGTCCACACCCTCCAATGACGAAGCCTTTCCTCTTGGAACCGTCCCCTGTCATTGCAGGAACTGCAAAACCTGCGCTCACATGTACCCCCTCAACTCCGTCCAAGGCTCCAAAGGAGGCTTCCACATCCATAAAAGGTTCACCTGCACTTCCACACATGTCATTTATTGTATCCGTTGCTCCCAATGGGGCCTCCTCTAAACTGGGGAGACTGGATGTCTTCTCGCAGAGCACTTCAGAAAATAGCTCCAGGACACCCGCAAGAATCAACCCCAGCGCGCCTTGACCAAACATTTCAACTCCCCCTCCCACACACCCGAGGACATGCAGGTCCTGGGCCTCCGCCATCGCCTCTGCCTCACCACCCGAGGCCTGGAGGAAGAAAGCCTCATTTTCCGCCTTGCGACCCTTCAACGCCATGGCATCAATTTAGACTTCAACAGTTTCCTCATTTCCCCTCTCTCTAACTTTCCCTAGTTGCAACTTCTCGCTCAACGCCGTCCTCCTGACCTGTCCCACCTATGCATTCTCATTCCCACCTATCCACTCCACCTTATTCTCTGACATATCACGTTCACCCCCCACCTCCATCCACTTACTGCGCTCTCAGCTACCTTCTCCCAAGCCCCAACCCCTCCCATTTATCTCTACATCCCATATGCTCGCAGTCTCATTTCAGATAAAGGGCTTTTGCCCGAAACGTTCATTTTTCTGCTCCTCAGATGCTGCTGGACATGCTGTGCTTCAACATCACTCTAATCTTGAGGGGAATCAGTTGATTGAGAGGGTATTCGGATATTTTCTATTATTGAACACAGGCTGTGGATGATAGTAAAAATTTAGCAACCAATAGTTTAGGGAACAGCTAAAGGACTCAGCACGAGTCTGGTCAACGCATAAAGCAACAGCTTTTTTTATAAATTGTAAGATAAAAGATGAATAGCTGAAATATGCAATGTTGCCCATCAAGACCGTTTCACCATTCAATCAGTTTATCACTGATTCCTTAGGGTGCTATGTGCCTTCGAGGGTAACTTGCAAATGGTGACGTTTCGTTGCATCTTCCAACATTGTCCTTATAGTCAGTGCAGCTGTAAACGGGCGGCTGTGGCTTGCTTCTGTCGTGTAGTGGTCATCACGTTCGCCTCATAAGCCACAACTCTCCCAGTTCAGAACTGGGCAGAAACTGCTATGTTCTTCAACTGCAGCCTTTCACATGGATAAAAACGGAGCTTCCTTGCTTGCTTTCCCATCTGCAAACCAGCCTTCGAATTTGCTTGAATAAATCTGCTCTCATAATAAAATGTAATGCAACTCCATTTAATTACTGTGCAAAGCATTGTAAAGTTTTTCTCCAACTGGTTCTGATCATATGCCATTCTGTTTGAGAGTGTAGTTATCGAGTTCTGATCCTTCCACGAAAAGCAGTACCGGATTTGCATTGCTTGCGCAGGCGGCCCGTTTCCAAGACAGGGAAGAAGCTGATCCGCTGGTGTCACAGCGCACCACGGATTCCTGAACTCGTCTGTCTGTCAAATGTACCCCCAAAGTCGTCTATGAAGGACATCATTTGGAAGCTGTCTGTCGTTATTCAATGTGCGAGACTTGTCACCAGAGGTCCTGAATCATGTTTTGGAGCAGTTCGCACGTTAGTGGCTCATTCAGTTAGCAACAGCAATGAAAGAAATTACACTCTCAGAGGAACCTCTGGACCTGTGCTTTCATAGCGTCGCTAGTATTAAGGTGCGCCCCGAGATCTAAGCCACGTTGGAACTGAAATGGAGGAATCGACAGAGAGGCTACAGAATGACATCGCATCCATTTGGTTTTCTTTAAATCACTGACGAGCAGGAAATGTAAACGGGGAGGGCGAGTGGGGAAGTGAGGCAGTTGCAGCTCTGGTGAAATTCCTTCTTTGTGATTCACTCAGCAACCAGAGACGTGTGAAGGTGACTCAGGCGTGAGAGCTCTTCACATCGAGAACAAAAAGCACTCAAGGGCAGTTAGCACCCCTTCCGGAAAGCGGTGTGGGGTGAGCTAATTACCTTTTAACTTCTGTTACTATGTTCAGAAAATGCCTTTTAGATTGATGTGAACAGAAACTGCATTTCTAATAAGCACTGTGGAATTTAGCAAAATTTATTGAGTCGCTTCTCGTCGACTCAGTTGGTATCCATGTGGCTCATATCCAGGTGTGAACATCTCTGCAGCAAATTGCACGGTTAAGGCAAAAGGCAAGGAAAGTGGCATCTCGAACTGGCTCCGAGGTCAGAGCATCCTCACAATGTGATCTGTTGTTCTCAGATTGTAATGCTACCTCCGGTTTTGGGTGGAGAACATTCTTTGGGACTCTTACTCTGCAAAAAAGACACAGTGACTGAAACGATGCTACGTGGTATGATGTGGAACACGGCCTGCTCAGCTTTGTGCATTTTCCCTGTAGTCCGGTGTGTTTCATGTTCCGTGTAAACGTGAATGTTGTCCTGTTTCGATCAAAGGGTGAAATCATTGATGAAACTTTATTGCTGGAACAGCACAGCAGGTCAGGCAGCATCTAGGGAACAGAAGATTCGACGTTTCGGGCACATGCCCTTCTTCAGGAATGAGCAGAGAGTGTTCAGCAGGAGAAGATAAAAGGTAGGGAGGAGGGACTTGGAGGAGGGGCGTTGGAAATGTGATAGGTGGAAATAGGTCAAGGTGAGGGTGATAGGTCGGAGTAGGGTGGAGGTGGAGAGGTCAAGAAGAAGACTGCAGGTCAGGAAGGCGGTGCCGGGCTGGAGGGATTCGGCTGAGACAAGGTGGGGGGAGGGGGGATGAAGAAACTGGTGAAGTCCAAGTTCATCCCCTGTGGTTGGAGGGTTCCCAGTCGGAAGATAAGACGCTCCTCCTCCGACCGTTCCGTTGTTGTGGTTTGGCGGTGGATGAGTCCAATGACCTGCATATCCTCGGTGGATTGGGAGGGGGAGTTGAAATGCAGTGCTACAGGGTGATTGGGTTGGTTCGTCCGGGTGGCCCAGAGGTGCTCTCTGAATCGCTCCGCAAGTAGGCGGCCTGTCTCCCCAATACAGAGGAGGCTACACCGGCTGCAGCGGATGCAGTAGATAATGTGGGTGGAGGTGCAGGTGAATCTGTGGCAGATATGGAAGTTTCCTTTGGGGCCTTGGAGAGAAGTGAGGGGGGAGGTGTGGGCGCAAGTGTTGCACCTCCTGCGGTTGCAAGGGAAGGTGCCGGGAGTGGAGGTTGGGTTGGTGGGGGGTATGGATCTGACAAGGGAGTCGCGGAGGGAGTGGTCTCTACGGAAAGCTGATAGAGGAGGGGAGGGAAATATATCCTTGGTGATGGGGTCCGTTTGGAGGTGGCGGAAGTGACGGCGGATGATGCGCTGTACATGGAGATTGGTGGGGTGGTAGGTGAGGACCAGTGGGGTTCTGTCCTGGTGGCGGTTGGAGGGGCGGGGCTCAAGGGCGGAGGAGCGGGAAGTGGAGGAGATGCAGTGGAGGGCATCGTCGATCACGTCGGGGGGGAAATTGCGGTCCTTGAAGAAGGAGGCCGTCTGTGTTGTGCGTATTTTGAACTGGTCCTCCTGGGAGCAGATGCGGCGGAGACGAAGGAATTGGGAGAAAGGGATGGCGTTTTTACAGGGGGCGGGGTGGGAGGAGGTGTAGTCCAGGTAGCTGTGGGAGTCGGTCGGTTTGTAGTAGATGTCCGTGTTGATTCGGTCGTCTGAGATAGAAACAGAAAGGTCTAGGAAGGGGAGGGAGGAGTCCGAGACTGTCCAGGTGAATTTGAGGTCGGGGTGGAAGGTGTTAGTATAGTGGATGAACTGTTCAACCTCCTCGTGGGAGCACGAGGTAGCGCCGATACAGTCATCAATGTAGCGGAGGAAAAGATGGGGGGTGGGGCCAGTGTAGTTGCGGAAGATGGATTGTTCCACATACCCTACGAAGAGGCAGGCATAGCTGGGGCCCATGCGGGTGCCCATGGCTACTCCTTTTGTTTGGAGAAAGTGGGAGGATTGGAAAGAAAAGTTGTTCAGGGTGAGGACCAGTTCAGTCAGTCGAAGGAGGGTGTCGGTGGAAGGGTACTGGGTGGTACGGCGGGAAAGGAAGAAGCGGAGTGCTTTGAGTCCTTCGTGATGGGGGATGGAGGTGTACAGGGACTGGATGTCCATGGTGAAGATGAGGCGTTGGGGACCGGGGAAGCGGAAATCCTGGAGGAGGTGGAGGGCGTGGGTGGTGTCACGGACGTAGGTGGGGAGTACTTGGACTAATGGGGACAGGACCGTGTCGAGGTAGGAGGAGATGAGTTCGGTGGGGCAGGAGCAGGCTGAGACGATGGGTCGTCCGGGGCAGTCAGGTTTGTGGATTTTGGGCAGGAGGTAGAAACGGGCGGTTCGGGGTTGTGGTACTATGAGGTTGGAGGCGGTGGATGGGAGGTCCCCTGAGGTGATGAGGTTATGGATGGTCTGGGAGATGATGGTTTGGTGGTGGGTGGTGGGGTCATGGTCATGGGGCAGTAGGAGGAGGTATCTGCGAGCTGGCGTTTGGCCTCAGCGGTGTAGAGGTCGGTGCGCCAAACTACTACTGCGCCTCCCTTGTCAGCTGGTTTGATGGTGAGGTTGGGGTTGGAACGGAGGGAATGGAGGGCTGTGCGTTCCGAGGGTGAGAGGTTGGAGTGGGTGGGAGGGGTGTGGGAGTTCAGGTGGCGGTTAATATCACGGCGGCAGTTTGCAAAAAAGAGGTCGAGGGCAGGTAGGAGGCCAGCACGGGGTGTCCAGGTGGACGGGGTGTGTTGGAGGTTGGAGAAGGGGTCGTCAGAGGGTGGGTGAGGGTCTTGATTGAAAAAGAAGGCACGGAGGCGAAGGCGGCGGAAGAATCGTTCAATGTCACTCCGTGTATTGAATTCATTGACCCGAGAACGTGTGGGAACGAAGGTGAGACCCCTCCTGAGGACTGATCTCTCATCCTCAGAGAGGGGCAGGTCCGGAGGGATGGTGAACACACGGCAGGGCGGGGAGCTAGGACCTGGTGTGGGACTGGAGCTGGATGTGGGGGCGGGGTTAGGCCTGGGGGCGGGGACAGAGGTCGGCGGGGGGGCGGGGTTAGGCGCGGTGACGGGACTCGGCCGGGGGGCGGGGTTAGGCGCGGTGACGGAACTGGGCCGGGGGGCGGGGTTAGGCGCGGTGACGGAACTCGGCCGGGGGGTGGGGTTAGGCGCGGTGACGGACCTCGGCCGGGAGGCGGGGTTAGGCGCGGTGACGGAACTGGGCCGGGGGGCGGGGTTAGGCGCGGTGACGGAACTGGGCCGGGGGGCGGGGTTAGGCGCGGTGAAATCATTGAACAAAGCAAGAATCGAAATTGCAGTAATGTCAAACAGCCCATGGTAATTTGACCAAATCATAACAGATCGTATGTTCTCACGCACTCACAGATGCATTTGTAGCGAAAAAGATTCTGTGAAGATAGACTCAGCTTACCATTGATAGTTGTCTTGATTGATGGGCTATCATTATCTGCTGCGAAATTGATATTGTCGACGGGCATATTCCAGCAGTTGTGCGAGTCGGAGAGGGATCATGGAACCCTTTTCACGTGGCTTTGCATCTGTTGTTATGCAGGAGCACAATTGGAAGTGCAAGAAAATGGGGACGGGCGGCTGTCTGGTAGTGTGGCCAGTCTCGACAGAGGCATGGGTTCGAATCCCACCGCTGCCATTTCTGCTGATCGTTTTCAACGACGCAGCTTGTTAAAATTATGTTTCGACTCCTGCTGCATTTCTGTTGAAAACCGAAAAAAAATGGGTTTGCTTCCCGTGCAATTAACTGTGTTGTGTGAAAGTGGCGACTTTTCCGGTGTCTGTGCTGTCATGATCGTGTTCGCCTCCCGCGTGGAAAATCGCAAACAGCTCTGCTGTCCTCGACAAGTTGAGCGTTTACTGGAACCGAATGGCGACTGTTATTTCATTGCTGTTGTGAAACAACGTCCTGTGGTGGCACGACTCGTCGTTATTTTGTTTTCTGGCCAATGGGAAAATCGTTCCAATGAATTGCGATGTCACATGTTATTGAATTTCTCCCATTTCCTTTATTTCCGTCCTGGCGACATCGGAAGGGAAAAGTAATCTAATCGAGACTGTGATTGGTGAAATTCACTTTTTGATGGCCCATTCTTATTGTGTTCTTTCTTTCTCTCTTTTCAGCATTGTCTGGGAAGTGGTTGTGCACTCAGGCTCCAGTATGTTTAAAAGAGCAGTTTGGAATTGCCCTGTTGTTAGTTGTGAGATTACTTTATGGCCATGCCCCCGGCCTGTCTCACATTTAGCATTCATGCTCGCTGTGTCTGAAAATGCATTTGGTTTGCCAGTTTTGTTTGTGTTCCGTGTTAAATGCTTTCTGTTTTGCAATTCGCTCAATACATTACGAATTAATAGGGTTTCTGAGGTAACTTCCAGCTGCAAAAATCCTCAACTGAGAATCTGGGAAAATTTCCCGGAGTCCGGTCAATCGGAGCAAAAGTAAGGAAGTCGTTCGTTTCTGCAGTGTTTCACAATGCTACCTTTCCCGTGAGCAGTCGAACAGACTAAATGATTGTGCCACAGACTGCGACGGCGAGCTCCGCTAAAAAGTAATCCTTTACAGCCGGTGTAAGCAACACAATGTTATTGGTGCACACCGCGTGGAAACAGATACTTCGGTGTATCTCGTCCATGCTCACCACATAGCCAAATTTAAACAAGTCCCATAAAACAACGAGCTATTGGAAACAGAAAGGTGAAAGGAAAAAGGGCTTCAACTTTCAGTGCTGGATGCCACTGAGCCTTAGCAGAGGCGACTGCGCCTTGTTTCTGTAGTGTCGTGGTCATCACGTTCGCCTTACCCGCGCAAAGTCCCCAGTTCGAAACTGGGCAGAAACTGCTTTGTTCTTCAACTGCCGCATTTTACATGGACAAGAACGGAGTTTCCTTGCTTGCTTTCCCATCTGCAAACTGCCTTCGAATTTGCTTGAACAAATGTGCTCTCGTAGTGAAATGTAATACAACTCCATTTAATTACTGTGTAAAGTATTCTAAAGTTTTTCTCCAACCTAGTTCTGATCATATGCCATCCTGTTTGAGAGTGTAGTTACCGCCTTCTGATCCTTCCACGAAAAGCAGTACCACATTTGCATTCCTTGCGCAGGCGGCCCGTTTCCAAGACAGGGAAGAAGCTGATCCGCTGGTGTCACAGCGCACCACGGATTCCTGAACTAGTCTGTCTGTCAAATGTACCCCCAAAGTCGTCTATGAAGGGCATCATTTGGAACACACCATGCGAGACTCCCGATCCGGCTTGCAAAGGATACTATCTGTCCCCCTAATTATAGAATCCCCTATAACCACTACTTGTCTATTAGCTCCCCCTCGAGAATGGCCTTCTGCACCATGGTGCCTTGGTCAGTTGGCTCATCCTGTCCAGAGCCCTTTTCCTCATCCGAACAGGGAGCAAGAATCTCGTACCTGTTGGACAAGGTCAAGGGCTGAGGCTCCTCCACTCCTGAACTCCGGTGAACTTGATGAACTTCTGCCCAATAATCATCTCCTTGAGTATGTGATAGTCTCTACTTCCTCATTTGGACATAAGTTTCAGTGTAATAACACTCAGGGATGCATTCAAAATTCCTAACGCATATGCTTTTTGATAAAATTCCTTTAACTTTTATCTTTCTGCTGTAACTCAATTAGTTTAAAGGAACTAAAATATTTGTATGATGCCCTGTTTGCTCAATCGTTTTTTTCACAACGATATGATGGAACAAAGTCTCTGTAAATGCCACTTCAGCTTACTTATCTTTACATTTTTGATATCTCCTGTTTCAACTGGTCACATTGGGGCTTCGTTACCCACACTCAGGATACTTCCAGGATAAGACTCCTGCAGTTCTTCAGTTGCCTACGACTCCACTGGCTTTTCAACCAGAGTTAGCAGCAGTTCAACCGGTGAATCAGCTGTACTTTTTGCAAGGATAGATTGTATTCCTGGAGCTGAGAGTTTGTCCAGTGCTCCTTCCACAATTTCTCCACACATTTCTGGACATTCTTTCCTCGCTTTACATCATTATGCACTTTTTGACTCAAGGTGAATTCTCTTTAGCAGTACCTTTTCTGGAAATAGTCCTTCTGGAGTATATATCTCCTGATCTTTCAGCATCACAGACTAAGAGGGTCCTGTGTCCCTTAATACTGCATCCTCTTTACATGCTCTATGTCTGTAACCTTTCCCTTTGCAGGTATATTTTCTAAGCACATCTGCCACTTTCTCTTTAACAAACCTCTGATCAGATTTTACACTCTGATGCAGCTTTCTAGCTTCCACTCTGCTTTCTGTTACCACCCCAACAAGACTTCCAAGCTTATCCTCTTTTCCTGCATCTCTATTTTTTTCCTGAACCCTCCAATGCAGTGATTTCATGTGCCCTAATTTATTGCAATGAAAGCACTGGTCCTTTCAAAATTCTTTGTTTCCTTCAAGTGTTTACCTTTTAGCCTGTGCGAAATTATCCTTATGACCTTCTTCGAGATCTACGTTTCCCTCCCACGTTAGGATGCTCTTTGCCCCAGTTTCTATCCCTCATGGACTGAAATTGATTCCAAATGCCAAACCATGTTTTATGGACCAATTCATAATCATCCGCCACTTCAGCTGCCAGCCTTGCCGTTTTAACCTCGACTCTTCCGAATGTTTGCACTATGTCAGGCAGTGAATCTTTGAACTCGTCCAAAGTAATTGTCTCTCTTACAGCATTGTAAAGCTCTTTTCCAGCTATCAAAGTTACTTTGTTTGATCCTTTCAAACTCAATATATGCTTGATCAGGATCCCTCCTTGTATTCCTGAAATGTTGTCTGTCGGATTCTGGCACAAACTCATATGCACTTTTTTTTAACCTCTTCATACACCCCAGATCCCTCATCTGTTAGTGTTGCATTGCGAATACTTGCCGAACTCAACCTACAAGTTTTGTTTGGATCAACAAAACCCACATTGTCACTGGCCAGTGCAATTGTTTAGCCTCTTTTTCAAATGAAATGGAAAAGGTTTCCATATCCTACTCATCAAACTTAGGCAAGGACTGGATATATATATCAGGCTTTTTACTACCATGGTTTTGTTCATCCTCACTCTGTCCTTCACTAAGCTCACCATCAGCCTTCATCCCCATCCTTTTAAGCTGACTTTCCATCCTAAGTGTCCATCTCTGAAGCACAAACCCTCTGTACTTTTCTTTCTCTCCTGCTAAGGACATTCATTGTTTTTGCTTTCCTCTGATAAAGCTATTCATTCTCTTTCTTTCTCTTCTGATTTTAGCCGTACCTTAAACTGCTTCATTTACCGTTTAACTCAAGCTGCGCCATTTAAATAGATGTTTGCTCATCTCTACAGATCCTGATGGAGTTTCCAGCAAATTGGAATGCTAAGATGCTGCTGCAATCATCTCATCTTTCCTCACGTTAGGGGTTAGCTTCAACACACGCTTTTCTACTAATTCCCACAACTTGGACTTATGTGCATTTTGTTAAAAACCCCAAGGTCACATTTTCAACCTCCAAAACATCCTTGATTCTTGCAAGAGCCATTGCTGCCTAAAGCTCTGTGTCCCCATCAAATCAACACACGGAATAGGAGACACTAATACTTGCCACTCGCTGCCTAAATCCCGCAAATGGCCTCAATTCTGTTATGGAACAGGCCCGACCCTACAGAACATTTTAAGCAACTAGCCCAGACCGTAACTTTGTTATTTCTTAAAAGTCATTGTAGAATGGATCTTTCTTGAGTGAATTAGCTGGTCAGATTGCCGGGTTTTAAACAAATAGCATTTATTTACCAAATTACCGAATGAAACATAAGAAACTCGAAATAGAATACCTGAATAACTGATCCTATATAAACCCAACAGGCTATCCAGACTTTTGGATCCTGTTCCAAATACTTGCAACAATCCAAATAAGCAAACCCCTTAGCACCAAGAGTAAAACTGACACAAAGGCTGACAGGTTATAAGGTCAGAAGGGCAGATGGATGGGGAGAGCGTCCAGTTCCAACAGTGACCCTGACTTAACTAACTCCAGAACCGATCAGACTCGTCCAATTAGAGAGTTGGCCACGTCCTCTTGATTATACAAGTTTCCTATTAAAGACGAGAAAGCCTTCTTGCTGAGGCATTACCTGTTAGATATAAACAAAATGATCCCAATGAAACTTTCAAAGTTCAGACATATTGGGATCTTGGTTCATTTAGACCGTCTTAAAAAAATTAAAGTCGACATAACCTTGTAAAACGACAGGTTTTGTGACAATATGCCACATATGGCTTTGGACTGAATTCAATACATGCAAATCTTACTGCTTTGAAGCCAATAAAGTGTATTCAAGTGTTTGTGAGTTTATATAAAACAAAGCTGAATCAAATTATGTGTTGAAGGTTCAACATTGTTTTATTAGATCAAAGAGAAGAATGTCCAGGCAGATCCACACTTCCTGTGTATGGTCAGGAAAAATATACCCAGTGAGAATCTATTGGCTGGCGTCTGGTCTAGTTGAGGAGAGGTCAGCACTTTCACTACATCTAGATTTTGTATTTTGTGGGTGGCTGTGTTGCGGGGGGGGGGGGGGGGGGGGGGCGGGGCGGTGTTCATGTGGTTGCAGCATTGCAAACGGACAATACAGCGGAATCATCTAGCCTGTGATAAGGAAACATCCATCATCTCCCTCACAACTAACTTCACGAGAACAATTGGTGATGGGAGATGTGATCAATAGTCAGCAATATCAACATTCGATCAAATCCAGTTATTATTTATACCATACTGAAAGGGGTTAACTGGATTTGTTTGCTCAGTGAATGTTATTGATGTCAGTCTCCATGGATCCTAATGATGTCGCTGGATGGTTTCCCTCTTCTATTAGTAAGGAGCTTCTTGCAATAATTTATCCCATTGTATCAGCAGATACATCACCTTCAACGCTAACAGGAATCAGCAGTTGCAGAAACAGGGAGAGGAGAGGTCAGAATCTGAGAGTAGACTGGAATGTTCTAACAATGGATCAGAATCTGAGAACAGTAGACTGGAATGTTCCAACAATGGTTCAGAATCTGAGAACCCTACGATGGAAGGCTGCAACACTGGACAGGAGTATATCCTCTGGTCTTTTAATTGTTTCCAGGTTTTGGGACATATTACCATTCCGGATATACGGTGTACTGCTGATTATCCAGGCTGGTTACTATCCCATGCTTGCTATTGTTGGTGTTCCTGGTAAGTCTCCCCTTCTCTATCTATTTATCAATCCCATAAGCCATGGTGAACTTCAGTGCTATTTCTGTTAACTATATTTGGCAAAGTTGGAAACTACTATCTTCACTTTCAAATGCAAGTCCATTCATTACCACAAATTTCAAAAACGCCCACACCCCGCCCTTACACACATCTGAGGACAAGACTGTTCAAAATCCGGAAATATCTATTTGCCCTGAATTGATTTATGTATTCACATTCTCTCCATCATCAAACAGACCCACCACCAGCTCCATGATATCCCCATTCCACAGCTTGACGTTTGTGCAGTTGCTAAATACACCATTATACATGCCTTAGAAAATTTCAGACTTCATGATTCCAGCTCTCTTCTAATCACACTTTCCATTACAATGTTTCCATCATGACCTTGTTCTTGTCTCTAAAGTAATTACATGTCAGGTACACTGTGTCAGAATAGTAATGTCGCTGGCCACGTCATTCAGTGGTCCAGGTTATACACTAAAGACATTGTCTCAAATCCTATCTCAGATGATGAGAGAACTTAAACTCAAATGATAGGAACTCGAAATAAAAGCGAACGTCACTAATATAACTCCACTAGCATTTTGTTGATAAGTTAATCTATTTCACTGATGTCCTTTGGTAAAGAAATCTAACATTATTACCTGGTCTGGATAAAGACGACGTCAGGTCCACAGCAATGTGCTTTGCTTTATACTGCTTTAAGGAGTGGCCTCACATTAAAGGGCATTTAGTGAGGTCAACAAACGGTGCCCTTAACAGCGATGCAGACATCCTATCTAATGACAACACTAAACGTTGGGAAAAAAAGAATGATGCGCGAGATCAGGAGAATGAGGAAGTGCCAGAGAAACTGAGCAGATTTGGCAGCGTCGGATGGAGAGAAAAATAGAATTGACATTTCGAGTCCAATGACCATCCATCAGAACTGCACACAACTGGGAAATAGTGTGATTGATGTTGGTGACAGGGATGTATGTTGTGAAGGGGAGAACGAGGAATTTGAACAGAAAGAGAAAGAGAGAGAGAGAGAGAAAGGAGCAAATAGAGGGATTGTTGATGACCAGATGGAATGGAAATATAAATCAACATTAATCTTATTTATTTTTCTCCTGTTGCCATATTAACGAAAATCCTATCCATGTAAGGTATACATCCAAGTCACGGTTTGAAGTGAGTTATGTCCCCTTGTCTTTCTTTCCTAAAGGTAATCATCTTTTTAAAAAATCATTAATGGGATTTTGGGACAGCATGCAATGCCCTTTCCACGTTGTCCTTGAGAAGCTGTTGGTGAGCTGCCTTCCTGACCACTGCAGTCAGTGGGCTGTAAGCATTCAATGCTTAGTTCCGTCTGGTTTAGTTTCTTTGAGAATTTATAGTGAGTGATATAACTGAGTGGTTGGGCTTGAAAATTCAAACGGTAGCCGAGAGTTAACAACATTGCTATGGGTCTAGAGTCACATGTAAGCCCGATCAGGTTAAGATGATAGATCTCATTCCTTGAAGGGCATCAGTGTGCCAGGTAGATTTTTCTGACAATCGTTTCATTGTTTATTAATTCGTGATATATTATTGAACTCAAATTCCGATATTTGCTGCGTTGGGAATTGAATGTGTGCTCTGGGTCATTACTTGGGCCGCTGCATTAATAATCCGGAGATAATACAGCTAGGCCATCACCTCCTCAGCGTCTCCACAAATCTACAATGGCAGTAGTGATGTTGCTGATGGCGTGGCTGTGCTGGAAGTATAACGTTTTGCAGAGCAAAGAAATTACTTGGTAAAACATACCAACCTTCTCATTTTGTATTTATGAGAAGGTGAGATGATGGGAAGTGCTCTTTGTGAAAAGGAGCCGAATGTCCTTGGTCATGAGTCACTGACAGAATTCATACAGAGCAGCAAGTAATCAGCACATTATATTTTATAATGTCCTTCATTGAAAAATGATTCAAATATAAGCGTGAAGACACCTCCCTGCAGTTGTAGACAGATATTGAGACAGCACGTGGGGCACTGTGAACAGATTATCTCTCCATTATAAGGAATGATCCTCTTGTCTCAGTGAGATACTGTTAAGGAGTTTGACCAGACTAATCTCTGCAGTGATGGTACCATGAGGAGAGTGTGAAGGAAATTAGTGTTTAATCTGTAATGCTGCAAAAGATTAAAAAGTGATTGCAATAAAACTTGAGTGTTTTGAACCAGGACTCATTATTCACAAAACAAAACAACGATATCGTGAAATATAACGTGTTTTCCTGCAGTATATGTTTTCATATGTGTACAAATACGTTGATAGGAAAGGTTAAGCAGGATATGGGCCAAGTGCAGGGAAATGGAATTAACATGAATGGACATTTTGGTTGGCATAGTCCGATTTAGGCTAAAGAGACTTTCTCCCTGCTGTTAAACTCTATGACTCTCTGAGAGTTTACACTCTCTGTGGAGACCCCATGTTGATTGTGAGAGAGCTACAGATTCTGAATGAACTCTCACCATCTCAACGTACAGCTGGAGTGAGACACTCCACTAAGCATGATGTTGTTCACAAACATGTCAGCAGATACACTCTGATAGAGTTGGCTATTCCTCAAAGTTTCTGATCTCCATGCAGAAGACGAGCCTGTCTTCTCGGAGATGGCAGATGCCTTTTTATGACTTGGGGAAAGCCATCTGGTGTGCTCCTCTCCATCAGCAAATCACATTAATGTAACACGTGTAAGCATTAGCAATGGTGCCAGGAGGAACAACTTGGGCCAGTCTGTCTGTGCAGTCTCTGCTTCATCGGTTTGTCGTGTTGCAGCATCACTGACATCCTCCTATTTCATTGAACAGTTTGGAGGGGCTGAATGGTCTCTTCTTTTCACGTGTCAGTGTCTCGAGGGGTTGTATGTCCTCCTCTTCATCCCAGGGAAGAGGTTCACTATTGGGTGACACATGGTAGCTACTAACCAGCGTGTTTTGCCGACTAGACTCCTTATCATCCTGTGTAATAATAGACAAACAGGAGGCTGGAAGAACACAACAAACCAGGCAGCATCAGGAGGTGGAGAAGTCAATATTTACGGTATAACTGCTCTTCAGAATTGGGGGTGGTCGTAGGGGAGCTGCAGATAAAGAGAGAAGGAAATGGTCGGGGCTGGGGAGAGCAGTGGAAGAGGAATTTAAATGGATGGTGACTGGGAGCTCACATCTGTCCCATTGGGCTCGGCTGTGTTGATTGGGAAAATGCGCCCTTAGTTTATGTTTGGTCTCTCCAGTGTAGGGAAGACCACATCGGAAGCACCTGATGCAGTACACTAGGATTGAAGGGAGGCAGGTGAATCTCTGTTTCACCTGGAAGTTCTGTTTGGGGCGCTGGATGGAGGTGAGGTCGATTGTGTGCCAGCAGTTGATGCATCTTTTCCGCTTGTAGGGGCGGTTGTCAGTGCGGATTGGAGGGTTTGTTGGGGAGTGTGGCACGAACCAAAGATTAGCAAAGGGAATGGTCCTTGTGGAAGATGTGCCAGCTCTTGGGATCCAACGTAGTTTAGTGTATCTGGTGCTCCCGATGTGGTCTTCTCTACATCGGCGATCCCAAATGTAAACTAAGGGGATGTTTTGCTGAGCATCACAGCTGGGCCCGTAAGGGCTGAGCAGACCTCCCAGTCACTGCCTATTTCAATTCCCCCTCCCAAGCCCTTTCCAACGTGGCAATCCTTGACTTCCTCGAATGCCACAATGAAGCAAACCGCAAATTGGATGAACAACACTTCACCATTCGCCTGGGCAGCCTACAACCTGGGGGATTCAACATTGAGTTCTCTAATTTCAAATAACCTCCCCTCCAATCCCCCAAAACATTTCCAGCCCCTCCTCCTCCCTTCCATTCCTCTGATCAGCCCTTCTTCCATATCCCAACTGGATGTATTCCCCCCATGGACCAACCCGGTCATAACCTGTACTTTTTTTTCACCTATCGCAACCTCACCATCCTGTCTCCAACTCCCCCACCCCTCCTCTTTAAATGTAGACCCGCTTAACCAGCACCCCCCCACACACACACACACACACACACACACACACTCACACACTCTTAGACCTGGAGAAGGCTTTTACTCAGGTCGTTGACTTCTCACCTCCTGATGCCGCCTCTCTTTTTGTGTTGTTCCGGCGTCCTGACTGTCTACTTTGAATTCTAACATTTGCAGATTAAAAAAAAATCTCAGAGAGTGAATGGGCGGTGTCTCTTCTTATCGAATAGTTTCGATGGGCCGAATGGCTTTCTCACATTCCAATGAAACCAGCTTGAAATGCTGCATGAGTTCCTCTTTCTGTACTGTGGAAATGTTCAGGGTCCAGCAGTGCTACCACACGAATGATACCTGCACGTTAACAGCATGAGCTTGAATATTGTCCAGGTTTTGATGCTTTATGTGAACTTCACTGAACATCTTCATTTCTGATCGAATGACGGAAGGAAAGACATTGATGAAGCAGCTGAAGATATTTGTGCTGATGAAGCTACCCTGAGGATCATCCACAGAGCTATCCAGGGACTGAGAGGATTGATGTCCACAAGACTCATTGTGTTCTGAATGACTCCCCACAACCAGTGTGGAGTTTCCAGCTGATTCCTATTAAGTTCAATCTTGTTCCAACCCTTTGAAACCTTGCTCATTCAAATCTTGATGTAATGTCAGGGCCAGTCACTCTGACGCTGTGTTCATATTTTTGCTCATGTAAATAGGCCAAGGTATATGTGTGGGGGTTCTTTCCTTCTCTCAGAGGATAGTAATTGTTGGTGCCTCTCTATCCCAGACAGTTGCATCCCTGAAATGATTGGGAGGGGGTGAGGAGGGTGTCAATTAATTTTGAGAGAGTCGAGGGCTACAAAGATTTGAGCATGAAATAGAAATTGCTGCCAAGAGGAGATCAGCTCTGACCTTACTGAAGGAAAGGACAGGTTTCAGGAGCTAAATAGCCTTGTGTTATTCCAACATTCCCCAGAGTCCAGTCAGTTTGTGGCCTCTTCCATTTCCTGTGTTACTGACCTGAAGTAGCTGAATAGACGGATCCTGTCGCTGCATAACAGGATACTGGTGCTGCATGATCTATTCTCGGTACAATTGTAAAGGTTCGATGGGCTGATTGGCCTCCTCCTGTAACTGTATATCAAGCTCCCGGGGTTGAAAAGCGTTATCTTGTCCTGGTGTAACTGAAATCTATATTGACTAAATTTACCACCTTAGCAGGAAGTGAGCACTGCAGATGCTGGAGATCAGAGTCCACAAGTGTGGTACTGGAAAAGCATGGCAGGTCATGCAACATCCGAGGAACAAGATAATCGATGTTTTGGACATTCCTGATGTAAGGCTTATGCCCGAAATATCGATTCTCTTGTTCCTGCCTGACCAGCTGTGCTTTTGACGTCTACTTCCCCGACCTAGTCAACCTTCCTGGTCACGTCATCAAATAACTTTAAGAAATGTTTCAAGCATGATCTCCTACGCACAACGTCATTCTCAATATTCTTAATCAAACCTTGTCTTTCCAAATTAATGTACATCTTATCCTTCAAAATTTTCTCAAACTTAACAGATGTTAAACTCACTGTTCATAGTTTCAAGGCTTTGTTTTCAGTCATTCTTAAGTAAGGGTTCAATGTTGATATCCTCCAGCCTTCCAGGGATCTAAACTCTGGTTAGTGATGACTAACATCATCAGCCAGGTCCCACGCAAATGCTTCTCTAGCCCCTTACAGTGTTCTTGGATATATCTGGTAAGGGACGTGAGGTTTATTCATCCTCAAGCATTTTAGTACGTCCAGTACCTCCTGTACTGTGATATGTACTGTCCCTAAGAAATCACCATTAACTTCGCCAAGTTCCTAAGTATTCATGTCTTTCTCCATGTTAAACACATCGGAGAAATTTCCGTTGATGATCTCGCCCATCTCTTATGGTTCCACACATACATATCATTTTGGTCTTTGAAGGGTCCTATTTTCTGACTAGTTATTGTTTTTCCTTTAATATACTGAATGTACCATTTTGGATTCATCTTAATCTTCTCAGCCAAGGCTCTTTCATGTCCCCTTTTCACACTACTGATTTCCTTCTTCAGTAAATTCCTGTATCCCTTATGTACCTCCAAGGATTCACTTGATCCCAGAAGCCTGCAACGGAGCTGGTTTTTTTTTCTGGTCAAAGCCTAAATATCTCTTGTCATCCAGTTTTCCCCATTCTTGCCAACTTTCCTTTCACCTCCACAATAACAAATAGACCTTGAACTCCAGTATGAAACTTTATTGCTGGAACAGCACAGCAGGTCAAGCAGCATCCAGGGAACAGGAGATTCGACGTTTCGGGCACAGGCCCTGAAGAAGGACCTGTGCCCGAAACGTCGAATCTCCTGTTCCCTGGATGCTGCCTGACCTGCTGTGCTGTTCCAGCAATAAAGTTTCAACTTTGATCTCCAGCATCTGCAGACCTCACTTTCTCCTTGAACTCCAGTATCTCACGTTCAAAGGACTCCCACCTGCCAGAAGTCCCTTTGCAGGCACCAAACTATTCCAGCAAACACCTGCAAACTCTTACCTAATTCCATATAAATTCGTCTTGCCCCGATTTAGAACTTGAAGCTGTGGATTAGTTTTGTCTCCCACCCTAAATATGTGAAAATTAATAGAACTATAGCCATTGGCTCCATTGTGCTCCCACACTGTCACCTCCGTCACCTGTTCTGTCTTATTTCCTAAGAGTAGGTCGAATTTTGCCCCTTCCTGAGTAGGCCCTACTACATACTGCTTGAGGGAATTTTCCTGGCGCAGTTAACGGATTCCACCCCACTAAATCCCTTAATGCGCTGGAAGTGCCAGTCAATGTTATAAAAATTAAAATCCCCAATTATGACAATCCTTTTGCTTTTGCATGTCCCACATTTCTGCCAGTATATTAATTACTCTAATTCCTGGTGACTATTTCGGGGCCTATAGTACAGCCCCTATAACATCACCATACACCTTCCTATTTATTAGCTCCATCCACACATCCTCGCTGTTTGATCCTTCAGTTATTTGAAATCTGTGTTACTCCCCTAACTCCCCCCCCCCCCTTTTCACCATCCCTCTCCTGCGTAAAGCAGCTATACCCTGGCACATTAAGCTGCCAGTCCTGTCCCTCTCTTAGCTATGTTTCTGTAATGCCTGTATCCCAGTCCCACATAGCTATCCATGCTCTGAGTTCTTCGGCCTTACCTTTCAGTCCTCTTGCATTGAAATAAAAGCATTTTAATAAAAACAGGCATTCTTGCTCCCTGTTGTGTTCCAGCCTGACCTGTCTTTTCACTTTACTGTTTCTGATTTACGGTATCTCCTTCCAGCCTCGCACTTGCCTCCATGCTCTTGAGGATCTCACCTCCTGCCAATCTCTTTTAAACCCTCCCTTGGAGCACGAGCAAACCTGCCTGCCAGGATATTGGACACCCCCCCCCCCCACTCCCCCAGTGCATGTGTCACCTGGGCCTCTTGAACAGGTCAACTCTGTCACAGAAAAGACCCCAATGTTCTAAAAATCTGAGTGCCTTCCCCCTGCACCAATTCTTTAGTTATGCATTTATCTGCCATATCCTTCTCTTCTTACTTTCATGAGCTCATGAAACAGGAAGTACTCAGGGATTACCACTACGACGTTTTGGTTTTTAACTTTTCTCCGAGCTCTCTATAATCACACTGGAGGACCTCATTCCTATATCTACGTGTATCAGTTGTGATGCCAACGTGTACAATGACTTCTGGCTGTTCACCCTCCCTCTTGACAACGTTCTGCAGCCGCTCGGAGACTTCCTGAGACCTGGCACCTTGGACGTAGCACAACTTGCTGGATTCCCGTTTGAGGCCCCAGAATCTCCAAAGTGTCCCTCCAACAATCGACTCTCCTATCTCTAAGACCCTGTTTAAATTTACAGTTTCCCGCTATGCTCCAAAACCAGTGGTAGTACCACCAATTTGGCTACCGCTGCTTTCCCTTGAACGGTTGTTCCCTCCAACAGTATCAGAAGTGGTATACTTGTTTTCGTGGGGAATGGCCACAGGAGATAGCTACACTCTCTGCCTACTCCCTTTGCCATTCCAAACCTACTCTCTGCCTGGAACACGATAGGGAGCAAGGACTGTCTGTTGGATTAAATTGTGTTTATTTAAATGCAACAGGGCAGACAGGTAAGACTGATAAACTCAGGGCATGGATGTTTATGTGGGACTGTGCCATTATAGTCATTACAGAAACATGGTCAGGGTGGGTCTTGGGCGTGACCACCACACTAAAGCAGTTATATGTTAAGTTTGCAGCATCTCCAATAATCCTGAGTGCATCCAGCTCCAGGTCCCAAACATGGTCTCCCAGGAGCTGAGCTGGGTGCACTTTCTGCACGTGTAGTCGACAGGGACGGTGGAAATCTCTCTGAGCTCCCACATCCCACAGGAGGAACGTACAACAGGCCTAACTGCCATCTTGATTGCTGTAATAATAAATTAAGAAGACTTTATTTGAGCTTGCCTGCACTTTTTTCTTAGCTGTTGCTGTTTGAAGCCTCTTAAACGAATGACTTACTACTTACTCTGCTACCAACTGCATTTTCTCTACTCCTCCACATTTACTTTTGTTTACTGAAGAAGGGAGACACTACAGTAATGCGATGTTTGTGCCTTAGACACTCCTTGACACCAAACCCATGACGACCTGCTCTCCAGAGCACGTTATTACTTGTACTTGGTGGGTGTCTTATTGAGTCTTCCTTCTGCTGGTGGTGACTGCGCTGAGGCAAATATTTACCCCATCAGCCAATCCGCGTTGTCGCAGTCCCCTGGTCCTTTCTGTCTATTAATACTACATTTATGATATCCTTGAGTAGGTCGATTGCTTTCCAAACTGTGTCTCACTCCAAAGGGGGAGAGGCTATGTTTCAGTGAACACAGGGCTGTTGGAAAAAGAATTGTATTAGACATTGGAGCAACATTCTTGCTATCTGCCCACTAAGTCTGCTTTTCTGTTCAATTTCGTTATATTTATTCTGATAATCCCCATTCTACTTGACTGCATTTTCCCTATAACAAACCCTTGTTTAATGATCAGTCTGCTTCAGCCTTCAAGATGTTTAATGATCTAACCTCAACAGCCCTCAGAATTGTCTACAATTGTTTCCCTCTCACTGTTGGGAGACTTTGTGGTCTTTAATCCTTATTTCTTGCACTCTATGTGAGAATTATGCCAACATTAGATGTTATCCTGTACCATCACACCTTCGCTGTGGCCAGAGACAAGAGTAAAATAAAAAAATGTCAGAGCCTGTGCTCTTCTCCCTCATCTTCCGCATCAGCCTAAGTTACAGCTCACCAGGATCTGTGGATTTGTCCACCCTTTACCCTGCATAAACTTTCAATTCTTCCTTGGCTTCTGTAACAAATCGTTCAAGGGGCACACTGTCACTCTTCTTGAATTCAGGAACTGCTTCCCCCAACTGAAGACTGATATGAAGCCCGTGGTTAACATATCCTGTGGCTCCGTGCACAGGCTGCCCCCTTTGTCTCTAATCCACCCCCTTCTTTCTGCTGTTACCCTCTTCCTCTTAATAAACTGATATAATGTCTTAGGATTCCCGTTAAACTTACCCACTAATGTTTTATCACGATTCCCCTTCTGCTCTTCTACTGAAGTTTTATGATTAGCCCGACTTTTTCTATATTCATTTAGTGCATCCATTGACCTGCTCACTTTGTACCTGATTTCAGCTTCTCTTTCGTTTTTAATTCTGTTCTGATTTTTTTGTTTACAACCGAGGTTCTCTAGGCTTGTTTTCCAAATTTTCATCTTTCGTGTAAGACATTCGGCGGACACTCTCATTAATTCCATTTTGATCAAATGATTCCCCAACCCCCCGCCACACGCTGATCTGCTACAGTTTCACTCAGAAGCCACTGTACTCTGGACAGATTCTGTCATATGTTTTCATTAAATCGGTCTCCCCAATCCAAGAACCTTTCATTTACCAGATAGTGCGCTTTTAAAATCTTATCCTTACCAATATAAAATGTATGATGTCATGGTCACTGGCCATATAATTCTCTCCCAATCCTGCCTGCAATACGCTGACTGGCTTCATTCCCCACAGTGAGGCACATCACTGCCCCACACATTGTTGTATCTGCTCCATGCTGATACAAGGAGTTTCTGGAATAAATTTCAAGGCATCTGTTCCCTCTTAAAATATTATCACTGGCAGAATTAATGCTTGGAAATGAAATGCCTATGTATAATAAACCTATTATTGTTTTGACACACTTCAGTAAATTGGTTTTATATCTGCTCCTGTATTTTCTTTCATCTGGGGGTCTATAATATGTCCCCAGCAGTGCTTCGGCCATGGGTTTGATTCTGAGCTCTAACCACAAATGTTCATTAGAAGATATTTCCAAGATATCACCCCTCCTTACTGTTGTCACTGACTCCATAACTAATCATGCAACACCACCTCCTATGTTAGCCCTCTCCTGTCCTGCCTATAGTTCTTGTACCACAGCATATTGAGTTGTCAGCCCTGACCTCCCTCAAACGCATCTCTGTAATGGCAACAATGTCACATTTCCACATGTCACCTTGTTCTCTTATCACATCTGTCTGTCCGATAACATTCCCAGCATGAAGGTGAAGCACATCCACCCTTGAATATAACACCTGCAATACTCTGTGCCTCGGAGTTCTTCAGTCTTTCCCTGTTCCTTAAAATGCTGCCAATTCATGAACCAAAACTGTAACTTTGGGACTCAATTAGTATTTGTTGAAATGCAATTTCGTTTTTACTAGATGTATTAATGAAATGCAATTTTCCAGAACTGAGCAGTCTGATCCACATACAATGAGTTTCTGCTGATTAATTCCCTGCTCAGTGTGCAGAGGGGACAGCCGTAAGTAATAGGGAAAATGAGGACAAAGTTTGGGAGAAGATTTGTAGCTCTGGTGCTCGTTGTTGTGGTTGTGTTCGCCGAGCTGCTAATTTGTCTTGCAAACGTTTCGTCCCCTGTCTAGTTGACATCCTCACTGCTTGGGAGCCTCCTGTGAAGCGCTTCTGTGATGTTTCCTCCAGCATTTATAGTGGCCTGTCTCTGCCGCTTCCGCTTGTCAGTTCCAGCTGTCCGCTGCAGTGGCCGGAATATTGGGTCCAGGTCGATGTGTTTGTTGATAGAGTCTGTGGATGAGTGCCATGCCTCTAGGAATTCCCTGGCTGTTCTCTGTTCGGCTTGCCCTATAATGGTAGTGTTGTCCCAGTCGAATTCATGTTGCTTGTCATCTGCGTGTGTGGCTACAGACAACAACTCACCAGAACGAAGGACCCGATACCCAGCATGAGCAAAACCAATGTAGTGTACAAAATCCCATGCAAGGACTGCACAAAACACGACATAGGACAAACAGGAAGACAGCTAACGATCCGTATCCATGAACACCAAGTAGCCAAGAGACGACACGACCTGCTATCCTTAGGAGCCACACCACGCAGATGTCAAGCAACATGAATTCGACTGGGACAACACTACCATTATAGGGCAAGCCAAACAGATAACAGCCAGGGAATTCCTAGAGGCATGGCACTCATCCACAGACTCTATCAACAAACACATCGATCTCGACCCAATATATCGGCCACTGCAGTGAACAGCTGGAACTTACAACCGGAAGCGGCAGAGACAGGCCACTATAAATGACGGAGGAAACATCACAGAAGCGCTTCACAGGAGGCTCCCAAGCACTGAGGATGTCAACTAGACAGGGGACGAAACGTTTGCAAGACAAATTCCCAGCTTGGCGAACAGAACCACAACAAAATGAGGACGGCAGATGCTGGAGATCAGATCAGAAACGTGTGGCACTGAAAACGAACAGCCAGTCTTAAACATCTGAGGAGCAAGAGAGTCAATTATTTGGGCATCACCCCTTCATCAGGAGCGCATTCATGCCTTCCAATATTTATCATTCCATGGTTCAGAGGATATTGGGAAGCATACATGCTAAGTGAAGTAGCATCGTACATAGTCCTGAACTGGAAAGCAATTAATCAGTTGGTTGGACAGGGAGTAGACAATTTCAGGTGAAGTACAGATTAATTGAAGTACAAACATAAGTATAGATAAATCCTCTGGGCCAGAGTGGAAACACCCTAAGTTGCTACAGGAGGTGAGAGAAGAGATTTCTGCATATTTGCGTCTTCACTCTCCATTGGAGTAGTGCCAGATGATTGAGGATGGCAAATGTTACACCCTTGTTCACGAAAGAGTATTGGTATAATCCTGAGAATTACAGTCCAGTCAGTCTTACATCAGCATTAGGCAAAGTAATGGAGAGGATTTTGAGAGACAGACATTCTGATTACTTGGAAAATCATAGCTTGATTAGAAATAGTCAGCATGGCTTTGTGAGGGGCAAGTGTTTGAGGACAGGATCAAACACATTGAAGAAGGTAGAGCAGTGGATGCGGTGTGCATGGATTTAACAAGGCGTTTGACCACGTTACCCATGGTAGATTCATTCAGAAAGCAAGCAGGCTTGGGATACGGAGAAACCTGTCTGTCTGGATACAGAATTGACTGGCCCATAGAGACACTATGTGGTAGTAAACGGGAAGTATTCAGTCTGCAGCTCGGTGAAAAGTGGTGCTCTGCAGGATTCGGTTCTGGGAACTCTACTGTTTGTGTTTTTTTTAAATAATCTGGATGAGGAAGTGGAAAGGTGGGCTATTATATTTGTCAATGGAACAAAAGTCGGTAGAATTGTGGATAGTGTGGAGGGCTGTTGTAGTTTGCACTGGGACATTGACAGGATGAAAAACTGGGCTGATAAGTGGCAGGTGGATTTCAACCTGGAAAAGTGTGAAGCGATTCATTCTGCAAAATCAAATTTGAATGCAGAAAACAGGATAAAAGATAGGTAGTGCTCGTCAGGTCCCCAACAATTCACCCTTCTGTCTAGACACCTTCCCCTGCCACCACAGGAATGCAAGACCTGTGCGCACACCTCCCCCCCCCCCCCCCCCCCCCAAGGCCCGAAAGATCCTTCCAAATCCATCAAGGATTCACCTGCAGTTCCACACATGTCAGCTACCGTATCCATTGTTCCTAATGCGGTCTTCTATACGTTGGGGAGATAGGACCTCTACTCGCAGAGCACTTCAGAGAACATCTCTGGGACACACACACCAAGCAACCCCACTGCCCCATGGCAGAACGCTTCACTTCCACCTTCCACTCTGCTGAGGACATGCAGATCCAGGGCTTCATCCATCGCCACTCCCTAACCACCTCATCTTCGACCTTGCGGCACTCCAACCCAATGGCATCAATGTGGATTTCATCAGTTTCCACATTTCTCCTCCTCCCACCTTATCACAATTCCAAACTTCCAGCTTAGCACCGCCCTCATAAACCCTCCCATCTTTTTATTCAAAGTGGCAATGGATTTTTTTTACATTCCCTACAGAGTGGAAGCAGGCCCTTTGGCCCAAACAGTCCGTACCAAACCTCCAAAGAATAACCCATTTCTCTCTGACTAATGCACCTATAACTATGGGTAATTTAACATGGCCAATTTACCTGGCCTGGACATCTTTGGACTGTGGGAGAAAATCGGAACACCCGGAGGAAACCCATGCAGTCATGTGGGAGAATGCGCAAACTCCACACAGAGAGTCGACTGAGGTTGGAATCGAAACTGGTCCCTGGCACTGTGAGGCAGCAGTGCTCAAAACTGAACCACCGTGCCCACCTGTCCACCTTCCATCCCAGCTATCTGCTCCACCCTCCCCTCCGATGTATCACCATTGCCCACACCTCCATCCAACTATCACACTCTCAGTTACCTTTCCCCAGCCCCAACCCCTCCCATTTATCACTCCACCTTCATGGATCCCATTCTTATTGTTGATGAAGGGCTTTTGGACGAAATGTCGATTTTCCTGCTCTTTGGATGCTGCCTGAGCTGTTGTGCTTTTCCAGCTCCAACCTCACGACTCTTACTTCCAACATCTGCAGTCTTCGGTTTCGCCTTGACAACGTCTCCACTCAGTGCCTGACAAGGTTGCAGATGTATGGAGTCTAGGAGGTAGGCCAGATGTCATTACCGTAAATAGTTTGTGAGGTGTGCTTCTGACACTCCATGTCCACACATCTGCTCTCTGGGCCAGGGTCTGACTTAAAAATGCATTTGTAAAGCATGGTTGCTAGGCAGTCATTGATGTCTAATTTGGACAGCATTTGTTCTTACATAGAGACCATTGATAGCCCGGTGGCTAGTTTCTACCCAGCCCAAGGTGGAGGCCAAATAATTTGTTATGAAATAATGCTTGAGTGGCTGCCCTGAATCACGTGGTCGTTCTCTGGATATATTTAGGGGTTGGCCAGGATCTCATGAAGTGCCTCAGGCAGGTTCAGTAACACTCTGCCTGAATTCAGATCCTTTAAAATCTATTTTCAATGAAGCTTATGATTGCAAGGTGATGAGCTTATGATAAAAAATCAGATATTTGCTATGTTACATGAATTGCACAAAAATAAGATGTGAAGTATGATTATTCAACCAATAATAATTGTGTCATCTCTGAAAACAATTAGGTTGATGTTATATTTATAGAACAAAAATACAAGCTCCTGTCAACATTTAACGATGCATAAATAAAGAATGCACATTTCATTTTATTTCGAACAAAGAAAATGCTATCTCACTATATAGTGCTTACAATTGCATGCTCATTGTCGGTATTCAAATAAATACATTGTCACACCAACATTTGGAAAGTGCTTGGCGTCTGACCGATTACATATTTAGATTGAGAAAATAATTGAACAATCATATAGAAAAAGCGTTCTTATATATTTAAATAAAAATCAGTTTAATTTCTCACTTAAATGTACGAGCTTCAGTTATTTACCAACAATTGAGAAATGACAATAATTCTACATGCACTGTGAATATTAACTTACATAAATGATTTGTGATATTACGTTGTAGTGAACAAAAGTTTGAAAGCTTGTACTTTTTTAAAAGAATGAATGGCATTTAATGCGAAGTTTGGTTCGTGATTAAAAATGATGAACATATTTCCGTTTGAGAGAAAAGTCTAACATTTACAAAGTGTTTTGTGCCAAAGCAAAGAAATATTTGTTTTAGTAATTCGGATACAAGATTTAAAATATTTATGTGCTGAGTAATAATGAGACTTCATCTCAAGCTGACATTGAAATACTTGCATTTTAAATGGTTATGCTGCAGCAAATATGATCAGATATTTGCCAACATTTACAACAGGAAATAATCAGATGCTGGTGTTGACTTGCGTCTGTACATGATAGATTATGGAACTTTAATGGGCAGAAGGAGGTTATTGGGCCACTGTGTATGCATCCGCTCCGGAAATGTCTCCCAAACGCTTCCCATTTGCCACGCGGTCTCTGCAGGCCTTTACATTCGTAACTTATATCCAGTTCCTTTTTGAATCTTCATTCACAACTCTCCCAGGCAGAGCATTTTAAATTCGAACAAATCTCTCAATAAAGAGGTTTTTCCTTATGTCACTTCTAGCTCTTGTGCGGACAAACTTGAAACTAGGACTCCAAGACGCTGAAATGCCAACGAACAGGAACAGATTATTTGTATTTTAAGCTGTCATTTTTCCATAATTTTCAGCACTGCAATAAGTTCACAGCTTTGTCAGTTCTGCTTAATGAAGAGGAACTCGAATTGTTCACACCCTACCTTTAACCAGTTTGTTCGTTCCAGTTGTCATTCCGAATATTTATAAGGTTACTGCTGTACTTCTACAAAGTAATGTGATGTGTGTTTGTCTGTGTGCCTGTATTTGTCTGTGTGCATGTGTGTCTGTGTGTGTGCGTGTGTGCTCATGTGTGCATTTGTGTGCATAAGTCTGTCTGTGTGTGCACGTGTGCATGCGTATGTTGTGTTTGTGTGTGTGTGTGAGAGAGAGAGAGAGAACAATCCGCTGGAATGTCTGAATTACTCCCAGTGCCATGTGGAAAAGAGGTAATGATTAGGAAAATAATATAGTTCAACATGTGGTTAAAAACCTAGTACAGCGGTGAGAGTTTCAACCTTTGGATCATTAGGTTCTCTTCCAGGGCAAGTGAGAGCTTTCAAAAATGGACAGGTTGCATTTTAACTGGGGGAGCACCAACATCCCTGTGGGGCGGTTTGCTAGTGGAAATTGGGTAGATTTAAACTAATAAACCAGGAGGCTGGGAACCAAAGCAGCTCGTCAGAAACTGAGCAGAAAGTAGAGGTGAGTAGGACAGCAGGCATGGCCAGTCTCATGACCATGATGAAGGATGCATCATGTCAGTTCAAAATGTGAGTTGTAGATTTGAATAAATGATAGAGATGAGGTGCATAATTATCAGGATTAAACAAATAAGATTGGACAGTGTGGGGGATGTGAAGGAGTGAAGTGTGTGAGATCAGGAAGCTAGTGTACAAAACGTATGAAAAGGGAAAGACAAACCAATAAAACTTTGTACCTGAAAGCAAAACAATAGACAATAGACAATTGACAATAGGTGCAGGAGTAGGCCATTCAGTCCTTCGAGCCTGCACCGCCATTCAACATGATCATGGCTGATCATTCCTTATCAGATCCTGCCTTATCTCCATAACCCTTGATTCCACTATTTTTGAGAGCTCTATCCTTAAATGAATCCAGAGACTGGGGCTCCACTGCCCTTTGGGGCAGAGCATTCCACACAGCCACCACTCTCTGGGTGAAGATATGTCTCCTCATCTCTGTCCTAAATCGTCTAACCAGTAATTTTAAGCTGTGTCGTCTGGTTCGGCACTCACCCATCAGCAGAAACATGTTTCCTGCTGCCAGAGTGTCCAATCCTTTCATAATCTTATACGTCTCAATCAGATCCCCTCTCAGTCTTCTAAACTCAAGGTTATACAAGCCCAGTCGCTTCAGTCTTTCAGTGTAAGGTAATCCCGCCATTCTAGGAATTGACCTCGTGAACCTACGCTGCACTCCCTCAATAGCCAGAATGTCTTTCCTCAAATGTGGAGACCAGAACTGCACACAGTACTCCAGGTGTGGTCTCACCAGGGCCCGGTACAGCTGCAGAAGCACCTCTTTGCCTCTATACTCAGTCCCTCTTGTTATGAAGGCCAGCATGCTATTAGCCTTCTTCACTACCTGCTGTACCTGCATGCTTGCCTTCATTGACTGGTGTACAAGAACACCCAGACCTCTCTGTATTGCCCCTTTACCGAAACGGATTCCATTGATGTAGTAATCTGCCTTCCTGTTCTTGCCACCAAAGTGGATAACCATACATTTATCCACATTACACTGCATCTGCCCACTCACCTAACTTGTCCAGGTCACCCTGTAATCTCCTAACATCCTCATTAACATTTCACCCTGCCACCCAGCTTTGTATCATCAGCAAAGTTGCTAATGTTATTGCTGATACCATCTTCTGTATCATTAACACACATTGTAAAAAGCTGCGGTCCCAGCACAGATCCCTGCGGTACCCCACTGGTCACTGCCTGACATTCTGAAATGGAGCCGTTTATCACTATCATTTGTTTCCTATCAGCCAACCAATTTTCAATCCAATCTAGCACATTGCCCCCAATACCATGCGCCCTAATCTTTCTCACTAACCTCCTGTGTGGGACTTTATCAAAAGCTTTCTAAAAGTCCAGGTACACTACGTCTATGGATCTCCCTCGTCCATCTTCAGAGTTACATCCTCAAAGCATTCAAGAAGATTAGTCAACCATGATGTCCCCTTCATAAATCCATGAACGTATTTGGAAAAAAATAATGATGAGCTGACAATAGGTACAGAGATAAATGTGTATGACCTGGTGCAGATTGCTGAAACATGGTTACAGCGAGATCAGGGCTGGGCAGTGACATGTCCAAGGGCACTCACTATTCCGGAAGGTTAGACAAGGAGGATCAAGAGGTGGAATTGATGTATTGGTTAAGTATGATATCAAGGCTGCACTAGGAAATGATATTGGCACGAGGGAACGACACGTAAATCAGTCCAGGCATAAACAAAAAGCAAGAGAAGAAACCTCTTGGGAAAAGAAAAACTCAGCCACTGTTCACCAGAAGCATTTCTGAGTTCGGAAACAATGACGGCTGTTGACAAGGGCACAACATTGGAAGAACATGCATATTGACTCAATTAATCAACTTGGCAAAGGTAGCCTCGAAGAACAATTCGGAGACTGTATGAAGGATAGTTTTTGAGAGCATGGATTCAACCAGAGAACGGTGTACTTCAGATTTGATATTATGTGACATGGAAGGATTGATGAATGATCTTGCAGTTAAGGATTGTCTTGGACGCAGTGACCGCAAGACGCTGTAATTTCAAACTCAGATTGAATGTATAAGGACAAGAGTCACATATGACGGTTTTAGTGTTGAGCAATGATAAGTATATTGGGCTAAGGATGGAGTTGGCTTGGGTGGACTGGCCAGGAAAAAACAAAACAAAACAATCAAGGGCAGGACAGATAAAAAAAAGGTAAAGACAAAAGGAGATACTAAATAACCTCTCAATTAAAGCATATTGGTGAGTGGAAGAGGAATTGCATAATGGAGAAAAATCATTCATGATTTGACACGGAAATCAATAATAGCTTGAGGGAAAAGTCTTGGGCAAATCATATTACACAAGTTAGTCACACTCTGGAGAACTGGGCAAGGCAGTGGCTTGGTGATGTTTTCGCTGAACTGTTAAGTGAGATACCCAGCTAATGTTCTGATGCCCTGGATTTGAATTCTGCCATGGTAGATGGTGGAGCTTGTTTTCAAATGTGTAATTAAGAGACTGATAGTGATCGTGAATCGATTGTAAGGGAAAACTCATGTGGTTCATTAATGTCTTTTAAGAAAGGAAACTTCCATCCGTAACATAGATTCATCACTCTCTGGCTGAAGACATTTCTACTGATCTCCGATATAAAAGGTATTCCCTTAACTATGAGACTATGCCTTTGGGTCCTTTCCCTGCTAACAATAGAAGCATCTTCCTGACATCTACTCTGGACAGCCGTTTTGAATGATTCAGTTAGATTCCCTCATCCTTCTCAACTTCAGCGAGTTTAATCCCAGAGACCTCATATGTTAGCTTTTCAGTCCTGAGGCCATTCCTGTGAACTGCAGCTGAACATGCTCAAGGGACAGTATATCCTTCCTGAGGTATGGGGCCCGAAATATCACACAATAATCCAAATGTGGTCTGATTAGAGTCTCAGAAGTGCATCGATGCTTTTATATTCAAGTTTTCTAAAAAACTGTCATCATTGTATTTGCCTTTGAGACCAATCCTGCCACCTGAAATAATGAACTTATGATTGATAATAACAAATTATCATGGAGTTACAAAAATTAACACTGATTAAAGCATGCTGAGTAATGGATTCCAGCCTTGAGTAAACTGTCTGTGCTAATCCACATGCTGTAGAATCCAGATAGGCTGCAGCTACCCACAGACAGTTTGTACACAAACCTGACAGCTACAGACCCTGCAATACAAACCTGGAATTGAATTTGAATGGGACAATGGAATGCCTCCCTTGGGCCATCAATGTGCCAACCCTTGGTTAGGTCTGATTGATCAGAGTTATCCAACATGGTCATTCTGTTGGCAGATCCTCCATATCCTCCCAAAATGATGTGAAGACTCTGAAGAACGAGAATCACCGCAAAACCCCACTTACCGCAGTAAATCGAGAATAACCAACAAAGCAGAAGATACCTCCAAGTCCATCGTAAGAAGGAGAATTCAGCACGTGGAGCCCGGCAATGTTCTGTTGGGGAGGGAGACGATCATACAAGGTTAAGTTAAAGCATTAAGTAGTTTCTCGTGTGTTTCGTTACGCTATAGTACAATTTATTGTTCTAATGTTAATTATGTTCAATAAACAGATGTTGATGTTTATGAGTCGACTTACAGTTCATTTGGTGAATATAACATTTTAAAACACATTGTCTCGTGATATAAAAGTTTCCTAACAATTCTCTTTGCACTTCAGACAGAAGAATTTTCCCGCATTTAGAAAATATTCCATGCCGGTATTCTTCTTACTAAAGTGCATGGCCTCACACTTACCCCCATTGTATCCATCTGCCACTTTTTTGCCCACTCTCCAAACGTGTCTTATCCTTTCTGCAGCCTCTCCACTTCTGCAATGCTTCCTGTCTCTCCACCTATCTTTATATCATCTGAAAAGTTAACCAGAATGCCCTGAGAACATTCATCTAGATCATTAATTTGCAAAGTAATTCCACAACACTGAGCCTTGTGGAATGTCACATGTCACTGGCTACTATACTGACATGATCATTTTTATCCTCACTTGCTTTTTCTGCCTTTTGAACCTTTGTTGTTTCTCAATTACTCCCACACAGATTCTACACCATCTGTCCATATTTCAGTGATGGGCACTGAGTGATGGGACTGCAAAACAATTTTGCATTGTCGCTAATTTATAGCTTGGACATGGACTAAAAATATGACATTGTCGATTCCACTGAATTATGGCGACAACCTATGCCTTTGACGAAATATTATGTTTGCATTCTGGAAGAATATAAATATGTGAACCTGCTTGAGAGGACACAGACTATTTCAAATGTTTGTATTCTTCCGTAATACAGACAGAATATTTGGTCAAAGACATAGGCTGTAGCCACAGTCCAATGGAATCGACAATGTAATATTTTTACTTTACTTGTTTTTATTTGTATATGAAGAAGACACGAGTTAATAAGGAGATAAAAGTTGGACAAATAAACAACAAATATTGTTGTATGGAGAATACAATGGAAAATGTGTCTGTGTTCAAATATGTTGGAAGTTTAATGGAAATGTACGAATTATTTAAATGGAGAGATTGGATCGAGGCGCAGAGGAATCAGGCACCTGGATCACACAAAAAAGGTCGTGCACATCAAGGTTTTAGAGAGGCCAGATAAATGTTGAAACTTTTTTGAAACAGAATTCATTCAGAAGTAGGATTTTTTTTTTACAGTTTTACAGGGTACTGGTGAGACCACATCGAAAGAGCTATGGCCATAATGACATGCAAAGCAGTCTAGACAAGATTCACTCAACCGACTCCTGTGAAGAATTGTATTTCAGGAGGAAATATTGACCAGACTGGCCCTGGATCTCCTGGAGTTTAGCTGGACAATATGTGATCTTGTTTAACCTCAGTATAGTTCGAATAGTCTTTTTAAGTTGAATTCTGAAATAATATTTTAGTTTGTATGAGAGATTACAATAAGTGGATGGAAAGTAAAACTAAAGAATATCTCACGTCACAAGATGTGGGTTGTTTCAGCCCTCTCAAAGTGTTGTGTATTTATAAAACTCTCTTCCCAGAGAGCGATGAAGGCTAGGACATTGAATATTCCTAAGGCAGAGGCAGGCTGATTCTTGACTAAGAATGACACACTAACGTTGTAAGGGCAAAGAAGGAACACTTATGCCTGATGCTAGTTGCTACTTTTTTGTTGACTTCAGCTATCGCAAAATTGGGAGACCATTCTCATGAACCTGAAGACTTTTCCTTTCAGATGGATGGACACAACTTTCCAAATGTGTTTTTATAAACAAGTGAAAACCTCCTTTGAAACTGCTTTAGAAATTACATAATGTCGAATAGATGTCTTAATAGTGCAGCTTCCTTTCAGTTGTTGTTGTAAGGTGAGTTTCGTTAGCAAAGTCACCGATCCCGTTGCCTATGTTTAATTTCCACTCGTAATGTATTAGTAAACCCCAGTGGCCCTCGTGGTGCTGGAACACTAACATTTTTGTTTCAGAGAGAGTTACAGGATTCTGAAAAAGTGACAGTGAAGAGACAATGGTTTCGATTCAAGTCAGGATGAAATGTGACCTTGGAGACTATATTCTTCACAAATTGATGCTCACAAGCTATGGAAATACTGAGACTATTTTCTGTTTTCAAGAATTAAAGTGATAGAGTCTTATGGCACACAAACAGGCCATTCAGCGCAACATGTCTACACCAATCAGAAAACACCAAACTGCATCAGTGAAAGCTACCTCAAGGCGCATGGCTGACTCTGTTCTAGCATTTTGTGCTCATTCAGCTGCTGATTGAATGCTGCATTAACTTGTGTTATTCGTTGCCTGGGCTGTCAGTTGGCCTTTTATTTCAATGTATTCATGAAATGGTTTCTGCAAATGTGTCACACTACTTCAAAGTCCGTAACAAGCTCATCAGATCAATAAACACGGTTACATTGTTCAATTATTATTAGGAAATTGGATTTTTCAAAAATTAATTTGGGATTTTAATGGGGCTAGTCCAATAATCATTGCTGTTGAGAAGTTCCAGCCCAGTTGGTGTTGGTCCATCCAAGTGGCTGTTGGGAGGGAGTACCAGCTGTGCATCTCATGTGCCAGTTTATCTGGGAGTAAGTATTACTGCTGGTGGACGTCGTGTTAAAGAAGCCGCTGTACAGTGATGAACAGCTGGCAGAAAAACGCAGGACAACTGACTCTTTGTCACAGCGAATATGAGGCAAGGAATTTATTATTCTGCAGAGAAATAACAAATTTGCAACTAGAAGTCTATATAACAATGAAGGAAAGTTTGTTTGTATGTTATTGGTGTCCTTAAACTAATGTTGTCAAACAGCTGGAATAATATTGGTGGGCTTATTGAACGAAACTTACACTGAGCATGTGAATTAGCTTGGATATTTTCAGAGATGGATGGGCTGTCCTTGGTTTAGTAACCTCGGATGCTCCATGGGATGATGCTGATTTGTAATCTCCCTACTGACTGAGCACAGTTTGATGGAACAAACCAACAATTACCATTGGGTGGCGCTTCACAATATATCATGGAATCGTATTATAAAGAAGATGCCGATCAAATCTGGCACCATCAAGTGCTGACACAAGTGCTTTGCCAAGGTTGTACGGTTTCCTTCATCAACCACCCTCACAGGCAATGCATTCCAGAAGCATATCACCCTCTGGGTTCAAAACAGATTTCACAAATCCTCACTCAATCTCTTGTCTTTCACTTTTAAAGTGTATCCCCTTGTATTTAACCGTTTGACTAAGGGGAACAGCTGCTTTCTTTTCATTCTATCTATACCTCGCATGTTGTTATACACCTCTGTCAGGTTCACACCATAACCTTCTCTGCTCCAAAGTAAAGCAAAAGCAAATCTAGCCTAAATTCATGGTTTGAGTACTCTCTTGTGTTGTTAATGTGTCAAAGTGCAGCATCTCACATATTGCAGTGTTAAGTTTTTCGGTCATTGATCTGGCCATCTGAACAATCCGGTTGTACCCTCCTGTGACCTAACATTTTCGTCCTCACTGTGAACGACTGGAATAATAGTTGTGTTATCTACAACATTGTTTATCATTCTCTAACCCCCATCCCCATCTCCCACATTCTTATCATCGACGTGTATGAATATCAGAAACAAAATTTGATTTTCTACCCATTCTACAGTCGTCGTTGCAGAGGAAGAATTGATAATTCCAGTCTATAGTTTTCCCTCCCTTGGTGAATTTGCAGCTTTTTTAGGGAGCCACAAATAGTATTTTGGACATGGAACTGAATTCTGCTTTTATACTCCGCCCCCCTGTATGTATTCTTCATAAGGCTTGTACATCATTATTCTTGGACTCGCCTTTGGCACTGTGCACTGCAACATTTCCATTTTATGTGGGCCTGCAACTCATTCTTTACAAAATTCGCTGCAAGCGCGTCAGAGCACAGATAACCCTTTTTTAAATCTGTAGGATGGACGCAGGCTCATTCCTGAAGTTTGTTTGAAAGAACTAAGGTGATGAGGATAAAGATTAAATTAAATTCTGCATTATAAGCATGCAGTAGAAGATCAAATCACATTCTCATTTCTACGTTGAATTGGAAGCAAATTCATAGAAAAAAAAGCACCCACTGTTCTGGATATTCTTTAGTGACATTACGTAACATAATGGTGAGATAATGAATTGGAGAGAAAAGAAAATGTCTGCACTTGATGGAGATACAGAAATGTAGAGTGGATGTACAATATGAACAAGAATCCTGTTCATAAAAGAAGTATGAGAAATATTTTCCTAATATTCAGACCCCAATTTTCCTTGACAGTGATGTTTGATTGTCCACCAATCTCAGTTTTCCAACTGCATGGTATTGCCTGCCACAGATGATCCTTCTGACACACCACCTCCCCTTCCTATTCTTTCCTTTCCCACCTACTTCCCTTGCATTGCCCCTTCTGCTGTGACATATCCTTCCACTGACCATCTCCTCTCACACTTCTCGCACTGTATATCACACCACTTCCCTATCACTCCCACTTTCCCTGACTCTCCCTTTCGTTTTTTGCTCTCTCACGAAATGCTGGAAATTGCAGACTTCTGTGCTACTACATGTCATCAGTAAATGGTGCATTTGAAATGATCACTGTCCAACAGCAACAGAAAACAGCATGATGCGCCGTGAACAGGATGGCTTTGTTAACTATTCGTACAGAGAGGAGTTTTTTCCTGCCCCTCTATCACAACACTTAACCAAACAGCCTCATCACCAACAGGACAAACATCTTAGGACGGAATTGGAAGACAATGTATCAATTTTCTTTTGTATATAGTGAGGATATTGTTCAAACAAACAGTATTCTTGTGTTTTGCTCCTTGTTCTTTCAACTGATCTTCCAATATAATTTGAGGTGAGATCAGAGAGACTTCCCTTTCAATCGAAGCAGGACTTGACTGAGCGTGGAATCAAGGACCCTGAGCAAAACTGTGATTAATGGGAATTAGAGAACATTCTGCACTGGGAATGGGAACAATGGGAAAATAATCTCTACAAGTTATCTTCCAAATTGCATGTCATCCTGACCAGGAACTAATTTGGTGTTACTTCACTACCAGTTGTTAAAACTTCTTGGAATGTGCCTACAAGCAGCTCTGTGTGTATGTGTCTCACTTGGACAGAAGAGATTCAAGTAGGCTGATCAATGTCGCCTTTTCCAGAGTGATTGTGTTTGACACGCAAAATCTGCCCATGCTAGTTCCATCCAAAACCTATGGATGACTATGCTCTGTATCAATGTATCTTATGTTTCCACAGTTTCATCTAAAGTTTCAGAAATGTAAGACCTTGCTGAATTAGTATGACCCTAGTGAAACCAGGAGCATGACATGACATTGAGGTTATGATTGGGATCCTTAATTCAATTGGCTACTTAAAGAGGATTGATCATATGATTCATGATCACTGAATTCAACATTGCCATGGTAATTTATGACATGGAAAATATTTAAGGTTCTGTCAAAAGAAAGCTCTTAATTTTTCACTCAATGACCATAACCAAATACATGAGAGTTGACTGAAATGACAGCTTCACTGCCCCATTTCATATCAGAAAAATATCCACACTCCAAACCAAAAAGGGAAGTTGGAAGTGCTGGAAAACTTTAACAAGTCCAGCAGCATCTGAGCAGAAAGAGAATCAACGTTCTGAGACCAATATGACTTTTTCAGAACAGGGTCATGTTCGTCTCAATGTGTTAACTCTCTTTCACTCTCAAGATACTGACTCATCAGCTGTGTTTCACCAACATTTTCCAATTGTATTTGAGATTTCAAAGTTCCATCGTATACGCTAGCACAGTGACATATTTGAGTGTGTGGCACGGTGGCTAAGTGGCTTTCTCGAAACACCTGGGAACCGGCGTGTGGTTTTTAATTCTGAATATTCTGCGCATCGAAGAGCCAGGAGGGGTCATGAGAAGTTGTTAGTAGATTGGGTCAAGGAAAACCAGAAGGATTTCGATAACTATATCAGGAATAAAAAGATGACTAGAGTAATGTTAGGGCCTATCAAGTGTAGTAGTGGGAAGTTGTGCTTGGAGTCAGAGGAGATAGGGAAAGCGCTAAGTGAATTTTCTCATCAGTATTCACACTAGAAAATAGCCAATGTTGTCGAGGAGAATCCTGAGATACAGGTCAGTAGATTTGATAGGATAAAGGTTCACAAGGAAGAGGTTTTAGCAATTCTGGAAAATGTAAAAATAGATAACTCCCCTGTGCTGGATGGGATTTATTCTAGGATTCTCTGGGAAGCCAAGGAGGAGATTGCAGAGTCTTTAGCTTTGGTCTTTATGTTGTCAGTGTCTACAGGAATAGTGCAGAAGGCTGGAGGATAGCAAATGTTGTTAAATTGTTAAAGAAGGGGAGTAAAGTCTAATTATAGACCAGTAAGCGTTACTTTGGTTGTGGGTAAAGTGTTGAAATTGTTAAAGATATAGGGTTTATACTCATCTGGAAAGGAATAATTTGACTAACTATAGTCAACACGGTTTAATAAAGGTCGTGCCTCACAAACCTTAATGAATTTTTTGAGAAGGTGGATGTGGGGAAAACGGTTGATGTAGTGTATATGACTTTCAGTAAAGCGTTCGGGTAAGGTTCCCCATGATAGGCTATTGCAAAAAATACGGAGGCATGGGGATTGAGGGTAATTTAGCGGTTTGGATCAGGAAGTGGCGAGCTAAAAGAAGACAGAGCGTGGTAGCTGATGGGAAATGTTCATCCTGGAGTTCAGTTACTAGTGGTGTACTGCAAGGATCTGTTTTGGGCCCACTGTTGTTTGTCATATTTATAAACAATCTGGATGATGGCGTAGAAGGATGGGTTCGTCAATTTGCAGATGACACTAAGGTCGCTATAGTTGTGGATAGTGCCAAACGATGTTGTGGGTTACAGCAGGACACAGATAATTTGGAGGATGGGCTGTGAGGTGACAAACGGAATGCCATGCGGAACAATGTCAGGTGATTCACTTTGGATAGAGCAACAGGAATGTAGAGTATTGGGCTCTTGGTAAAACTCTTGGTAGTGTAGATGAGTAGATATTCCTCAATTTCCATGTACATAGATCCCTCAAAGTTGCTACCCAGTTTGATAGAGTTGTTCAGAAGACATATGGTGTGTTTGCTTTTATTAGTAGAGGGATTGAGTTTCCGAACCATTGGGTCATGTACAGCTGGAAACAAAATAAACCCTGGTGCAGCCACACTTGGACTTTGAATACATGTCTGGTCACCTCATTCATAGAAGGATGTGGAATCTTTGGAAAGGGTTCAGAGGAGCTTTCCTAGGTTGTTGCCTCGTTTGGAGGCAAGGTCTTACGAGGAAAGGCTGAGGGACTTGAGGCTGTTTTCATCTGAGAGAACGTTGAGAGGTGACTTAATTCAGACATATAATATAATCAGAGATTAGATTGGCTAGATAGCGAGAGCTTTTTTCTTGGACAGTAATGGCTAGCACAAGGATATGTAGCTTTAAATTGCAATGTAGTGGATACAGGACAGATGTCAGAGGTCGTTTATTTACTCAAAGAGTAGCGGGATGTGGAACGCACTGCCTGCAACAGAAGTTGACTCGGCAACTTTAAGGCCATTTAAGTGGTCATTCGATAGGCATATGGATGAAAAATGGAGTAGTATAGGTTAGATGGGCTTCCGATTGGTTTCATAGGTCGGCGCAACATTGAGGGCAGAAGAGTCAGTACTGCGCTGTATCGTACTATGTTCTATATGTGCACAACCCTGTCCAACTGTATATCCACTGATTAAGTACTTATGTAGCATACTATTCTTTCCGTTTGATATTGTCCAGTTCACATTCATCGAATGCATGTCGTGTGGAAACAGGTCCTTGGAAGTGTAACCCACACAGACCCATTCTCCTCCCCCGATATTGACCCCACACTAATGTGCCTAACCTACACATCGGTGAACACAATGAGAAGATTAGCTTGGCCAATTCACCTAATCTGCACATATTTGAACTGTGGGATGAAATGCACACAGACCTGGAGAGAATATGCAAACTCAACACAGAGAATCGCCTGAGGTTGGAATCGATCACTGTGAAAGTGTAGCGCTAATCCCTGGCCCACAGAGCCACATCAGCAATCAGCATTCTATCTCAGTTTCATTGCTCTGCTTTCCTTTTCATTCTGTCTGCCAGAAAGCGTGATGGTGATTGGGGAATTCTCGTTGTATTCCCCTCAAATTTCCACAACATCTGCTCCCGTTCCTTTCTGTCTCCTAACTAATGTTATTTTCATTCGTCCCTGGCTCATTAATTCATGGGTTTTAACGAACAAGGTCTTTGTACATAGCATTTTTTTTTCTTGTACTGAAGTAAAAAAAAATGTAAATCTCACTGTTTTAAAGCGAATAAAACAGCAATAAGATGCTTGCCAATTAAAAAAAACTGAAGCGCAACTTGTGTGGTGACATTACAACATTGCCTTCAGACAGCAGTCAGAGGCATGTTCACACACATCCAAGCTTCCTCTGTAAGACCAGGGCAAATCTGTCCAGGGACAATCTTTTAGTTGGCAGTTTTTCTAGCGGAAGAGCGAACAACACAATAACAACAACTTGATTTTGTGATTTTTGGGGCTGCAAGCCAATACAATATTGTACATGAACAACACAGCAAAATCATCTAACCTGCGAAAAGAAAACATCCATCAGTTTCCCCCCACCCCGACCTCGGCACTGACTTCACTAGTGATTGGAGATGAGACCAATATCGAGTGATGTCGACATCCAATCCACTCCCGTTGTTATTGTGAGCTGAAAATGTTGTAGTGAAAGGTGTTAACTGGAACTGTTTGTTCAGTAACTGTGATTGATGTCAGTCTCCATGGACTCTAACTGTGTCAATAGAGGATTTCTCTCTCCTATTTGTAAGGGACATCTTTCGGTGCTTTACTCATGGTAGCAGCAGAGAAATCACCTCCAACATTGACGGAGTCAGTAGCTACAGAGACAGGGAGAGGAGATATCAGAATCTGAGAACAACAGACTGAAATGTTCCAATAATGGGTCATAACCTGAAAACATTAGACTGGAATGTTACAACAATGGATCAGAATCTAAGAATGTTAGACTGGAATATTCCAATAATCGATCAGAATCTGAGAACAATAGACTGGAATGTTACAACAATACACAGGGGTTTATCCGATGGTCTTTTCTTGATTTCCTGGTCTGAGTCAACACTATCATTGCAAATATTCAGTATACTAATGATTATTCAGGCAGGTTATTATCCCACCCTCGCTATTTTTGGTGTTCCTGAGAAGTTTTTAAATCTCTATCTATTTATTAATTACATAAACCATGTTGAACTTCATTGCTTTTTTTTGTTGTCTATATCTGGTAAAGACAGAAATTATTGCATTTCGTTCCATTGTAAATTCCATTCATTATCCACAAAATCCAGACCCCTCCCTCACAAATGTCTGAAACAAAACTGTGAGGACACTTTTTGCGTTGAACTGATGTATGTCTTCGTTTTGTCTCCATCACCAAACCTGCCCACGACCAGCTTCATAATACCCTGAGTCTCTACCACTGTGTCAGTGCCGTTGCTCAATAAACCATTACCTATGCCTTGATAAAGGTCATACTTTACAGTTACAGTTGTCTCCTGGCCACTGCTCCAGTTACGAATAAATCGATCACAAACTAGTAATTTCTCTAAAGTAAGTTCATGATAGGGACACCGTGTCAGAGTAGTAAAGTCGCTGGATGGGTAATTCAGAAGCACAGGTTAGAATACTAAAGATATTGTCTCAAATCCTACCATAGCTGATCGCAGAATTTAATTTCAATGATAAGAATCGAAATAAAAACAAATACACGAACTGTAATTATAAAATGAGGAGAATTTTGTCTAAAAAAATATCTGTTTCACAGATGTCCTTTGGTAAAGAAATTTATTTGGTCTGGATTGAGAGTGACATCAGACCCACAACAATGTGCTTGGCTCTGCACTGCCTTGTGGAATGGTCACAATTAAGGGCAATTAGTGATGGTCATCAAATGCTGCCCTTCACAGTGATGCTGATATCCCATGAAATACCAAAAACAAACATTAAATCAAACAAAGAAAGCTACTGATGATCTGAAACAAAAAGAAACAAAGTGCTGGGGAAACGAAACAGATTTGGCAGCTTCTGTTGAGAGAAAAACAGAGTTAACGTTTTCAATCCACTCAGCATGCATCAGATGTGAAAGCAGCTGGGAAATAGTATACTTTGCTTTGGTGGAGTGAGTTGAATATATTAAGGAATAGAGAGATAGAGAAAAAGATTCAAGAAAATCAGTTGTTGATAAACAGCTAGGATGGAATTAAAATGTGATATTAATCTCGTTGATTTTTCATTTCCCCCCATATTCCTGAGTATCATGTCCATGTAGATATCTATCCAAACCCCTTTTAAAAATGAGGTATGTCTCCTCTGACTCTCTTCCCTGAGTGTGGTAACTTTCTTTATTTCATTAAAGCGACATGGGTGTGACTGGCTGGGCCAGTATATATTTCCCTTTCCGGGTTGCCCACGAGAAGGTGTTGGTGAGCTGCCTTCTTGAACAATAGCAGTTCACATGCTGTAGGCTGCCAGTGCTTAGATCTGTTTAGTTTCATTTCTTTGAGACCTTGTAGTGATATAACTGAATGCTGACTTGGTCATTTCAAAGGGCAGTTGAGGGTCAATCACATTGCTTTGGGTCTGGTGTCACATGTATGCCTGACCATATGAAGATAACAGATTTCCTTCCACGAAGGACACAACTAGTTAGGTGTTTGTTTTTATTTGACAATTGTGAAACGTTCATTAGATTGTTAATCCAGATACTCAATTGAATTCAAATTCCACCATCTGATGAGGCGGGACTCAAGTCCAGGTCTGAGTCTTTAGCTGGGTCCCTGGATTAATAGACTGGAGATAATAGCACTAGACCATCGCATCCCCAGCATCTACACTGGTAATGGTAGTGTTGCTGTTATTGTGACTGAGGTGCAGAAAATTGTGCAGTTACATTGTCAACTACTTCCATGGAGAACAGAACCGGTAATATTTCAGGTCACAGGGACTGTGCAGAGCTGCAATGGTTTTTCAGCCAGGAGTAGAAACTCAGGCGAGAAAGCCATTTGTTAACTCTGAGTGGGTGTGATATATATACAGAGACTTGACTTGTTCTCATCACTGGAAAGTCAGAGGAGGTTCCCTGGATGGTTTTCTTGGGTTTGTGTTATCAGCTACTGCAATGATTGAGGGAAACCTGAGGGTCTGGTGTCCCCACTCTGGACAAGGTTTGGACACTGCATTTTGGAGAGTCTGGGTCTTCAGAGACTTCATAGTAAGGAGCAGGACACTGCAGTATCATTTTTGGGATTTCCACAAATATTTCTCAATGTTGAACCTTTTCCCTGTGCAAAGTGTGAAGCCAGTTTATTTCAACAATGACGTCACAGACCTGTGAAACCTTCATCAGCACAAAATTTGGCTCACACCAGGGAGAGGACTATACTCAAAATTCCCATCAACTGTTTTGATTCTGGAACTTTCCAGGCAGGAGTGGGTGAAGTATTCATTTTGCCAGAGTGTGATCCTCTGATGTACTCACAAGGTGACAGAGACCATCTCCGTCCGGTGAGGTTAATATGCTGTTTCTGTCTCCACAGAGGAAAGAACAGAAAAATCTTCCCGAAATGTTAGGGAATATGGTAACTGGCGAAAATGTGGAACTGCAAGAAGTTAGAATTATTAAAGCGGAAGTACTGGGGATAAAAAAAACAAAGGTCATTGTTGTGAATATTGGTAAGGTTCTGGACTAATTGAGTTATAAATTTAGAGGGCTACAGACTTAGGGCTGGAGAGTTCTGCTTGCCGGTAGCTCTTTCGGGAGCAGGTACAGTCACGATGGGTCAATGGCCTAAATCTGTACTGTCAGTTCCTTAACTCTATGAGGGAGGGCAAAGTATGTCAAAGCTTTTTATGTTATGGAAAGGATCCTGCAGACTTGGACGTAGCTATTGTGACCACAAACATTTAAAATAGGAGCGAGATGGAAAACAGCATGCCAAGTGATGAATAAATCTATGTCAGTTGTGTGGGAAAATTTTAGAATTTTTTAGGAATTCTTAATAACTAGATCTTTGGAGAATAATGATATGATTTGCGGAGTCAGCCTATATTTTAAAAAAGGAAATCGTTATTGATAAACCACTTGGAGTTTATGGAAGATATTGATTGTGACATCGACAAATGAGAACCAATGGGAACAGTGTATTTGAATTTTTCGGAGGCTTTTGACAGGCGAGTGAAGAACGTGATAGTCCTTGTATAAGGGGTGAATATACTACATGGAAATAAGAATTGGATAATGGGGAGAATACAGAGAGTAAGATTCTGCTCTGGAATAAAGGTCATTGCACATAGGGTATCCCATGTATCAGTGCGTGGTGCATAGCTGTCCACAAGGCAATGAAATTATTTGAAATGAGCAGCAAATACAGTTCTTTTCATTTTGTATTTATTAGAAGATGGGAGATTGGGAAGTTCAGTCATCACTTATACAATTCACATGAGCCAGGAAGTAATCAGGACAGTAAATGGTACGTTTTCCTTCACTATAACATGATTCAAGTGTTGGAGTAAATTCATCTTCCTGCACTTGTAGTGTGTTGCTTGGGCAGTATTTCTGCCACTGATTACAGATTCTCTCTCCTTTATAAGGAGTGATTACATTGTGACTGAGATAGTGCAATATACTTGCACCAAACTTATTCCTGGGATGATGGTATCATGAAGAAAGTGTGAGGAAAATGAATGTTTAATACATGGCGCTGAGAGTAAATAACAGGCTTTTACATTTAGACTTGAAGATTAGAGACTAACACACATTTTGTCAAGAAAAAGACAGTGATCATGTGAAAAACTACATTCTTTCCATTATATTTGATTCCCAATAGTTCACTTACCTGCCCGGATCCCCCATGTTGGTTGAGAGGCAGCTCCAGGCTCTGACTGAACTCTAACTGTCTCAATATGCAGTGTTCACAAATCTGTCAGCAGCCACAATACCTTATTCCTGAAAGAGTTAGCCAGTCCCAACAGGATGCAACCTCCATCAAATTACCAGTCTGTCTTCTCGGACACAGAAGCGTTTTCCTTGAGACGTGGCACAAACCGCCACTTTCCCTTCTCACCTTCAGTAAACCAAGTTAAAGTAACACGTGTACCACTGACAATGGACCCAGGAGGAACAACCTAGAGCAGTTTATCTGTGTAGTCTCTGCTTCGCTGTTTGTCATGTTGGGGCATCAATTACATCTTCCTATTTCTGCATAATTGACTTGACAGGTTGCATGGCCTCTTCCTGGTCTCATGGAAGAGTCTCAAAGACCTGACTTGGCAACTCCTGGTTCCTGTTTAACACATCGATATGCTGACTACACTCCTTCTCTCCTCGTGTAATAGGCAGTAGGGACTGAATGGGCTATCCCTGTTCATATTCAATAATTTCAGTGGGTTGAATATATTCAGTTGAAACCAGCTTGAGGTGCTGAATGAGCTCCTCTTATTTAACTGTGGAACACTAGAAAGAGAAATTTCGAGTAAGACTGTTACATGAATGTTACCTTCACTTTAACAACACAGTTTGGATGCTTTTCAGGCCCTGCTGCACATGGACACAGACTGCCTCAGCAGTGGACACGTGACAAATTATTCTTAATATTGTGTGATCTTCAGAGAACATCTCCACTTCTGACCAAAAGATGTGGGAAAGAAGTTGAAACAGCTGAAGAGAACTACCTTGAGGATGTAGGCAGAGATATCCTGTGATCAATCACAAATATCTTCCCTTCTGCTCTGAATGTCTCCAACCTTTGGGGAGTTTACAATTCATTCCCATTACATTCCATTGTATTCGTGTGCGAGATATGCGGCTGTCCAGCCCCATCTCCGGCACTTTTATTTCCCTTCCCAGGAACAAAGACACGGAGGAGTCTGTCCAAAACTTTTCATTCAACTTTGCAAAGTCGGGTGCGAAAAAATGGTACACACACCCCTTAATAATAATCTCCACACATTATATACACGTAAATGTGGGCTGGGTCTCCTACTGCTGTCTTGACCAACGAGTGCTAGGGTTCCCCACTGTTTTCCTTATTTGGGTTCTGGTGCCTGTTACTCACTTGGCCAATCAGTGTTCGAGTTCCCCGTTCTTTCCTTATATGGATGATGTTGTACAACTGTGGTTAAGGGCGGTCTCTCAGCTATCGAGGAAAGCTGTTACAATTGTTTCATTCATAAAAACATGGAGGAGGTCCGGCACCAGTTTCGAGTGTCTGCTTGTGTTTACTATAAGGTAGAAAAGACTAAAATGCAGCTAACCGTTTAAAAATTACACTACCCCCTACAAATCTCCCGTGTCTTTTCTTACGACCTGTAATTTTTAAACCGTAAGTTTCTTCTCCAGGGCGTTTAATAACTCCCGAGCTTGTTCATCAAACTGCCCGTCTCTAATACTGCCCCCGCCCAAGAGGGATTCACGTTGTTCCATCTCGAGATTCATTCGTTCAACCTGCCCACAGGGAACATCCCTCTTCGTAAGGGCGGTTTCGATCAGTCGTTGAGTTAATCCCCGGATGCAGGGAATAACACAACACCCAAGGGCAGTGAGTACCCCTGCCACCACTATACATAAGACAAGAAAGGGAACGACCACCCCCGTCCATTTACCGAACCAAACTTCCAACCAGTCCGTGAGGCCAGAGTCGATACCCGAGTTTTCGGACAGTTCGTCCGCCAATGTGGTGACTCCATCCAGGGCGCGGGTGATGGACCCATCAGGGGCTGTGTTGTTGGGGATGAAAGTGCAGCACTGAGTACCTATCATGACACAAACACCCCCCTTCTCTGCCAACATCATGTCTAAGGCCAACCTATTTTCCCACGCCATCCTACTAGTGGCGTCCAGTTGTTCTGCTATTCCTTTCACTGCATCCCGGGTATAATTAATGAACCTCTGCTGATTGTAGTAAATATAATTAATCCAATCCACGTTCTTATTGATGGTCACCCACCAGAACAGTGACGACTCAAAACCCGCCGCTATCTGGTTCCTAGCCTTGTACTCGTCAGGAACACCCCTGGGGACCCCTATGGCATCTAAATATATGTTATCATCGAAAGAGGTCTCCAAAGCTCTCTCAGTTCTTCCACTGGAACGGGGTTGCTCTTGTTTTTCGAATGCCAGGGTGAATGGGATGGCCAATTGAACGATTGCACAAGTGCCCATCCATTTTCGGGCAGGGTCTGTCGCAGAACCCTCCCACCACAGTACCACCAGAGGTCTGCCCTAGGCACATGAATGTGGGAGTAATTCCCGCCCCCAGTAGTTTCATTGACCTGCCGAATTGATCCGCTGCACTTGTCAAATGTCCCCACATCGTTGTCCCACTGTAGTCCCGTCCGAGAGACGCAGGCCTGGTGCGTACCCGTTACCCCCGAGAATGATGGCGGGCGGGGCGCCCCCTCAGACTTGACGGGGGGAAACTTCAAACTCAAGGGTCGACAAGTGGAGTCGTTCCAGGCCTCTAGGTCCTGGTACAGCCTTTTCATGCAGTCCAAGGCTCGTGGGTGTTTCTCCCATCCTAGCGGGAATGGGACCACCTGAGGGTTAGGGCGGGCACCCGTGCATGCGTAGCAATCACTCTTTTCATGCTCCTCACAGTATATTTGACCCATTCCATCCAGGCATTCGCCTCCCTGTATCCCGTTTCTATTTCAAAGGTCTTTTCCAAATCCGTCACCTCAATTATTCTAATCTTTCCCTGCTCATCGGTGGCGGATGAGCCCCCAGACTCAGCTTCAATGACCGTGATATACGTGCAGCACAGCTGCACCCCCTCCTGTCCTGCCTGGCCCCCAACTCTAATACCCAGTATTGTTCCATTAAGGCTCGCCCCGTTGTTTCCCAAGTTTTTTATGGTCAGATAGAGCGGATTGCACTGATTCTGCCCACAATCCTGTCCAGGGGTGATGGGATCACGGACAACTGACACCATAGCCTGGACCCCGGGGGCTGGAGGCCTATGTATGCTTTCCCTACCATGCAATTGTAATACTAACGCCTGACCCTGGAATCCCCTTTCTCTCTCTAGGTTCCGTTTAGTTTGATTCAGTTCACTTTTCGTCCTGCAGGGCACCAACCCACATAGGTCTAAGCTAAATGTCTGTGTTGGCTTGTTGGCAAGCACGGAGATGGAGAACCACTGACGGTCCTCTACTTGTTTTTTTCGGAGGCCAAATTGGGTAACACGCACACTATGAACCAGCCCAAGGATAATGGCAAAGCAAGTTAACAATATGATTGACCGCATTTTGTCGCGACAGCTTTAGCCAGAGGGCACATTTCCTTTAGACTCGCCAAAGTCCGATTAGTTTGTTCTCAGGGTCTCTGTTCCTTAGCTGCCTTTGTCAGAGAGGTTCGTTCATCCTCCGTCGGTTGTGGCACTGGTCCCTTGACTCGAGTGTAATGTGTCCAGCCCTTTTCGGCCGTACGGACAGCCGTTTCGGTCGTCAAAAGTACCAGGAAGGGACCGTCCCAAGTTGGTTCGAGGGTACTCTGCTTCCAGTTTTCAATTAGGACCCACTGACCCGGCTTGACAGTGTGCACCGCAAACTCGAGGGGCGGCGTCTGTGCCAAATGTCCCTGTTGGCGTAAACGAGATAGAGCAGACCCCAGAGCCACCACATATTTTTGCAAAAACATATCCCGAGACACGAATACAGGAGGTTCCCCCTTCGGCCCATGGAACGGGAGGCCAAACAGCATTTCGAAAGGTGAGACGCCTAAATCCCGCCTTGGCTGGGTGCGAATTTGCAATAGGGCAAGGGGTAGGCATTTGGTCCAAGGCAGGCCGATTTCACGAGTGAGTTTGGTTAGCTGCTTTTTGATGGTCTGGTTCATTCTTTCGACCTTGCCCGAGGAGGGGGGATGCCAGGGGGTGTGCAAATCCCAGTCAATCCCCATTGCTTGTACTACATTCTGGAGGACGGTCGAGGTGAAGTGGCTCCCCGGGTCAGAGTCAATAGCGCGGGGTAGCCCAAATCGTGGGATGATTTGTACGAGTAGAATTTTGCTAACCTGAGTTGCTGTTGCCGTGGCAGTGGGGAAAGCTTCCACCCATCCTGTCAGGTGATCTACTATTACTAATAGATACTTCAGGCGACCTATGGGGGGGAGCTCAGTGTAATCTACCTGGACATACTCAAACGGCCTGTAGGCCGGACTCCTACCCCCTTGTCTTGCATGCTGCCGCAGCCCCCTTTTGTTAATCTTTCGACATGTTATGCAATCTCCTGTGACCTGCTTGGCTACCGTGTACAGACCAGGGTGAGCATATCGGCGCAGAAAGGCATCACACAGTGCCTGGACGCCCCAGTGACCCCCTTGGTGTAGACGGGCAATAATGTCCCGCGTCAACGGTCGATTTAGTAGCTGGCGGCCATCGGGTAAGGTCCACTTCCCTTCCCTATCCTTTGTACCCCCCAGAGACACAAGAAAAGTTTCTTCTTTGTCAGTAAACGTGGGCACTTCGGTAATTTCGGATATCTGGGGAATCCTTACCAGGCAGTTTATTACTTCCTTCCCCATCCCGGCCAATTTTGCCTGTTCATCTGCCAATTGATTCCCCAGGGTCTCTATTTTATCATCTTTCTGGTGCACTTTCACATGTACTACAGCAATCTCTTGTGGCAGCAACAAATCCTCCAAGATCATGGCTACTAGTTCCTCGTGGACCAACTCCTTTCCTCTGCTATTTATCATTCCCCTTTCCTTCCAGATCTTCCCAAAGGTGTGTACAACCCCAAAGGCATACTTAGAGTCAGTGTATATTGTCCCGGCTATTCCCTTTAAATTCCTCAAAGCCCGGTGCAAGGCGTACAATTCGCACGTTTGTGCGGACCAGGCATTCGGTAGCCGTCCACTTTCCACTAATTCCCAACCAGTCTCACTAATGACTGCATAACCGTTGTGTCTTTTCCCATCTATCACTCGAGAGGACCCGTCAATGTACCACCGCCTTCCTGCATGTAAGGGGGTGTCCCTCAGATCTTCCCTCACTTTACTCTGGTACTCTATTATGTCTGAACAGCAATGTTCCAGTTCCTCCTCCCCTTCCCCTTTCCAAAGAAAGTCCGCCGGGTTCTGGCAGCCCCCGACTTCTATTCGGAGGTCTTCTCGGTCTAACAATATGGCTTCATATTTCAGAATTCTCGATTCAGTCAGCCACCTCCCGGCCTTCTGATTCAGAATGGATCTAACCTGGTGGGGAGTAGTGACTGTCAAGGGGGCCCCTAAAGTCAACTTCCTGCTTTCCTCTACCAGCGTTGCCGTGGCTGCCACTGCTTGGACACACTCCGGCCACCCTCGGGAGACTGGATCCAGAATTTTTGACAGGAAAGCCGCGGGCTTCCTTTCTCACCCCCCCCCCCCCCCAATCCTGGGTCAATACTCCAAGAGCGGTTCCCTTTCTGGAGTTCACAAAGACACGAAATATCTTAATAAAATCCGGCAAGCTTAAAACAGGTGCGGTCATCAATTTTTCTTTTAGAATTCCAATTAACTTTTTCTCCTCCTCCTCCCATTTTATTCTATTGGGTGCCTCCTCAATGAGTTTTAGGTACAAGTCTTTAGTAAGGGGGGCATAGTCATCTATCCATAACCGACAATAGCCTAAGAGTCCCAAGAACTTCCGCAACTCCATCTTGGTTGTTGGGAGGCTAGTTCGATTATTGCCCGCACTCTTTCTGGACTTATTCGTTTCTGTCCCTGGCTTATCCAGTGTTCCAGGTACTTAACCTCTTTCTCGACATATTGGAGCTTCTTCTGACTCACTCTTAACCCCTTCTCAGCTAGGTAATTTAACAGGGCATTAGTCCCAAGTCGGACGTCCTCCTCCGTAGGCCCGGATAAAAGGAGATCGTCCACGTATTGTAAGCTTAAGGGCGGGGACAAGGTTAGTCCCTCCAATAATTGTTCCAGAATCTGCCCGAACAGAGTCGGGGACTCAGTGAATCCTTGGGGGAGCACGGTCCACCTGTATTGCTGTTTTCTACCAGTATCAGGATCCTCCCATTCAAAAGCAAAAAGATCCCTACTGTCCTTGTCCAGGGGACACGCCCAGAAGGCATCCTTTAAGTCTATAACACTAAACCAGCCGTGGTCCGGGGGTATTCGCCCCAGAATAGTGTATGGGTTCGGTACCACGGGGTGCCGTACTTGGACAATTTTATTTACTTCCCTTAGGTCTTGGACCATTCTGTAGCTCCCGTCCGACTTCCGGACCGGCAGGATGGGGGAATTGTATCGTGACATACAGGGCTCTACCAATCCATCTTTTATTAGGTCTTCCATAACTGTCTTCAGACCCTGCCTCCCTTCCGAAGAGATGGGGTATTGGCGCACTCTGACGTCGGGGCTCTGGGGCTTTAATTTTAACTCCACAGGTCGAATTGCGAGTCCCCCCCGGTTCCCTTTGGCGACCCAAACCCTAGGGTCTATCTCTGTCAATCGGGACTCATAAGGTATGACATGGTAACGGCTCATTCATCCTCTTCTCCCACTTCTGTTCGTAATCCGAAACGGACTATCAGATCCCGTCGCAACAACCCATAGGGAAGATGGGGGAGGTGAAGGAGTTCCACCTGGAGCTCCTCCTCCTCCAGCCGCAAGGGTTGTGGTTCGAATATTTTCGCACTAAAAACCCCACCCTTAACTCCTGAAATGTTTAATGTTTTAGCTTGGAAGCCAACCCCCCCTAGGATGGAGGGGGATTGAGGACCTGCCGGCGCCTGTGTCAACTAAGAAGGTAACATCTTGTCTAAATGGGCCCACCCGTAAATTTACCAGGGGTTCTTGGTAGGCCCGTGTTCCGATCCTCCCCTGACTTCCCTAATCCATTTGTTCACGCTCCATTTCATACATCCCTTCGCTTTCCCTTTTAAACTCGGGACAATCCCTTTTGAAGTGTCCCAGTTTCCCGCAATGGTAACATCCGGCCATTGGAGGCCGCTCAAATCCATGAAATCCTCCTCTCTCACTTCTGCCCCGTCTCGCTTCTCTCCCTCTCCAACTTTTCTTCGACATTCCTCTTTCCACCCCATAACCTCCCTCCCCTATTCCGGTGGATTTACAAGCTTCCCGTACAGCTGCCACCATCATTCTTGTCTTCTGTTTTTCCCTTATTACATCCCTCTGAACGTGCACCTTCTTTGCTTCCCGTAATAATTCTGCAACATCTTTTTCAGCCCAATCCTCCACTTTCTGTAATTTCTTCTGAATGTCAGGCCATGACTTAGTCACAAAGTGCACCTTAAGCATGCCCTTGCCTATTTCCCCATCGGGGTCTAAACCTGAATACTTTCGCATGGACTCCCGCAAACGGCCTAAAAACTCACTCGGGGATTCATCCTTTTTCTGTCCAACTTCGAATGCTTTCGCTAAATTCCGCTGTTTGGGCACGCAGGTTTGGATCCCCCTGATTATAAGGCTTCTGAGATCTGTCATATTGGCCCGTCCCCCCGCGTCGTTATGATCCCACCGGGGGTCCTCTAAGGGGTACTTCTGCTCTCCACGCTGAGGGCCGTCCTGATGCTACCTATCCCAAATGGCCATTGCACTCTTCCGGATCATAACAATTTCATCGTAATTAAATAATATTCTCATCATGGCCTGCAGTTCAGCCCATATGTATATACTGGGCCCCAGAAATTGATCCAGTTGTATTCCCACACTGATGGGGTCGTCCAGTAGACGGGGTAGTTCGTTACGGAGTTGCCGGATATCCCCAGAATTTAAAGGTTGTACTATGAACCCGGTCCGTTCGTTCCCAAACGGCATCTCTCGTAAGGGGTTCAGCTGTTCAATATTGTCACTCCTCCCAGCTCTCAATTCCTCTTCTCGGCCTCTCCGCATCTCGAGTCGGACTGATTTCCTAGTGCCTGGGGTGGGTTCTGCGCCCCCTCCTGTGCCTCCCCCCCCAGCAGTCCCTGCCTCACTAGTCATAGCCTGCTGGGAATCGGATTTATCCGTCGCAGGAGAGAGGTCCGCGCTGGACGCCTGGTCGTGCGCCTGGTCGTGCGCCTGGTCGTGCGCCTGGTCGTGCGCGGGTGGTATATAGGGGGCGGGGCAGACGGTGGCAAACCGTCGGTGAGGATGTCCCAAGACTTCTGGGGCTTTCTCGGGTCTGTTTATGGAATCAGAGGATAGAGACGCGTGGGACTCTCGCCGTCGCCCGCCAACCAGGCGGCGGCGTATTTGCTCTCTTCTGGGTTAAACGGTTGTTTTCTGTTAACATATACATTTAGGATTTGACACACCCAGTCTTCATCAGACCCATACTCGGGCCAAACTACCGAGGGGGCGCGGATAGGTTCCTTGGTCCATATAAAACAACAATATTTTATCATGGTCTCTTTCTTTAAGTCCTTTGTTCTACTACTGTCCGTCCATAGACTTAACTTCCGACCTAGTGGACTATCGGGGGGTATTTCTTTCCCATTTGCAGTCTTCCCTGACTTCTCCTTAGTAAATCTAGAAGTCTGATTTCCCATGGTCTATCTTCGGTCCTGGTCTTAAACGCCTAAAGCGTTTTCACAGATGACCGTCAAAACCACAATTTCCTGTGGCTTATCTTCGGTCCTGGTCTTAAACGCCTAAAGCGTTTTCACAGATGACCGTCAAAACCACGTGGCCAACAAGGAAGAACAAAAAAAAATCTCTTACCTTGATCCGTGCACGGAGTTGTCTGGCCTTTTTAAATGTGTGTACCCCCGTGTATAATCACTAACCGGTCGTCCCAACACTCGTCCGTGTGTTCCTTTTCCAGGATTCAAAATTATTTTTAAATGAGCCGGGTCACATCCTCTCTTGGCCGACGGCCAACAGACCAAGCTGATCAGTGAGAAGTATAAATATATACTGGACGCGTCTTTGTTGTGATCAGGCTTGATCCGTGAGCCGAAGAGACTGCCCCCCCCGGCAATAATTATTTCATCCCGGAGGAGCCCCCAATTGTGCGAGATATGCGGCTGTCCAGCCCCATCTCCAGCACTTTTATTTCCCTTCCCAGGAACAAAGACACGGAGGAGTCTGTCCAAAACTTTTCATTCAACTTTGCAAAGTCGGGTGCGAAAAAATGGTACACACACCCCTTAATAATAATCTCCACACATTATATACACGTAAATGTGGGCTGGGTCTCCTACTGCTGTCTTGACCAACGAGTGCTAGGGTTCCCCACTGTTTTCCTTATTTGGGTTCTGGTGCCTGTTACTCACTTGACCAATCAGTGTTCGAGTTCCCCGTTCTTTCCTTATATGGATGATGTTGTACAACTGTGGTTAAGGGCGGTCTCTCAGCTATCGAGGAAAGCTGTTACAATTGTTTCATTCATAAAAACATGGGGGAGGTCCGGCACCAGTTTCGAGTGTCTGCTTGTGTTTACTATAAGGTAGAAAAGACTAAAATGCAGCTAACCGTTTAAAAATTACACTACCCCCTACATTCGGGATCCTTGATACCATCTACAGTTAAATTCTGCCTTGATATCAGGGCCAGTCACTCTTACCACGTGTTCATATCTTTTATTCATATGAATAGGTCACGGTGTGTTTGTGAAGAGTGTTACCTTCTCACAGAGGGTAGTGACCGTCGGGAGTTCTGTATTCCAGAGAGGTAGGGGAGGTAGATTACTAAGATATTTGGAAGGGGGCACAATGGATATATGAGGTATCAGAATGTGGAGAACTGCAGGGATGGAGCATAAGAGAGGCGTTGTGGCTTTTGCAGATCAGCTATGATCATATTGAAGCGAAAGACAGGCCAGGAGGGCTGAATGACGTATTTGCGTAAAAGATGTTCTCTCATTCTGTTATTGGGAAGTTATTTTCCTGGAAATTGTGTAATTGGATGTTGCAGTCAGGGAGACCAGATGAGTTTGTGGACTATCTCTGGGTGAGGTATGGGTGCTGTATTTACGATGAATCTGGATCGGCAACATGACCAACAAATGAAGACAGTTCTGCAAAGACAGAGGAGTGAGATGTTTCACACCGTCACCTACCCTTTCTTTTCCCAAGAATATTTTCCAACGCCATTTTAAACTATGTGTGACAGTCTTCATCCGCTGAATTGTCTCCGCTGTTTCTGTGCACCAGGTTACTGGGATAAATGGCCTCCGACTGTACCTGTCCATCAGGTTTGAGAAGTTCAGTGGAACATAGGAACATGAGACTGAGGAGAAGGGTTGGTCATTAGACACTTTGTGCATTCTCCACCAGGTAATAAGATTGTGGCTGATCATGTTATGGTCTCAGCCTCACTTTCCTGTCTGTAGTTCATTGTCCTTTATCATCCAATGTCTAAGTAGCACGGCTTTGAATAAATGCAAACACACAGGCACCATAAACTTCTGGGCAAGAGCATTCCACTCAAACAGCTGTGAATTTCTCGTCATCCCTGTTCAGACTGGGTTTGGGGAGGTTTCTGTTTCATTTTCTACTCCAGCTCCTCCATTGGTCATGACACATTTTAAATGTAACTACGTTGGTGATATGGCCAATGATGTAGTTCTCGGTCTAGGTCAGGTTCTTTGCTAGGCACAAGTCAGGTAGATATCTTTAATTTGGCAAAGTAATTTACCAAAGCAAACTTACTCAAGCAATGATGGAAAGATACGTGGCAAGCAGTGTGGACAAATATGTACATTAATATTTATTATTCAATCTATACTGAGATGCAGTTTGTATACACAGAAACATACACATACACAGACACATACAAAAAGACACTCACAGTGACCTGTGGTAACTGATGATCAAAATTATCAGCCAGGGCCCCCGGAAATTCTTCTCTAGCCCCTTGCAGTGTTCTTGGATATATCTGGTAAGGCATGAGATTTCTCCAACTTCAAACATTCTAGTATATCCAATACATCCTCTACTGTGATATGGACTGTCCCCAAGATACCACCACTAATTTCCTCAAATTCCCATGTATTCATGTCTTTCCCCACTGTAAACATAGAAGAGAAATATTTGTTGAGGACATCAGCCATCTGTTACGGTACAACACATACATGTCCACTTTGGTCTTTGAGAGGTCCTATTCTCTCTCTAGTTAATGCTTTTCCTTTAATATACTTAAAGTGCCTCTTTGGATTCACCCAGATCTTCTCAGTCAAGGTTATTCATACCCCCTATTGGCCCTCCTGATTTCCTTCTTCAGTAAACTCCTATATCCCCTATGTACTTCCAGGGATTTCCTTCATTACAACTGCAGATACCTGAGCCAGGCCTCCTCATTTTGTTTGTTCAAAGCTTATACATTTCTTGTCAATCAGGGTTCCTGATTCCTGTCAACTTTCCTTTCACACTCACAGGAAATATCGATCTTAAACTCCCATTTGTTGGAGGTCCTTCTGCTTGCAAGCAGACTACTCTAATCAACCCCTGCAAAATCCTGTCTAAGTCTATCAAAATTAACCTTTCCCCAATTTAGAACTTGAATCTGTGGACCAATTTTTTTTCCCCACTGCATAACTATTTTAAAATTAATAGAATTATGGTCACTGGTCCCAAAGTGCATATCTACTGTCACCTCACTCACCTGTCCTGACCTAGTTCTTAAGAGTAAGTCAAATTTTGCCCCTTTCCGATTAGGACCCTCGATATACTGCTTGACGAAAGTTTCCTGACGCACTTACTTGATTCCATCCGATCAAATCTCTTAATTCTCTGGCAGTTCTAGTCTGTGTTATCAAAAGTAGAACTGCTTTATGATAACCCGAATGTTCCTGCAAGTCTCCCCAATCTCTGTATATATTTTTGAACCTGTAATTCCTGTTAACTATTTAGGGGCCTATAGTACAACCTCATTAATGTCACCAGCTCCTTCTTTTGTCTTAGTTCCACCTGCAAAGCCTCACTGGATGAGGCATCAGTTGTTTTAACTCTGATCACTGCTGTGATACTCCCCTTTATCAGAAGTGAAACTCCCCTCCACTCTTTGCACTATCTCTGTACCTCCTCATACACTTTACCTGGTACATTAAGCTGTCAGTCCTATCCATCCCTCAGCCATGTTTCTGTAATAGCTACTCTATCCAGCGCCGATTACGTATCCACACCCTGGGTTCATTGGCCTTACTTGTTAGTCCTTTTGCATTGAAATAAATGCAATTTAATCCGTAGGCATTCCTTGCTCCCTATCGTATTCCAACTGATCTATCTCTTCAACGTACTATTCTGAATACTGTATCTCCTGCCAGCCTCACATTTGCCTCCCTGCTCTTGAGGATACCACCTCCTGCCAATCTCTTAAACACTCCCTTATAGGACTAGCTAACTGGATTTGAAGATATTGGTACCTCCCTCCAGTGCATGTGCCACCAGTCCCTCGTGAAAAGGTCAACTCTGTCACAGAAAAGCTCCAAATTATCTAAAATTATGAATCCCTCCTCCTGCACCAATTCTTTAGTTACATCTTTATCTGCCATATCATCCTATTCCTACCTTCACTATCTCATGACACTGGAAGTAATCAGGTGATTACCACTGTCGAGGTCCTGTTTTTTAACTTTTCTCCTAGATGCCGGTAATCATTCTGTACAACCACATTCCTTTGTCTACCTGGGTCATTTGTGCCAACGTGCACAATAACTTCTGGTTGCTCCCCCTTCCCCTTGAGAACATTCAGCAGCCACTCAGAAGCATCTTGGACCCTGACACCTGAGAACCAACGCACCATCCTGGATTCCCGTTTGAGGCCACAGATTCTCTGATCTGTCCCCCTAAGAATCGACTCTTCAGTCCCTAAGACCCTGTTTACCTTTATCCTTTCCTGCTACTCCCCAGAGCCAGTCGTAATGCAACCAACCTGGTTACTGCTGATTTCCTGACACCCATCCCCTCATCTACCAATACACACACAAAATCAGAATCCAAAATGGTATACTTGTTTTCGAGAGTAATGGCCACAGGAGATTTCTGCGCTCCATGCCTACTCCCTTAGACATTTCCGGTGGTCGCCCAGCTATTTTTTTTCCCAAAAAATGACAGATTTTATTTTAGTAATTGGAATGCAAATTTTGAAATATTCATGTTCTGAGGAATAATTAGACTTCACAATGAAGCTGGCCTTGCAATACTTGCATTTTAAATGCTTATGCTGCACCAAATAATCAGGTATTTGCGAGCATTTACAATGGGAAATAATGGGATACTGACTTTTATTCGCATCAGACACATGACAGAATACAAAACTTTAAAGTATGGGAGCAGGCCATTGGCCACTGTGTGTGCACCAGCACAAGTAATGTCTCCCAAGCGCCTCCCGTTTGCCAGCCCTATCTGCAGCCTGTTAAATTCATATTTCCAAATACATAACCAGTTCTCTTTTTAATCTTCATCCATAACTCTCCCAGGCAGTCCATTCCGAATCCTAACAACTCTCTCAATAAAGATGTTTTTTTCTTATTTAACTCCTGGATCTTTTGCTAAACATCTTGAAATTAGAAATTAATTATGCTGTAATGCCAACTAACGGAAACAGAGTATTCCTGTTTTACTCTGCAACATTTTTTTCATAATGTTAAGCATCGCAATAAGTTCACATCGTTGTCTGTCCTGCTCCAGGAAGAATAAGCCTTGCAAGAACTGTAACAAATACTACATTGGACAAACAGGCAGAAAACTAGCGACCTGGATACATGAAGAACAACTAGCCAGAAAAAAAAGACATGACCCACTATTACAAGTATCCCTACATATGGATGAGGAAGTATACCATTTTGACTGGGTCTGCACACCCATCGAGGACAAGGCAAACAGAGACACGAACGAGAATTCCTAGAAGGATGGCATTCTAATCGGAAAACCATCAAGTAACACATCGATTTGCATTACAACTAACATTCTCTGAGAAAAAGAACCGGACATGAAATCACCAATACTGCAAGTTACATCACTTACTCAAGGAAACCTAAACACTTAAATATAAATTCGGAAAAAACACTTGCACTTCACCGGAGGCTCACTGATAATGTTCCCTAGTATCGTGATGAACCGTCTGAAAATGAACTCTCCAACTCAGCGAGCAAACTGACATACAGAAGAAACGCAATTTCTCTCATCCTTTCTTTAACTAAATCCTCTATTCCAGTTATCATTCTGATTATTTATAAGGTTATTGGTATTCTTCTGCAAAGCAATGTGGCATCTGTCTGTGTGAATGTGTGTGTGAGAGAGAGACCGAACAATCCTCTTCGATCTCTGAATTGCTCCCCGTGGCATATGGAAAAGAGGCAAAGATTTGGACGGCAGAATAGCTTAACATGTTGTTAAAAAACTAGTCCAGGGTTGATGGTTTCAGATTTTTGGATCATTGGGATTTCTTTCAGGACAGGAAGGACCTGTGCAAAAAAGACAGGTTGCATCTTAACTGGAGAAGCAGCAACGTCCTTGTGAGGAGGTTTGCTAGTGCAAGTCGAATAGATTTAAACTAATTAAGCAGGAGTGTGGGAACCAACGCAGCAGGTCAGAAACTGAGTAGAAGGTCGAAGTGAACAGGACATCAGGCACGGCCAGTCTAATGACCATGCTGAGGGAAGGAATCATATCAGTTCACATTGTGAGATGTAAGTTGGAATAAATGATAGAGAAGAGGGGCAGGTTTATCAGGGATTCACAAATAAGGATGGGGAGTGTGGGGGCTGTGAGGGATTGAGACGTGTGAAATCAGGAAGACTGTGCACAAGAAAATATTAAAAGGGAAAGAGGTCGGGGTGTAGTGGGGTGGGGAATTCTGTGATAAACAACTGGCTCCAAAAAACAGGAAAGCTTGCTTTTTGTCAAAGTGAATACCTGGGAAGTAATTTACTATGCTTCAGAGAATTAGAACCCTTATAGCTAAAAGCATGCATTATATTAAAGGAGAAGCTATGTCCATGATATTACTGTAGCTATAATAATGGTGGGCAAAGTGCTCGTTCTGTTGTTGGACAATGCTTGAGAGCATATGAATTATCCTGGATGTTCCCAGAGATGCCCTAGGTTAAGTAAGTGCATTGTGAGAACTTGCATGAGATGATGTTGGTTTGTAATCTCACCACTTATTGAGTCCAGTCAAAGGAACAAACCAGCAACTTCCATTCCTTATTGCCTCAGAATATATCAGAGTCTTCATGGCTGCCACCGCATAGAATCATGCAACAAAGAAAAGGCCTATCACGTCTGCACCAGCAAGTGCACATCCAAAGGCTTTTTAAACGTTTGTGAGGTTACCTCCCTCAACGACCCACCTAGACAATGCATTCCAGATTCATACCACCGTCTCAGTGCGAAATACATTCCACAAATCCTCTCTCAATTCCCTGCCTTTCACTTCAAAAATGCGTCCCTTTGTTATTGCCCCTTTGACTAAGGGAAACAGCTTCTGTCTGTTCAGCCTCTCCATATCCCTTATGCACTTGTACACCTGTACCATTTTCCCTCCTAAACCTTCCCTGCTGCAAAGGAAAAACGAGTAAATTTAACCCTCCCCATTCATAGATTGAGTACTCACTTGTCTTATTACTTCTGACATGCACCATCCCACATTTATCAGTGTTAAATTTCATCGGCCATTTATCTGGTTATCTGAATAATCTGTTTCTATCCTCCTGTGGCTTAACCCTTTCCTCCTGACTGTGAGCCATCCAGCTCAGTTTTGTGTCATCCACAACATTTTTTTATCATTCCACTGCCACCGGCCACCCATTCTTCTACATTCTCACCATCATCATTTATGAATATCACAAATCAACCGTCATTTCCTTCCTGTTCTCCAGATCTCATTCAGAGGAAGATTTGAGAATTCCAGTCTCTGGCTTTTCTTATTTTGGTCAATTTGCAGAGTGATGTGGCTAAAATCCTTTATGAGGAAGCCATAAATAACATTTTCAACACACAGTTGAATTCACCTTTTACACTTTGCCCCTCTGCATGTTTTAGTCATAAAACATGTAAATAATTTCGGATGAACTAGTTTTTGGCACCTTGCACTGGAACATTAGCATTTTGGAGGCACTGTTCTTTGTTACATGCACTGCAATAGCCAGAAAAGAAGACACTTTTCATCTGCCGGATGGACACAGACTAATGCATCGTTTCTTTAAATCAGCTAGTGTGAAGAATAAATATGCAATTAGATTCTATGTTATGGACAAACTGCGCAAGATCAAATCATATTGTCATGTCTACATTGAATTGGAAGCAAATACATACTGTAAAAAAATTCAAAAACATCACACTAGATGTGAAAAAAGAACATGTCATCTGCACTTGATGCAGATACAGAAATATAGTGTACATGTACAATCTGAACAAGAATCAAGTGATAGAAACGAAAGTACATGAATTCTCTTCTTAATTTTGAACGGAAACCAGATCTTGATTTTCCTGAATAGTAATATTTTTGCACACAATCCCGCTTCCTCAAAAACAAATTTTTCCCTGTCACTAAAACTTCATCTGCCATTCTTCGTCCTCCGTCCTACTCCTTCCTTACACTCCTACTTTCCTTGCACTACCCCTTCTGCTGCTACATACTCTTCCACTGATGATCTCCCTTATACCCTTCTTCTGCCACTCCCACTGAAAGTTACACAAATTCCCCAATTACTCCCACTTCATCTGACCATCGCGTTAACTATTTGCTTTCCAACTGGGATGATGGGAGCTGCTGGCTTCTGTGCTACTATTGATCATTAGTAAATGATGAGATTGGGATGATCAATATCCAATCTGAACAGACAAGAGTGTGTTTCTGTCAATGCCTGATGCACCGTAAACAGGATGGTTTTGTTCCCCATGGTACAGAGGAGTGTTTTTCTGTCTCTGTATCACAGCGCTTAACCAAACATCCTCATCACAAATAGGATGAATCTCTCCTCAGAATCAGAATTCCATGTATCAGCTTTCCTTTAAATTTTGTGAGGACAGCGAACACACTGTTCAAACAAGCCATGTTCTATCCTTTTGCTTTTTATTATTTTAAGGATTTTCCAATGCCATTTGAGGTGAGCTCAGAGTCACTTCCCTTGAATCAAAATAGTATTTGACTCATGCGAGATCAGGGACCCTGAGTGAACTGTGGTCAATGGGAATCGGAAGTAATTTCCTCACTGAGCAATGCCACCTCCCCAGAGCTTTTGGGAATGACAAATACACTATGTCCTTCCAGTACATTCCAAAACCATGGATGACTTTGTCCTGTTAATAATATCAACATACATTATGTTTTTACAGTTTGGTCTAAAATCTCAGAAAAGTAAACATTGCTGATTGAGTGTCACCCCAATGAAATCAGGGCGTTACAATAAGATTACGATTCAGATTATTTTCAAGCAGTGACTTTTTGAGGACTGATCGTGTGATGTCAGTGCCAGTGATATCAACATTTTATCTTTCCAAAAGCATCACACCCCATTGGCTCAAGGTTGCACCACTCCCCAATTCTCTTTCTTTCTCCGGCTCATTCGCCATGCTCATCAGATATATGGGGCCCACAAGATGCAATAATACAGAGGTGCCTATGACGCCTCGAAACCTGCCTCCCGACCCGTGCCCTGCACTCTGACTGCATCCCCTCCTCCAAATGCACCTGCTGTCTGCTGTCGTATCTGCACCATCCCTCCAAACCTTCCACACTCTGATGTTGAATGTTCTGTACTTAGAAAAGGTCTCAACTTTATCCCACTCTGTCCCCACTTTAATGAATTTCGGGCACGGCATGATGCTGAACTATTTTTCCACCGTCTTCACCTTGGTACCCATTTCTTTGGGCAAAGATTCCACTCTCTCTCCCACATACTCTTCGCCAAACTCCGATACTCTTCCTCCATCTGGACCTCTCGCTCTGGCGTTTTGCTTGAACTCAATCTGTTCATTGAGAATGCGCGATGTGACATTGGTTATTTTAATTTCTCTGCATCCCTTCACCCAATCCACAAATTAGACTCTGAACAGGCTGTACGCCGTGTGCTTTGATCCAACCCTGACTTTGTTATTCAGCCTATGCTGGTAAGGGTGGTGTGGCTGTAGTCTGGTGGACGAACCTCGACATTGCACAGACTGAGCGCCAGCTCTCAGATACCTCCTCATGTCACCTGCTGGACCGTGACCCTACCATGGCACATCAGGCCATTGTATCAACTATGATAAACTGACCACATTTCATTTGGTCATTTACACCCCACTTGCCCCCACATAACAGTCCCCAAGCTGATGGTCCTCTGATAGCAGAGCTCATTTGAATCTCCTCCTGAAAATCCACAAACAGAACTGCCCGAGCTGACCCATTGCTTCAGCCTGCTCCTGCCATACAAAGGGGGGTGCATGGATACACACGTGGGCCCTAGTAAAACCTGTTTCTTCATGGGGTATGTAGACCATTCCCTGTTCCAGTTCTTTTCCAGCTCTATCCACAACTCTTTCTCCAATACATAAATAATATAATCGATTCTGCGTCCCTCTCTTGTCCTGACTTGAAAAAAAACCCATCGATTTCACTTCCAATTTGCATCCCTCCCTCACTTTCACCTAGTCTTTCTCTGACTCATCCCTTCCTTTCCTCGGTATCTCTGTTTCCATTTCTGGGGATCGACAGGCCACTAACATCCAGTATGAACCCACAGACGGCCACAGCTAACTGGAGGATACACCCTCATACCCTGTTTGCTGCAAAGACTCCATTCCATTCCACCAGTTATTCTGTCTCCATCGCATTGCATCTGATGATGTCAATTTCAAAAATGTGGGCTCCAAAATGTCCACCTTCTTCTTCAACTGAGGATTTCCCTTGCAATGCTCTTGACAGGGCCCTCAACCACGTCTGACCCACCTCCTCCACTTCTATCCTCACCCTCTCTCTACCCTCCTGCAACAGCGAGATAATTCCTCTTGTCCTGGCTTACCATCCCACCAGCGTTCACATGAAGAGGATCATCAGCCGCCACTTCCCCCACCTCCAGCAAGATATTATCACCAGATATGTATTTCCCTCATCTCTCTTGTCCGCCTTCTGGAGGGGCCAGGACACCCTGGTTCACTCTTTATTCACTCCCAAAATTACTACCTCACCCCACACCACAGAGGCACTTCTCTTGCCCCTGCCGAAGGTGTTACACTTTCGCACTTCTGTCCTCCTTTCTCAATATCCAAGGGCTCAACCACACCGCACCAATGAAGCAGCACCTTACCGACGTTTCACACAATGCAGTCTAATAGATTTGCTGCTCACAATGTGGTCTCCTCTAGACTGGGGAAACTAATGGTGGACTGGGTGACCGCTTCACTGAACGTGGAGAAAGTGAGGTCTGCAGATGCTAGAGATCAGAGCTGAAAATGTGTTGCTGGTAGAGCACAGCAGGTCAGGCAGCATCCAAGCAACAGGAGAATCGACGTTTCGGCATAAGCCCTTCATCAGGAATGGCTCTTTCCTCATTCCTGATGAAGGGCTTATGCCCGAAACGTCGATTCTCCTGTTCTTTGGATGCTGCCTGACCTGCTGTGCTTTACCAGCAACACATTTTCAGCTTCACTGAACGTCCAAAGTGTACCTATACAAATGACCCTGAGCTTCCAGTTGCCTGTCAGTTTAATACCGCATCCTGTTCCCTTGCCAATATCTCTGAGTCAGGCTTGCTGTAGTGTTCCAGGAAAAGTCAATGCAAACTGGAAGAACAACACCTCATTTACCGTGTGCGGACCCTACAGCCCTTCAGGCTCAAAATCAAGTTCAATAGCTTTCGGTCCTGAACTCCCCAATGTCCTCTTCCCTGACCAATGATACGCCAGGCCTAGTTCTCACATCGCCTTCCATTACACACCCTCTATTGTTACCTACTAACAATATCCATTAAGAACTGTCCAGCCTCTTCTGCATATCAACCAACATTTTCCGAGCTACCATCAGTTCTGAGAAACGTTAACTGTGATTTCTCAGCACATATGCTCCCAGACCTACTGAGCTTTAGAAGCAACTTCCGTTTTTGCTTCAACATTTTCATGGCAAGTTCTCACAATCCAATACGTCATCAATATTTAGAGCCTTGTCAAACATAGGAACTTTATAATTTTTCATTTAATGTCCATAACAAATTATTCGAGATCCAAGTGAGACAGGGGCTTTGCTGTTATCGTTCAGATCAGAAAATTTGTCACAGTTCAGAAAGAAAAAGAAATCGAAAGAGCTGGAGCAAAACTCAATAAATCTGGCATAATCTGAGTAGAGATACACAGAATTCACCTTTGACTTTTCAGAAGTGTCACATCATAATCAACTCTGTTGCTCTCTGCAGATACTTCCTCATCTTTTTATTTCGCTTCTCCACCATTTTCAGTTTGTATCTCATGTTTGCATATCATTATATCTCATGTTTCTTGACAGGTCCATATGTTGACCTTGGTTGTATTTGGACACTGTGGTCCTATTATAGTTGGTGTGTCTGTGACACGTGTATTAAGGCCGAAATCTGTTTCTTATATAAGATTCAAAGAGAAAAAAAATATGTTTCTGAATATCCTGTAAATCTCAGAAAACCACTTTGTTTTAAAACACCTTTTAGAGGCAACTGAACTTCATGACATAATAAGAATCGATTTTTGATGATGGAATACTCTGCGTCCTTCATTGAACAAACTTTTATCCCCCCTCCATAAGCTTTCAATGCATATCACAGCATTAATACAGCAAAGGTTGAGGAAACTCAACCCATTGTCTCTTCCAGCTTAGAATGACCTGTATCTCTGACTGTTATTCTGTATAGTGGCAACTGAAAGCATTCTATTCACGTTACATGGGAACTGCTCTTCCCAGAACCATAAGAAACTATAGACGGCTGTTTGCACAGCACAGAGCATCACAGAAGTCAACCTTCCATCCATTTATACGTCTTATTGTCGCCGAAACACAGCTCATGGGGTACTTCAACGGAGTGAGGCATATTAGGTTACAGCTGCACAGGAGATGTGCAAAGCAAGATCGCTATTAGCAAGACTAGTATTACTTGAAGTTAAAGATGTCAATTCGTCAGTCTAATTACGGTAGGGAAGAAAATGTTCCTGAGTATGCTGGTCGATGTTTGCTGGTAGCAAAAAGAAAATCACTCACAAACCGCTAATGATCTCCTACAACCTCTTCAAACAGGAAGAAGATAGAGAGGTTTGAAAACATCGACCAGCATACTCAGGATCATTTTCTTCCCTACCGTAATTAGAGTGACGAATTGACATCTTTAACTTCAAATAATATTAGTCTTGCTAATAGCGATCTTGCTTTGCACATCTCCTGTGCAGCTGTAACCTAATATGCCTCACTCTGTTGAAGTACCCCAAGAGCTGTGTTTTTTGTCTACTATCATGTTCCTGCACTACTCACAAAACAAAGCTTTCCATTGTACATTTGACTAAAAATAAATCAAATCTAATCAAATAAAACCCGTGGACTACAATGGCTCATGGTCTTCTCAAGAACAGCTAGAAAAGTGAAGTAATGCTGGCCCAGCCAATGATACCCATATCTCATTAAGGAATATAAGACGATGACCACACTAAGGGAAGAGAAACAGGGAAATAAAATCGCTTTAAACTTTGTCTTAGACATATACCGGTTTCCCGCACTATCTAAACGTACAGTGTTCCTTTTGTAAAGTGAAGAGGCAAAAATCGGCTTTCTTCGTAAAAGTGAAAATCCTCTTTGGATTTATTTTGATTCGCGAAAACAGGTCTTAATGTAGTCATTTGGAAAGGGACGCGGTGAAAAGTGAACTTTTGAAAAGCAGGGGATACCTGTAATTACCTGGGCATGTCATCAGCGAACTTGCAGCTGGCGTTGTTTGGAATTTGGCAACACAGCCGTGTGTGTACAGGGAGTACAGTAGGGTGCTGAGGACGCATTCTTGGGGTATCCAGTGTTGAGTGTGATTGTGGTCCGGGTGCAGATACCTATCTTCACTAATTGCGGTCTGTTGGTCAGAAACCAGGGGATCCATTTGCAGAGGGTCGAGCCCACGACTAAGGTCACAGAATTTTGAGATCAGTCTGGAGGGGATAATGATGTTTAAGTGGAGCTGTCGCCAATGAGCAGGAGCCTGGTGTCGTTGTCCTTGTTGTCTAGATGTCCCAGGGATGTGTGCAGAGATCGGGGTATTTCATCCGTTCTGGGCCTGTTATGTCAGTCGGCAAATTATAAGAGATCAGGTCAGGCTGGGAGACTGGAGGGGATGTGAGCCATAACCAGCCTTTCAAATCACTCCATGTTTATTGAGGTTCGAGCTACTGGGCGTTAGTCATTAAAGCATGTTACATGTGCTTTCTCACTTACGAGGATGATGGTGATCTTCTCGATGCAGGTTGGCACTTCGGCTTGTAAGAGGGAGAAGCTGAAGTTGTATGTGAATACCTCTATCAGTTGGTCCTCACAGGATCTGAGTACACAACCGGGAACATCGTCCAGAACCGTCACTTCCCTTGCCTTGACTCTCAGGAGAACCGATCATGTCTGCAGCGGTGACAGCGGGTACAGATACATCCGAGGCTGTCGGGGCAGGTTTCAGCCTGGCAGTCACACAGTTATTCATTATAGACATTTCTTTCCCCACCTCCCTCCATCGTTATCAACACACAGTGACGTTGATTGGTGTAAACACCACACAGTTAGTGGCCAGACAGAATGCCATCAATAGACTGGGATTGTGCGCCATAATGAAGTAAACTCACAACAAAACGGGGCAGGGTGTGCTTCTACTGAGAGTCAGTGGTGCAGGGAGTGAAGACTTTGCAGGTTAATTCCACTCAAGTCGTTGCTTCAACATGAATAGAGTGAAGCACCTTGAGTGTTGTGCCTTGTAGATGGTGGCCAGTCTTTAGGGAGCCAGGAAATGTATTATACATGGACAAACTGGACAAAGGACCTGAAGGCAGTTTTGCTAAGTTTGAAGATGATGCAGTGATGGTTTGGTGCGCAGATGATATTTAGGAAATGGGGAGGCTGCTGAAAGACTTGGACAGTTTCGGACTGTGGGAAAACATGTGGCTGATGGAACACAATATAGAATCATGTGAGATTATGCACTTTGATCGGCGGAATAGAGGCAGACATTATGTTCTAGTAAGATCCATTCAATCTGAAGCACAAAAGGATTTTGAAGCACTCGTCCTCACTTATGGTTAATGTGCAGGTTCAGTTGGCAGTTACGAAAGCAAATGCAATGTTCGCATTCATTTCAAGAGAACAAGAATACGAGAGAGGAGACATCCTGCTGAGAATGCAATGGGGTTTGGTCAGACAGCATTTGGCATATTGTGAACTGCTGAGGGATGACGGCTTGTCATATGAGCGGCAGTGTGTGTACTCGATGGAACTTAGAAGAATGGCGGGTGGGGGGGGGGGCATCTGATTGAAACTGATCGATTACTGCAAAGATTGATACAGTCAGTGTGTAGAACATATTTCCAAAAGACAGAGAAAAAGTGCTAAAACAGAACAGTGCATAATTGTAAGTCTCTGATCTGCTCTTGTATTTGTAAGTTGATTTGACTTCACGTTCTGGTCAATGGTAACCCCTGTGAAATAGACAGCGGGAGGATTCAGTGTAGCCAGTCGTCCATTAATCTGTTGAATGTAAGCTGCGATCTGTGAGTCTTACCGGGCAGGTGTACATTGTCTCTACGATGGTTGTCATTTGCAATCTTGTCATTTCGAAGGATTGAGCCTGTTACGCTCAATTGTTGATTTTAACTAAAAAGTTAAATTTATCACAGCATTCATCAACAATATATCATCGAATACGGAACACCCTTCTAATAACAGAAACAGTCTAAAGTGTTCAATATTAGAAACACTGCTTTCCTGTTCGTGTTCAAATCAGATAATCTGTCCCATCGAGATGCTCAACTTGGAACTTTTTTTAAAAAAAATCGTTTTTGGATGTGGGCATCATTTGGATGGGCCCAGCATTTCTTGCCCGCCCCGAGTTGCCCTTGAGTAGGTGGTGGTGAGCTACTTTCCCGAACTGGTGCAATCTACGTGCTGTGCGTTGTAATTAAGGAGGGAATTCTAGTGTTTTGAACCAGCAACAGGGAAGGAACGTCGTTATATTTCCAAATAAGAATGTTGACTGGTTTGCAGGGAAATGTTAATTTGGTGGTGTTCTCAAAAGTCTACTGCCTTTGTCATTCTACATGGAAGTGTTCGTGAAATTGGAAGGAGCTCTCTGAGGATCTTAGTGGAATATCTGCATTGTGTCTAGTAGATAGTACGCCCTGCTGTTCCTGAGCGACCGTGGTGAAAGGGAGTGAATGCTTATGGATGTGGTGTAAATCAAATGGGCTGCTTTATCCTGGATAGTGTCAAGCTTCTTTAGTGTTGTTGGGGCTGTACTCATTCTGGCAAGTGAGGATTATTCCATCTCATTCCTGACCTGTGCCGTGTAAATGTTGGACAGGCTTTGGGAAGTCAGGAGGTCAGTTAATCGCGCAGTATTCCTAGCCTCTGATCTGCACTTATATGTGGTGAGTCCAGTTGAGTTTATGGTCAATGGTACCCCCCAAGATTTTGATAGTGGGGAAATTTAGTTACGATAATACTGCTGAATAACAAGTGGTTATATTGTTTCTTATTCGTGATGGTCATTGTCTGGATTTGTGTGGCACGAATGTTACTTGCCACTTGTCAGCCCAAGCCTGGATAATCCCCACTTCCAACCTTATGATGAAAGGAAGGTCATTATTGAAGCTGCTGAAGATGTTTGTACCTCGAACATTATCCTAAGGGCCTACTGCAGATATGTTCTGGAGCTGAGATGACTGACCTCCAACAACAATGACCATCTTCCTATCTGTCAGGTATAAATCAAATAATGGAGTGTTGGCCCGTGATACTCTTTTTGTTTGGGGTCCTTGATGTCACATTTGTCAGAACGCAGCCTTGATGTCAAGGGCTGGAATTCAGTTCCTTTTTCTATGTTTGAACCAAGGCTGTGATGAGGTCAGGAGCTGAGTGACCCTGGTGGAACACAAAATGGGTGTCACTGAGCAGGTTATAATTGAGCAGATGCTGCTTGATAACACTGCTGATGAGCCTTCCATCACTTTACTGATGATGGAGAGTACACTGATGAGGCGGTATTTGGATGGGTTGACTTTGTCCTGCGTTTTATGTACAGAACATACTTGAGCAGTTTTCTTTCCCATTGTCGGTTTTTAACTGTACTGGAACAGCTTGTCGAGGGAAGCGGGAAGTTCTGGAGTACAAGTCTTCAGGACTATCGCCGGCATGTTATCAGGGTTATAGACTTTGCAGTATCCAGTGCCTTCAATCGTTTCTTGATATCAGTCAATAATTGACTGATGACTGCTATCTGTAATGATGGGAACCAGGAGAGGAGGCCAAAATGGATCATCCACTCAAAACTTCTGACTGAAGATTTCTGCGAAAGCTTCAGCCTTATCTTTTGCACCGATGTTCTGGGCTTTTCCATCGGTGAGGATGGGGATATTTGTGGAGACTCCTACTCCAGTGAGTTGTTTGATCGTCCACCACCATCCATGATCAGGTTAGGAAGACTGCAGAGCTTAAATCTGATGCATTCGTTGTGGAATAGCTCAGTTCTGTCTGTCCCTTGCTGTTTATGTTATTTGGCACGCAAGTATTTCTGTTCGGAAGCTTCAGCAGATTAACATTTTATGTTTGTATATCCCTGGTTCTGCTCCTGGCATGCCCTCCTGCACTCTCCATTGAACCAGAGTTGATCCTCTGCCTTGATGGTAATGGTTGAGTGGGGGGATATGATGGGCCGTGACATTACAGTTTGTGCTTGAGTACAGTTCTGCTGCTATTAATGATCCACAGTGTCTTATGGACGCTCAGTCTTGAGTTGCTAGCTCTCTTCGAAATCTGTGCCATTTAGCATGGTGATAGTGCCACACAACACAATAGAGTTTATTCTGAATGTGACCGTGAGACTTTTACCGATACTGCCATGGACAGATACATTTGCAGTTGATAGATTGGTAAGGATGAGTCATGTATGATTTTCCCCCCCTCTTGTTCTTTCCCTCACCACCTGCTGCAGACCCAATCTAGAATCTATGTCCTTTAGGACCCGACCAGCCTGCTCAGTAGTACTGCTGCCAAACTATTCTTGGTGATCGACTTTGATATCTCCCAGAATATGCTTTGTGCCCTTGCCTCAGTCACTGCTTTCTCCAAGTGTTGTTTAACATAGAGGAGCACTGATTCAGCTGAGGAACGACGTTACGTGGTAATCAGTAAGAGAATTCTTTGTCCATGTTTAATATGAAGCCATGGGACTTCATTAGGTCTGGAGTCAATTCTGGAGACAACAAGAGCAACTATCTCCCGACTCTATCTCACTGAGCTGCCCCCTCTGCTGCATCGGTCCTGCCTTTTGGGGAGGACATATCCAGGGATGGTGATGGTGGTGGCTGGGTTGATTTTGTAAGGTATGATTCCGTGAGTATGACTATGTCGGGCTGTTGCTTGACTAGTCTGTAAGGCAGTTGTCCCAATTTTGGCACTACCCCTTAGATGATAGTAAGGAAGACTTTGGAGGTTCTACAGTGATGTTTCTAATGTTAAATTTTCCAGTGCACAGTTTGATGCCAAGTGGTCCAGCCGGTTTCATTTCATTGAAACTTTGTAACGATTGGTACAACTGAATGACTTATGAGACCATTTCAGGGGGCGATTGCGAGTCAATGACATTACCTTGGCTCTGGAGTTGCATGTCAGCCAGACCAGGTGAGGATAGAAGATTCATTCATTGAATGATATTAGTGATCCAGATGGACTTTTCTAAAAATCGGCAATGGCTTTATTCTCATAGGTAGATTCTTAATTCCAGGGATATTTTAAAATTGTTGAATTAAATTTCCACTATCTGCAGTGGCGGGATTCGAACCTGGGTCCAAATAACAGGAGCTGATTGTCTGGATTGATAATCTATCGGTAATAACATGAGACCTTCTTGGAACCACATGTCGTACTCACCTGCTATTTCTTGTGTTACCCTGTTTTTCATTCATTGCTTATGTTATTCTGGAATCTCATCCTTCATTAAATTCTGATTGAAATACACAGTCATGAATGTCCTCTCGACTGCTTGAATTTCATTCAATCTGTTTGGTTTGAACAGACATTTCAAGGCAGCTGCACATCAGAAAAGAACAGGAAGTAAGAATGGCTGACTGTGCACTGTTCGTGTCACCGGACCAGCATGTCTGGGTATGTTAGTTAGTCTGATCTTCGAGTAGGATAAAAGATCGGCAGGACATCAAGGATCGAAGAGTCTGCAATGTGCTGTACTGTGCTGTGTTTTATATTTCACCCAGCCTGTGTATTCTTATCAATTGTTGAATGCGTGAGGGGGGGATGTATGTGAGATCAGTAAGCTGGGGAGAGGCGTTAGCCCAAAACCTTCAGTTATGTTGTTGATTGTTCCATTCACCTGAATGCCATTACACTATGTGTGTTGTCCTACACCAGGTAGGCTCCGCCAAGTTCAGTTATTAACGTGATTCTTGACTTGTCATTTGCTGCTGTTTTCTTCAGATGCAATCTGTTGGGTGACCCATCTATTAATCAAATGTTTGCTAAGTTGCGTGAATTGGGCAAAACTAAGACGTCAACTATGATTATTCGACTGTACTATAATCTCTGAAAAGCATTAGGTTGATTCTATATTTATGGATCTAAAATATAAACTCCTGTCAAGATTTTCTGACACAGAAATAAAGAATGTACATTTTATTTTCTATCGAACAACGAACATGGATCTAACTTTTTTGGCGATCAGAACTATGTACACAATGTCAGGATTCAAAACAATGCATTGTCACTACAACATTTTGAAAGCGGTTGGCTTCTGAATGATTAAATGTTCAGGGTGAGCAAACGATTGAACAATCAAATAGAGTTATCTTTCTTATACATTTATACTCAATCAATCAGTTTAATTTCTCACTGAAATGTACAAGCTTCAGCTATTTGCCAGCGAATTAGAAATGGCTATAATTCAACATGCACTGTGAATATTAAACTAAATAAATGATTTGTGTTATCAAATGTCAATGAACAATAATTTGAAAATGTTTAATTTTAGAAAAAAAAGTTATTTAATTTGAAATGCAGACAGTGAACAAAAACAATAAACATTTTATTGTGTGAGTGAAAAGTCAGACCTTTTGAAAGAGACTTGTGCCAAAGCAATGACAGATTCGTTTTCGTATTTGGAATACAACGTTTAAAATATTCATGTTCTGAGCAATAATTAGACTATATAATGAAGATGGTCTTGCATATACTTGCATTTTAAATGCTTATGCTGCACTGAATAATCAGATATGCGCGAGCATTTACAATGGTAAATAATCGGATACTGACTTTTATTCACATCAGACAAATGATAGAGTGCAAAACTTTAAAGTACAGGAGGAGGCCATTGGCCACTGTGTGTGCATCGGCTCCAGGAATGTCTCCAAAGCCCTTCCCATTTGCTAGCCTTATCTTTGCAGCCTGTTAAATTCATATTTCCAAATACACATCCAGATCTCTTTTTAATCCTCATCCACAACTCTCCCAGGCAGTCCATTCCAAATCATAACAACTCTCTCAATAAAGAAGTTTTTCCTTATCTCAAACCTGGATCGTTTGCTAAAAATATTGAAATTAGAAATCAATGATGCTGTCATGCTAACTAACGGAAACAGAGTATTCCTGTTTTACTCTATAACGTTTTTTCATACTTTTGAGCACCGCAATAAGTTCACATATTTGTCTGTTCTTCTCCAGGAAGAATAAGCCTTGCAAGAACTGTAACAAGCACGACATCGGAAAAACAGGCAGAAAACTTGCCACCTGGATACATGAACAACAGCTATCTAGAAAAAAAGATATGACCCACTATCACTAGTATCCTTACATGCAGATGAGGAAGTAAACCATTTCGACTGGGTCTATCTAGGACAAACCAAACAGAAACACGCACGAGAATTCCTAGAAGCAGAGTATTCCAACCTGAACACTATCAACAAACACATCGAGTTTGATTCCATCTAACACTCTCTGAGAAAAAGAACCGGACATAAAATCACCAATACTGGAAATTACATCACTGACTCAAGGAAACCTAAACACATAAATAGCAACCATGACATAACACCAGCACTTTACCAGAGGCTCGCTGATAATGTTCCCTAGTATAGTGATGAACCATCTGAAAATGAATTCTCCAGCTCAGCGAGCAAACTGACATCCAGAAGAAGCGCAATTTCTCTCATCCTGCCTTTAACTAAATCCTTCATTCCAGTTATCATTCCGATAATTTTAAGGTTATTTGTATTCCTCTGCAAAGTAATTTGGTGTCTGTCTTTCTGTCTTCTGAATGTGTGTGCGTGTTGGTGGGGGGGGGGGGGGGGGGGCGCGGTTGGTGCGAGAGTGAAAGAGGGGGGAGAGAGAGGGAAATAAAACAATCCTCTGTAATCTCTGGATTACTCCCCGTGCCATGTGGAAAAGAGGGAAGGATGAGGAATAGCTTAACATATTGTTAACAGTATAGCTTAACATATTGTTAACAACCTAGTTCAAGGGTGGGGTTTTCAGATTTTGGATCAATGGGACCTCTTGCAAGGCAAGCGAGCACCTGTACAAAAAAGACAGGTTGTATCTTAACTGGACGAGCACCAACATCCTTGTGGGGAGGTTTGTTAGTGCAAGTCAGATGGATTTGAATAAACCAGGAGAGTGAGAACCAAAGCAGCAGATCAGGAACTGAGTAGAAGATAGAGGTGAATAGGACATCAGACACGACCAGTCTAATGACCATGCTGAGAGAAGGAATCAAATCAGTCCAAAATGTGAGTTGGGAGTTGGAATAAATTGTTGAGATTAGGCGCAGGTTTATCTGGGATTAATAAGTAAGGATGGAGAGTGTGGGAGATGTGAGGGAGTGAGGTGTGTGAGATCAGGGATACATTGCACAAGAAAATGATAAAGTGGAAAGAGGTTGGGGTGGGGAATTCTGTGAGAAACAACTGGCAGTAAAAAACACAGGAAAACGTGCTATTTGTCAAAGGGAATACCTGGGAAATAATTTATTATGTTTCAGAGAAATAACATCCTTATTGCTAGAGGTCTGTATTATAATGGAGGAAACGCTGTGTTCAAATTATGGCTGTAACTATAATAATGGTCGCAAACAGAATATTATCAGTGCTGTTGTTGGACAATGCTTGCACAGAGCATGTGAATTACCCTGGATGTTCCCAGAGATGGCTGGGCTGACTTTGGTTGAGTAAGTACTGAAGCTGCATGAGATGCTGCTGCTTTGTAATATCGCTACTGACTGAGTACAGTCAAAGGAACAAAGAAGCAACTGCCATTGCTTATTGTTTCAGAATATACCAGAATGTTCATGGCTGCCACTGCAAAGAATCATGCAATGAAAAACAGGCCTATCACGTCTGTGCCAGCAAGTGCATATCCAAAGGCTTTTCAAACGTTTAAAAGGTTACCTGCATTAAGCACCCTCCTGGACAATGCATTCTAGATTCATACTACCCTCTCAGTTCGATACACATTCCATAAATCCTCTCTCAAACCCCTCGCTTTCTCTTTAAAAGTGAGTCAATTTATTTTTGACCCTTTGACTAAGGAAAACAGCTGCTGTATGTCCATCCATTCCATACCCCTTATAATCTTGTCCACCTGTACCATATTTCCTCCTTAACCTTTCCTGCTGCAAAGAAAAACAAGCAAATTTAGCCGTCCTCTTTCATACTCACTTTTGAGTACTCACTTGTCTTGTTACTTCTGACTTGCATCTTTCAAATTTATCGGTGTTAAATTTTATCAGGCCATTGTTCTGGCTATTTGAAAAAATTGGTTATATCCTCCTGTAGCCTAACACTTTCCTCCTGACTGTGATCCATCCAGCTCACCTTTGTGTCATCCACAACATGGATCATCATTCCACTGATTCCCACCTCCACATTCTCACAATCGTCATTTCTGAATATCACAAACAACCCGTGATTTCCTTCCTGTTCTCCAGATGTGATTCAGAGGATGCTTTGACAATTCCAGCTTCTTGCTGTCCCTATTCTGGTGAATTTATAAGTGATGTAATTAACACATTTTATGAGGGAGCCACAAATAGCATTTTCGACACCTTTGTTGAATTCACCTTTTACACTCTGCCTCTCCACATGTTTTATTTATAAACCTTGTAATAATTTAGGATAAGCTAGGGTTTGGCACCTTGCGCTGGAACATTAGCATTTTGCGTGGCACTGTTCTTTGTAACATTCCCTGCAATAGCCAGAGCTGAAGAAAGTTTTCATCTGCAGGATGGACGTGGACTCATTCATTGTTTGTTTAAATCAGCGAGTGTGATGGGGATAAATATTCAATTAAATTCGATGTTATGGGCAAACTGCAGAAGATCAAACCATATTCTCATATCCACCTTGAATTGGAAGCAAATACATACTGCAAAATAATCAAAAATGTTGAAACACCACAGGAGGGGAGAGAAAAAAAACCATGTCGTCTGCACTTGATGGAGATATAGAAATATATAGTACATGTACAACCTGAACAAGAATCAAGCGATAGAAGAGAGAGTATAAGAAATCTTTTCTAAATTTTGAATGGAATCCAGATCCCGATTTTCTTGAACAGTGATGGTTTCTCATCCAATCTCACCATCCAGTCCCTTCTGCATATAAACCAACATTTTCCGTATTACCATCAGTTCTGAAGAAGGAGCAGTGGACATGCAACGTTCACTCTGATTTCTCTGCACCGATGCTGCCAAACCTGCTGAGCATTTACTGCAACTTTTGTTTTGTTTCAACATTTTCATCACAAGTTGTCACAATACAATACATCATCGATATTTGGAGCCCTGACAAACAGAAGAATTTGGACAATGTGGTCCTTTCTTGTTTCTATTACAGTTGGTGTGTCTGTGACCCCTGAATTACTGCCGAAATCTGTTTCTTCTTTAAGATAGAAAGTAAAACAAAATTCTGAACATCTTGTAAATCTCTGGAAATCTATTTTTTTAAAATGCATTTTAGAGGCAGCTGAACTCCATGAAATAATCGGGATAGATTTTTGATGATGGAACACTCTGTATCCTTCATTGAACAAGCTTGTCTCCCCACTCTCCAAAAGCTTTCAATGCATAACATAGAATTATTACAGCAAAGGTGGTGAAAACTCAGCCCATTGTGTCTTCCAGTTTGGAATGTGCGATATCTCTACTATTATTCTCCTGTATTGTCCCCATAGCCCTGCACATTTTGTTATTAGTATCTGTTTTTAATTGTAAGCATCCTGCAAGATATGAACAATACGATCAATCTCAAACAAAAACAGACTTTGCAGGGAAAGCTCAGCAGGTTTGGCAGTGTCTGTGAAGAGAAATCAACGTTTATGTTTCAGGTGCGGTTACCCTACTCAATCTGTATTCCCAATGATTAAATGGTGTGTACATAAAATATAAAATATAAAATATCCTTGTTGTGAACTATATTTAATTCTATCTGACGTTAAGAGTGATGATGACTGGGGAATATCATTGTACTCCCCATGCAGTCTCCACAGCCACTGCCCCCATTCCGCCCTATCTCCCAGCCAAACGTGACTCATTAATTCACAAATCTTAAAGAATAAGCTCACTTTTGGTTTTGGACTGAGGGGAAAAAAGTGTAAAAATTATTGCTTTATAGCAAATAATACTGCATTAAGATGTTTGTCAATTTGTATAAATTAATTACTGAAGCATATTATGAATGGAAGATCCAACGTTTCTTTATTAGAGCAGGGAGAGGAACATTCAGATAAGTCCACACTTCCTGTCTATGTGCAGAGCAACTGTGCCCAGTGACAGTGTGTTGGCTGGCGTTTGTTCACGTGGAGAAGAGATCAACTCAGTAAAAAGTCCTGATTGTGTTTTTTTTTGTGGAGGGGTGGAAACTCGGGGTAAGATGGTTACAGCATTGCAAACATACAACAGAGCAGAGTCATCTCGCCTGGGATAAGAAAGCATCCATCATTCTCCCTCACAATTGACTTCACTAGAGCAATCATCCATAATCCGAGTTCCAGACCCGGAATCGTAGGCAGTTGGTAGTGCCTTGTGTGGGCAAAGTGATGGAGTAGCCGATGTTAATCTATAATGCTACTGAAACATACGTTTCAATAATATCCTGCGCTGTCCAAGGAGTTTGGAAAATTTCATTAATCCCATTCTCCAATACTCTCATTCATGGAATCTTCATAGTCTCTGAGGACGTTAAAGTTAAAGATTCAGCCCATGCTGAGTTCCCACACGCCTGTCGCTAAGGCCTGATATTGTACGTTCTCCCTGACATTTCCTCTGCTACAATACTGGTTGCAGTTTGCAAAAGTGCTCTGTTGGAGTGCTGTAACTATTTAGTAGTTCGTTTGCTGCGTTGTGATTGCAGCGTCCTCGGCTCTAATTCACGACATGGCTGTTAGTTCCCTCAAAGTTTTACTTTTGGTGAAACACGGTAAGAAATTAATCGTTTTTACATGATAATATTCTCCGAGGTGTTTTCCATCGAATCACCTTCTCTGATGTTTCTGCGTTTCATGTATCAGGATTTAAACCCAAACGTTCTGGAAGATGTCTCCCCCTCCCACTCTCCCTAACTCTCTTTTCCGTCCCACATCCCATTTTACTGAGGCATTGCACAATCTAACATATACTTTAACGTTGATACCGTCAAATCTGTGCCGTTGCCCTCACTGTTACTGGTTGCGACAATTAAGAATATGCTAAATGCGTTGTCTGAAAAACGCATCTGTCTCACTACGTCCTTAACTGGTCTGACTCCAGACCGCAATGCAATAAATGCTGCAGAGCAACCCCGCATGCTGTTACAGAATGAAAAAAAAGGTTCTTTCAGCTCGACCCAGACTATTGTCTGCAATTCACGTTAGTCCAGGAATGTGATCGCAGTGGGAAAGGTGGAGGAGAGATTCACTCGGATAGCGTCTGGGCTGAAGAGTTTCAGTCATGAAGAGAGACAGGACAGGCTGGGATTGTTTGTCACCGTGCAGGGGAGTTTGTGAGAAGGCATTGTACAGATGTACAAAATAATGAGGGGTATGGATAAGGTAGACTGAAAGTAGCGTTTCCCATCGATGGAGAGATCGAACACAGGGGGCAGAAATTTAATGAGAAAGACAGAAAGATTTAAGAAGATGCGTGGAAAAGCGGTATAGACTGCCAGTTATTGGAATTTGGAACACACTGTCTGTAAGGGTCAGAGAGGCAGAAATATTCAGATGTGAATATGTTCTGCTAATACTTATAAGTCTGTGGGTTAAACGATTCGGGCCGCAAAGCAGATGTTTTTGACTAATGGAGCCACAACGGGCTGAGGGGTCTCCTTTGCAACTGTTGTCCTCGGTAGTTTAGTGGTTAGTGTCGAAACATGTTATGCGGGAGATAGAAGCTCAATTCCATGCTCGGGCAGTATAAATGTTTTAAAACTGTCGCTCCGTTCCCAAGTGAAGCATATTAATGCCTGTCCTTCCATTCTCCATGGGACATGTCACGTAAGGACAGTGCTGTCTGAATCAGTGTGGGGAAGGACTGCAGCACCCGGCGAGACAGAGTGTCAGTGAAAGTACAAACACATGACGTCTGCAACATGCACCATGTGTCTGTACTCGAATCTAAACCATTTAATAGAAAGAAGAAGGAACATGAAGAAGAAACAGGGTAAAGTAATTCAGATGTGAGTACAGAAACATTTTCCGCAGCATTTTGAGGAAAACTGACAAACGGCTCTGAGAAAGAGTTTGTCTTTCAGAAATGTTCGTTCATAGAGATGTTTTGTTCCACTTAAGCACTTAAGAAATTGAATAACAATTTAACTGAAGTCTTGGAATGTTAGAATACACCAGGCGATGAGTCACGTGCTGGAACCTGTGTTTATAAATTAGATGTTTTATGACTGATACTGATGCAATTGACTGAAGGGCCTCTCGCCACGCTTTTAAAAACTCAATGACTGTCATTTTTCAACTGAACCAAAAAGGCAAAAACAAAGTCACCAAGAAAAGTTGTAAGCATTGCATATGTCTTCCTTGGTGCGCAAGTGCTGAAATTCAGCTGTCTCAATGCTATTTCGCAATGTTGATTTCCAGTCAGGGAAAAAAGATTTGTTGCTCCTTATGAAAATCTTAAATTGAACATGAATTCCTGACATTACAAAACAGCAAAGATAGCAGTTCTGTCAGAGTCAGTGAGAATTTCATATCGGAGATGAAATCAAATGGGAAGAAACGCTGAAATCAGTTGCTTTTGCCTGCTCAGACTCAGTACTACAAAATTGATCCTTATTGAAACATACAGTTCTTTTCAAGGATTTAAAAAGTTGGATGCAGAAAGGTTGGTTCTGTGACCAGAGCGCCTGGTATCGAATGACTTGGAGATACCGGTTTTGGACTGGGGTGAGCAAATATGTAAATCACACAACACCAGGTTACAGTCCAACAGGTTTAATTGGATGTACGAGCTTTCTGACTGGTGCTCATTCGTCAGGTGCTTGTGGAGTACACTGTTATAAAGCACAGAATTTATAGCACAAATTTGCAGTGTGATGTAACTGAAATTATACATTGAAAATTACCATGATAGTTTGCTAAGTCTCCCATCTGTTAGAATAACCATGTTAGCTTCACTTCACTTCTTTCATTTGTAAAGCGCAAAACTTTTTATTTTAAATTTACATTCTCAGGTGAACTTGAACAATTGGTGTCAGCCCCCCTTGTGCTGCTGTCTTTTCCATAATGTTTAGACTGATTCTAATTTTAATAAATGATTTAACAGAGGCTGACATGGATTCATGTAGTTTTTGAGCAAAGTACAATGTAACTGTACAAGTACAAATTCACCCCACAAACGTATATATGCGTGTGTGTGTGTGTGTGTGTGTAGGAGGGTCTCTGTGTGTAGATCGTGCAATGGGATCACCTGTACTGTGACATGAACCCAAGGTCCCGGTTGAGGTCATCCTCTTGGTTACCGAACTTAGCTATCAGCTTCTGCTCGGGCACTTTTAGCTTCTGCCTGCTCCGAATTCCGCCTTGGTGGATTGTCACCCCAAAGACCGAGGTGGAATGTCCTGGACCACTGATATGCTCTCCAACCGGGAAGGGGCACACCTGTCTGTTGATAGATGTGCAGTGCCCATTCATCTGTTGCTGTAGCCTCTGCTCGGTTTCACCAATGTACCATGCCTCAAAGCATCCTTGCCTGCAGCATCTTTTTTTTTTTAGATTAGCGTCAGTCTAAACATTATGGCACGGACACAGCACACAGGAACTAACAACTTCAACATATTATCTGCACTGACACTAATTGTTAAAGGTTACCTAAGAATGTAACTAGTAAAAGAAAGTTTTGCGAATCACATATCAAAGAAGCGAACCTATCATAGTCATCTTAACAGATGGAAGATTTAACAAATAATCAAGGTATTTTTCAATATATAATTTCAATTACATCGCACTTTTGCTATAAATTCTTTTTCTTACAACTGTGAACTCCACAACTAGCTGATGAAGAAGCATCTCTCCAACAGTTAATGCCTCCAACTAACCTGTTGGACTATGACCTGGTGTTATGTGATATTTAACTTCGTATTATAATGCGGATCTCACGATTAACACAGAGATGAGGAAGCATTTATTCTCTCAGGCAGTTCTGGAGCCGTGGATTTTCTTGTACAAGAAGGCTGTTGAGGAAGGGTCATTCGGTGTAATGAGGCTGAGATCGGCAGATCTTCAAACAGCAAAGTCATCAAGCGTTATGGGAAAAGGCAAGAAAGTGCAGTTCAAGGTTATCAGATCTGACATGAAACCATTCAATACAGGAACAGACTTGACGGTCTGAATGGTGTCTTTCTGTTCACAAACGTGTTTGCCTAAATATGAAGCTGCAAAATCGCCCTGAGTAAAATGTGCTAAATTAAATATTCTTGGATCCCCGGAACGCTGAACTGAGGTGAAATGTACAAAGAACATCACAGAAAGAGCAGACAATGTGGGTAATTGATCCAGAGTGATCAGTATACCAAGGTAAACAGGAAAACCAATATTCATTATCTACATTAAACCTGGTTCCACCAGGCATGCAGTTAACTCTCACAAACCACCATTCCCCTTCCATTTTAGTGACGCCCTCTCCGTTCTTGATTTAAACTGATTTAACGTCAGGCAATTGCAACTGACATTGCTGATGTGGACCTGTAACATGCAGGGAAGTGATTCGGAATGCTGCACAACATCATTCTGCTTGGAAAGATCAGGCAGTATTTCATATTGATTACTGTAAACGTTAACCTTTAACAAGCCAAGACAGTGAAATTATTGAATCCTCATCACTATACTACCAGGGACGATTTCTGTTAACACCACCCTGGACACCATGAGATTCGTCATTCTATTCTGCCAGCCTTCTGTGCATGATCCCTTCGGCTCTATTCCGGTCTTGTTCTATCCAATGATCTGTTGTATTTCAGTTTCTAATGTACGAGACCTTCTCTCTGAGCTGGCAATGTGCTGGCTCAGTGGTGATAATACCGGTCTTGTGAACTAGAAAAGTGCTTGAAATAGCCCATTCCTGTTTTTAATTCCAATAACTTGAGGAAAACGGTTCGGCAGGACAGGAAAAAACGGGCGTGAGCAGTGATCCAGTTTGCAGGAATAAAGAGGTGAGACAGTATATACTAGAGAGAGATGGGGAAAGAATGGGCAAGGAACACTGGGACTGGAGGGGCTGAATGTTTCCTTTCTTTGCTGGTGTTGAAGTCTGAAATGGGACAATATCAGCCAAGTGGGTGAAATGTTACTTTCTGCTTGTTTTCTCCCGAGGCCTGTATCACTCTTGGGAAATATGTCTGCGTGCTTCAGCCTGTGGGGAAAAATGGGATTCAGTTCCCCGACCGTTTGTGAACACACTTTTCCCATCTCAAACTTCAATCCAATTTATTGTGTCTTACGAGATTAAAACGTTCCAAAGAAATTAGCATTGAAATGAACACGTGAAACGTCAGAATTTACAAGGTTGCAGACCAAGTGCTGGGAAGTGAGATGATGGGACCCATTTCTGTGCTGTAAACATTCGATAATTGAATCATTTTTGAGGGCAAATATATCTGCAGTGACATAATTCCAAAAACCGCGTTATGAAGAAACTGTGCAATTGCTTCTGCCCTCATCCCTGGTGGTCTAGTAGTTAGTATTCGGCGCTTTGACTGAGTGGCCTGGATTTCATTAGCGTTCAGGAAATCAGGACTTCTTGTTTCTGACGCAGAGAGAGCAGCTTTACCAGGAATCTGTTTCATGCCTTAGATCAGTCAATACTCCAGCCCTTGAATGAAGGGAAAAGTGCCTTCCTTCTCTCTACACCGTCGACAGTTCATCCTTCATTCTCTTCTGATTCCACTTTCCAAAGAGTTTCAAAGAACTGTCAAAACTGAATGTCAGCTATTTCTTTTCTGTGCTATTCATACACAGGAGCTGCAGCGATTGAGTGGGTTGGTTTCTGAAAATGAAACGTACCTATGAGCAATGTATTGGGCTATTCCAGGATTGCCTTCTCTGACAGCGCTGCGACATGACTGATGTTCTCTATGATATGGAAGTGCCAGTGTTTGAGTTGGGTAGACAAAGTTAAAAATTACACAACATCAGGACATAGTCCAGCAGATTTATTTGGAAACACTAGCTTTCAGAGAGCCGCTCCTTCATCAGGTAGGTGTCTTTCTGCAGAAACTTGATGCGTGTGTCAATATGCGCGATGTTCTGGAAGATCATCTGGACTTTAACCGACCGTTCGTGGTGTCGATAGTACCCATGACTTGGATGTGTTGGTATTGGACTGGGGTGGACAAATTTAAAAATTTCACAAAGCCATATTAGAGTCCAACAGTTCACAACCACCTGATGAAGAAACAATGCATGGAACACTGGTGCTTCCAAATATGCTAGTTCGATACAATCTGATGCCATGTGATTTTTAACTTTGATAACCCTTGGTAATGTTTAACTGATCGGAGACAGTAAAACAATTTTCGTTCCTGGAGATAAAAATTTCAAACATTATCCACCTCAGTGTAACAAAAAAGATTAGTTTGGATGTGTGCTGAGTCTCCACAATGCCCTTGCGCAAAGCAAAAGTCGAACCTGCAACCGCCTGATCCAGCTATACGAATGGCCGTACCACTGGCCAGATGCACAGCTGAGATTTTACACGCTACAGAGCTGTGATGCTAACAATGACAGGAGCAATAAAAGTAACAGTCACAAGGTAAACAAAGAACAAAGAGAATCACCATCAATAAGTCACTTCACATTGTCCTAAATAATTGATCAGCCAATCAATGAGGTCACTGCTGATCAAGGAAATTGCAACTTACTTTGCTGCGTTTTCACCATAATTAGAGGTAAACTCCAGCCTAATCATAACATCGCATATTCCCATTAATTTTCAGATTTAAATTATGTTAATGACCTGTCCGTATTTGCAGAAAACTGAATTATATGAAATGAGTGAAAACGTCCTTCTGGTGATGTAATCTAATGCAGAGTCGGCCAGAAAAGAAAAGTCAAAGACTTGAAACATCACTCCCATTTCTCTCTGTACCAATGCGTTTTCCTGAGTTGAATATTTGCAGGACTTGTCTTTAATATCTAATGAATTACTTATTTTCCCATGACAGAATCTTCATAAATCAGTTAACACCTGAGGTGTTGAAACCCATTTTACTTCAGATTAAAATAGTTGAATACCCTTTCCTCCAGCCTAATATCCCAATACTCCCTCCTCTTCCATGCAAATACAAGCTGCTCCAAGAGAGGTTTGGAGCTCCCAACCTGACGTTCCAATGTTCGTTGCTGCTCCATGTCAATACAAGCTAGTCTAGTTGAAGTTGCAGCTCCCAGTCTGATGTCCCAATGCTCCCTGCTCCATGTCAATAGAAAACGTCCAGTTGCTGTTGGCTCTACCAGTCTGATGTCCCAATGTTCCCTGCTGCGTCATGCCATGAAAAGCAGCTCAAGGTGAGAGAGGAGCTCCCAGACTGATCTCGCAAAGCGCCCTGCTCCATGTCAACTGAAGCTGCTCCAAATGAGGTTGGATCTCGTAGTTTGATGTCCCAATGCTCCCTGCTCCTCCATGTCAATAGAAGCTGCTCCAGGTGAGGTTCGAACTCCCAGCCTGCTGCCCCAATGCTCCCTGCTGTTCCATGTCAGTAAAACCTGTTCCAGGTGTGGTTAGAACTCCAGACCGTTGTCACAATGCTCCCTGCTCCCTGGTCCATAAGAACAGACGCTGCTCCAGATGAAATGGGAGCTCTCATCCCTGGCTCTCGGTGACGTTGTAGCTCCCAGTCTGATGTCTCAATGCTCCCTGCTCCATGTCAATAGAAGCGGTCCAGTTGAAGTTGGATCTACCAGTCTGATGTCCCAATGCTCCCTGCGGCTTCATGTCAATAAAGGCTTCTCCAGGTGTGCTTGGAAATCCTAGACTGATGTCACAATACTCCCTGGTCCATGTCAACAGACGCTGCTCCAGATGAGGTGGGAGCTCCCATCCCTGGCAGATCACACACCTCTATACCATCACATAAATACTGCCCACTGACCATTTCCACCACTGGAGCCATTGGTGCAATGTCCACATCATGAGAACCTATTCTTACTTTTAATCACCACCGACTCATTATTTCCAAAGGACTTCTTTCTTAAAACTTATTTTGCATGTGCATATTGCAGTCAATCCGAAGTAAGATAATCGTGCTAATTGACGTATGCTCACTAGAAATCATATTCTAATTTTCATGTTGAGTAACTGCTACTAAGCAAGGACAATGTTTGTAATGGAATCACTCTTTTATTTCACATGAGGGAATTTGGTTTGTATTATTTAAATTAAGCTTGGTCACTGTGTCAAATGATCAAATAGATCTCAATTTCTGAACAAAATTGGTAATGTTGTCATCCACCTTGAAATGTGGTGTCTGCTTCTTTCAGCCACATGGGTATTAGAATGAACCGTCTGTTAATGACATGCGTATAAAGACATTTCAAATCAGTTTTCATGTTTATGCTGCATAATTCTGCGGGTATTGGTATACAGTTTAGATTCAGTCCCTGCAGTTAACTTGCTGACTTCTCCAGTTGTTTATAGTTCAATATGATGCATCAAGTGTGTGCATAACGAGAGGGAGTTTCCTTCCCACATCTTGTGTTTATATGTGTCTTATGTCCAGCATTCATCAATGGCGAGAGCAAGGGGGAAAGGATAAGACCAATGTGTAAGTCTGTCTGTGCCCATGCATGTCACCCACATCGGTAATTCTCTACTGTGCATTTACAGCCAGTTCTCGGGTGCCCCTACACCCAGCCCTTGCCACTTTTGAAATATCTCCATTGTTTCGTGCTGTCTCTCTGTGCTCTTTTCACTAAGATGAATCACTTCTACCCAACTGCTACAAATTTCATCTTACAAAACACTCATTAAGAATCGCATGCATCAATATGCACTTCGCATCTCTCGTTATTTGGTTCTCCTGGATCTCTTTCATATGATAAAAGTTCACAGCAACTTGACTTGGAAAAGACAATTGCGTTCCTTTGCATTGTCCCAATTCAATCTACATTTCAATGTAGTTTAGGCAACAGACTAAAATTATTCTTTGAGATTTTATTATAGCGTCGATGCATATAAACAGACCATTGGACAGCTGTGATCAACCAAAGATAGCAAAATTGAAATTGTTGATAACAGCGACGAGAGTGGGATTCGAACCCACGCGTGCAGAACACAATGGATTAGCAGTTCATCGCCTTAACCTCTCGGCCACCTCGTCACATAAGTTAGGGACACATTTGACATTATGAATAAGTGAATTGCGTAAATTATGCTGAGCAGCAGATATTTCTCCTTGGTATCAGTGAAATGATAAATAGTACAGGACGGTTCCAAGAGTATCGTCTTACCTCTGAGTTGTGGGGCAAACACACTCCCACTGTGACTCTCTACTCACAGTGATCTGAACAAAAATGAAGAAATGACGATGTAACAAGGTCTGTTGATTTCTGTGAAGATTTGAAGTCAACGGACTGAAGAGCCCATGACAGCAGGAGGTGTAACGTTGTCTGTGAGGAATTGTTTTCCCGACTGGAGGAGAGTGCATAGTGCTCAATGTCATTACTCAGAACATCTTTCTTCCACTCAGATATTTTTGACACGCACCTGTGTACACAACAGACAATTTCAAAATCTTAAATAAGGCTAAACTGACATTTGAATTCAACAATGCAAAAACCTTGATCTGTATCATTTTCCTGGCTGTGTGACACCAAGTCACTGTATGATCACAGCAATACAGTGAGCAAGTGTCAGGAGAAAAATGAGTGCAGTGCCAGCGCGAATGCTGGGAGCAGCAGTTGACACACTGGCAAGTGCATTCCCCTGAACAGGAAAACTTCCCAAACAGTGGACTGCGGTGGAAGAATTCAGAGGGGGTTTACACTTTGGAATTTGATGCCAGAGACACAATGGAGATCTGTTATTGAGTCTGTTCAAGATGAAAGTTTTAAGATTTCTACTGATGAGAAACAAAATAAAAGGCTCATGGGCTAGTGAATGCAAAAGTTGAAGTTGTACATTTTTACATCTATGCAATGAGTAGCTCACCACTTGCCTAACACGGGGTCAGAACCACTGGTGAAGATGATCGTATGATCGCAGTGACCAGCCATGGAATGAGAGAAACTCGGTTTACCGAGTTCATGTACGACCAGGAATGTGGAGGTAAGCATTGATGTGTTGCTCCAATGCTGAAGGTGATCAGTGCACGGTATCTCTGAACCAGTACAGTGGGCTGCGCTCTGCCGAAATTTTACGTTTGAGCCTCACATGGAACAGCTTCAATTTGTCATGGTGAGGGATACGGATAGAAGCTGATATTGAGCAATGTCACATTTATGGGAAAGTACCAGTTTTTATGGATTGAGAAACGACCTTTTCAGGATACTGACAGCTTGATCAACAAACATATTGCAAATATTTAAAACGTGAAGAGACATGGAGGGAGAGCCGAAGGTGAATTTTCAGCAGACGGATGAAGTTTCCCATGTGCACTGCGTTAAATTCCAGGAAAATAGATGTTGATCTGTTTTCATGTTATGCAGTTTGTTGCAAACTCGCAATGGCCATTGTAATAATAATAAAAAAAATAGACTGATCGCATAGGACAGTCTGAATATTGTATTTACTTTTAGTCTGAGCATCTTTCAGCTGGAATGGTGTGCTGAGACAGTACAGAGGGTTAAAAATACAAAAAAGACAGAGTAGACTTGGTGGTGGATGTAAGAAAGCGTGAAATACACCTAACGTCATGTGAATGTGGTCAAATCTTTAAAGTAGGTGTTGCGTCTCCAAGTGACGAATGAATTGCCACTCATTAGGATGTAACTTCTGTCTGCAGTTATTTTACGACTTCAGCCCCATTTACAATGCTTCACCTTGAATAATTGCTATATCTTTCAAATCCAGGAACTTTTTATACTGAATTGTATTCAGCTGAACGTGTTCATGAAATGTCTTTGTGTCTGAAAACAACCAAATCGAAATTAATCCAGACCCACACGTTTCCTTTCTTTCAATGGTAAATTCCCTCCTTGTATGTTTGTTCGTGTGTTTTTTAAAACACGATGAAGTCATAAATCTACGTTTTATTTCCAGAAAGTAATTCAGGAATTCAGCAACTTTATTGAGTGGAAGAAACTCTCATTCTTAATCATTCACTGATGGTTTTGAAGCTCCACCTAAAGTTGTTGATGCACTCGAAAGACGAAATTGCCCCAATTTAGTGACTTCAAACCACACGTTATGAGAAAATCTATTTTGTTTACTTTTAAACTTGAGTGTTTCTGGTCCAGCATTTCCACATGTCGTGAATAAACTCCTTCATTCTGTCAATAATGTGGATGAAATCATTTCTATCCTTTCGGATGTTTTTATGTCTCAGTGAACTCCGTCCCTGGGCTTCCTAATATCTTGCTACTCAGTAAGCAGCGTCTGTGCCCTTGCTAACCTCTTCACATGTCTTTGTTGGAGAATAAGGACAAGGATTACACACAATGCTCCCACTGAGGGTAACCTAAAGATTTCACAGTTACAAGATGAACTATTTGCTTTAAATTTGATTTCTCTAAATCTCCATGATCTGAGTGAGTGTCAGCTATTCCTAAAGGTAACTGAAGTTCAAATACATCACAGTAGGGCTCGAGTCATTCCAGTGCAGACTGGTTCTGGACAGTAAATATCATTACCAAAAGCCACCGTGGGTCTGAAATCAACAATTTGCACATAGAAATTGTCGTAGCTATTGTGTATCATATTTCCGTGTTCTTGCCCACTTTGTTCATCACTTCATGTGTCCTTGTATTGAGTTCCACTGAATGATTAATTTGTGAATGTAGGCATTCCCTTCACCTCTTATTCGAAACTCCATGGAGCATTGAATAATTGTATTCAGATGCTTCCAGAGCACAGTCCTGCCATTACTGGAATGAATCAGTGAACATTCTGCACGTATCCTCGCAGGCAAGGAATTCCTCCTACAGTTTATGAGATCATTACAGCACTGAAACCCATGTGTGCATTCATTTAACCTAAAACTGATGCTGCAAAACTTTCAGACTAAGATTTTTCATTCTGCTTGTTTTGCTTGTCCTGAAAGTTACATTTCACATTGTGGTATGTTTGTGAATGCTTGCATTTTCTGAATCTTGAGCAATGATATTTAAATTTTGCCAGAACACTACCTTTACTGTTCTCTCTTTCCCTTGTGGTTCCCCATTTAATATACTGTATTTTATCAGTATATCTTACTTTTTCAACAAGTCAAACAATCTCGCTCCTGATTACCAAACCAAGAGAATGCCATAATTTTGTTAATTTATATGCAGTGCAGCTGTAGGGCGCAGTGATCAAGTGGAAAGGCATTGGTCACGTGAACCAAGTAGCAGTAGCGGGCTTTTGAAATCTGGCTATTCTATCGCAGTCATATTCAAAATATTCAACAAAATCTTTAGCCAAATCATATTGGTAGAAAATAAGAAAAAAAAAAATGAAAGAACCGCCGATGTCGAAAATCAAACAAATACAGAAGTTGCTGGAAAAGTTCAGATCTGTGGAGGAACGGACCAATGGATCAGAAACTGGATTCGTGATGGAAGAGCACAGCAATTCAAGCAGCATCCAAGGAGCAGTAAAATCAACGTTTCGGGCAAAAGCCCTTCATCAGGGATAAAAGCGGAGAGCCTGAAGATTGGAGAGATAAGCAAGAGGAGGGTGGGGATTGGGAGAAAGTAGCATAGAGTACAATAGGGAGTGGGGGAGGGGATGAAGGTGATTGGTCGGGGAGCGGGGAGGGTGGAGTTAATAGGTGGAAAAGAAGATAGGCAGGTAGGTCAAGTCAGGACAAGTCACGGGGACAGTGCTGAGCTGGACGTTTGGGACTGGGGTGAGGTGGGGGAAGGGGAAATGAGGAAATTGTTGAAGTCCGCATTGATGCTCTGGGGTTGAAGTGTTCCGAGGCGGAAGATGTGGCGTTCTTTCTCCAGGCATCTGGTGGTGAGGGAGCGGCGGTGAAGGGGGACCAGGACCTCCATGTCCTCGGCAGAGTGGGAGGGAGAGTTGAAATGTTGGGCCACAGGGCGGTGGGTTGATTGATGTGGGTGTCCCGGAGCTGTTCCCTAAAGCGTTCTGCTAGGAGGCGACCAGTCTCCTCTACGTAGAGGAGACTGCATCGGGACCAACGGATACAATAAATGATATTAGTGGATGTGCAGGTAAAACTTTCATGGATGTGGAAGGCTCCTGTTGGGCCTTGGATAGAGGTGAGGGAGGATGTCTAGGCGCAGGTTTTGCAGTTCCTGCGGTGGCAGGGAAAGCTGCCAGGATGGGAGGGTGGGTTGTAGGGGGGCGTGGACCTGACCAGGTTGTCACGAAGTGAACGGTCTTTGTGGAAGGCAGAAAGCGAACCTGTCACGTGACCAACACATACCTTGGGAACTTTAACTCAACTGCTCTACTTTTGCTGTGATTATTAGATTCCCTACAGTATGGAAACAGTCCTTTCGGACCCAAAAGTCCACACCAACCCTCCGAAGAGTCACCCAACCAGACAAATTTCCTCTCTGACAAATGCACTATGGGAATTTAGAATGACCAACTCAACTGACCTGCACAATCTTTAGAGTGTGGGAGGAAACTGGAACACCCAGAGAAAACCCACGCAGACACGGGGAGAATGTGCAAACTCGACACAGACAGTTCACCGAGGCTGGAATCGAACTTTGAACCCCGCTGAGGCAGCAGTACTAACCACTGAACCACAACACTGTGGGATCTTTGGTGGTGATGTGCTGCCCCACTGGTACCTCAGTCACTCAACCTACTTCATTTCCCTGATCCGTCTGGTTCTGAAATTAAAGCTAATGCAGACAAGGTGAAACTGACATGAGCATGTGATTATTGAAGCATCAGGTTCACGAAAAGGATACAAAAGGGACACAAAAAATGTGAAAAAATAGACGACATTGAAAAATGGGTTTCCATTTGTTCCTGCGTTGTTTACAGACAATGTTACCTTGCCGCTGTCGCAGGGCTTTTCCTTCAATCAGCTTCAATCCGCACAGAATTCGAATCAATGAAACTTCGCCAACTTCCTTCTGAAAGTTCATACAGGTAACATGAAACATTTTGCGTTCATTAATAATCTTCACCATTCCTACATCCAAGAACATGTTGCACAGTTTGCATGAATATTGAAGATGTAAGAATGTTATGCAATAATAAAAATTCAATTACAGTTTAAATCGTCAAGTAGGTAGATTGCACAGAAAGTCTCAGCATGTCAGAAATTCATGTGACCAGAACTGCAGCCCAGCAGATTTGATACCTGTCCCTGAATCCCAATATCCACACGTTTGCTTGCTCCATGTACCCAGTTGGAAACCTGTGTGAAGGAGCATGTAGTCTGACAGAGCGCCTGAGAGAGTCCATCACTATCTGATTTAAATCAGCAATAGGAGCTGTCTGTTTTGGCTGTGAGAGCGGTAGTGTAAAGGGGAGGACTTTGATATTCCGTAGTGTCGATTCACATTGCTCTCATCATGTTAATTTTGAAAACACTCTGTAAGAAACAGCACAGAAAAAGATTAACAGGAGGAGGCTATTCCAAACACCTGTACTACCCGCCGTTTGATATCATCATGGCTGTCTAAACACGTCAATGTCTTTCCACAGCTCATCCACAACAACCTGTCACATAACGGGATAAAGACACTTAAGCAATCGAACATTACTGTGCAACTTTGGGAGGGAAATGTGTTTCGAGACAGTGGGTTTCTGCACGGAATTTGCAGGTTTTGCGGGTGAGCATCTGATTCTGGTCTGAACATGATTCCGTAAAAACTCACAACCAAGAAGCTATGGAATTTCCTCTGGTCAGTTGCAGGGACGAGAACTCCAGCGACAGGAATTGGCGATGAAAGAGCACAACAATCAATGATTCAGCTGAAAACTGAACTAAACTCCAATTCTGATGCGGTTCAAACTCACAAACTTTGAATAGCAAAATTACCAAATTTGTAGAAATCTAACACACTTTTCATTGCTCCACAGAGCTGCACTCGCTACAATTTTACTGCACCCAAAGTTTTGGTTGTCGTGGAGAAAATGTCAACAATCACCAGGAGATGCGGAGAGTTTTTCAAGGAGTATATCTTTTATTTACAAACAAAAACAGTGACATTCAGAAAACAAATTCTTGAATCCTCCGAAACTTAAGGTTCTTGACATAGAGTCATAGAGTCATTGAGATATGCAGTATGGAAACAGAACCTGTGGTTCAACTTGTCCATACCGACCAGATCTCCCAACCCAATCTAATCCACCTGCCAGCAACTGGCCCATATTCCTCCAAACCCTTCCTATTCACAAGCCTCTTGAATGTTACAATTGTGCCAGCCTCCACCACCACATCATCTCGCAACTCATTCCATTCACGTACCACATTCTGGGTGAAAAAGTTGCCCCTTAGGTGTCTTTTTTATCTTTCCCCTCTCAAACTAAACCTATGTACTCTAGTTATGAATTCCCCGAACCAGGTAAAGGACTTTGTCTATTTATGATATCCAAGCTCCTCATAATTTTGTAAACCTCTATAAGGTCACCCCTCAGCCTTCGAATCTCCAGGGAAAACAGCCCCAGTCTGTTCAGCCTCTTCCTATAGCTCAAATCCTCCAACCCTGGAAACATTCTTGTAAATCTTTCTGAACCCTTCCAAGTTTCATAACCTCTTTCCGGTAGGAAGGAGACCAGAATTGCACCCAATATTCAAATAGTGGCCTAACCAATGTACTGTACAGCCGGAACATGGCCTCCCAACTCCTGTACTCAACACTCTGACCAAAAAAGGAAAGCATACCAAACTCCTTCTTCACTAACTTATCTACCTGCGACTCCACTTACAAGGAGTTTTGAACCTGCACTCCAAGGTCTCTTTGTTCAGCCACACTGCCTCGGACCTTTCCATTCAGTATATAAGTCCTGCTAAGATTTGTCTTCCCAAAGTGCAGCACGTCGCATGTATCTGAATTAAACTCCATCACTTTATACCTTGTATTTAATCGTGTTTTTTAGCTTATCAGAATGCCCAACTGTCTTAGTCAGAATTACCTCACTCCAGCTATACAATAAACCAATGGTGTTAGTTCCCATTGTTGTTCTACTTCTGCCACCATGGTTTTTCATAATTCTACTTAATATTATTCTACTGTCACTACTAGGTATTCTACTGCCACCTGTGCTACAATGACCTTCCATCCCAGACTAACCTGTCATGATTAGATATTTAGCTACCCCATCTATCACAATGTTTTCCTGTTCCAAGCTGACTCTACTAACTACTGATTAGATACTTAGTGTCATATATTTCCGTCTACAAGCGTCTCAAGCAGGCTGACTGTACTATCAATTATTTATTTAAAGTCATGTCCTAAGTATGTATTATCACGACTTGTCCCAAACTGCAATGATGATATTGAGTCGGCAAGGGTGACTTTACTAATTGCTTTTATCTCCGTCTGCCATTGTAACCTTTCAGCCCAGTCTGACTCTGCTATTTGGTGTAGGAGCATTCCACTATTCTTTTCCTATCCTGCCACACTGGCCCCATCCTGCCCCAGTGACCCTGTGACGAATGTAGCATTCCGCAGACCCCTTGTAACAGATCGCCAGTAGTTTCCATGTCTTTACCCTTCCCATGCTTTCATGCTCTGTATTTTCTGTACAGTGTTCGGTTCTTTCATCAGACATCTGTATAACTTCACCCCACTTTCCAGTACCTGGGACTTATACATGTGTGCTCTAACTTCTCAAGTATTCGGTAAATACTCCTGACGCATAGTTTTACCACACGTTCAAAAGTGAATTCCAAATAAACAATAATCCCAGAGTGAAAACATTCTTCCGATCTCTCCTCTGACCATCCTCTTACTTGCATTTGACGGAGATCCCTGGTTGTTAACTCTTCCTATTAGAGGTTTATTCCCATCACATCTATCTATCCCCTTAATGTGCACCTTAATCACTTCCTCACTCAGCCTTCTCCGCTCTCAAATAACGAGCCTGAGCTGAGATCGTCTATCTCCGACATGGCGATAGTGTCATGCTGGAAGAGAACAGCAGGTCAGGCAGCATCCGAGGAGCGGGAGAATCGGCGTTTCTGGCATAAGTCTTTCATCAGGACTGAGTCTGGTGGGTGGGGGCTGAGAAATAAATGGGTGGGTGTTAGGGTTGGGTGCAAGGTAGCTGGGAAAGCGAATGGTGGGTCGAGTCGCGGGAGGAGGTGATATGTCAGAGGGGAAGAGATGTATGGGTCTGGAGGGTGATGCTGAGTTGGATGCTTCAGACTCTAATAATGTGAGGGGGGGAGAGGGAAATGAGAAAGCCGTTGAAATCCGCAATTATCCCGTGTGGTTGCAGGGTGCCAAGGCAGAATATGAGGGGGTTCATCTTCCAGGCGTCAGGTGGTAATGGTTTGTTGGTGGCTTATCCCTGATACATCGATTGTCCTGCTCTGCACTTCACATGACAAGAGAGATGTGAAAAACAAAGACTAAAAAAAGGACAAAGACTTATAGATACAGAGTTAATGGAATAGCCACAGTGCATACAGAAACCATTGGCCAGTTGTGCCTGCACTGTGCCGTGGAAGAGATTCACACTCCCCCACTCAATCTTTATAAATCGCATTTATGATCCACCTACAAAAATAGAAATTGTTCCAAAAGCTCAGCGAGTCAGGCAGTATCAGTGTAGAGAAATCAGAGTTAACATTGCAAATTAAAAACAGTTCCGAAGAAGGGTCTGTTGACCCGAAATGGTCATTCTGTTCTCCTCGAGCTGAAATTCTGACTTTTGTCTCTGACTTACAACACTTACAGTCCATTCAGATTTTGTTTGCCATTGACCTGAATTGCACACCTTTGCACTTTGGGAAGTAATCGAAGCAGCCAGAGGAAACGCACAAGGGAGAGAGAGAGAGAGAGAGAGAGAGAGAGCATGAGTGTGCAAATTCCACACAGTCAGTCACACAAGTCTGGAATAGAATGAGGGTTTCTGGCGTGGAAAGGTTCAGTTCAAGCATACGTCCTGGAAGCGAATTGAAACGGATCTCGCGCAGCGACAGGCGGTAGTACTATCTAGGAATTTTATGTAAAAAGAAGCCTATTTGGTATGACTGGAAATTAACATTCGCTTAACTATCCGAACACTTTTTTAAATCACTTGGCCTATAATCTCATCTGTGTTGACATCACAAAATTCACATCTGAATACTTCTGAAAGTTATGAGGATTTCTGCCTCTCCAACTTTTGCATGCACTGATTTCCAGAATTCAACTATCCGCTGTTTTAAAACATTTGTCTTTGCGTTCACTCAAATATTTCCTCTTCTATCCTTAAGTCTATGCCACCCTCCCCTCCCCCGTGATCGATCTCACCACAAAGAGAGTCTACACCATCCATAGTTCTGATTATTTTGTACATCTCAAACATGTCTCCTCTCAATTTCTTCTGCTGTCAGAAAAACATCTCCAGATTATCGTATTTTTCTTCAAATCTGTCCTGCATCATTTCCAGTGCTATCATATCCGTGGTATCATGCGAATTACAGAACTGCACACAATAGACGAGATAGATCCAAATGAGCAAGTGAACTACATGATGTAGAATTCCACAGAAAGAGGTACTTTAAATATTTTTTTCTTTTCCTCACTGCTACCTGTGTCCTTTTCCTGAGCCTGATGTTCCAATAATCTATGGTCCATGTTGTAAAAGCTGCTACATGAGAAATGATCTCACAACCACGGTATCGAAATGGAATGATTGGTTTGAAAGTGAGGACGTGGTTCTTCTATGATGGTACAGAGGCGCATGAAATGCCAAAGCCGGGAGTGCTCCTGGTCAAAGGCGGGGCGGAAGGACATATTTGTCTCCGTGTATTAGATTATTAAGATACAATAGCAGCATTAACCCGCACTGCAGATTGGCTCAGCAGACGCATGCTGGAGCCTTAAGCAAGAGGTCGATTAATTGAAAGCATTCTCTGAAATTTTCCTTAACAATGCGCTGTTTTCTTACTTTGACAGTAAGAGCTGTTTTTGGTCACATCGACTCCACATCAGCCTCTTGCTCCCAGTAAACACTCCAATCCAGCATACATCACTTTCATTCCGACACAGACACATTTCATATTCTCATTCCCTCTGTGATAATTGGAATTGACAATGTCATTCTCTGAGATGTAGCAATGTAGCATGAAGTTCGTAGTGTAGTGAACAAAGAAGAACAAAGAACACAGTAAACTTACAGCCCAAGAATAGACCCTTTAGACGCCGAAGCCTGAGCTGATCCACTGTCTAAACCTATTACCCAATTCCAAACCATCTGTATCCTTTTGCACTCCACGTACTCATGCATCTGTCCAGACGCACCTGAAATGAATCTACCGTGCTTGCCTCTACTACCTCTGCGGGCAAATCTATCCAGGTACCAAGCACCTTCTGTGTAAAATACTTCCAACGTTGCGCTCTCTTAAACTTTTCACCTCTCACCTTGAACGCGTTACATCTCATTATTGAATCCCTCACCTTGGAAAAAAGTTTATCTCTATCCTCCCTGGCTGTACCCTTCATGATTTTGTAGACGTCAATCAGGTCCGCCTCAATATCGTTTTTTTTAGTTAAAACAAACGTAACCTACTTAACCTCTCTTCAGAGCTAGCACCTTCTATACCAGGCAACATCCTCATAAACCTTCCCTGCACTCTTTCATAAACGTGCACATTGTTTTGGTAATTTGGCAACCAGAACAGTACACAGCATTCTAAATGCGGTTGATCCAAAATCTTTTACAAATTTAGCATGACCTGCCAGCTCTTATACTCAATGCCCCGTCCGGTGAAGGCAAGCACGCCATATGCCTTCTTGTCCACTCGATCTGCCTGTGCAGCTACATTCAGGGTACAAAGGACCTGAACTCGCAGATCTCTCTGCTCATCAACTTTACCCAAGGCTCTTCCGTTTACAATATACTTGGCTGGAGAATTCGACTTCCCAAAATGCATTACTTCATATTTGCTTGGATTCAACTCCATCTGCCAATTCTCCACTCAACTCTCCTGTCTATCTATATTATCCTTCATTCTTTGACAGTCCCCTATGATTTCTGCTACTCCACCAATCTTCCTGTCATCTGCAAATGTAATGGCGATATTTGGGCTAGCAACCCTTGGAGAATGGAGCATGGCAGCTGCAGGTAATTAGATTTGATGAATAAAATCTGGAATATAAACCCGCTCAGAGGAAGAGTGACAAAAAGTTTTAATTTGCTGAAAAACCATTCATACAGTTCCCTACAAAAGGGAAATCTGCCGTCCTTCACGAGATCTGCCAATATATGACTCCAGCCGCACAATAGTACGGTTCACCCATAAATTCCCTGTGACTCAGGTCAAGGAGAGTTAAGGATGAACAGCAAGTGCTGTTCAGACTATGATGGTCACACTCCGTGGGAGAATAAGGAAGGATATAAAAAGATGCATGGATGACGGGGATAATTGGGAGTCGTCTCAGCGTGGACTCAAATTCAACTGCTTATCCAATCTAAACAGACACAAGAATACCCACGCCGCAATGAAGTCAGGTCCATGGGGGCGGGGTCTGCAGGAAGGGATTCAATTACCCGTTGAAATGTAAACTCACTTGCTCAGTCACAAAGTGGACAGGTCATTCACCACTCCCATATGTGAGAAAGAATCAGGAGACCAACCTGCAGAGTCACCATCAGGTTTACAAATGACAGCAAGGGTCTGATTCTGCTGTTATTTCAGGTATTCATCCCATCCAAAAATGAAGCATGTTTGGATGCCTTTTTGCAGTGGAGTACCACTGTTTCCCGATGTTGATCAATAATTCAAACTTAGTTGTCGGAGTCATGATTTAGAAGTTGTGTAGTTGACTATGATGAATAATGTCAGGGACCGCAGAGATATAACAATCATGTAGAAAGGGAAAATGGAGAATGTAATTGAATCCAGACCGATGAGTGATAATGAATTTGGGGAGTTGAAACAATAACAGTGAGGATTCTGAGTGGTGTACTGGAACAAAGAGATCTTGGAGTGGACATTCACAGATCTCTGAAGATTGTTGGACAGGGAGATCAGTTGTCGAGAGGGTTTTTGGCTATTTTCTATTGTTGACCAGCGCAAGCGCCAGTTTAGGAAACAACTAAAGGAATGTGTACAAGTCTGGTCAATGCAATAATCATTTTTAAAAAAAGTATGATAAAAGAGGGAGGGCTGAAGTACAACACTTTGCCCATCAAGACCGCTTCACCACTCAATGCATTCACCACTGGTTCCTCTTCATGTCATGCTGGCATGTTCCTTGGAGAGTAATTTGCAAACAGTGACGTTTCAGTGCATCTTCAACCTTGTATTATAGTCGGTAAAGTTTTTGAACATTGAAGGTTCTGTCAATAAAACCTGGATAAGTTACTCCAGTGAATCTTCTCGGTGGTGCACTCTGCTGCAATTATGCTTTAGCAGTTAAGGGAATAAATATTCAGGTATTGAAGAATGTACAGTTAAGTGATGCATTGTCGTGGTGGGTGCCCAGCTCCTTCAGTGGTATTGAAGCTGCACCCACCTAGGCAAATGGAGCGGGTTCTGTTAAACTGCTAATTTGCACGTTGCGGACGATGTAGGCTTCACGGAGACAAGAGTTGAGTTAATAATCAAACAAAGTCGACGGACGGATATGTTATTGTAGTCAACTTCTTTATATGGGCGGGCAGGTTCCATTTCTCCTAAATATTAGCTCCCAGGACGATCACACTGAGGAATTCAGTTACAATGAAGCCATTGAATGTCAATCGAATATGATTAGATCCTCATTTGTCAGAGTTATCATTGCTGCATTTGGTCCTTCTGTGGATCAATCCGATTCCAATCGCTTTCTGATTTCAAGTTCCAATTCCCATCTGCGCCTGAAATTTCAACCCGTTACCTCGCCGAAATTTCTTCACCTGCCTTAATAATATGTAAGGACGCTGTAAGGGACAGCAGAGATTTACAAATGTGTTGCTAACTCTGTACAAAATGGAGCTTCGTGGAATGATTTGTTAGGGTGGGATTATTCTCCTTGAAACAAAGGAGGTGGAGGGGAGCTCTATAATCACATAATAATATTTATAAACGTTCACTATTCACTGGATCTTGACAGGGTCGATACAAGCTGGTGTGAGGAGAGCACCAATGACATGAACACAGAATTAGATATTGTCTATTTAATTCAGAAATGATGAGTAATTTCTTTGCTCAGGGGTCAGAATGTCTGTGGCATTTTTGCGGCACCCACTGCTGAGGTTGAGTTGTTGGGTATTTTCAAACTCTGCCAGATAGTTAATCAGAAAGATGATGGAACTTTGTCGAGGTAAGTAAGCAGAATCGAGTTGAAGATTATCAGATCAACCATGAGTTCATTGAATGTTGTGGCAGTCTCGATGGGCTGAGGGGCATACTTCCATTTTGTTTAAAATTTGGTCTAACGCCTTATTTTATGCATAAGTTCAGAATTGTGAGGGGATGGGCTGAAGTGATAGGAAACGTTTATGAAAAAGATCAGACAGATCAGGAACAAGGCTCATAAACTCAGGAAGAAGAAATGTGCTGTGGCCTGGGTGCAATAAATGACACTGGGCACAGCACAGGTGGCGGTGTCCAGAAGCTGTAATTGCTGAAGAAAGTTGGTAGACTTTATACAGTTGGCAAGTCAGTGATCACGCTGGATGATGGATCGTTGTATGATTAACACACAGCAGAAATTTGTGGAAAAATGAAAGGTTCGTTTCATTGGGGAAGATTTCTGCGGTTCCGATTCCGAGTGCCAGTTTGAAATACTGATCAGATCTTGAGTGAAGTGTTTGGTTAAAATACTCGTGAACAACCCCACTGGATCATGTGCTCCCGATCTCTTGTTATCTGTTTCTCTTTCTTTCGATGTAACTTCACAGAAAGACAAGATGGAATGTGGGGCAGAAAGAAAAATGCGTTCTTTCTTTTTACAGCAATTTAATGCACAATTGAATAGAATGACTGCTCTCGCTCTTCATTTCGACTTTAATGTGGTATCGATTGCTGGTGAATCTCCCGTGCAGTGAAGAGCAAGAAGAAGATTCTCAATCCAGTGTATACCAGAGTGTGAGATGCAAAGAAAAACTGCTGGAGCTGTTTGTGAAGTTAGCAACTAGAGTGTGAATCGAATCTGTGAATGTGGAGCACAACAGTATAATAACCCACCACCATAATCGCTCGGTCTCCTCAGCACATTTTGTAAAGCGGTGACATGTGACCTCATGACGGTTACATGCAGTGAAAGTCTTGGATGAGAAATTTCCAGAGCGGAACCGATTCCACGCCAATGTGTTTCTGCTTTCACCAGAATTATAAAGACTGCAAATTCCAATAAATAGCCATGCTGGTCAGAATGAATAGCTGTCAGTGATACATTCTGAGTCAGAACGATGTCAGAATCAAACAGAGAACAAGACTTTTACGTCATATTCTCATCTTCATTTGACTCGTAATTTCTTCAGTGACTTTCTCTCTCACGTGAAGAAGCAGCCATGGAGAGGGAAATAAAGGCGATGTTGTGGCTCAATGGCCTTTCTCATATGGCTGAACCTGAATTGGATTAAACCGCAAGAAACGCTGTTTGTTCATTTCATTTTAATTTTGCTGCAACCTGACAATGTTCATTGTAATATCGCAAGTGAATTAGATTTATCTCATTGCAACGATTAATGTTGTATTCAAATTTGCTCCGACTTTATTTCAGATTAAGGAGAATACTTCCTAGAAAAGCAGAGGGTTAAAGTGCAGTTTTGTTGCTCGTTACTTTGGCAGATTTCACCGAATATTAAATGGACCAAACATCATGGTGATTGTCCTCACATCTTTAACGCATGTGATTAAAGAACGAAGTCAATCTCCAAGCAACTGGTCACTTCCTATTCATTATGTAATATCTTCCCATCGCAATAAAAAAATCCGCTCAACTCCATTTACAATGCTTTAAGTGGAATATTATGCCAAAGCTTTCAATATTTAGAGTTTTGGAATCGAATCTTATTCAGCTGCACATCTTCACGAAATGTCTTTACATTTAAAGTCAACCAAATTAGACATTGTTTCCCCGCAACTTCCAACCGACTACACCCCACCCCTATCCTTTATCGAGCCACACGCTGTCTCTTCTCCTTGTGAAATTTATTCCTTGTATGTCACCAAATGTGCCTTTTCAAATATTTTGCAAAACAGGTTCCCGGAGTGACAGCGATTCTGTTCTCATCATGTCTTTGTCCTTCAAACGTTTTATCAAAGGTATTGAATGCCTTGCATCTAGATGTTTACTTACTTGAAAGAGGGAATTTTCCACCTATTTACTCTGTCCAAACATTTCATAACCTGAAAAAAACCCTTTAATCTTCCTTGGTTCAGGGATAACTGTTCTCAATTTTCCAAGAAGACAAGTGAATAAAATCTCATCCTCAGTACACCCCCATCAGCATCTTCTCTAATGGTTTTACACCCCAGTAAACGTCGTCATTATCAATTCATAGAATCACAGAATCCTACAGTGCAGAAAGAGCAATTCAGTCAATCGAGCCGGTGCGACTCTCTGAAGGCCATGTCACCCAGACCAAGCTTCCTTCCCTATTCCCAAATATTTCACCTGAGGAAGAGTGAGCCCTCCCCCTTATGGTTTCAAATAAACCTGTTGGACTATAACCTGTCGTCCTGTGACTTCTGACATTGTCCCCGCGTTACCCATGGCTAATTCACCTAACTTACTTAATTCACTCCCTGGATACGAGAGGGCAATTCAACTTTGCCAATCAACCTTAACCTCCCTTTGAACAGCAGTGCGAATTATTGATACAATGTTCCATCATAGTGACCAATTGCTGTATCATTTCTTAATGGCTTTATACGCTGGTAACTCGGCCTCATCAAAGCAAATCAACCCAAATTCAATGTATTGAAACGCTACTCTTTCCATTACAATTTCATTCGTGCTGAGGGAAATGTTTCTGCAATCATATTTGAATGTTTCTACGCTGTTTCTTTCTCAACATCCTGCTTCCAGTAAACACTTCAATCCAGTACAAGTCTGTCAAATGCTTTTCATTCCAACACAGACACAATGTACAGTTTGCTGAAGTCACGTGTTTGTATTTTCACTGACACTCTGCCTCCCTGAGAGCTGCAGCCCTTCCCTACACTGATTCAGGCAGCAATGTCCTTCCTGTGACATGCACCATCTAGAATGGAAGGACAGGTATCAATGCCCGAACTTGGGAATGGAGTGACATTTTAAAACATTTACACTGTCCCCAGCGGAGAATTGAGCCCGGTGACAGGCGGAGACACTAACCATTATACTACCGAGGACAGGAGTGTAACAGAAGACCCTTCAGCCAATTTTGGCCACACTTGTCAAAAACAACTGCCTAATGTACTGAATTGCATTTCTCAATGCTTATCCCACAGCCTTATATGTCTTGGCATCACAAGTTCACATCTGAATATTTATTCAGGTTATAAGGGTTTCTGCGGATCTGAACAATGCAGGCAGTGTATTCCAAATTCCAACCACCCACTGGCTGTTAAAGGTTTTTGCACAGCTTCTCAAACTATCCTGCCTTTCTCCTTAAATCTCTGGCCCCTGCTGATCGATCCCTCCATCAATGAGAAACACGTTCAGTCAAATCTGTCCATACCCTAACTCATTCATGACTTCTCTACATCTCCTTTGCAATGCGACAAACAGTCCACTCTGTCCTGTCTTTCTTCAAAACTGAAACTCTTCATCCCAAACAACATCCTGGTAAATATCTCCTGCAATTTTCTCAGTGTGATGACATCCCTACTATAATGTGACTTGCAAAACTGCACACAACACACTTGCTTGAGCCTAATGAGCATTTGTTTTAAAATTTCTGTATTAGTATGAGCGCGATTCTGGCTAGACAGAATTTATTACCCATTCCGAATTGCCCAGAGGGCATTTGAGACTCAACAATATTGCTATGAGTCTGATGTCACATGCAGGCCAGACCAAGTAAGGATAGCAGATTCCATGCTGAAATGACATCAGTCAACTAGGTGTATATTTTTCAACCATTGTCAATGGAACTATAGTAGTCATGGGATTCTTCATTGCAGATATTTGCTGAATCCAAATTTTACAACCTCGCATGGAGGGACTCAAGCCGGAGTACCCAGATTATTACCTGGGTCTCTGGACTATCAATCCTATGAAATTATCACAAGATCAACGCAGAAAGCCACAAAAGCTGATCTTTTCCAATAAAATGTCTTTTCACTAAATCTGCCCTGGGTATTTTCCATGAGCCTGACGCTTCAATTGTTTCTGGCCGATGTTAGTAAAAGCTGCTACATGGGGATTGATTTCACAACCGCGGTTTCCAAATGGATCGATTTGTTGGAAGGTCCCAATGGTGGTATTGGGGCACGTTCACCCAACAACAATCACCGCAGCAGCAGCACAGACAGAACGGTATGAACGTGAAAGAGAGTGATAGATTGTGCATTGCCACAGAGAAATGGGAGGAGGGACGGAAAGGAGGTTTAATGATCGTGGGAAGGAGAGAAATCTCCGACAACGGGTGTGTTTGAATCCTGATATAGGAAACGCAGAGATGTGAGAGAGCGGAATTTTAAGGTAAAACAATTAATGTCTTAGCATGTATCACAAAAAGGACAACGGAGAGAAGACTTAGTGCCGTGATTTGGTTTCAAATCCAGATTACTGTGGTCACAATGCAAAATACCGACAACCACGATCACAGCAACCACAGAACAGGATGATCGCAAGCAGCAATAAGTATACTAGCAGAGGAAATGTTCGGAAGAACAGCAAATGTACAATATCAGTGCCCAGCGAACAGTGACAGGTATGTGGGAACTGAGAATGAGCTGAATCTTTCAGTTCGATGTCCTCAGAGGCTGTGGAGATCCCTTGAAAGAGAATGTTGAAAAATGAGATTGATCGATTTCGACAAAAAATCAATGACTTGGGGGACACTACAGGATATTGTTGAAATGTATGCTTCAATAGCATTTTAGCTTAACATCGGCACAGCCGCCCAGATCCAACCGGAAATGGGGATGGGAATGAGTGCGCAGAATTCCTCTCTGGCGACAGTGATGCAATAGGTGAGCGTCCTGTTCTTCTTTGACGGTATAGAGTCGCAAGAAATTCCTCGGTTGAGTTTGGTCCTGCTCAAGGGAATAGTTGTCTCTGTTTATACGATCACATCGATTTCTAACACAGCTGAGTGGCATAAGTGGAGCGTGTTGAGCCCTTAACTTTGCAGTGGTGGGTTTAAAGGATGATTTTACTATTTGGATCTGTGTTTCCGACACTGGCGGTGGCAGCTACATTTGCTCGCATCTGCTCAGCATCAGTTTCTTCCACACAGTCAAGATTTCAATCTGGAGAAGGTGGTGTTGGGGTGATATTTTAAACTAGTCATCTTTGGGAGTTGGACACGGAAACGGTGTTGTTTAACTTCGATGAATAAAACCTGAAATGCAAGCTTGAACTCAGAAACAGAGATCATGACTTTAATTTCCTGCAATCTCATTCATTCATGTCCCTTATGCAGGGATTCTACCATCTTCACCCAGTCCTGCCTACGAGAGACTCCAGGACCAGAAAAAAAAATAGCTGACCCTTATTCCAAGAATCCCCACTGTGTGGGAAGCAGTCTAGACGGCCCTTCCAGTCCACACATCCATCCGAAGTGCATCCCACCAGACCCCACGGTATTCCTTATCCCATAAGCCGGCATGTTCCATTGTTGATCCCTGTAACTGGCACATCTTAGGTCAGAGGGAGAAATAAAAACACAAACACAGAGAGAATGTGCAGACTGCCCACAGACAGACACCTGAGGCTGGGATCGCACCCGGGTTTGTGGTGCAGCAACGAACGAGGGGTGAAAAATAAGTGTTGTCCTAACCAGTGATACTCACACCCTGTGGGTGAATGAGAAACAATGAAAACACATTCACAACATGGAAAACGGGATTTGTATCTGTGTGGACACAATTTGAAAGCATCACCTGGGTAGAAAAAGGGACGTTGATACCACAGAGAAAGCAGGGAAATATGGGAGCCACTGGAAGGGATTCAATTAACCACAGAAATGGAAACTCATTTAATCAGTAACACTGGGGAAGAGGCCGTTCACTAGTCCCGTGTGTGTGAAGGGATCACTGAGCAAAACGAACTCCGGAGACTCCAGCAGGATTGCATATCCCATCAGGTGTTCGATTATGCTGTCAATGCTGCTGTTAATCCCAACCAGCTATTTGTTCCATAGCGTCAATCATAGAGTCATACAGCATGAAAACAGGCCAGTCAGTCCAACCAATCCATGCTGAACATACTGCCAAACTAATCTAGTCCCATCTGCCTCCTCCTGTACCCGTTGTGTGGTTATAATGCCCTTGTAGTTTTATTACTGTGTTGTTAATCTAAAAACCCAGGTAATATTTTGGGGACAAAGAGTTCAGGTCCTGGCATGACAGATAGTGGAGTTTGAATTCAATAAGCACCTGGAATTAACGGGTCTCGTGATGATCTGAATCAGTTGTGTGGAAAATCCCATCTGATTCATTCATGCCAGTTCTGGAAGCAAACTGTTATATTCATCTGCTCTGTCCCACAGGAGACTCCAGATGGATAATACCGTGGTTGACTCTTAAATGTCCTCTGGGAAATAACTGATGTACGAGGCATGAATAAATTTATTTTAAAAATCCCACTTTCTCATTCATGTTTGGAATCAATTGTTCACTAAATGTTGCAAACGTACACTCATCCATCACTTCCTCAGCAAGTTAATTGCACACGTAAAACACCTTCCTTAGAAAAAGCCTCACATGATTTTTTTTAAAAGAATCTCTCTCTTTTCATCTTAAACATATGCCCTCTCACCTTGAAATCCCCATCCTGGGAATAGGCAGCTATCGTTAACTCTAACTTGCCTCTCAATAATTGATAAACTTCCATCAGGTCGCCGTTCAAACTCTTAACCTAGAGTGAAAACAGTCTCAACTAGGAGACAGTGAGAACTGCAGATGAGAGATCAGAGTCCAGAGAGTTGTGCTGTGAAAGCACAGCAGGTCAGGCAGCATTTGAGGAGCAGGAGAATCGACATTTCGGGGAAGAGCCTGATGAAGGACACTTGCGCAAAAAAAATTATTCTCCTGCTCCTGGGATGCTGCCTTACCTGATGTGGTTTTCCAGCACCCCAATCTCGAATCTGAAAATAGTCTCAGCCTATCCAGCTTTTCATTATAACTGAAACCTTCCACACACAGCAACATGTGTGCATACTTTTCTGAACCTGCTCCAACTGAATAATATCATTCCAACAACTGGGCGAACAGAACTGGACATAATATCCCAGAAGTGGCCTCATCAATGTCCTGCAAAGCTCCAACATAACGTCCCGACTCCTATACACGAAGGACTGAACAATGAAGGGAAGTATGTTAAATGCCTTTGAACCATCTTGTCTGTAGGTGATGCAAACTACAAGGAATTAGGCACCTGCACCCCTAGCTTCCGTGTTCTCTAACACTACGCAACTTGTTGTTGTACCAAAATGCAATACATTCCATTTATCCAGATTGAACTCCATGTTACATTTTTCAGTCCAACGACTCATTGGATTAAGATCCTTTTGAAACTTAGATAATCTTCCTCACTGTCTACAATTCTGGCGTCGCCTGCAATCCGACAAAGCATGCCTGCAGTGAGTTCCACTGTTTTCTCATATAGATCAATGATTCATATTTACTTGTTGTGGCCGTGATTTAGCAGTGTGCAGATCATACAACAGTTAGTCATGTAATTACCCATGAGGAAGAAAGCAGCAGACTGCAGGGAGGTATTAAACAATTGGAAAGAAAAATAGTGAAAGCAATTCATTCCAGGCAAGTTGGTGACAGTGAAGCAAGTTCAAACTTCAAACCAGCCGCCCACGCTCCAGTTGTGGCACTCAGCTGTCTCAGCAAGATGCACTGTAGATTGCTATAAACGGGAAAAAATTCCCTTCTGCCCCGCCTTTGATCAGGAGCACTCCCAACCTCGGAATTGCTTGCGCCTCTAAACCGTCATAGAAATGCCGTGCATTCACCGGTTGTGTCACTGGAGTCCTCGAGCATCTGTGCGACCTCATTCCCAACCCCTATTTCCAGTTGGATCCTCGCGACTGCACCACTCAGTTCCTCTGATTCTGGGGCGGGGAATTGGGACTATATGGCAGCAGTGGTTACTGCCCTGTGGGGGAAACTGGTGAAGTAGCCGATGTTAAACTGCATTGCTATTGTAGCATACATTTCAGCCACACCTGCACTGTCCCCGGAGTTTTTGATGTTTTGGAGAAATCTATTGATCTCAGCCTTCAGCATATTAACGGTGGAATCACCACAGCCTCTGGGAGAAACGATATTAAACGGTCAATACATTCTGAGTTCCCACCGATCTGCCACTGTTCGCTAAGCACTGATATTGTGCATTTGGTACGCTGCCTAACATTTCCTATGATACTGTACTGATTGCACGCTTTCACGGTGTGTGTCTGTGCAATGCCGTGATCGTATAGTGGTTAGTACTCTGCGTTGTGGTCGCACAACCTCGGTTCGAATCCGAGTCACGGCTGTAATTCCTCTATCTGCTCCAGTTTTTGTGAAACATAAAGGAATCAGTTGTTTTAACATGGTAATTTTCTCCAAGGTGATGATCTTTTCCCTTCAAATTCTGCTTGCTCACATCTCTGTGTTTTATATGTCAGAATTCAAATCCACCCGTTCTCAAAGATTTCTCTCCCTCCTTCGATCACTAATTGAACTTTCCGTCCCACATCCCCATTTCATTAATTTAGAGATACTGGTGTTGGACTATGGTGTAAAAAGTTAAAAATCACACAACACCAGGTTAGAGTCTAACCGGTTTAACTGAGCACTAGTTTTCGGAGCACTGCTCTTTCATCATGTGGTTGTGGAGTCATTTTCCATTTCATTAGGCACTGCAGACTCGAACACTGACTCTCACTTTGATACTGTTCACTCTGTGCTGCTGCGGTCACTGTTGCTGGATGAACGTGCCCCAACCCCACCATCAGGACATGCAGACTAGTTGATCCATTTGGTGACCGCTGTTGTGAGGCCAGTCCTCAGGTAGCAGCTTTTACTGATAGGGCCTTGCGATTATTGGGGGTCAAGCTCAGGAAAATGACACATTACAATATCGAGGAAAAGCGTCTTCATTGAGAAAGATTAATTTCACAGGTTTTCTGCAATGGCTGAGCTCTATTACCACTGGACTGTTAACTCAGACACCATACAAATGAACCAGGGACCCGGGTTTGACTCCAAACATGCCAGGTGTTAGAATTGAGATTCAATAAATATCTGGAATTACGAATCTAATAACACCCATAACTCCATGGTCAATTGTTCAAAAAAACAAAACCATCGGGTTTACTGACGTCCTTTGAGGAAGGAACGTGCTATTCTTACATGTTCGGGCCTCCAGGTGACTCCAGACTCACTGCAATACGGTTGAGTCTCAACTGCCCGCTGTGCAATTAGGGATCGCAATCAACACTGCCGAGCCAGCGACGCCCTCATACTGTAACAGAATAGGGAAAAAAAGTTAGTTCGGCTCTAGCTAGATTACTGTGTGCAGTCCTGCAATTCACAGTATAGCAATGATGTGATCACAATGGAAACGTTGCAGGACAGATTCAATGGGATATTGTCTGGGCTGAAGAGTTTCAATTATGAGGAGAGATTGGACAGACTAGGGTTCTTTGTCACCGAGTAGAGGAGATTGGAGAAGACACGACTGAAATGCACAAAATAATGAGGGATATGGATAGGATAGAATGAAAGCAGCGTTTGTTATTGATGGAGGGATCGAACACTGGGGCCAAGAGATTTCGGGAAAAGGCAAAAAGTTTTGAGTAGATGTGCTGAAAGGGTCAGAGAGGTAAAAAAAATTGAGATGTTAATTTGCGATGCCAAAACATATAAGACTATGGGCTGAACAATGGAAGACTTGATTCAGGTCGTTAAGCAGTTGGGTTGGATAAGTGGGGCCACAACAGACTGAAGGGCCTCCTTCGATGTTGTCCTCCATAGTATCGTGGTTAGTGTCCCTTATGCTTGGCCTTTTTTTCTCGATTGGATATGTCACAGGAAAGACAGTGCTGTCTGAATCAGCTGGGGAAGGACTGCAGCTCCTGGGGAGAGAGAGTGTCAGTGAAAGTGCAAACACGTAACTTCAGCAAACTGCACATTGTGTTTGTGTTGCAATGAAAACCATTATATAGAGCTGTTTCTGACTAATGTGTTTATTTAAAGCAGGAATCTGAGGCAGGAAACAGAGTAAACCCATTCAGACCTGAGTGCAGAAACATTTCCAGCAGAACTACTGAGGTTGTACAGCGCAGAACCACGTTTGAGTGCATTGAATTCCGGTTGATGGGCGCAGCTTGCTTTCACTCGGCTGAGTTACCAGTGTGTTAATGATATAGATAATGTTCAATGTGATGGTACATTTGCTCAGTGGTTCGAACTGCTGTTAAGTCTGTAGGTTAGGTAGATTGGTCATGTTAAATTGCGCTGATGTGTCCAGAGAGTGAATTCAGTAAGTTAAGTGAGTTAGCCATGGGTAACAGAGCGATAAGGTCAGCAGTCACACGATGCCAGGTTTTATTCCAGCAGGTTTATTTGAAATCACAAGCCAGGGGCCTGCGGGGATAGAGACGGGAGCTAGATCTGGTTGAGATGCTGTTCAGAGTGTCCCTACAGACTCGATTGTCTGAACTGTACTTTCTGCCTTGTAGGGAATCTGTGATTCTATCAGAGAGGACACTGCCAGCATTTACTGGGTTGCTAAGACATTAGAGACGATGCTGACGGCGTTTAGTGGGGATGGAATTTTATTTATTTGTGTGTTGAAAAATTTGACACTGAACCAAGGAAAACCGAATGGAAGTTTTCCTGGGTACTTTAGGTTTGGACAGAGTAAATAGGTGGTAAGTTCACTCTTTCAAGTTCGTATATTTCTGAACGTCAGGCTTTAAAAACCATCGATGTAGGACAATGAAATGATGGGAGCAGAATTTTTGTCACTCAGAGAATCCGTTTCCAAAATATTTGGAAAGGCACATTTAGAGACGCACAAGCAGTGAGTTTCACCAGGAGAGAGACACCCTGTGGCCAGGTAAAAGTGTAAAAGTGGGGTCTGGGGGGTAGATGTTGCGAGGAAACAATGTCTAATTTGGACGACTTCAGATGCAAAGAAATATCGGAAACGGATGCAGCTGAGTAAGATTCAGCAAAAAAAACCGCAGAGTTTTGAAAGATTTCTATTAATATTCCACATGAAGCATTATAAATGGAACTGACCAGATTTTGTATATTGTCAAGGAAAGCTATTCCATAATGTACAGGAATTGACCCGTCTCTTGGAGATCGATTTCCTGCTTTCATCCCATGGCTTAAAGGTGGGAGGACAATCGCCATGATGTTGGGTTCACTTGACAACCGCTGAAATCTGCCAAAGTAATTGAGCATCAAAACTGGCATCTTGCTTTGTAGTTTAACCTTATACTTTTCTCATCAGTATTTTCTTTAAGCTGAAATAAATTCGGAGCAAAATTGAATGCAACATTTAACGTTCCAATCGCATGAATCAAATTCACTTCCGATCATTGCAATGAACAGAGTGAAATTGCAGCAAAATTAATAAAATTAAACAAACAAAACTGCATTCCGGGAATTTTACCCAGTTCAGGTTCAGCCATGTGAGAAAAACCATCGAGCTAAAACATCACCTTCACTTCTCTCTCCATATATAAGTCTTCACGTGAGAGAGAAACTGTCGGAAGAAATTATGCGTCAAGACTAAATGTGCGTGTGAATGTGACGGGAATTTCATGTTAGCTGGTTCATTCTGAGACAGTTGCGACTCGGAATGAATCAATGACAGGTATTCCTTCCAAGGACGAGGTCAATTCTTTCGATTTTGCTGGTAATATTATTCCACTGAAAGCAGAAAATTCAAGGTGTGTATTCGATTCCGCTCAGGGAATGTCTTATCCCCGAGGTGCACCTCATGTAATCTTGATGTGGTCACATGTGAGACCCTTTGCCATGGGTTTCGCGGCCCAGCGGTTAAGGCTCTGTCACTGCGCACGTGTGGATTTGAATCCTACTCTGGCTGTTGCTTCTCTCAAACGCAGCTGTGGTTTCCCTTTGTGCCTCGCATCTTTAGTATACACTGGATGGAGATTCTTGCCCATGCCTTTCGTTGCACCAGAGATTGGTGATAGATCGATACCATATCAAAGTAGAAATACACCAATTTGTTTCTGTTGTAAGTTAAATTGGGATAATGAAAAGGAGTGCAATGTTACTTTCCTACTTTCATTCCATCTTGACGTTCTATGAATTTATATCGAATGAAAGCAAAACAAATAAGGAGAGATCGGGTGCAATAGTTTATCCAGTGGGATTGTGAATTTTAATGCAACACTCCACACAAAGTTCTGATCAGTATTTCAAACAGTCAATTGGAATTGGAACTGCAGCAAACTTCTCCTATGAAACGAACCTTTCATTCTTTCACAAACTACTGCTGTGTGGATCATACCGCAATCCATCATCCAGCATGATCACCAAATTGGCAACAACATTTGATCCACGAATTTTCTTTAGCAATCACACCTTCTGCACATATCCGTCTGTGGTCTGACCAGTGCCATTTGTTGTCTCCATGCCACAGCACATTCCTTGTTCATCAGTTTATGAGCCGAGTTCCTGACCTTTCTGATCAGTTTGATAAACTTTACTATCACATCATCCCATCCCCTCAGAATTCTAAACTTATCAATAAAATATTGAGTTAGACCAAATGATATAGCATTGGAAGTCGGATATTCAGCCCATCGAGACTGCTTCACCATTCAACGAACTCATGGCTGATCTGATAATCTTCAACTCCATTCTTATACCTTACCTCGACAGGAGCTTATCGTCTTTCTGGTTAAATATCAGTCTGGCACAGTTTGAAAGTACACAACTCAGCCTCAACAACAGTTTTAGTAAAGTGTTCCACCGATTCACTGGTCCCTGAGCAAAGACATGACTCCTCATTTCTGAATTAAATAGGCAATATCTAATTCTGAGTTCATGTACTCTGGTGCTTTCCTCATACCAGAGGGTAAACCACATGCCTGTACCTACCCTGTCAAGATCCTATGAATAATGAACGTTTATAAATGTTTTTATGTGATTATACAGTTTCTCTCCGCCTCTTTTGTTCTAACGGGAAGGTTAGAACTGGCGTAAGATGAGGGAGTGGGGATGAGGAAACTGATGAAGTCCACATTGATGTCATGGGGTTGAACGGTCCCGAGAAAGACGATGACGCGTTCTTCCTCCAGGCATCAGGTGGTGAGGGAGTGGTGATTAAGGTGGCTCAGGGCCTACATGTCCGTGGGAGAGGGAGTCGAAATGTTTGACCATGCGTCAGTGGAGTTGAAGCTTGCAGTTGCCCTGAGATGTTCTCTGACGTGCCCTGTCAGAAGACATCCCCAATTTAGAGGCGACCGCATCTGGAGTAGCAGATACAACAAATAACACGTGTGGGTGTGCGGGTGAACCTTTGATAGATGTGGAAGGATCCATTGGAGCCTTGGATAGAGGTGAGGGGGGAGATGTTCGTGCAGGATTTGCAATTCCTGTGGTGGCAGAGGAAGGTGCAGGGAGCGAATGGTGGGTCATTTGAGGGCGTGGACATGACTAAGTAGTCGCGGAGGGAAAGGTGTTTGAGGAAATCGGATAGGTTTGGGGAAGGAAATATATCCCTGGTGCTGGGATCAATTCAGAGGTGGCGAAAATGTCGGCAGATGATGTGATTTATGTGGAGGTTGGTGCAATGGAAGGTGTTGACATTGCTCTGTCCTTGTTCCGTCCATGTTGTGTTTGGAGATGTGGGGTTCTTGGATGGAGTGCGGGACATGGAGGAGATGTATTACAGAGCATCTTTAAACACATGGGAGGGGAATTTCCGATCTTCAATGAAGGAGGCCTTCTGGTGTGTTCTGTGATGGAACTGGTCCTCTGGCAGCAGATGCAGCGGAGGCAGAGGAGTTAGGAATACAGGAAAGCATTTGTGCAGGAGGTGGGATGGGAGGAGATGGAATCCACATATCTGTGGTTGTCAGTGGGTTTGTTAAAAATATCAGTAACACAGATCTCCAGGGATATTTTTTTCCTTCCCACCCCTATCCACTTTCCGCAAAGACCGGTCTCTCCACGACTACTCGTAAAGTCCCCGCCCTCCAAAGACCCACCCTCCCCTCCTGGCACCTTCTCTGCCACCACAGGAATTGAAAAACCTGCGCCCACACACACTCCACCTCTGCCCAATGCCCCAAAGAAGCCTGCACTTCCACACATGTCATCTATTGCATCCGTTGCTCCCGATGCAGTCTCCTCTACAGTGGGGCCACCGGCCATCTTCTCACAGAGCGCTTCAGAGACCATCTCCAGGAGACCAGCAACAATCAATCCCAACGCCCCGTGACCGAACACTTCAACTCCTCCCCGCCACTTTCCAGAGGACATGCAGGTTTTCAGACTCCTCCACAGCCACTTCCTCACCACCCAACGCCTGGAGGAAGAACGTCTCATCTTCTGCCTCATGACACTTCAACCCAACGGCATCAATGTGGATTTCACCAGTTTCCTTATTCGCCACCCCGCCACCCACCTTACACTCGCTCCAACCTTCCAGCCTGGCACTGTACTACTGACCTGCCCCACCTGTCTATATTCCTTCATACCTATCCGCTCCACCCTCTTCTCCGAACGAACACTCGTATCCCCACCTCCATCCACCTATTGCACTCTCAGCTAAATTCTCCCAAGCCCCACCCCTCCCATTTATCTCTCCAACCTCGAGACTCCCAGCCTTATTCCCGATGAAAGCCTTTTGCCCAAAACGTCTTTTTTTCTGCTACATGTATGCTGCCTGACCTGCTGTGCTTCTTCAGCACCACTCTAATCTTGACTCTGATCTCCAGCATCGACAGTACGCACGTCCATCCAACTGATTTCCCCTGTCCATTGATCTTCAGTCATCATGAATGTCCACGCCAAGATCTCTTTGTCTGTCTGCACCACACAGAATACTCACTGCTATTATTTCTTCTCCCTAATTTCGTTAACACTGCTTGGTCTCGATTCAATTCCATTCGCCATTTTCCTTTCCACCATATTGATACTTTCTTGCAATCTCTGACATTCGTCGTCATAGTCAACTGCACGACCAATTGTTGCATCATCAGCAAACTTCTGAATCTTGGCTCCTGCAACTAAGTCTACATCACGGATCTACATCAGAAAACAATGGAACTCCACTTGAAACACGCATCCAAACAGGGTTCATTGCTGGTTGGGATGAACAACTGCAATAACAGCAGTTTCGATCTCCTGCTCTCATTTGTAAATTCACTGTTGACTCTGTCAATTGGTCTCCTGAGGGATCAGTTCTCACATATGGAAGTTGTGAATGACCTGTGCGCATTGTGACTGAGCAAGTGAGTTTACACCTAAGGAGGGAATTGAATCCCTTCCTGCAGTCACCCCATGGCCCTAACTTCTTGGCGCTGTGGATATCCTTGTGTCTATTTAATTTGATAATCAGTTGAATTCGAGTCCACACAGACACGATTCCCATTTTCCCTGTTGTCCATGTATTTTTATTCTTCCTTATTCTCCCACGGAATGTTGTTATACTTGGTCTGAAGAGCATTTGTTGTTCATTCTTAATTCACCTTGAACTGAGTCAGAGGGCATTCATGGGTGGACTACATTTTTGTGGGTAAAGAGTCACATGTTGACAGGACTCGTTATGGTTGGTAGATTTCCCTTTCGAAGGAACATGAATAAATGAGTTTTCAGCAATATAAAGTTATTGTCTCTGTTGCTGAGATTGGGTGTATTTTCCAGATTTTACTCATCGAATTTAAGTAGCAGCAGCTGCCGCATTCCAGTTTCCAAAGATTACTAGCCCAATACATCGACGCTGCACTAACAACTCCCTGCTGCATTTCTCCATTCAAAGAATGACATTGTCAAATCAGGTTATTCCAAATGGAGAGAGAATAGGACGTGCTTCTGTGTTGGAATGGAAGCAATGTACGCTGGATTGGAATGTTTACTGGAGCAGAGAATGGTGTGGAGACGATGTGAGCAAAAGCAGTTCTTCCTGTAAAAGTAACAAAATACCCCTTGTTGAGGAAAATCTCTTAGAATGCTTTCAATACATCGACCTCTCTCTTAAGGCTCCAGCATGCTTTCTCTGAGCCAACCCTCAGTGCGGGTTAATGCTGCTGCTGAATTTTAACAATATAATAAATTGAGACTAATATGCCCTTCCACCTCGCCTTTGACCAGAAGCAATCCCAGCCTCAGCATTTCACGCGGTTGGATAAATAGACAAAGTCTTTTCCCTGTTTTGGGGAGTCCATAACGAGAGGGCATAGATTTAGGTTGAGAATGGAAACATATAAAAGAAACCTAAAGGTTTTCTTTTTCACACAGAGGGTGATGCGTGGATGGAATGAGCGGCCAGAGGAAGTGGTGGAGGCTGATACAATTGCAACATTTCAAAGGCATTTGGATGGGTATGTGAATAAGAAGGGTTTGGAGAGATATCGGTCGGGTGCTGGCAGGTGGGACAAGATTGGGTTGGGATATCTGATCAGCATGGACGGGTTGGACCAAAGAGTCTGTTTCCATGCTGTACATCTCTATAACTCTATGACTCTATGATTGCACCTTTACCAGTCATGTCACTGGTGCCATAGAATAGCTTCACGCGCTCATTTCCACCCCCACTTCCGGTTTGGTATTCGTGGCTCCTCCACGAAGTTTGTCTGATACCGGTTCTCAGAACTGGGGTTATGTGACTGACTACAGCAATGGGTACCTCCTTGTGTGGGGAAGTTGGTGAAAAAAACTGTTATTAACGCATTGTAATTAACACACTGTTATTTAAACATACATTACACTAATATCCCGCACTATCCCCTGAACCTTGTCGTTTCTAGAAATCTATCAAACTCAGTCATCAACATGCTATCCTCGATGGAACCACCACAGCGTCTGGGGATATCGAATTTAAATATTCAGCTAATTCTGAATTCCCACATGTCTGCTATCGCTCGCCTAATATTCCTGTTCTGCATCTGCTACTCTTCCTAACATATCCTCTGTCACTGTCATTATCACTTTTTTAAAAGCATGTCTCCTCATGGCTCAGTGATTGTTTAATTGTTAAAAGATTCTGCATTGTGGCCGCAGTAAGCTCGTTAGAATCCGAGTCACTGCATTTTCCTCCTTGTGACTCATGCTGAAGAAACACGGAAAGGAATTAGTTGATTTTACATGAAAGCATTCTCAGAGATTATGATTTTCCCCCTTCAAACCCACTCTCTCACACACATCTCTGCGATTCATATTGAAGGATTCAGACTCACCCATTCTCAGACACTTCCCTCCCTCCCGCAATCACTTACCACCTTTAAGTTCCCCCTCCCATTTCCCTTACAATCACTTTCACATTGATCCCGTTCAGCCGGTGTTGCTGCGCTCACTGTTGCTGGGTGACCATGCGTAAGTCTCACCATCGGGACCTTCAAACCAGTTGATCCATTTCGATACCGCAGTTGTGAGCTCAATCCACATGGCGCAGCTTTTAGTGACATGGACCAGCGATTATTGAAACATCAGGCTCAGGAAAAGGGCACAGGGCAACATTGAAGAAAATAAACTTTATTCAAAAAGCACCAGTTTCAGTGGACTTCCACATCATTTATTTCACTTGTTCATTCGGCTCTAGCGAGACAATTGTGTGTAGTTATGCAATTCACATTATAGCAGGGATGCGACAGCACTAGAAACAATGCAGGGGAGATTTGTCAGGATATTGTACGGGCTGAAGAAGAGGGATTGGACAAACTGGAGACGCACAAGGTTATGGGTCAAGTGATTTTAAAAAGGAGTTAAGCAATTCTTATTGGGCAATACAGATAGTCTGTTCCAAGTAGGGGTTATTAATAACTGCCCTTCCGTTCTCGAAGGGAAATGTCACAGGAAGAACTGTGCTATCTGAATCAACGTGGGTGAGTACTACTGCTCCCGGGGAGTCAGACAGACAGTGCAAAACGTGACTTCTGAAAGCTGTACCTGCTGTCGGCATTGGAATGAAAATCATTTGGCAGTTTTGCTCCATTGTGAGGTATTTTCTTATAACAGGAAGCTCAGGATGATATGCATTCTACTGCCCTTTCTTCACTAACCCATACAGCTGAATACCGGCACTATGCAGGACAATTTCTCTCTGTACACCCTCGTCCAATCCTCCTTGACCCTCCAGCACTTTCCCATATGACACCATTCCACGAAATCCCAGGAGGTGTAATGCTGCTCGATTACGATGTCTCTCCTCACTGTGTAAGGTTCCAGTGATTTATCTGACCATCACTCAATTTAGCAAACTGCATTTCCGGCTCACAATGTGATATCGTCTAGACTGGGGAGAGAAAAACAGTGCGGGTGACAAACGTGAGTACAATATACGTTCTATCTGCAGCAAGAAAAGGTACTGAGCTTCAAGGTCCCTGTCACTGCAACATCCCATTGTGTTCCCATGCCTCTATTTCAGTTTGGTCTGCTGCAGAGCTCCCGCATGGCAAAGCTCAAGTTGGAAGAGCGGCATGTCATTTCCTACTGAGAGACAATGCAATCTTCATACCCAACATCAAGTTCAATCATTTTAGACCCTGTGCACCTTCTTTCACCTTACTGCCCCACCTACACATATCATTCGTTCCAAAGGCGGATCGTTTGGCTTGAAAATCTCACCCCAGATCCACTAGACCTGCTGGTTTTGTTCAGATATTTCTGCTTTTCTTTGGATAATTTTGTTCTGTTCTGATCGCCAGCCACAGGAAACGTGTGTTTGCACGGGACTGTGGTCAGAGGAGATTTACCAAGGTGGTGCACGAGCTTGACTATTCCCCCTGCGAAGATAAGCGAAAGTGAGGGCTGCAGGTGCTGGAGCTCAGAGTCCAGAGTGTCGCGTTGGAAAAGCACAGCATGTCAAACAGCACCTGAAGAGAAGAGAATCGCTGCTTCGGGCACAAGCCACCACCATTCCATTACCAGCCGATGCCTGGAGGAAGAACGTCTCATATTCCACCTTAGAACCTTGCAACCACACAGGATAAATGTGTATTTCACCAGCTTCATCATTTCACCTCGTCCCCCCATTATTCCAGTCCAAAGCCCCCAACTAGGCACCGGTCTCTGGACCCGGCCATCAATTCCCCCCCCCCCCCGAAACTACCACCTTCTCCCTCACCTTCATTCACCTATCGCTTTCACAAACCTGACCAACAACCCCATTCCTCTCCCTCAACACCGACTCAAAATTCTCATTCCTGATGAAGGGCGTATGCCCGATACATCGATTCTCCTGCTCCTCTGATGCTGCCTGACCTGTTATGCTTTTAAAGCACGACATTCTCGCCACTGCAAAGATAGATGCACTCGACTGGAGCTCTTCATCTGAGAGCGAAGAAAGCTGAGAGGAATTGTTTAACGTGCACAGAAAGCGGATAGATATGTGATACATGAATAAACTTCTATGGGAAGGGTTAATAACCAGGGATGTAGATGAAACGCTAGAGAGAGGATGTTCAGAGAAGGTTTAGGAAGTACGTTTGCATCCTGAGAGTGTCGTTTGTCTGGAACTCACTATTTGAAGGTGTGGTGAAGCGAAGGGTAATTAAAATGTTTCAGGAGTACTGAGCCGATCACTTGAGGGGCTAGACCATACACACGGATAAGGACCAAGTACTGGAAACTGGGGCGAGAATAAAGAAATGCTTGATGAAAGACTTGAGCACCGTAACTTTGGGTGCAGTAAAATGGAGGCTAGAACAGCTCTGTGGCACATTGAAAGACGTGTTGGACTTCTACTGAATTGTTAAGATTGCGATTCAAAGTTTGTGGGTTTGAGTTACAACTGAACCGGAGTTTAGTTCAGATTTCTGCTGAATGAATACTGATTCACCATCAGTTTCTGTCGTCAGGAGGTCTTCTCCCTGCTACTGAAAAGAGAAGATTTCTCACTTTCTGCGTGGTGAGTTTTAAGGGAATCATATCACTTGAAACTTGATCACCCCAGAATCGACTTCTCATTCGCAAAACACACTGCAGAATCCCACTGTCTATTAACACATCGCCCTCCCACAGTTACAGAGTTTTTCAGCTTTTATGTGCCTTTTTTCCCTTTGGGCGATATATTGATGAGGATGTTCTGGGAAAAGACATTGATGTGTATGGTCAGTCATGGTGACATCAAATGGTGGAGTAGCGCTAGCAAGCGAAATGCCCCATCCTATTCCTCTCTGTCTGTGCTGTTTCTGACAGAGGGTTTTAAACAATAATATGATGAGAACCCTGTGAATCTACACTACGGAATGCCATGGACCTTCCCTTTATCCCACTGCTCTTACAGATGGAATACACAGCTCCTGTTGTAGCTTTAGATCAGACAGTGGAAGATTTTCCCAGGCGCTCTGTCAGACTACATGCCCCTTCACACAGGTTTCCAACTGGACACATGGAGCAACGGCAGTGTGGATTTTGGGGATTCAGGGACAGTTCTGGCCCCGATAATAATCCTGAATTTGGGAAATTCAGTATCTCACTCTGGATTCTTAACACGTTACAATTTCACTATTCAGGAAAACCGTGCAACATGTCCTTGGATGTAGCCATGGTGAAGATTGATGATGAGTGCAGTATCTTTCATGCTGTCAGTAGGAACTTGCAGAAGGAAGTTAATGAATTGTGGTTGAATCGAATTCTGTGCTAAATTGAAGCAGACCGAATGAGAAGCCCTGTGACAGCGATAATATAACATTCTCTATAAACCAGCGACCCACGGAAACCTAATTTTCAATCAAGTCTATTTTGCTCAAAATTATCCTGTGTCCCATTTCCTGAACCTGATGCTGGAATAGTCACAGGTCCATATCAGTTCCTCCTCCTCTGCCTTAGCTTTAATTTCAGAACCACAGCAAAAGTAGAACATGCGGATCGAAGGTCCCAGAGGTACGAGTAGGGCACTTTATAGGCTTGCTGCCGGCGGCTCCAGTGGAGCAACTGATCCGCTCTTGGCACTGAACAGTGTGTTAAAATGCCGCAGTTGTAATTTCAATCCTTATCTAACGCTGGTTTTACTGACGTTAATCAGGAATTATTGGAGCATCAGACTGAAGCGTAGTTGAAGAATAATGTCGAATAAAGCAGCATCGATTCTAAAACTCCAGTTTCTGATTTGTGGGATTGTTCTGTCTTTGGGAAAGGTATCAATTATTAACAGTAAAACTGCCCATATCCCCCACGTGACTATCCATCAGTAGATCAAGAAACAGAGGTGATATTTTAGCTTGATGACGTTTTTCAAATCTCTGAACCTTCAATGGATTACATTCTTGAAAAGGCTGTTAACATCGTTTCATATCATCCTGTTTGCTGCAAATTCACACAGCTCATTAAACCGTTCGAAAGGAATTCGATTTATCTCTTAGGGTAGATTGAATGTTGTCAGCGAATCTGGTAAAGTTATGACAAATAGTTTTGCTGCTGTGCAGAACAGAGGGTTCCAACAGGAGTAAGGATAATTCTTGTCACTGGATTTTTCGGACGGAGATCAGTGAGTATTAAAAGGTCTCAGTCCCGTTCCTGGTCATTGTGAACAAATGTTCAAGGCAACAGATGGCAAAGAAAATGATGCTTGACATTGACAGGTCCATTCATAATCACTAGAGTCACAATTGTATTACAGATCACGTGAGCGGAGGAGATGATGATCATTATGGCAACCTGAAACAGTGCGACAATTAATCCTACGTTCTTAGTCTCACTCTATACCATAAACCATTTAGCCAGTGGAATGAGGTAACCGGCTTCCATTTAATGCAAAGCTAAAACAAACAGCTCAGTACATTAACAATTTGTAGTAGTTCACGTCGAATCAGCTGCTGCACCTTTCAACACCACCAGCTCTTCTTACACTTAACATGTTCAGCTGCAGATATGATGCAATTTCTTTCCGATAAACGCTAAACAATTTGTGAGCGTGTCACTTTTGCCTCCCGATCCAGGTAGCCCAGAACCCCTGCCCCTATGAAATTCCCTCTTTGTGTGTATGCAACTGGCCTTTGAAATGCTGGAATCATATTCTATTTTTTTTTCTGTCTGAAAAGTAATCTGCGATTTCAAAATCTCAGAATAAAAAGTACCTGCTGCAAACTTCGTTGTCTTTCCTCGCTGGTTTTGAAGCTCTAACCTCTCGTTATACACTCACCTGAACGAGGTAATTTCCCTCTTATTTACCCTTACCAACCTCACATCCGCTGGAAAACCTCCACTAGGACACAACTCAGTCATTCCTGATTTATGTCGCGTGAATCTTCATCTATTCCACCATCTTATCAAATCCCTTCTTTTCTTTTATCGTGGCTATACCTCCCAGTAAATTCATTTCCATCGTCTCTAACGATTTTGTATCAAGGGAACTCTGACCATATCCTTCCGAACCAAATTGAACCCCCCAACCCCCGTGTATTTCATCAGTAAATCTCGCCCTGAGAAATGATGCTGGGTCTAATTCAACTCATGAAAACTTACCACTATGCTATGCAATCTCATTACTGGTACAGAAAAGATGAAGGCTATTTCACTTACAGCTGAATCTGTTGGCTGAAGCAACATTGGGTCAAATCGCAGTCACATAGGTGACTGTTGTTCTCATTTTTATTTCTTCTCAACGTGTGCTGAAGTAACACAGTGCAAAATAAATTAATATTGTAAAGAGGCGTGTCAAATCTGAGGTTATGAGAATAGGGCAGTTTTGATTAACATAGACCAGAGATTGTACAAATTTCAGGCACATGAGATTGATAGAGAGCGATGTTGAGAGAAATAGACTGTCTTGTCAAATGCCGGTGTTATGAAGTTGTGGGTGTGACGTAATTTTAATGGTGCTGAAATGTCTGGATGTCAGAAGGAGTCCAGAACAAGGCAACAACATAACATTTGGTCAAAACAACTAAAAACTGTGTTACATGGATACAAAAATCAAATTTGAATTCGGCCAACCAGTTTAAATTATGCCCCAATCAAGTTGAAATTTGGTATATTTACAATGTTAAAACCAAAGAAACGATCCGACGTTTTGTGGGACAAATATCGGACATTTTAAATAATTAACCAGAGCGGCAAAGAACAGCAAAGAGATGCTAGTAAAGCTCCAAGAAGTGCCTACCTGGAGATATAGATTGCATAGAAAAAAAGCATCTGAAGAAAAAATCTACAGAGGAAGATACAAATAGAAGATTCGACAACTAGCTGTTTTTTAAATTTAAACTTTTTTGTAAAAGTTATTGTGGTCGGAGTGAGGGAAGGTACTGTAGAGCAGAAGGTTTAGAGAAAAGAGTTGTAGGTTGATTATTCTCTGTTAATAAAAATCAATAAAGTTGTTATTTTTAACTTTAAGTAGTGATTTTTGGGTTGGTTCTTTGCCTCTGGAATTTTAACAGAATACACCACGGGGTGAATCCTTTCTGTTTTGTTGGTTTACATTAGCAGAGGGGGCTTACCCCATCACGTAACACCAGATTCTTTGGTGGCTTTGTTGTTTCGCTCATTTGTGCATTTTGCCTCAGTAACGATTTTGAAGTTGTCCCCTCTACACAAAAGGTCCGTGGTTTTGCACCATTGTACAAAAGGTGCAGTGTGTCTAAGCGACAGGGCTCCCTCCAATAACATTTGACGCTTATTTAATCTATCTATCCTGATATTGACCCATGGAAACAGCACTGCGCACTCTCCTCGAGTCTAGAAAATGATTCTTACTCAGATAATGTTACATCCGGCTCTCAAGGGGCTTTTCATTCCATCGCTTTCAATTCCTCACAGAATCCGTTTCAACAGAATTTGTCACTGAGTCATTTCTTTGTTTGTGTTCAAATCCGGTGAGCAGAGGGTCACAGTTGGAGCGGGCTGAGCACATAACTCAGAGGTCAGACCATACTCTGTGGACTGTAGTCTGCTTTTCATCATTTCACTAACAGCATATATCTATGCTCTGCAAATTTTCACGCCTGTTTTAAGAAGCAAGATAAACAGTTCCTGGTTCCTGCTTTTGTTATCACACAGACCAACATTGTAAATGCTGGGAACATGCACTGGTCGTGACTGTTTGCTCTCCCATATCCGTTTTCTCCCCAACATGTGGTAAGATGATGGCCGGAATCGCTTTCTTCTGTTCCCTGTCACTCCGGGATGATGTGAGCTGTGAAATCTGTTCTCCGAGCTGGCGGTAAAGTGATAAAACTTATACACATCAGGTGCAACGTGCCTGAGCGACAGGACTCGCTGCAGTTCCATCCCATGCTGATTCAGGCAGCAGATTCCTCGCTGTGACTTCGAGAAGGACACAGACACAGATTACTGGGAGAGAATCTCTGTTTCCCTGCAGTTCTTCACATTTCTATCTGTCTCAGATGGCGTTATTTGCACAAGGTTCCCTAAAGAATATTAAGTCCTGTGCATGCGCGATCTCTCTTTTGTTCAGCTTTCCAGAATTTTCATAACTCCCACTACCTCTAACCCCCTCCTGCGCTCCACAACCCCTTGTTTGATAGTGGTCTGAAAAGCGCGTTCATGTTTCTCTCCTATAACACTAATTGCCAATTGAAGATGAGTTCGTCCAGCTGCCAATGATGGGAGCCCGCTCGCAAAAGAAGTGGCTGGAACAGCCTCCGGGGAAGCGGAAGTCAGAATGACAAGGAGTGGTTATTAAAACTCAGTGCGGCCTTCCCTCCGAAACAACAGAAAAATCCTATTTTTTAATCAAGGAAACTCACCTGATTTATGTATCATGCTTCTGTTGCGGTTCTGGCTTGTTTGTCTTGGATGTGATATCGCCTCCGGTGGGTGATGTACGTGTGAGAAGTCACACTTGAGCACTGGAGTTTTGCATTTGGTTGTATTTTTGACTCAGAATGTATAATTTTGATGAGCTCGAGTTCAGAACAAGGTACCGAAGCTTGGAGGTCGTTACAAGACTGAGAAATGAATCCCCTAACTTCAAATTATGCTGATCCTGTTAATGTGAACTCTGCAGAGTGCACATCCTGTGCGGAGTAACCTGAAAGCCTTAATCTGTCCAAAATTTTGTTTTACTTATGCTGTGATCTACATGTCCTTGATTAGTATGATCTGCCTTTACCAATTGCAAACAAAATTTTTCACTGTACTGAGGTTCATGTGACAATCAACCAATCAAATAAAGCCAATCAATCGACCGACATAGACATTTCCTTACAGTTTGGGGGCGGCATAACCTCACTTTGCACTCTGACATATTTTGTGATTCTGAGTGAAATCACAGTTAAACCAACAGAATGTGGCAAGTTAGTCACAGGTTATATTGACACAGCCGGGACACATCTGCGCCACAGTGTGTCACATAATAATAGTGAAGATCTTTTGAAATCATTCTCTGAGGTACATACTGCACGCCAGACGAAAAGCTGAAGACTGTGTGAAACTGCTATGGTCAGCGCTAACAGAGCGGCCCAGCGGGAGCGTATTGGGCTCATAACCATGAAATTAATGGATTGAAAACATCCTCTACTCGTTGACAATTCCAAGTTTCAGTTTGTGTACTGCCCCCTCCAGTGTTTCTCTATAATAGATCTCCATTCTACGCATTGCGTGCTGTTTCACTTTCCGCTTCCTTTCATTCAATGTATCTGAAGTCAACATTTCATACTGAGACACACGGGAAATTTACACAAATGAGGAAACACACTTGTGAAGTTCTGGAAGCTCTTTTCCTGTTCTCTGCCGGTGTGCTCTGATCTGATTCGCAAAATCTCTTGCCAGAGCTTGGAATAAACTGATGAACGTGAGATACATCAGTTTTCGAGTGTTCTATGTGCATGACGCCCTGCAGTTATTCCCCACGCCGTTTCACACAGCAGTGTTCTTACTGTGAAATGAAAAGCTGTGAATTACATTTGGATCCATTTGTTGGAGACAGAATTGCGATACAGGCACAGCTCCGCATTATTAGGGTATACATCACCAAATATGAATAACCACAGGGATACACAAGCGTCAGAGAGTCGCTATGGACACGATGGGCTGAACAGCTTCTGCTGATGCATGAGTGACGCCACACGTTGATGCTGTCCCTCTTCCTGTCTCTGGGACAGGGTGGCTGATGGTGAAATAAAGTCACATTGTTAACCCTATCTTCTGTGTTAAACTGTCTGCAGCCCCGCAGCGCAGGGACGTGGGGATGGCTCTCAGTGAGTGAGGGTTTCACTCGGATTGTCTTTATCTGGGAAAGTTGGGGCTCAGATGTTAACTGCTGTCCGATTGCAGCAAAGAAGCCGATGTTACTGTTCCGAAAAACTTTCTGCAGGATTGTTGTGTGAAGACGGATTTTGAACAGCAAACAGGCTGCACAAAAATGCCCTCACATGAATTTACCTGAGGGTAGAGAGTCCGGATTACATTTATGTTTTACCCACCAGCTCAAAATCTTTATCACTTCTCAGATAAATGATATTTGCAGGAAGTTCCCAATCAAACTTGCTGATTCACAGCACTTGATGGAACTGGCTGTGCCGATGAGAGTGAACTGTAGAGTGTATCCACACTTGCCTCTCCTCACACTGCTTGCCGGTGGAGGGAAATAGCTGAATACTCTGCCGATGGAGACAACTAAGTCCAAGCGGAAGGGATAAACAGCACTGCCCTGTGAACAAGGAGACAAAATGACAAGGCGATATTCATAAAACACTTTGATGCTTAGAAATCTGAGAACAAATTGGGATGTGGTTGGACCTGACCGAATCTCAGCTGGTTTGGTTTTGGCAATGTAAGAGTGTCTAGGGCATGATCTTCGCTTAGCAGCTTGTGTTAATACTGGCACGGGAGAATGTCTTTCTTCAAGTCGCCATCGAGCCTCGAGTCTTTGATTTCACTTTTGCCCGGTCGTCCTATCAACTGATTGATAAATAGATGTAAATCATTTAGTTGCACCCTTTCAAATTCCTTTTGAGTTTTGGGGTCAGAAGTGTCATTGTAGTGGGTATGGCACAGTACCACATGTGGTAAAAGGGAAACAAGTGTTAGAGGATGTTCACCCACAGAATCCCACTCTGAATAAATCCACCATCTGGATATTCGCATAGTGCTGGGTGTGAAACTTTAGGAAGTGGGAATGTGAAATGATTGAAAACAGCACTGGATAGGTTGTTGATAATGGTGTGGTATATGAGGAATGTCAACAATAAAGGTCATTTGGAAAGTTGGAACAGATCTCCTTGGAGAGCAGAAGGCCAAACGCTGGCCTTGTTAAACCTTTCCAAGACATGAGTGGGTTAGACAGACGAAAAAAGGAAGGGAGAATGATCCCGACGCCTGAAAGAATCGAGAACGATTCGGCAGAGGTTTAAAGACATTAGTAAAAGAAGAAAAATGTACATGAGGAGAAACGTTTTCACATAGGGAATGGTTAGCGTCTGACATTGACAAAGACGCAGTTTCAATCGAGTTGTTGAAAAACTAATTCAATGTTCATGTTGGAACTAAAAATGTGTAGAGTTATAGGGGGAAGGCAAGAGAATGATACGAAAAGAGAAGCATATTTATCTTTGTAGAGAGCCAGCACAGCTAATGTGTTTTGTTACATGTTTGTGATTCTGACTGGATTCTCCCAACAGGATGTAGGGAGTTAAAGATCTGTGATATTGGCAAAGCCGGAACACATGACACAGCAGAATGTTATCCAGCACATACATGTCACAGGGAGGATGGTGCTGTCTGAAAATCCTGCAGGATGTCTTGCGGATCAGACACAGCAAATTTCACTATTCGAACCGAATCAGCCCTATGAAGGGAAGCCAAGGAGCCGGAGGTGCCTGCTTCAGAACTCAATTACTAAAGAAGCTGAGGCTCGAGACCCGGCATTGCAATTTCTGTGGCTGCGGCGTGTTCAAATAAAGAGCAAAACCGGGAGTTTGCTTTGTGGAGACAGGGGCCAGTGTCCATCTTGTCATGATCATGTTCGCCTTCCACACGGTAAATCGCGGGCTCAAGCTGCTTTACGTTCCAGGCAAGGTGAGGTTCTAACAAATTGGTTATGATTCCTGGAGAGTTAACTGTGGTGTGGGAGAGTAGAGATTTTCTCAAAGTGTCTGTGCGGTCATGGTAGTGCTCGCCTCCCGCACGGAAAAGCGCAAGCAGCTGTACTGATGCTTTATCTTCCAGGCAAGTTACGTTTTTACTGGAACAGAAAGGAAATTGTTATTTCATCGCTATTGTGAAACAGAGTCCTGCTGTCGTTATTTGGTTTTCTGGCGAGTGCGAACATAATTCAAACGAATTTCGATGTCAAATGTTCTTAAATTTCTCCCATTTCATTCATTTCCGTCCTGAAGACATCGGAAGGGAAAGATAATTTAATCGAAACTGTGATTGGTGAAATTCACTTTTTTTGGCCCATTCATATTATGATCATTGTTTCGCTTTTTAAGCACGTTCTGGGAAGTGGTGGTGCATGAAGGCTCCAGAATGTTTGAATTAGTAGCTTGAGACTGCCCTGTTGTTAGTTGTGAGATTAGTTTATGGCCTATCCCCCGGACTGTTTCACATTTAGCATTCATGCTTCACTGTGTCTGAAAATGCATTAGGTATGCCAGTTTTCTTTGTGTTCCTTGTTAAATGCTTTCTGTTTTGCGATTCGCTCAATACATTACGAGTTAACAGGGTTTCATTTCTGAGGTAACTTCCAGCAGCAAAAATACTCAACTGAGGATCTGGGAATATTTCACGGAGATAGGTCAGTCGGGACAAAAGTAAGGAAGTCTTTCGTTTCTGCAGTGTTTCACAATACTAACGTTCCCGTGAGCAGTCGAACAGACTAAATGATTGTGCCACAGACTGCGACGGCAAGCTCCACGAAAAAAGTAATCCTTTAGAGCCGGTGTAAGCAACACAACGTTTTTGGGGTACACCGCGTAGAAACAGATACTTCGGTGTATCTCGTCCATGCTCACCATATCGCCTAAATTAAACAAGTCCCATTAAACAACGAGCTATTGGAAACAGAAAGGTGAAAGGTAGAATGGCTTCAACTTTCAGTGCTGGATGCCACTGAGCCTCAGCAGGGACGGCTGCGGCTTGTTTCTGTAGGGTAGTGGTCATCACGTTCGCCAAACGCGCGAAAGGTCCCAATCTCTGGCAGAAGCTGCTTTGTTCTTCAACTGCAGCCTTTTACATGGACAAGAACGGAGTTTTCTTGCTTGCTTTCCCATCTGCAAACCTGCCTTCGAATTTGCTTGAAAAAATCTGCTCTCATAGTGAAATGTAATGCAACTCCATTTAATTCCTATGCAAAGCATTGTAAAGTTTTTCTCCAACCTGGTTCTGATCATATGCCATTCTGTTTGAGAGTGTAGTTATCGCGTTCTGATCCTTCCACGAAAAGCAGTACCGCATTAACATTCCTTTCTCGGTTCAAACACAGGGAAGAAGCTGATGCCCTGGTGTAACAGCGCACCACGAATTCCTGAACTTGTCTGACTGTCAAATGTATCCCAAAAGTCGTCTCTGAAACATCTCATTTGGAAGCTGTCTGTCGTTATTCAACGTCAGAATGTTGGCACCATAGGTCCTGAATCATGTTTTGGAGCAGTTCGCACGTTAGTGGCTCATTCTATCAGCAACATAAATGAAAGAAATTACACTCTCAGAGGAACCTCTGGACCTGTGCTTTCATAACGTCGCTAGTATTAAGGTGCGCCCCGAGATCTAAGTCATGTTGGAACTGAAACGGAGGAATCGACAGAGAGGCTACAGAATGACATCGCATCCATTTGGTTTTCTTTAAATCACTGACGAGCAGGAAAATGTAAACGGGGATGGCGAGTGGGGAAGTGAGGCAGTTGCAGCTCTGGTGAAATTCCATCTTTGTGATTCACTCAGCAACCAGAGACGTGAAGGTGACTCAGGCGTGAGAGCTCTTCACATCGAGAACAAAAAGCACTCAAGGGCAGTTAGCACCTCTTCCGGGGCGGGGGGGGTGGGGGGGGTGGGGGGGTCGTGGGTGAGCTAATTACCTTTTGACTTCTGTTACTATGTTCAGAAACTGCCTTTTAGATTGATGTGAACATTGATGCATTTCTAATAAGCACCGTGAAATTTAACAAAATTTATTGAGTCGCTTCTTGTCGAATCTGTTGTTATGCAGGAGCACTATTAGAAGTGCAAGAAAATCAGGGGCACGTCTCTCTGGTATTGTGGCCAAGCGGTCTAAGGCGCTGGATTTAGCCTCTTGTCTCGACAGCAGCGGTGTTCGAATCTCGCCGCTGCCATTTCTGCTGATCGATTCCAACGACGCAGCTTATTAAAATGCTGTTTCGACTCCTGCTGCATTTCTGTTCAAAATCGAAGAAAAATATGTGTGCTTCCAGGGCAATTAGCTGTGGTGTGGGAAAGTGCCGAATTTTCCGGTTTCTGTGCTGTCATGATCGTGTTCGCCTCCCGCGCGGAAAATCGCAAACAGCTCTGCTGTCCCAGGCAAGTTGAGCGTTTCGTGGAACAGAATGGAGACTGTTATTTCATTGCTGTTGTGAAACAAAGTCCTGCGGTGACTCGATTCGTCGTTATTTTGTTTTCTGGCCAATGGGAAAATCGTTCCAATGAATTGCGATGTCATATGTTATTGAATTTCTCCCATTTTCTTCATTTCCGTCCTGGAGACATCGGAAGGGAAAAGTAATCTAATCTAGACTGTGATTGGTGAAATTCACTTTTTATGGCCCATTCTTATTGTGTTCTTTCTTTCTCTCTTTTCAGCATTGTCTGGGAAGTGGTGGCTCCAGTATGTTTGAAAGTGCAGTTTGGATATGCTCTGTTGTTAGTTGTGAGATTACTTTATGACTCATGCCCCCGGACTGTCTCACATTTAGCATTCATGCTCGCTGTGTCTGAAAATGCATTTGGTTTGCCAGTTTTGTTTGTGTTCCGTGTTAAATGCTTTCTGTTTTGCGATTCTCTCAATACATTACGAATTAACAGGGTTTCTGAGGTAACTTCCAGCTGCAAAAGTCCTCAACTGAGAATCTGGGAAAATTTCCCTGAGTATGGTCAGTCGGTGCAAAAGTAAGGAAGTCGTTCGTTTCTGCAGTGTTTCACAATACTACCTTTCCCGTGAGCAGTCGAACAGACTAAATGATTGTGCCACAGACTGCGATGGCAAGCTCCGCTAAAAAGTAATCCTTTACAGCCGGTGTAAGCAACACAATGTTATTGGGGTACACCGCGTGGAAACAGATACTTCGGAGTATCTCGTCCATGCTCACCACATAGCCATAATTAATCAAAATCCCATTTCCAAAATTTTGCCCCTATTCCTCTAAACCCTTCGTATCTCGACACTCATCCGGTTACCTTTGCAAATTTCTGAGTATACTCGCCTACTCCACTCCCTCTGGTAGCTCATTCCATACACGCACAACCTTCTGTGTGGCAAATGTGCCTCAGGTCCTTTGTCAATTTCAGCCCACTCACCTTACACCTATGCCCCAATTTGAGTAAAACATGTAAATACTCAGTTTCAACCCTTCCATAAGATCATGTCGCAGCCGTTGAGCTGAAGGGAAAGTTGTCCCAGTGTATTGTACCTCACCCTTTGGCCCAAACATCCTTGTCTATATTTTGTCATCAATTTCACATTTTTTTGTTTACTTTTTCGAATATCAATTACGGTGGACCACAACGAGCTCTTGGAAGCAGAAAGGTGAAGTGCAGAATGGCTGCAAATTTCAGTGCTCGACGCCACTCAGCTGCAGCACCACTGCTCCGGGATTGTTTCTGAAGTGTAGTGGTGATCGCGCTGGCCTTATACATGAACAGTCGTCACTTTGAATCTTGGCCAAAACTATCTTGTTCTCCATGTGCAGCCTTTTACATGGACGAGAACAGAAATTTCTTCCTTGCTTTCCCATCTGCAAACCTGACTTCGAATCTGGTCCAGCCTTCTCCCCCATTGTCTTCACAGCCTGCCTTCTGCCTAACACATTCTCTCCCCTCGCCTTCTCTCCGCCCTCTCCACCCTTGCCTTCTCTCCCCCTCGTCTTCTCTCCCCTCACCTTCTACCCCCTCGCCTTCTCCCACACCTTCTCGCCCGCTCCTTCTCTCCCCGTCTTCTCCCACCTCACCTACTCTCCCCTCACCTTCTCTCACCACCTTCTCCGGCACCATCTCTCCCCTGCTTCTCCCCACTCCTTCTCTCCTCAACATCTCCCCCTTGCCTTCTCCCGAACCTTTTGTCCCCTGGCTTCTCATCCCACCTCTCCCCCACATTCTCCACCCTCGCCTTCTCCCCCTTGTCTTCATCCCGCCTTCCCTCCCATATTCTTTCCCTTGCCTTCTACCCTCCACCTTCTCTCCCTCGCCTACTCTCCCTCGCCTTCTTCCCCGACTTGTCTCCCTGCCTTCTCTCCCCCGCATTCTCCACCCTTGTGTTCTCCCCGCCTTCTCTCCCCTGTTCTCCCCTTCTTTCTCTCCCCGCCTTCTCCACTCTCACCTTCTCTCCCCACCTCTTCCCCCCTCCTTCTCCCCCGCCTGCTCCCCCTAGTCTTCTCTACGTGCCTTCTCTACCCAACTTCTCCCCCGCAAACTCCACTCACATTTTCTGTCCTCGTTTTCTCTGCCCCACCTTCTCCCCCTTACATTCTCCCCCCCCCCCACCCCCCCCCCACGGTCTCCACTCTTGCCTTCTCACCCCTGCCTTCTCGCACCGCCTTCTCCCGCTCCTTCTCCCCGACTGCTCCCTAGTCTTCTCTCCCTGCCTTCACTCCCCAACTTCTCCCCCCCACATTCTCCATCCTGGCTTTCTGTCCTCGTCTTCTCTCCCCTCGTCTTCTCCCTCCTCACCTTCATCCACGCATTCTCCCTCCACATTCTCCAACCCCGACGCCTTCACCCCCTCGCTTTCACAGCCCCTCACCTTCACCCCCCTCGCCTTCACTCCCTCACCTTCACACTCCCTCCCCTTCACGCCCTTGCCTTCACTCCCCCTCGTCTTCACCCTCCCTTGCCTTCTCCCCATTGCCTTCACTCCCCTCGCCTTCACCCTCCCTCGCCTTCTCCCCATCGCCTTCACACCCCTCGCTTTCATCCCGCCTCGACTTCACTCTCCCTCACCTTCACCCCGTTCGCCTTCACTGCCCTCGCCTTCATCCTCCCTGCCCTTCATCCCCACGCTTTCACACCCCATCGCCTCCACACCCTGAGCCTTCACCCCCTCGACTTCACTCCCCCTGGCCTTCACATCCCCGTGACTTCACCCCCTTGCTTTCAACCCCCTTTTCTTCACGTACTTCGCCTTCACCCCGCTCACCATCACCCGCTCGCCTTTAACCCCCTCGCCTTCACACCTGTTTACTTCACACCCCTCGCCTTCCCCTTGCATTCACCCCCCTCGCCTTCACCCATCCTCACCTTCACCCGCTCACTTTCACCACCCCTCCCCTTCTCCCCCTTGCCTTCTCCACCCTCGCCTTCTCCCCCACCTACACCCCCGCAATCTCACCCTCCCCTTTTCCAGCCTTGCATTCTCTCCCCACCTTCTCTCTCCCGCCTTCACCCCCTCAGCTTCAAATTGCCTCACATTCACCTGCCTCGCCTTCAACCCTTCGCCTTCACCCCCACTCGCCTTCTCCCCCTTGCCTTCTCTCCCCTCACCTTCTCCCCTAACCTTCTCTGCCATCGCCTTCTCTCCCCTCGCCTTCTCTCACCTGCCTTCTCTCACCCGCCTTCTCACCCCAATGTCTTCACCACCCTTGCCTTCATACCCTTGCCCTCACCATTCTCTCGCCTGCACACTCCCTTCACTTACACCGTCCCCCGCCTTCACCCGCATTGCCTTCTCTTTCCCCTGCTTTCACCCCACTCGCCTTCTCTCCCCGCCTTCTCACCCCATCTTCTGTCACCGCCTTCTCCCCCCGCATTCTCCACGCCGGCCATCTCCATCTGACTTCTTTCCCCACCTTCTCAGCCCCGTAATCATCCTCACCTTGTCCCCCGCCTTCACCTCCAACTTATCCCCCTTGGCTTCACCCCCCGCTTTATCCCCCGCCTTATCTCCCCCGCATTCTCCACCCTCGCCTTAACCCCCCTCCATCTCTCCCTTCACCTTCACTCCCCGTCTGCACCCCCACCTTCTCCACCACCTTTTCCCCCCTGCTTTCACCCCCCCCCCGTCTTCCCTGCATGCCTTCACACCTCGAATTCTCCCCCTGCCTTCTCTCCCTCGCCTTCTCTCCCTCGCATTCTCAGCCCTCGCTTTCTCTCCCAGTCTTCTCTCCCTTGCCTTCTTCCCCAGCCTTCTCCACCATCATCTTCACCACCCTCATCTTCTCTCCCCGGCTACTCACCCCGCCTCCTCCACCCACTTTCTTCCCCCTGCCCATTTCTCCCTCGACTTCTCCACCCTCGCCTTCTCCACCTTTGCCTTCTCCCCGCCTTCTTCACCGTCACCTTCTCCCCCATCTTCTCCCCCTCTTCTTCTCTCCCCCACCTTCTCCCCACCTTCTCTACCGGTCTTCTCCACCCTCGTCTTCTCTCCCTGCCTTCTCTCCCTGCCTTCTCTCCCCACCTTCTCTCCCCGCCTTCTCTCCCTCGCCTTCACCCCCGCCTTTTACCATTCGCCTTCACCCCACCTTCTCTCCCCCGCATTTGCCTCACTCACCTTCTCTCCCGCTTATTGTCCCCAATCGCCTTCTCCCCCCCCGCCCTCCGCATTCTCCACCCTCGCCTTCTCTCCCCGCCTTCTCTCATCTCGCCTTCTCCAACTCGCCTTCTCCATCCCTCAACTTCTCTCTACTCACATTATCTCCCCTCGACTTCTCATCCCTCGCTTTCTCTCCCCCTCGCCTTCTCTCCCCTTGCCTTCTCTCCCCTCACCTTCTCCACCACGCCTTCTCTCCCCTCGCCTTCTGTCCCCTCACTTTCTCGCCCCCTCGCCTTCTACAACCTCGCCTTCTCCACCCTTGCTTTCTCTCTCCCTCGCCTTCTCTCCCCTCGTCTTCTCCACCCTTGCCTTCTCTCTCCCTCGCCTTCTCTCCCCTCACCTTCTCTCCCCTCACCTTATCTCCCCTCACGTTCTCCACCCTCGCCATCTCCCCTGCCTTCTCCACCCTCGCCTTCTCTCCCCTCGCCTTGTCCACCCTCGCCTTCTCTCCCCTCACATTCTCCACCCTCGCCATCTCCCCTGCCTTCTCTACCCTCGCATTCTCTTACCTCGTCTTTTTCACCCTCGCCTTCTCCCCGACCTTCACCCTCTCGCCTTCTCTCCCCACCTTCTCCCCTGCCTTCTCCACCCTCGACTTCACCACCCTGGTCTTCTCTCCCCGCATTCTCCCCCGCCTTCTCCACCACCTTCTTCCGCCTCACCTTCTCTCCCTCACCTTCTCCAGCCTCTCCTTCTCCACCCTCGCCTTATCTTCCCTCGCCTCCTACACCCTCGCCTTTCCTTCCCACCTTCTCCCACCTCGTCTTTTCTCCCCGAATTCTGCACCCCCCACCTTCTCCACCCACGCCTTCCCCTACCACCTTCTCCCCGCCTTCTCTACCCATGTCTTCTCTCCTCGCCTTCTCTCCCCGTCTTCTCTCCCCTCCTTCTCCACCCTTGCCTTTACACCCCGCCATCTCTCCCCTGCCTTCTCCACCCTCAACTTCGCTCCCTTCGCCATCATTCCTCTCGCCTTTATGCCCTCCCCTTCAATCCCCCTTTCTTCACACGCTCTCAACCTCACCCTTTCGCCTTCGCCCCCTCACGTAACCCCGCTCGCCTTCACCGCCCCTCACCTTCACCACCCCTCGCCATCACCCCCTCATCTTCACACCCCATTGCCTTCGCACCAACTCGGCCTCAACCTCCCACACCATCACTCCCCTTGAATTCACCCCCTCGCCTTCACCATCTTGCCTTCACCCACTCTCGCCTTAATCCCTCTCGCCTAAAGCCCCATCGCCTTCACGCTCCCTTGCCTTTCCGTCTCACCTTCACACTTCTCACCTTCACCCCATCGCCTTCAAATCCCTTCGCATTCACCCGCCTCGCCTTCAACCCCTCGCCTTCACCCACTTCCCTTCTCCCCTTGCCTTCTCTCCCCTCGCCTTCTCCCCAACCTTCTCTGCCCTCGCCTTCTGTCCCCTCGCCCTCTCTCGGCTGCCTTCTCTCCTCTGCCTTCTCTCCCCTCGTCTTCACCCTCCCCAGCCTTCACCACCCTCACCTTCACCCCCTCACCCTCACCATCCTGTCGCCTTCACACACCCCCTCGCCTTCACCCTCCCCCGCCTTCACCCCATCGCGTTCTCCCTCCCCTGCGTTGATCCCCCTCGCCTTCTCCCTCCCTTGCCTTCACCCCACTCGGCTTCTGTCCCCTGCCTTCTACACCCGCCTTTTGTCCCGACCTTCTCCCTCGCCTTCATCCACCTCGCCTTCACTCCCACCCTCTCCACCTGCCTTCTCCACCCTCGCCTTCAGCCCCTTCTTCTCTCCCCACCTTCTCTCCCTGCCTTCTCCGCCACCTTCTCTGCCCGCCTTCGCCCCTCGACTTCTCCCCTGCCTTCTTTCCCTCCCTTCTCTCCCTCGCATTCTCCACCCTCTCCTTCTCCACCCTCAAACTTCTCCACAATCACCTTCTCCGCCCTCGAATTCTCTCCCCTCGCCTTCTCCACACTTGCCTTCTCTCTCTCCCTCGCTTTCTCTCCCCTCGCCTTCTCTCCCCCGCGTTCTCCACCCGCGCCTTCTCCCGCTCGCCTTCTCCCCTCCGCACTCCACAATCTCGCCTTCTCCCCGCCTTCTCCCCGCCTTCTCCCCTCCACCTTCGCCTTCTTCCCCCTCGCCTTGTCTCCCTCGCCTTCACCCTCGCATTCTCCACCCTCGCCTTCTCCATCCACGCCTTCTCCCCCCATCTTCTCCCCCTCGTCTTCTCTCCCCAACTTCTCCACCGCCTTCTCCACCCTTGCCTTCTCCCCCACGTTTTCCCCGCCTTCTCTCCCCGCCTTCTCCACCCTCGCCTTCTGCCCCGCCTTCTCCACCCTTGCCTTCTCCCCCGCCTTTGCCACCCTCGCCTTCGCACTCCGCATTCTCTCCACCACCTTCTCCACCTTTGACTTCGCTCCCCTCGCCATCACTCCCCTCGCCTTCACGCTCTCCCCATTAAACACCCTTGACTTCACACCTTCTCACCCTCACCCCCTCGTCTTCACGCCCTCACTTTAAACCTGCTCGCCTTCACCCTCCCTCGCCTTTACCGCCCCTCGCCTTCACCCCCTCGCCTTCACACCCCCTTACCTACGCACCCACTTGCCTTCAACCCACTCTCGCCTACACCCACCTTCGGCTTAATCCCCCAAGCCTCAAACCCCTTGCTTTCACCCCATCACCTTTACACCTCTCGCCTTCATACCCTCGCCTTCAAATCGCCTCTTATTCACCCGCCTCGCCTTCAACCCATTGCCTTCACCCCCTCACCTTCTCGCCCCTCACCTTCTCCCCAACCTTCTCTCACCTCGCCTTCTCTCCCCTCGCCTTCTCTTGCCCGCCTTCTCTCCTCTGCCTTCTCTCCCCCTCATTTTCAACCTCCCACACCTTCACGTTCGCCTTCACCCTCCTCGCCCTCACCATCCTCTCGCCTTCACACACCCCCTCGCCTTCATCCGCCCCCGCCTTCATCCCCCTCGCCTCCTCTCTCCCCTGCCTTAACACCATTCGCCTTCTCCCCCCACCTTCTCCCCCACCTTCTCTCCCCGCCTTCTCTCCCCACATTCTCCGCCCTCGCCTTCTCTCCCACCCTCTCCACCCGCCAAGTCCACCCTCGCCTTGTCCACCACCACCTTCTCTCCCTGACTTCTCTCCAGAACTTCTCTCCCCGCCTTCTCCACCTACGCCTTCTCTCCCACTCTCTCTACCCACCTTCTTCACCCTTGCCTTCTCCACGACCACCTTCTCACCATGACTTCTCCCCGCCTTCTCTCTCCTCCTTCATTACCTTCGCCTTCTCTCCCCTCCTTCAGCACCCACGCCTTCTGCCCCTTTGCCTTCTCTCCCCTCGCCTTCTCCCCTAACCTTCTCTGCCCTCGCCTTCTCTCCCCTCGCCTTCTCTCGCCCGCCTTCTCTCCCCTGCCTTCTCTCCCCTCGTCTTCACCCTCCCTCACCATCACCACCCTTACCTTTACCCCCTCGCCCTCACCATCCTCTCGCCAGCATACACCCCGTCTACTTCACCGTCCCCTGCCTTCACCCCACTCGCCTTTTCTCCCCTCTTCTCCCCCACCTTCTGTTCCCACCTTCTACCCCGCATTCTACACCCTTAGCTTCTCTCCCACTCTCTCCAGCCGTCTTCTCCACCCTCGCCCACTCCACCCCTGCCTTCTCCCCCTGACCTTTCTCCTCGCCATCTCTACCCTGTCTTCTCTCTCCCGCCTTCTCCCCTTCGGCTTCACCCCCTGCTTTCCCCCTCCTTCTCTCCCCCGCATTCTCCACCCTCGCCTTCTCCCCCGCCTTCTGTCTCCACCTTCTCTCCCCCACCTTCTCCCCATCTTCTCCACCCTCGCCTTCTCCCCCTCAACTTCACCTCCGCTGTACCCCCGCCTTTTCTCCGCCGACTTCTCCACCTTCGACCTCTCCACCCACCTTCACCCGTGCATTCTCACCCCCGCCTTCTCCACCCTGACCTTCTCTCCCCGCCTTCTCTTCCCCGCCTTCTCCACCCTCACCATCACTCCCCTCGCCTTCACCTTCCTCATCTTCAAACACCTCGCCTTCACCCCCTCACCTTCACATACCCTCGCCGTCACTCCCCCTCACATTCACCCCCCTCGACGTTACCCACTCACCTTCACACCTCTTGCCTTCACCCCCTCACCTTCAAATCCCCTCGCAATCTCCCACGTCGCCTTCAACCCCTCGCCTTCAGCCCCTTGCCTTCTCCCCTTTGCCTTCTATCCCCTCGCCTTCTCCCCTAACCTTCTCTGCCCTCGCCTTCTCTCCCCTCGCCTTCTCTCACCTTCCTTCTCTCCCCTGCCTTCTGTCCCCCTCATCCTCACCCTCCCCCGTCTTCATCACCTTTGCCTTCACCCCCTCACTCTCACCATCCTCTCGCCTTAACACACCCCCTTGCTTTCACAAACCTCCGTCTTCACACCCATCGCCTTCTCTCTCCCTGCCTTTATCGCCCTCGCCTCACCACCCTCATCTTCTCTCCCTGCCTGCTCTCCCTCGCCTTCTCCAACCTCGTCTTCTCCACCCTTGCCTTCTCCCCGCCTTCTCCACACTCACCTTCCCCCAGCTACTCCCCCGCCTTCTCTCCCCGCCTTCATCACCTTAATCTTCTCTCCCTGCCTTCTCCCCCGGCCATCTCCACCCGCCTTCTCCCCCTCGCCTGCTCTCCCTCGCCTTCTCCACCCTCGCCTTCTCTACCCTCGCCTTCTCCCGCCTTCTCCACACTCACATTCTCCCCCCACCTATTCCCCTGCATTCTCTCCCCGCCTTCTCCACCCTCACCTTCTCCCCCCACCGTCACCCCAACAATATCACCCTCGCCTTCTCCACCATCGCCTTCTCTCCCCACCTCTCTCCCCGCCTTCTCCCCCTCTCCTTCAAATCACGTCGCATTCACCTGCCTCGCCTTTAACCCCTCGCCTTCTCCCCTTTGCCTTGTCTCCCCTCGCCTTCTCTCCCCTAACCTTCTCTGCCCTCGCCTTCTCTCCCCTCGCCTTCTCTCGCCCGCCTTCTATCCCCTGCCTTCTTTCCCCCTCATCTTCAACCTCACTCACCTTCACCACCCTGGCCTTCACCCCCTCGCCCTCACCATTCTCGCACCTGCACGCCCCTCTCATTCGCCGTCCCCCACCTTCACCCCATCGCCTTCTCTTTCCCTTGCCATCACCCCACTCGCCTTCTCTCACTGCCTTCACCCCTCACCTTCTGTCCCCGCCTTCTAGACCGCATTCTCCACCCTCGCCTTCTCTTACATCTCTCCTCCCACCTTCTCCACCCTCGCCTTCTCCACCCCTGCCTTCTGCCCAGTCTTCTCTCCCCGCCTTCTCTCCCCGTCTTCTCCCTCTCATCTTCTCTCCCACCTTCTCCCCCTACCTTTTCTCTCCCGCCTTCTCTCCCAGCCTTCTCCCCTCAGTTTCAAACCCCCACTTCCCCCCGCCTTCTCTCCCAGCCTTCTCCACCCACGCCTTCTCACCCTCGCCTTCACCCCCACTTTATGCCCCGCCTTCTCTCCCCGCACTCTCCACCCTCGCCTTAACCCCCTCCTTCTCTCCCCTCACCTTAACTCCCGACTTCACCCCCCGCCTTGTCTGCCACCTTCTCCCCCTGCCTTCACCTCCCCGCTTTCTCTGCCAGGCCTTTACCCCTCGAATTCTCCCCCTGCCTTCTCTCCCTCGCCTTCTCTCCCTTGCATTCTCTCCCAAGCTTCTCCACCCTCGCCTTCTCCACCCTCGCCTTCTCCCCCACTTCTCCATCCTCGCCTTCTTGCCCCGCCTTCTCTACCCCGCCTTCGCCACCCCCTCCTTCTCTCCCCTCACATTCACTCCCCAACTTTACCCCCCGCCTTGTCCGCCACCTTCTCCCCCTGCATTCACCTCCTTGCCTTCTCTGCCCGCCTTCACCCCTCGACTTCTCTCCCTGCCTTCTCTCCCCGCCTTCTCTAACCGCCTTCTCCCCCGGCATTCTCCACCCTCTCCTTCACAATGAATGTCCTAGGTTTTATTTCGGAAAAGGAAAATTGATAGAGGACAATTGTCATTCCGGGACGGACAGACAGAAGCTTGAAATCGCGAACTGCCTGCTTCAGCGGATCCTGCAAGCTGCTGTCTTAAGCAGTCTCTGTGGTGTAATTGGAAAGCGCGTTTCACTCTTTGTTGAAAGGTTGGTGATTCAAGACCTCACAGGGACGGGTTGGTTGTTGCACTCACTCAGTCGTTGTACTTTGCTACACTTTTCCTGGTTTTAATAGGGGTCAGGAAAATATTCCCCAATCGGAAATCTTCCTCAGAGAGGAAACGCAAACGTGTTTCTGTTTTGTTTTAATAGTTAAATTCAAGGGCTGCGGATATTGGGACTGAAACAAAAACCGAAATTTCAGCAGAAACTCAGATCTTGCAGTATGTGTGGGAGAAGCAGAGTTCTGATATAGTTCTGAAAAGTTGTCCTTGTTGCTCTTTCCACAAATGCTTCCAGACCTGCTGAGTTCCTCCTGTAGTTTTTTTTTAACTGAGTGTCTATTTCATTTAGAATCACCGTGTACTGACATTTAACACTTCGAAACCAGTGAATTGATTGAATTCAAACAAAGGCCAGGAATGATTCACTCCTCCTCAGCTCGAGAAGAAGATAAATCCCGAATGTGAAGCTGGTAACGTTGTTCTGTAAGCGTGACTGAATGATTATGGTAATAGACTTGTTCCCTGCCAACATTCATGTCTACCAACTATGGTTGAGTGCTAAGCTCAAACAGGACTATTAGGTTTTCCTTGGTGGACTATTTCCGCTCGTTGTCGTTTTCATACCCTAACGCGTCTTAACACAGCAGGTATCCCCTTTCCTGGTCATCCATTGGTTCGGATTCAACGTTTTAAAGACGGCAGCTCAGGTTTGTTTCCTGATCAAGAATGAGAGGTTTGCTCTGCACATTTACCGTCGTAATTAGGTTTCTGTTCTTTTTTTAAGACCAAAGAACACGGAACAAATAAAATTACAGCACAGGGACAAGCCCATTTGGCCCAACAAGACTGCACCAATCCAGATCCTCTATCGAAAGTTGTCACCAATTTCCTTCGGGTCTGTATCACTTTTCTCCCTGCCCATTCATGTATCTCTGAAGATGCACTGTAAGTCATGATGTCGTGTTCGCCACTATGACCTCCGCTAGCAACGCCATACAGACACTCAAAACCATCTAAATAAAGAACTTTCCATGCGTTTCTCAACTAAACGTTTCTCCTCTCACCTTGAACTCGTGACCCCGTGTAATTAAGTACCCCAATCTGGAATGAAGCTTTCTGCCATCCTCCCTGTGTGTACCTCTCATGATGTTTCAACCTCAATCGGGTCCCCTTTCAGCCTTTATCTTCTTAATTAAAATAATCTTTATTTACTCAATCTCTCTTCATAATTTGCCCCTTCTGTACCAGGCAAAATCCTGGTGAACCTCCGCTATACCCTCTCCAAAGCATGCACATCCTTTTATTAATGTAGCGACAAGATCTGTATGCAGTATTCTAAATGTGGCCGAAACGAAGTCTGATGCAACCGTAACATGACCTGCCAACTCTTGAACTCAATACCCCGTCTGATGAAGGAAAGCATGCCATATGTCTTTTTGACCATTCTATTAGCCTGCATCGCCACATTTAGGGAACACTTGTCCTGAACAACCAGATCTCTCTGCACAACAATTTCACCCAGAATATTTCCATTTATTGTATAGTTCGGTCTTAAATTCGATCTTCCAAAATGCATCACCTCACATTTGCTTGCATTGAACTCAATCTGTCAGTTCTCTGCCCAACACACTTATCTGTCTATATCCTGCTGCATTCTCTGACAGTCCACTTCACCAATCTTAGTGTCATCTGCAGACTTGCTAATCAGATTATCCACGCCTTCCTCCAAATCGTTCACATACACCACAATCCACAGTGATCCCAGCACAGAACCCTGTGGAACACCAGTAGTCGCATGCCTCTAGTTTGAGGAATTCCCTTCCACTGCAACCCTCTGTCTTCTGCTGCGCAACCAGTTCGTTATCCATATACCTAGTGCACTTTTTACCCCATGCTACTTCACCATCATCATCTGCCTGCCATAGGGAACATTGTTAAACGCCTTACTGAAGTCGATGTATGTGGCATTTGCAGCCCTTCACTCATCAATCACCTTTGTAACTTCTTAAAATAATTAAGAGGGAATCTGGCTGCTACACAGTTTTTCCCCAAAACATTAGTCCGGTTATCATGAAATAAACAACTGCAGAGGCTGGAAATCTGAAACAAAACCTAGTATTGACAGAGAAACTGAGCAGGTCTGATAGCACCTGTCGAAAGAAACAGAATTAATGTTTCATGTCGACACAACCGATTAATTACACATTTCGATATTATATTTCCAGGGAAAATATCAGGATAATCAATGTATTTATCAAAATCTGTCATGCGCTTCCGACTGTCTTTAACAAAAGCAGTGGTTGACAACAATTGTCACTCTGCCACCGAAAACACATTTCCTATTTACTGCGATCAAGTGGTTCACGAACTGCACGTATGGGCGTAGAGGAAAAAAACAAACACTTAGATCATGGCACTGTGGCTTAGCTGGTTAAAGCGCCTGTCAAGAAAATTCTGAGTTTAAATCCCAGCATTGACTGCTCACGTTGTCGGTGGCTGGTCATTTCAACATTTCTCAAAGGTTGTCTTGCGGAGCCAGCAGCTCATATTTCTTCCTGTGTTCAGCCCGTCACTTATTGGAGTTCACTTCAGTTCAATTAGTGAATGCTGTTCCTTGCAAACTATTGATTCAACCGGGAATTTATTTCCTCTTTTTCACAAACACTATACAAATTTCAAAGGACTGTATCAGCTCTAAGGCTGCTTCCGTTTCAGAGAGCTCAATTAAGGCAGGACTTAAATGGTTACCTTTGTCTTTTCCTTTCAGTCAGTGAGCAGTCATGTCGAACATGACAGTGAGCAGCCACTGAAAGTAATGGTCCTTTCAGTAGCTACCTCAATATGTGCCAGCATTTGTCTCTCTTTGTGTCTGTGTATCCATCTGATCAACTTTCAAAATTCCTGACTTCCTCTTTGTCCATATGTCCCATTTGCAGTTTCTGCACTTTGAAAAGTATGGCATTCGGAGGAAAGTTTGGAAGTGGAGCTGCTGATAGGTTTTCTTCCCCCTGGCTGGAATGTGCAGATATGGGCTCAGATTCTCTGGGTAATGTGTCTGTCACCTCGGCCTCGGATAAGATGACATTTCTTGCGTCTAAAAATTATGAGCCTGAAGAATGCTAAATATAGTCGATAATCCACCAGAAATTAACACAATTCATTCCATTTCAATTATAGGACATCAATGATGTATTTGCTGTTGGTGTAGAATTAATAAATGACGACAATAGGGAACGAAGGTGATAAGGTCATGGTGTCTGTGCTATTACGCAACGTTCCCCGCAAGTTAGCAGTGTCTACTGCCTCACGTCGTTATTCAGAATAAAGTGGGAATGAAGGAGTGAGAGATAAAGACGAGGAGAAGCAAAGTGATTTTGGAAAGAAGAAAATAAATTCCAGTTTGAATCAATAGTATTCGAGGAACAGTATTCACTAATGGAAGTGAAGTGATCACCAATTCGTGATGGGCAGAACTAAATCACAGGAGGAACTCTGAGCCCCTGGATCCGAAACACAACCTTTGAGAAATGTTGAAATGACCTGCCATCGACAACGTGAGCAGGCAACGCTGGGATTTAATCTCTGCAGTTCATGAATTACTTGGTTATAGTAAATGGGAAATTTGTTTTCGTTACCAATGGGGTTGAGTGAGAATTGCAATCAACGACTGCTTTTGTTAAAGACGGACACTTCATAGCTGAACATCCTCCACTGAAATGCGCAGAAAGAAACGATTTCCTCTTGCATTGACTTTCAACCTGTTACTTTCACCTGTTTAAACTGATAGGATAACCAGTATGCATTCATCCTGTCGGTGAGCATTACTTCTGTAGTACATCCAGAAGGAACCTTATAGCAAAAGGAACAGGATCATTGTGTTGGATTTACCAGGAGTATTATGTGCAACAGTGTAAACATAGATAGTAAAGGGTGACCCATTAGCACTAACACTGAAACTTGCACCACCAGCTCCACACTGATTCCTGCCTCATGCCTCCCAGTCATCATTGTCTTTCATTTTTATTTCACACCCCCGCTCCACTTCTCAATTTGTTCCCGACCAATTGCAGGTGGCTGATTAGCAATTGTAACTTTTAGAAATGGATTCTTGGGATATGGCCGGCACTCACCTGAAACTTTTTCCTGCCCATCCCAATTACTCCAAACGTGGAAGGGATGAGTTATTTTCCTGAACCCCCGAACGCCTTAGCATGGAGATACAGCCATGGTGACGCTAGGGAGGGCGTTACACGATTTAAACCCAGCGACACTAAACCAACAGCGACATATTTCCAAATCAGGAATGTGAGATCAATGAGGGAGATATGCAGTCATCATTTTCATGTGTACATGCTGCTGTTGTCCTTCCAGATGGATGCAAATAACCACTCAAATGATTCTGCCAGGAGCAGAGTGCGTGTTCTCGATGCAACCAGGAATTCGTTCTCATTTCGATGTTTTAATAAATCATAGAATTCAATCTTCAATTCCTAACTGGGAATTGTATCCACCTTTAGGGAATTTAAACGCCGAAGCAGCGAACATCAGTGGTGCTGAAGGTAACTCTTGTGATCTGACTTGTACACATTATTGTGTCTGTTCTTTACATCATAAAGGTCTTCACCAGCAATGCTTGTCTCTGCAAATTGCCAAGCAGTTCATATTATTGTCCTGGGGTTCGATATAAAGAAAGTGAACCAGTGCTAGTCTGATGTTGGTCATTAGATGTACTGCAGGAAGGTAAAGGATAGGCTGATGTTAATAGGGGCTGATTTTGACGGGCAACAACAACAAAGGCGTCATTTAAATTGGGTGATTCTCTATTCGGCCAGAAAGGAGCAGAGGATTTTAACTGAATCATTCAGGGTCAAGTCAGGATCTTGACCCGAAGAGATCATGCCTCAAAGTCTGAAAAGACATTTAATTGTAATGGGTCATGACACAGCGCAGTGACCGTGAGTACAACGATGGAATGTTCCAGCAGAGAAGGAGTCCACCGTGACGCAGGCACCTGAGGACAAATATGTTTCCTTTGCCATAGTAAGGCACAGCTCCAGAAAGTGTAGATTACTGAAGTGAAGCAGTGACATTGATTATCTTTGTTGGTTGCAACATTGTTGCTCGTATCCGTGAAAACATCACAACTCTGCAGCATGGGGGCGTGAGGTATTCACAGGGCAAGGGATGCATCAGGTTTGTCGCTTGCATGGTTTGATTTCAGTTCACGGTGTCTTTATCCTTCCAAACTCATCTTCGTCGTTGTCCTGAAGTGAAGATGAGGTTGATATCTGTAGCAGGGAGAATCCTTTCACTGCCCCATATCAGTCAATGTCCCCGAGAACACCACAGTCAATCGGACAGCGCTGTCAGAGGAGGGGATGCAGAAATAATTGTAGATGCCCCTCACGGACACCTTTCCATTTCCCAAACCAACCGACCCAATCACTGCCGCTCCTGGGAATGGAAGGTAAACAAAAACCAAAACCCTGTCTCTGCTTTTCGAATATATAAAAACTGTTTGGAAACGCAATCAGAGGAGAATGAATGGCGAAGTGTCTGACTGAGCAGTTTTAGTAATCACACAACACCAGGTTATAATCCAAAAAACATATTTACTGTGCAAACCTTCAGAACGCTGTGCCTTCTTCAGGCAACTAGTCAGACTCAGTAAGGCAGCTCCATATTTTTACAGGAAATGCTAAGGTTTTCGGGGAGATTCACGGATCTTAGAGAATGAAATGATTCCCTTCAGAGTCCTCTGCTTTCGCTGTTGTCATTGGCAGGAAGAACAAACCTGCATTCTCTCACCAGAAATCGAACTGGTCGTCAAGGCGTAAGGATCACTCCCCACTAGACAACCACGGATAAAGGCGAAATCTACTCCACCGTTTCTTCATGTCACAGCTTTTGGATTTTTTAAAAAATCATTGGAAATCAGTTTCTCCTCTAAAATGATGAAGTCGTCGACTTTTTTAGACCATGGCAAGAGGCCCATGATCCCAGTTTCCAGCACATGGACTGTAGTCTTGTGTGCTCTGACGTTTCAAATACTCATTTCAATGGCATTTTCCCTGCAACGTTTTTATTAAATATAACAAAACGAATAGTACTGAAGATTGAGATGGAAATAAAAACAGAATTTGCTGGAAAAATCTCAGCATGTTGGTCAGCATCTTTGAAGAGAAATTAGATTTAAAGTTTCTGGTTCCATGACCCCTTCTCATGAACACAATTTCCAACAAAAAGTTATGTTTTTACTCAGGGATACGCAACTTTGTTCACGTCCACCTCAGGTAAGTGAACCTCATTTTCACAGACAGAGGGAAACACACAGACACATTATCTCAAGACTGACACAGGCCTGACTAAACACCAACTCCAGAAAGTAGGATTTCACCTACTTGGCTTATATTGTTCCAGTTCAGACTTCAAAACCAGAGATTGTTTAAAACAAAGTGCACCTTTAGGTTGCTAAGTGCGGTAAGTGTACAAAATTCACAGATCAACAGTGACAATCAAATTGACGGCACACAGTTTACACAACCGAAACGTCCATTGTGCTGCACCTCGGATGCTGCCTGAATTGCTGTGCTCTTCGAGCACCACTGATCCAGAATCTGTTTTCCAGCATCTGCAGACATTGTTTTTACCTCGTTGATTTTAACCCTACTGCGAATCCTCTTGCAAGGATGCCTGCCTCGAAGACGTTTTCCTCCTCTCTCTACAAGAATCTCAGGGAGTCCCTCTCCAACTGCAACTCCCAGGTCCTCCCCCACTCACCTATTGTACACTATACTACTTTCTCCCACCCCCACCCTCCTCTACCTTATCTCTCCATGCTTCAGGCTCTCTGCCTTTATTCCTGATGAAGGGCTTTTGCCCGAAACGTCGATTTTGCTGCTCGTCGGATGCTGCCTGAATTGCTGTGCTCTTCCAGCACCACTAATCCAGAACCTAGTTTCCAGCATCTGCAGTCATTGTTTTTACCTCTTACACAACCAATACTCTAACAACTGAGCTACAGAGCCACGGAAATGCACACTGGCAATGGGAGTTTCATACATTAGAAACTGTAATATAACATATGGTTGTTTAAACTGTATATGATAAAGCAGCATGTTACAAAGACGATACAGAAATGAGGGGATCATGTGCAGAAAGTTGGGAAATTGCAATGCTGAATCAGACAGTGCATTGAGTGATATAAACAGAGATTATCCCTGCGTAGTCTTGCTATAAGGATTCAGTGCTTCGACAGTAATGACCTTTTAACGGGTAACATTTACACTGATCCATGTAAAAGACTATCTGCTCTTTGGAAGCAGAATGATTCTGTGTACCAGACAGAATCGTTTCAATGCAAGTGATAGTTTCACATCAGCAATGTCAAATAGTTTTGGCTGATGTGCAACTAGTTTAAAAGAACAATAGAGAAGACGCCAGGAAAAGGGAAGGGTAATGGTTGTTTGTGAAAGGTGACTGTGGGCCTAGTGAAGCCAGGCTCAATGTGTCTGCTGAAGACCAGTGTTCCTCTTTTTCCCTGGTACACTAATCACTCTGGATTAATCGCTCACAATAACTGGACTTTGTGTGTTGACCTTTGCACATATCACCTCAGTTCAGTGTCTTGAGGGGATCCACGCATTATTAGTTTGGCAAACTTTACTCAGTTAACACTCTGGTGCTAGACTGCTATAGGAAGGACAAGTTCCTTATCACCCCTTTCCATCCCCTCCGATCCCGTCGCCAATCCAAACCTCCACCTTGGCACTGGCCTCTTAAACTGTCTTAACTGTCCATCTTCCTTCCACCTATCCGCTCTACCTATCCAGCCATTTTATTTACCGGTTTTCAAAATATGCACAGATCTTAATTATCCAAATATAAGCTTGTGAACACTTTCTATTGTTCCTCATGCATTCCTACCCATTTCCATTGGGTGTGAACTCTCTCCTGATTGGTAAACGACAGTTTATCCGAGGAGAAGGTGTCACTGTCTTGATCATGTCAAAATGGTGTCCCATTCCCCTGGCCAAATTAATACTTTCATTCGGTTGTTCCTCAAGCAGCTACATGTATTGTGGGACCAATCCATTGCAAGTTCACTGAATTTACATGTTCTTATATATATAAACACATGGTATCTGCACATTCACTGATACCACAATATCATGATATATACTAACTTTCAGGTGCATTTATCAAAGTGGATGCGTGTCTCAACATCTACCTGTGTGGTCCTGATCTGTCAAGAATTTGTTGATTATCATATTTGGTAAACTATTGATAAACAACGCAAATATTTCCAAGGAAGCATATCAATGTATTCAAATCATCTCAACATTCCCGATTTTAAATGCAATATAGGAAGATACTAGATTGGAAGTTTGTCCTGAACTGCATCGGAAATGAGTTATTTCATTCCATCTGTTATTCTTCACAATTTACCCACAAATGTCTTTTTAAAATTGGAGGCTCATTGGTGGTTTTTAACTTGCAAGTTTATTGGGATAGAACAATGACTGACATTTGTTCTAAACAGATCCAGATTTACCTCCTTATCTCCCATCCTGTTCTGCCCCAATTACTCTGTGATTGAAAGCGAAGAGGATCAGCTGCTCCAATACATCCGATCAACTGAAGTCCTGAATCACTGATGAAATTCTTATAATACATGTCTCACCAATCTCAATAACTATTAGGTCGTTCTACAAAGGTATGGCTCATATGTTGGGTCCTTTCTCCAGGGATAAAATTGCAAAGGAGGAAGCTGATGTTTCACTTAATTCAAACTAAAGCTAACTCCACTGGTTGCACTATCTACATTTGTCATCGTCATTTGAAGAAAGGAAATAGAGGCACTGGAAACATGTTACAAAGATTCACAAAGAATTTCTCTGAACTGAGAGTTTATGAACCTCTGGAACAGCTGCGGAACTTTTCCCTAGAAAAGAGAAGACCGAATGGTGATCTGATAGAAGCCTTTAAAATGATGACAGGGTTTACAATGCCAACAGAATTTCATAAGAAGCTTCTTTAAACAAGGAGAGATCAGAATGTGGAACTCACTCATAGATCGGATAGTTGAGGTGTACAGTAGGAGTATATTTAAGGAGAAGCTGGATTAATATGTAAGAGAGAACGGAATGCGGTGATGTTCCCAGAAAGTGCTGCATGTCTTCTTCGAGAAAGTAGAGATGGTGCATTTGAAAACTGCTGTCATGCTGTGTGTATACTGCAAACTAAGAAGTGCTCTAACGTCTATAATCAATTGTGAAATTTCTTATGGGTCTACAAAACGGATTACAGAGTGAATCCCTTCCCACAATCAGAACACATGAATGGCCTCTCGCCAGTATGACCTCGCTGGTGGACCTGTAGGCCAGATGAATCCCACACTTAGTACATTTGAAAGGCTCCTCCCCTGTGTGTGAATGTACTGGTGGTGCAAGAGGGCCAATGACTAAGTTGTTTACTGTCCCACAATCAGAGCAGGTAAATTGTCTCTCCCCAGAGTGGAATCGCTGGTGTGCACACATGCTGGATAAATATTTGAATACTTTCCCTCAGTCCAAGCACAAAGGTGGCCTTTTTCCTGAATGATTTTGCTGGCGTCTCAACAGGATTAAATACTCATGGAATTTTTCGTCACACGCGGAGTAATTGCATGGCCTCTCCACAGTGCAGCACGATGGTGCTTCCATCGAGCAAATGAAGCAGGCCACCCTTCCAACACTTGGAGCACGTGAGGAGCCCCTCCCTGGTGTGACCACGTCAATGAAACTCCAGCGTTGTCAAGCAATGGATTCTTTTCCGACAGTCCTCACATTTTCGTGGTTTCTCTATATCATGTTCAGCCTTGTGTCTCGACAGATTCCTACTGTGAATGGTGTTAATGTTTCTTTCAGCTGTGACTGGTTGAAGGTACATAAATTCACAAAATCTTCAAATTGGATACATCTCAGTGTTTTTCCAGACCAAGTGTTGTTTCAAATATTTTGAAACAGACAAAAAATTCTTGATCTATGACTTCAAGCCAATTACTTCAATGTACCAGTTACATAAATGACTCCATGAGATCTTCTCATGTTGTTACTTTTGAGATTTTTGTCTGAAATACTTTTCTTCCTAACATTTTGCAAAAAAAGTTCAAGAAGCCATCACTGTTCGATTGGAAATTAGCGTAGAAATTCACAACAGTCACATATAAGTGATAATCACTTCTTGGAATGGGCAGAATTTGTGCTTCCCTACCTTCAATTCCATTCTCGATTTTTGAGTGCGAGCAGCAGCTGAGTTTAAACGAACCTGGAAGGCTACAGCTAAGGTGAGACAGTTTGTTTTAAAATTAGTTACCGGTAGCGGGCAGCGGTGTTTTTTTCTCTTCACAGAAAGACTGGGAGCAGCAGGGGGAAGTGACGACGACCACAGGGGCAGCCGGTAGCTGGTGTAGCGCAAGCTTACCTGGGTAGGCTTTTTTTTCTATAAAAGCGCACAGGAGAGGAAGTATACGAAATAAGGTAGGTGAACTTGCAGCGTGAGATGGTACCTGGGATTTCGATGTTGTGGCTATTACGGAGACATGGGTAGAACAGGGACAGGATTAGTTATTGCAGGTTTCAGGGTTTAAATGTTTTAGTAGGGTCAGAGGTGGGGGTAAAAGACGGGGAGGTATGACATTGCTTGTCAAAGATAGTATTACAGATGAGGAAAGGACGATGGATGAAGACTCGCCATCTGAGGTAGTTTGGGCTGAGGTTAGGAAAAGGAAAGGTGAGGTCACCCTGTTAGGAGATTTCTACAGGCCTCCTAATATTCCGAGAGAAGTAGAAGAAAGGATTGCGAGGATGATTCAGGAGACGAGTGAAAGTAATAGGGTGGTTGTTATGGGGGACGTTAACTTTTTAGATATTGACTGGGAATCTATAGCTCGAGTTCGTTAGATGGGTCGGTGTTTGTCCAATGTGTGCAGGAGGGTTTCCTGACACAATATGTAAACAGACCAACAAGAGGTGAGGCCATACTGGATTTGGTTCTGGGTAACGAAACAGGCCAGGTGTTAGAATTGGAGGTAGGTGAGCACTTTGGGGACAGTGACCACAATTCGGTGACTTTTACTCTAGTGATGGAGAGGGATAAGTGTGCACTGCAGGGCAAGAGTTATAGCTGGGGGCAGGGAAATTATGATGCGGTGAGGCACGACTAAGGATGCGTGGCTTGGAAAAGTAGGCTTCAAGGCATGGGCGTAATTGATATGTGGAGCTTCTTCAAGGAGCAAAAAATGAGTGTCCTTGATAAGTATGTACCCGTCAGGCAGGGAGGAAAGGGTCGTGTGAGGGACCCTTGGTTTAATAAGGAATTAAAATCCCTTGGTAAATGGAAGAGGGCGGCCTATGTAAAATAATGCGTGAAGGTTCAATTTGGGGCGATTGAGAGTTATAAGGTAGCCAGGAAGGATCTGAAGAGAGAGCTAAGAGCAGCAAGGAGGGGACATGAAAAGTCCTTAGTTGATAGGATTAGGGAAAACCCAAAGGCTTTCTATAGGTATGTCAGGAATACAAGAATGACTCGGGTAGGAATAGGTCCAGTCAAGGATAGTAGTGGGAAGTTGCGTGTGGAGGCTGAAGAGATTGGGGAGACACTGAATGAATACTTTTCGTCAGTATTAACTCAGGAACAGGACATTGTTGCCGATGTGAATATTGAGTCACAATTAATTAGAATGGACGGCTTTGATATATGTAGGGAAGAGGTGTTGGAAATTCTGGAAAGGGTGAAAATAGATAAGTCCCCTGGGCCTGATGGCATTTATCCTAGGATTTTCTGGGAAGCAAGGGAGGAGATTGCAGAGCCATTGGCCTTGATTTTTATGTCCTCGTTGTCGACAGGAATAGTGCTGGAAGATTGGAGGACAGAAAATGTGGTTCCCTTGTTCAAGAAGGGGAGTAGCGATAACCCTAGTAACTATAGGCGGGTGAATCTCACTTCTGTTGTGGGCAATGTCTTAGATAGAATTGTAAGGGATAGTATTCATGAACATCTGGATAGGAATAATGTGATCAAGGATAGTCAGCATGGTTTGTGAAGGGTAGGTCGTGCCTCACAAACATTATTGAATTCTTTGAGAAGGTGACTAAGGAGGTAAACGAGGGTAAAGTGGTAGAGGTGGTGTATATGGATTTTAGTAAGGCGTTTGATAAGGTTCCAAATGGGAGGCTACTGCAACAAATAAGGAGGTATGGCATTGAGGGTGAGTTGGAGGTTTGCATTAGGAATTGGCATGCTGGAAGAAGACAGAGGTAATAGTTGATGGTAAAGGTTCATCTTGGAGTGCAGTTATTAGCGGTGTTCCGCAACGATTTGTTTTGGGACCATTGCTGTTTGTCATTTTTATAAATGACTTGGAGGAGGGACTAGAAGGTTGGGTGAGCAAGTTTGCGGATTATACGAAAGTCGGTGGAGTTGTTGACAGTGAGGAAGGATGTGTCAGGTTACAGCGGGATATAGATAAGTTGCAGAGCTGGGCAGAAAGATGGCAAATGGAGTTCAATGTATGTAAGTGTGAGGTGATTCACTTTGGTAAGAGTAACAAAAGGAATGGGTACTGGGCTAATGGTCGGATACTTGGTAGTGTGGATGAGCAGAGGGATCTTGGTGTCCATGTACACAGATCTTTGAAAGTTGCCACCCAGGTAAATAGTGCGGTGAAGAAGGCATATGGCATACTGGCTTTTATTGGTAGAGGAATTGAGTTCCGGAGCCCTGAGGTCATGTTGCAGTTGTATAAGACTCTGGTGCGGCCGCATCTGGAGTATCGTGTGCAGTTTTGATCGCCATACTATAGAAAGGATGTGGAGGCACTGGAACGGGTGCAGAGGAGGTTTACCAGGATGTTGCCTGGTATGGTAGGAAGATCGTATGAGGAAAGATTGAGGCACTTGGGGCTGTTTTAATTGGAGAAAAGAAGGTTTAGGGGTTGACTTGATAGAGGTGTACAAGATGTTTAGGAGTTAGATAGGGTTGACCATGAGAACCTTTTTTCCACGTATAGAGTCAGCTATTACGAGGGGGCATAGCGTTAAATTAAGGGGTAGTAGGGAAAGGACAGATGTTAGGGGTAGATTCTTTACTCAACGAGTCGTGAGTTCATGGAATGCCCTGCCAATAGCAGTGCTGGATTCTCCCTCTTTATGGGCATGTAAACGGGCATTGGATAGGCATGTGGAGGACAGTGGGCTAGTGTAGGTTAGGTGGGTTTGGATCGGCGCAACATCGAGGTCCAAAGGGCCTGTACTGTGCTGTATTTTTCTATGTTCTATGTTCTCTTTCGGTTGCTGCAAGTATATCATTTCACATTCAATTTTACTGAAGAGAATGTCAGGAGAAACTGTTTGCTTACAGATAAAGTCAGAGATGTACAGGCAGAAACAGATGCTTCGCTCCAACCCATCCATGCCAACCACATATCCTCACATGATCTGCTCACAACTTCGCCCATAATTCCTCTCAACCATTTACATATCCACGCTGATGCCTTTAGACAATGCAATTATATCAGCCTCGAAGACTTTTTTTGAGAGGTCATTCCATACCCTCACATCCGTCTGCACGAATAAAATGCCCGTAAGGTCACTTTTAGCTTGTTCACCCGTCACTTCAAACCTATTTCCTCTCGTTCTGAATTGCCCAACCTGAGGGAAAAGATCTTGTCTATTTGCCCTATCCATACCCGTCATAATTTTATAACTTCGGTAAGTACATAGCTCATACCTCCACGAAAAACAGCTCCAGCCCACTCTGCCTCACCATATAGCTTAAACTCTCCAAACCTGCTTTGCTGTGCAGGAAGAATCAACTTCGCAAGCTCATGTTTCAAGTTCACGCTCAGACAATAGGGAGCTCTCATTGGCTGGAGTTCCAGAGTGGTTAGGGTCCTCCTGTGCGCCCGATTGGTCACAGTGTCATGAAATGGGGAGGAATATGCGATGACGCATGACTTGACATAATGATGTTTAAATGCTTCCACCAATAGACAAACAGCCTGCTGTGATAACCGGCCAATGACATTGAGGGAGACAGTCTCGCTCCAAAGCCATCCTTGCTCGTGCGTCGTGTGTGATTTCTCCGAATATGTGAGGTCCTTGTCTCATGACCAGTAGAGGTGTGGATGTGGGGATTGAAGTCCCCTTAAAAGCACTCGAGCTTGTCTGCGAGAAGTGGATGAAAAGTGTGATGCCAAAGCTGCTGGGAACGGGATCCCAAAACGTTAATGCTGATTTCTCTTCACGGATACTAATCGATGTGCTGAGCTTTCCCAGCAATTTCTGTTTTAGTTTCGCATTTTCACCATCTCCTGTCATTTCAGTGTTTCTATAGACTTATAGACCTGTGTGACAGGTTTTAGGGGAGAGGTGGAATAGAAGACTATTATTTTGAACCGAAGAAGCACCTTCAGGGAATGACATTTGGGATAAGAGCAAGGTGATAGTCAGATGAAATAGCACTCCAAATTTAGATAAGAAAAGAGAGAGAGAGTGCGGAATAGAGATATTTATACTTTTTGACTGAGAAGTAGAATCACTCCATTCAAAGTGTTTTTTTTCCAGAATGTCTATCCTATGTTTCCAATACCTTTAAAAAACCATGTTATTCTTCTTGAGCTGTGACCATCGTAAAGGACAATTTACTTTCAGTCCAGTGTTATGGGTTCTGAGGTTATGAATTATTTGAATACCGAATGCACCAACATGGCCACCCAAATAAGGTACCCAGAGCTGAACAAAATACTCTACGTAACGTCTGTGCAAAGATTTGTCGAGCTGTAGTATCAATTGCAATATAGAGCATTGAACATAGAAAAATATAGCGCAGAACGGTCCCTTTGGCCGACGATGTTACACCGACCTGTTAACTAGCCTAAGCCCATCCCAGCACACTAACACATCATTATCTATGTACTTATCCAAGGATTGATTAAATGTCCCTCATGTCACTGAGTTAACGACATTGGCTGGCAGGACATTCCATGCCCTGACCACTCACTGAGTATCGAACCAGTCTCTGAAACCTGCCTTAAATCTATCACCCATCAATTTGTAGTTATATCACTCGTTTCAGCTGATGTCAACATCTTAGAAAAAAGACTTCCACTGTCTACCCTAACTAATCCTCTGATCATGTTGTATATCTATTAAATTAGCCTTAGCATTCTTCTTTCCAATGAAAATACACCCACGTCCGCCAGCATTTCGAAATAAGACCTTCGCTGCGGACCACACAACCTCTTGGTAAAACTCCTCTGCAACCTTTTAAAATGCTTCCACATCCTTCCTGTATTGGGGCGACCAGAACTGTACACGATATTCCAAGTGCGGCCGTGCGAATGATTTGTATAGTTCCAGCATGAAATTACTGCTCCAGAACTCAATCCCTCTACCAATAAAACCGAACACACTGCATGCCTTCTTCATAGCACTATCAACCCCGTTGGCAACTTTTAGGGATCAATGTACGTGGACTCCAAGATCACTCTGCACATACACACGACTGAGAATCTTTCCATTGACCCAGTATTCTGCCTTCCGGTTATTCTTCCCAAAATAAGTCGCCTTACATTAATGTGCATTGCGCTCCATTTGCCAGCTCTCAGCCCAATTCTGCAGTTTATCCAAGTGCCCCTGCAACAGTCTTTCCTATTGTCCAGTCCTCCACCGACTTTAGTGCAATCTGCAAACCTAATAACCGGCTACCTATGCCTGCATCTAACTTATTTATAAAAATGACAAACAGTGGTCCTGAAACACATCCTAGTGACTCACCACTAGTAACCGGACTCCAGGCTGAATATTTCCCATCAATCACCACTTGCTGCCTTTCGACAGAAAGCCAGTTTCTAATCCAAACTTCTAAGTCATCCTCAATCCCATGTCTCTGCATTTTCTCCAACAGCCGACCAAATGGAAACTTATCAAAGACTTTACTGAAGTCCATTACACTACGTCAACTGCCATACCCTCATCCACATGCTTGGTCACCTTCTCGAAAAGATTCAGTGAGATTTGTGAGACATGACATGCCCTTCGCGAAACCATGTTGACGATCTGCAATCAAATTGTCGTTTACTAAATGATTATAAATTCGACCTCTTATAGTTCTTTCTAAAACTTTCCCAGAACAGACGTGAGGGCCTTTGGACAATAATTACCTCGTCATCTCTACTGCCCGATTTGAATAAGTGCACGACATTTGCAATCATCTAGTCCTCTGTTACTAAACTGGTAGACAATGACGACTGAAAGATCAAAGCCAAATACTCCATCACATCCTTCCTTGCTGCCCAGACAATCCTCGGGTAAATGCCATCCAGCCCAGAGGACTTCTTTACTTCCACTCATTCGAGAAATATTAACACTTCTTCCTTCCTTACTTAACAATTTCTAGTCAAATATCTCGTATTTTATTGTTCTTCTCCACAATACCCTCCGTTTACTGAATGAAAACCAATGAGAAATGTTAGTTTAACACCTCTCCAATCTTCACAGGGCTCACACACGACTTCCCACTTCTGTCTTCGACTGACATTATTCCTCCCCTCGTCATCCTTTTATTACTCACATACCTAGATAAAGATTTAGGGGTCCCCTTTGTTCTCCCTGCTAAAGTCTTTTCATGTCCTCTCTTAGCTCTTCTTAACTCTCTCTCTTTCAATCCTTCATAGCTAATCAGTAACTCTCCATCGCCTCATCTGAACAATCTCGTGTCATTGTCATATAACCTTCCTTCTTCTGCTTAACAAGTTCAGTAGGAAACCATGGTTCCCTTACCTTATCGCTTCCTCCCTGTCTGACAGGGACATACATATCAAGGGCATGCAATATCTCTTCCATCAAACAGCTTAACATTTCAATTGCCCCCATTCCCTGCATTTTGCTTCTCCATTCTACGCAGCTTCAGGCTTGACTCCTCGCATTATGATTGTCCTTCCTCCACTTATAACTCTTGCACTGTGGCATGTACCTATTCCTTTCCATCACGAATGTAACTGTATCCGAATTATGGTCACTGTCACCAATGTGCTCACCTTCCACTTAACCAAACACCTGGCCTCGTTTATTACCAAGCACCAGATCCAGTGAAGCCTCCCATCTTGTCGGCCCTTGGACATAATGTGTCATGAACCCCTCCTGCGCACATTGGACAAACACAGATCCATTTGATCTGCAAGAGTTGTAGTATGTCCAGTTAATGATGGGCAAGTTAAACTCCCCCATAATGACCACCCTGTTCGTTTCACTCCTACCCAGAATCATTTAGCAGATCATCTCTACCACATCCCTGGAACTCTGCGGAGGCATATTAAAAATTCCCTGCAGAGTGACCTCTTCTCCACGTTTCTAAAATCAGCCCATACTACCTCAATGGACGAGTCTTCGTCGATGTTCACGGTTATACTGTCGTTGAGTAAGACGGCCACACCTCCCTCTCTTTTACCTCCTTTCCTGTTCATAATGAAAGATTTAAACTGTGTAACCGGCAACATCAATTCCTGACCATGGTCTCTTCATGTCTTTGAAATGCCCACAATATCGAGGTCCCAGGTACATATCCGTGCTGCAAGCTCACATGCCTTATTTTTGATGCTTCTTTCATTGATGCAAACACACTTCAAACCAGCTAGCATTTTGCTAGCACATTCTGATCCCCGTGAAATCCTCTCCATGCCATCCCTACTCTCACCCTGCTGTGCAATGCAACTATACCTCAGGTTCCCATCCCCGTGCTGAGCTCGATTCATCCCACCCGAATAGCACCAGCCAATTCCTCACTCAGAATATTAGTACTCCTCGATTCAAGTGAAAACCCTACTGTTGTCGAGGTCCGACCTTCCACAGAATGAGCTCTAATTATCCATGAATCTGAAAACATCCCTACTGCACAAACCCTACAACCACGTGTTCAGCTGATGTCCCTCCTTGCTCTATGCGTCACTATCACGTGGAAAAGATAATAAACCAGAGATAACAATTCTATTTGTTCTAGCTCTCAGCTTCCAACCTAGCTCCCTGCAATCCTGTCTTACATCCTGTCCCTCTTTCTCCCTATGTCGTTTGCACCTAAATGGACTATGGCTTGCGTTTGGACCAATCTCCCTACAGAACCGCAAAGACACGATCCGAGATGTCATGAACCCTGGGAGGCAACAGAGCAATGTGAGTCTCGTTCATTAACAACAAACCTTCTATCTGACCCTGTAACTATTGAGTGCCTAATGACTAACAGTCTCCTCTTTTCCCTCCTTCCCTTCTGTGCAACAGGGGCACACTCTGTGGCAGAGAGGTGCACCCCACTGCATACCCCTGGTAAGTCGCCCTCCAACAGTATACAAAATAGTAAACTTCTTTATCAGGGGAACGACCATAGGCGATCTCTACACTGACAGTTATTTTCCTCCTTCAAACAACTTTCTTCGCGCCTCGAAATAACTGCTTCCCTCTAACTTCTATCTATCACAGCCTCTGCCTCCCGAAAGGTCCGATGTTCATCCAACTCCCGCTCCAGTTCCTGAACACAGTCTTGGAGGAGGAAGATATGGGTGCTCTTCCTGCAGACGTACTTGGATGGGATACTAACGGTGTTCCTTCTCTCTTTCTCTCCCACTCTTTCCCTCCTTGTCCCGATGTCTGACTCGCTCTCGCTATCTTTCTCAATACCTCTGTCTAACACTCCCTTCCGCTCATTTTGTCCGAATCTCTCTATCTTTCTTCCTCTGTCCGAGTCTTTCCTCTGTCTGTCTCTCTGTGTCTCTGTCCCGCGACACACCCGTCCACTATTTGTCTCTCTCCCTTTCCCTGTGTGGCTCCCTCTCTGTCTCTCTTTCTGTCTGACTGTCTCTCTCCCTATTTTGCTGTCTGACTCCCTCTGTCTCTCTCCCTCCCTCTGTCTTTCTCTTCTCCATCTCTCCCTCCCGGCCCATCTGTCTGATAGTCGCTCTCTCTCGCTAAGTCTCTTCCTACCACCCCCGTTTAACACACTCTCTCTATCGCCCTCAGTCCAACTCGCTGTTCTTTCTCTCCCCTGGCCCCCACTGTCTGTCTCTCTCTCTGCCTCTGTCTATGTCACTCACTCCCTTTCCCTTACACTTCCTCTCTCCCAGTGCCTGTCTGACTACCTCTTTCACTCTCCCTCACCGCCTGCCACAGTCTGACTCCCTTTCTCTTTCTCTCTCCCTCTGCCTGAGTCGGACTATCTCTGTCGCCCTCTCTCTGTCTGATTCTATCCCTCGCTTTTCCTCTTTACCTTCATCTCTCTCACCCTCTCCCTGACTCTCCCCCTCTCAAACTATTTCTCCCCTCCATCTGACTCTCTCTCTCTCTCTTTCTTCCCTCGTCTCCCACTGTATGACAATATCTCTACTCCTCTCCCTTAGATTTCTCTCTCTGTCTCTTCCTCCTTTTCTGTCTGTCTGTCGCTTCTTTCTCTCTCTCTGTCTCTCTTCTCTATACCTCTGAATCTCTCTGTCTTTCCCATTCCCTGATGTTCTCTCCCTCCCTCTCCCTCTCTTCCATACTCTCTCCCTCTGTCTGTCTGATGCTTTCTCTCCTTCACCGTGTTTAACACCATCTCTCTCTTCCTTTCCCTCTCCCTCCTTCTCTCTGACTCGACCTGTCAACTTCCCTACTTGTCCATCGGTCTGATACTCTCCCTCTCTCTGTCCGCCTCTCTGTCTCCCTCTCCTTCTGCCTGACTCACTCTCTCTATCCGTGTCACTCTCCATCTTCCTCTCTCCGACTGTCTGACTCTCTCTCTCTGGCTGAATCTCTCTTCCTTTCCCTACTGTCTTCCTCTCTTTCTCCCCACTTCTCACTTGCTCTCCCTCACTTTCTCATTCTCCCTCTGTCTGACTCCCGTTCTCATTCATTTTCCCTCTTTTTCTCTCCTTCTCCCTGTGTCAGTCTGACTCTCTCTCTCCCTCTCTCGGATTCTCTCTCTCCCCCTTAAACTCTCTCTCCCTCACGCTCTCATTGGTCCACTGTCTCTTTTTCTTTCCCACTGTCTCTCTGTCAGTCTCTCTCCCTTTTCCATGTTACACACTCCTTTTCCCTCTTCTTGACTCTGTGTATCTCACTGTCCCTCTGCCTGACTATCCCTCATTCTCTTTCCCTCTTTTTCTCTCGCTCTCACTGTGTCTGTCTCTCACTTTCTCTCTCTTCTGACTCTTTCTTTCTTCCTCTCCCTCTGTCTGACACTCAGTCTCTCCCGCTCTCTCTCTCCCTCCCTGTTCCGCTGCCTGCCTGTTCTCTCGCACTCGCTCCCTCTCCTTCTACCTCCTCCCTCTTTGGAACACATTTGTTTCTTTATGTCTCTCCCCCTGCCTGACTCGCTTCTCTCTCTCCCCCCTCGCTCTCACACTGTTTGACTCTCTCTCCCTTTCCCTGATATTCTCTCTCCCTCTGCGCGTCTGACTCTGTATCTCACCCACCCTCACCCTCTCCGTTGGTCTGTCTTCCTCTCTCTTTCTCTCCATGAGTCTGAGTCTCTCTGCCTCCCTCTCTCTCTGTCTGACTGACTCCATTACTCTCTCTCTCCCTGTCTAACCCCATCTATTTCCCTCTGTCTCCCTGACTCTCTCCCCTGTCTACTTGACTCTGTCTCTCCCTTTCCCTCTGTCTGACACTCTCTTTCTCCGTGTCCATCTGATGGCTCTATCTATCTATCTATCTATCTAACTGTCGCTTCTCTCTCTACCCCTCTGACTCACTCTGTCCCGCCCTTTCCCTGACACACTCTCCCTCCTCTCTCCATCTTCCTCTTTTCCTCAATCTCATCCTCTCAATCTGTCTATATGAATCTCTCCCTCCCACTCCCTCTGACTCTGTCTCTGTCTCTTCCTCTCTTGAAACGCTCTCTTACTCTCTCTCCCTCTGTCTGAGTTTCCATCTCACCCTCTTACTCTCCTTCTGTCAGACTGACTCTATCTCTTTCCGACTCTGTCTCTATACACTGTGTGTGTGTGTGTGTGTGTATATATATATTATATATTATATTATATATATACTCACATATCCTGTCTCTCTCTATCTCCTTTTTCCTGAATGTTTGACACTCTCTCTCTTCCCTCTGTCTGATTCTTTCTCTCTCTTCATTTCCCTGCAACCCACTGTCTCTCCCTGTTTCTTATTCTCTCTGTCATGCTCGCTCTGTCTGACTGTCTCTCTTTTTATTTTGCCCTCTTTATTTTTCCATCTCCCTGTGTCTATCTATCTCTCCCTCTCCCTCTGTCTCTCTTCTTTCTCTACCCATTAGTCAGAATCAGTCTCTCCTTATCCCTGACACATACTCACACTCTCTCTTCTTCTCCGTAACTCTCCATCTCACACGTCCCTACTCTCTCTATCCGTGTCTCTCTATCTTTCTCTTGCTAAATGATTGACTCTGAATGCGTCTTCCTGACTCTGTCTCTCTCAGTCTCTCTCTCTGTCGGACTCTCTATCATTCTCAGTTGCCTTTCACGGTCTCTCTTTCTCTCTATCTCCCTGCCCCGTTGTCTGACGCTCTCTCTCATGCTCCCTCTCGCTCTCTCTCCCTCTGCCCCCACGTTAAACACACTCTCTGTCTCCCCTCTCTCTGACTCGTTCCTCACCCTCTCTCACACATTCTTTCTCTCTCCTACTCTCCCACACTGTCTGACTCTCTCTCCCTTTCCCTGACTCACACTCTCTCTCCCTCTTCCTGATTCTCTCTCACTCTCCCTCTATCTGACTCTCTCTCTTTCTCTTTCACTCTTTTTTCTCCATCTCCCTGTGTCTACATTTCTCATATTTGGGGGAGTCCAGATCTAGAGGGCATAGGTTTAGGGTGTGAGGGGAAAGATATAGAAGCGACCTAAGGGGCAACGTTTTCACGCAGAGGGTGGTACGTGTATGGAATGAGCTGTCAGAGGATGTTGTCGAGGCTGGTACAATTGCAACATTTAAGAGGCATTTGGATGGGTATATGAATAGGAACGGTTTAGAGGGATAGGGGCCGGGTGCTGGCAGGTGGGACGAGATTTGGTTGGGATATCTGGTCGGCATGGACAGGTTGGACCGAAGGGTCTGTTTCCATGCTGTACATCTCTGACTCTAAGACTCTATCTGCCTCTCTCTCTGTCTGACTCTCCGTCTTTCCCTCTTTCTCTCTCCCTGTCTCCCTCCGTAACCGATACTATCTCTCTTTCGGTCTCTCTCGCTCTCTCGCCCTCTCCCTGTCTCCTCGTGTCGAATACTCTCTCTCTCTCTCTGTCCCCTCTACCTTACTCGCTCTTTTCTCTCTCTGTCTCTCTGACTGACTCTCTCTTTCTTTCCCGATACTCTCCCTCTCCATGTCTCTGTGTGACTCTCTATTTTCCCTTCCCTCTCTGTCTTTTTCCACCTCCCTCCCTCTGTCTGAATCTCTCCCTCTCAATCTCTGTCTGATTCTCTCCCTCTAACTCCCTCTGCCTGACGCTCTCATTCTATCTGTGTCTCTCTACCTCCATGTCTCTTATTGCCTGACTCTCTCTCCCCTCTCTCTCTGCCTCTCTCACTCTTTCTCTAACTTCTGACTCTCTCTCCCTCTCTCGCTTTGTCTCTCCCCATGTTCTCTCTACATTTCTCTCACTGTCTTCTATCTGACTCTCTCTTCTCTACCTCTCTCCCACTGCCTGTTTCTATCTCTCTCTCCCTTTCCCTGACAGACACTCTCTCTCCCTCTTACTGACTCTCTCCCTCTCCCTCTGTCTGAGTCTTTCCCTCATTCTCCTTCATTATTCTCTGCTGCCCCTCTGCCTGTCTCTGTCTCTCCCTCTCTCGCTCTATCATACCCACTCTCACATTCTCTCTCTCTGACTCTCCCACTCCCTCTGTCTGACTCTCTCTTCTATATATCTTCCTTCCACTGTCTGTCTGTCTGTCTCTCCCCGTTCCCTGTTGCACACTTGCTCAGTCTCTTCCTCTCACGGTCTCTCTACACCACTGACTCACTCTCCTCTGTCCTATTCACTCTTCCCTATCTCCCCCCCCACTGTCTGTCTATCCCTCTCTCCCGTTCCCTCATACACACTTGCTCAGTCTCTTGCTGTCTCTCTTTTACATTCTGCCTCATCTGAATCTCTCACTTGTTGTCTTTCACTCTTTTTCTCCCCTTCTCCCTGCGTCTGTCTCCCTCTCCCCCTCTCCCCCTCTCTGCGTGACTCTCTCTTTCTCCCTTTCCCTCGGTCTCATTCTCTGTCTCTCCATCTCTCTCATCCTCTCTCGCTCCCTGTCTCGCTATCTGATGCTCTTTTTCTAGCTCTCTCTCGCTCTCTCTCCCTCTCCAGTCCCTCTGTCGAACAATCTCTCTCCTGCTCGCTCTTCTGTCTCTCTCTAATCCCCACTCTATGAATCCGTATCTCTCCATCTGCCTGTCTGACTCTGTCTGTCATTTCCGTCTCCCTCTCATTCGGCCTGGCTCACTCTCTCTTTATCTCTCACTCTCCCTGATTTGACTCTCCCCTTCTCTCTCTCTCTGTTTCAGCCTGATTCCATCTTTCTCTCGTTCAAACCTCTGTCTGTCTCTCTCACCCTTCCCCAGACGCACACTCTCTCTCCCTCTTCCTGATTCTCTCACTCTCACTCTGACTGACTCTCTTTCTATTTCTCTTTCCTTCTCTTTTCCTTCATCTGCCTCTGTCTGTCTATCTCTCTGTCTCGTTCTTCCTCTGTTTGTTTCTCCCAATTCCTCTGTTTGATTCTCCCTCCTTGCCTCTCTCTCTCTCTCTCTTGCTCTCTTGCACCCTCCCTTTCTCCCACGTTCCCTCTCTTCGACTCTCTCTCTCCCACTCTCCCACTCTCCCACTGTCTTTCTGTCCTATTTTTCCTGACACACATTTGCACTGCCTCCTCCTGACTCTCTCACTCACTCTCCGTCTTTCTGACTCGCACTCTCTCTCTCATTTTCTTTCCCTGCTTTTCGCTCCGTCTCCCTGCGTCTATCTGTCTTTCTGTCTCCCTCTGGTTCTGTCGGACTCTCTTTCTCCCTCTCCCTGGTTTGGGCTCTTCCTCTGTTCCTTTCTCTCCCTCTCTCGCTCGCTGTCCCGCTGCAAGACGTCTTCTCCCTCGCCCCCTCTCGCTCACTCTCCTCTGCCGCACCTCTGTCAAACACTCCTTCTCTCCCCCTCTCTGTTTCGATCTTCTATCCCTCCATCTCTTTCTCTTCCCCTCTGTCTGACACTCTCTCTCAATTTCCGTGATACTCTTTCTCTCCCTCTGAATGTCTGATCTGTCTCTCACTCTCCTTCTCCCTCTGTCTGGCGCAATCTCTCTTTCTATCTCCCTCCCCTTTGGTCTGACTCTCCCTCTCTCCCTCCCTCTCACACACTCTCCCTCTGTCTCTATCTCTGCCCCGCTGTCTGACATTCTCTCTCTTTGGATATCTCTCGCTCTGGCCCTCTCCCCATTTCGAGTACACACACATACACACACACACTCTCCTTCTGTCCGACTCGCTCTTCCCTCTCTATGTCTCTCTCTCTCCGACGATCTGACTCTCTCTCTCTCAGCCTCTCTCCCTCTCCTCCTCTTTGACTGTCTCCCTCTGTCAAACACCCTCTTCTCTCTTTCTCTCCAGCCTTCGGTCTTACTCTGCCTTTCCTTATCTGGAACGAGCTCTCTCACTTTCTCTCCCTCTCCCTAACGCTGCATCTCACTTTCTCCCTCTCCCTCTCTCTCTCTGAGTCTTTCTCTCCCTCTTCCTCTGTCTCACACTATCCGTGGCTCTCTAGCTTCGTCTCTGCGACTTTTGGGGTCTCTTTCTCTCTCACTCCCTCTGTCACTCTTTCCTTAATATCCGACTCTGTGTCTCCCCCTCTCTCGCTCTCTCTCTACCCTCGGTCTTTCTCACACTCACTCTCCATCTGTCCGATTCTCTCTTCTCTATCCCTCTGTCCCAACGTCTGTCTGTCTCTCTCCTTTACCCTGACGCACATTCTCTCCCTCTTCCTTTCTCTCTCTCTCTCTCTCTCTCTCTCTCTCTCTCTCTCTCTCTCTCTCTCTCTCTCTCTATTCGGCTGTCTCTCTCTCATTCTCTATCCTCATTTTTCTCTCCCTCTCCCTGACTCTGTCTCTCTCACTGTCTCTCTCTCCTCTCTACCTGATTCTCTCTTTCTCCCTCTCCTTCGGTCTGACTCTCCCTCTATCCATCCCTTTCTCCCCCTCTCCTCCTCCCTCTATTGAACACTCTGTCTCTGTCTTTCCCTCAGTCTGACTCACTGTCTCACTCTTCTTCTGTCGGACTTTGTCTTCTATCTCTCCCCCACTGTCTGTCTGTCTCTCTCCCCTTTGCTGACACACACTCCCTCTTCCCCTTCGTGATTGGTTCTCACTCTCACTCTGTCTGAATCTCTCTCTCTTCCTCTTTTCCTCTTTTACTCCCTCTCCTTGTGTCGTTTTATCTCTCTCCCCGCCGCCCCCACCCCCATCCCCGACCTCTCGGACTGACTGTTTCTTTCTCCTTATCCCTCTGTCTGACTCACATTTTTTCCCTCTCCCTCCCGTCCCCGCTGTCAGACTCTCTTTCTCTCTTTCTGTCTCTCTTCTTTCTCTACATGACTGATGCTCCCTCCCTCTTCCTCTGTTCGACTCGCTCTTCTATTTATCTCTCTCTCTCTCTCCTCCTGTCGTTGACACTCTCCATGTCCATTTGGCTGACTCTTTCCCTCTCTCTCTCTCTCTCTCCCCCCCCCCCCCCGACTACCTCTGTCGGACTTGCTCTCTCTGCCTCTATCTCTCTCCCTTGCCCGCCCTCTCTCTCTCTCTTATCCTCTGTCTTTCCCTCGTTATCCTTACGCCTGACTCTCTTCCCCCTCTCTCTATCTCCCTCTGTCTGATTTTCTCTCCTGCACCCACTCCCTCTCTCTGACTCACTCTGACTCTCTCTGTCTCTCTTGCTATCTCGCTCTCCATCTCGCTCTCTCTCCCTCTCTCGAACTATCTCTCCTCCTCTCTCTTTCTGACTCTTTCTATCACTTTCCTTGATCACCTCTCTCTCTCTTTCCCTCTGCCTCTCGTTCTCTGTCCTTCTCCCTCTGTCTAACACTCTCCCTCTGTATGTCTCTCTCACCCGCTGTCTGACTCTCTCTCTCTCTTCCCCCTCCCTCACTCTGCATCTGTCCTGCTGTCTCTCGCCGTCTCTCTCTCCCCTGACTCATTCACTCTGTCTCTCTCACCCACTCACCCTGACTCTCTCTCTCTCCACTCCTCGTCAAATTCTCTTTCTCAATGTCTTTTTCTCAACAGCTACCTGACTCTCCCACTCTCTTTCCTTCTGTCTGATTCGCTCGCTCTCCCTCTGTCTGATTCTCTATCTCTCCCCCTCTCCCTGACATTATCTTACCCCCACCTGTCTTATTCTCACTCCTGCTTCCTTTCTCTGACACTCTCTGTCTGTGCCGGATCCACTCCCTGTCTCTCTCTCTCTTACCCTTTGTCTGAATCTTGCTGTCTCCCTCCCTCCTACTCTCTCTCCCCTCTGTCTCTCTGCTTGTCCCATTTTCCCTGTGTCCGATCCTTTCTCTCTCCCTCTCCCTGACTCTCTCAGTCTCCTACTCCCTGACTCAATCTCTCTCTCCCTCTCTCTCTGTCTTACTCTCTTTCTCTCCCCCGGCTGACTCTCTCCCTCTCTCAATTTTCTGTGTGACTGTCACTCTCTACCTCTGTCTGTTTCTCTCTCGCATCTCCCTCTCCCTCTGAGTGACTTTATCTCTCTCTTTCCACCCCTAATTTTCGCTCTTCCCTTTCTCTCCCTCTCTTCTGACTATCTCTCTCTCTTTCTATCACTCCATCTCCCTGTCTCTCTCTCTCCTTCCCTGGATTGATCTCTGTCCACTCTCCCTCCCTCTCTATCTAACATTCTGTCTCGCTGGACCTTCCGTATCAATCTGACGCAGAGAAGGGAGAGTGGAATGGAGAGGTTTGGGGGCGGATTGGAGAGATGTGGTGGGTAGGAGGAGTGAGATCATGGGGGATGGATAGAAAGGTGGAAGGGAGACAGAGTCAGCAGGAGAGTGGGAGACGAAAGGAAGGAGATAGAGAGTAGAGGCGGGTGGAAAACCTTGCGCAGGGAGGTGAGCGACGGCGAAAGAGAAGGAAAGGGAAGGGGCAGAGAAAGAGAGCGTGTGCAGATAGACAGCGAGAGAAATGTGCAGAAAAAGAGGCGGAAAAGAACCGAGGAGAGAGTTCAGGAGGAGAAGTAAGGGGGAGGAGGGAGAGCGAGTGTTGGAGAGAGAGAAAGAGAGAATGAGTGAGAGAGAGAGATGAATGCGGTTGATTGGGTAAAGGGGGAGCGGGATAGAGAGATTAATTCTGACCAAGGCCATGTTCGAGTGGGGCTACCCAGTATTGTAAGCAAGGACAGAGGGACTTAAACCCATCTACTGAGCTCAGGCACCCATCCCGTCCACTTCCCTGAGGACCAGGACTTGGGGCTGAATATTTCTCTCCCCAGATCAGCTTCTTCAACACGAAGACAAATAACAACATCGTCCACTCTGCTGCCCGACACCTTTTAATGAACATTTTTATAGTTTACAAATTGAAGTGATAGATACAGTCAGTATTATGCCTTTCCTCAGTGTCCCTGAGTTGTGATAAACATTGAAATGTGTCCCTGTAACTCCCTGTGCGATCAGGTTGGACCATCCAGCACTACCCTCAGTCTGTTACCATAGGTACAGGGTGCTCTGTCACCGAAACGCTGAACTGCAATGAGACAATCACGGATGAATTGACTAATGAGTAGATTTAGTCGATTCATGAATTTTGGTAAAGGGATATTTCAGCATATTGTTCAGCTGCTGTCTGAACTTAGTCTGGGTCACGGCATAAATCGCAGTGTTTGTGCAGCAACTGAGGAGCTGCAGCATGAAGCCCAATTCCCGCACACACCGTAACGAAGACACTGACTCATACCCAATATACCACATCCAGTACCATATAGAATACACCATTAACATAGACCATAACAGGATGAAATTGGCCGTGATCACAAACAGTAAAGTGATGGATTTTTTTCGGTTTTTCATTTCTGTGTCAGACTGAGCATCCCCATTGTTGTGAGTGCGAAGTCTCCTGCGGGCTCTGCTGGTCACTACAATGTGTCTGACGGTGAAAACATTGAGCAGCAAAATCAGGAGAAATGGGAGAGCCGCAGTTAGAATGTGGTGGAGGAACTCGATTGTGATCCAGACACGGGATAATCGAACAGCCTCTTTTACCCAACAAAACCAGGGGCCGTTCCACAGCCAATTCCAAGGTTGAGCATAAAATACCAGAAAATGTTTTTTAAACAGCTCAACACAATCACTGCTCCCAGAACCACAGCCGCTGTTTTCTCACTGCAATATTTACTTTTCAGCTTCTGGCAACTAATGGCGACAAACCGATCAAATGTGAAAGTGACGGTGAACCAGACCGAACAGTCAGTAGCTGCATAAAGCAGGACGGCGTGGATATTACACATGGGGATGGACCTCATGAAATACAATTGTTCCTGATAAACAATGGGAATATGTCTAAATATCAGGTCAAGGATAATGACCAGTAGATCCATCACTGCCATGGCCTCCAGGTAACGTCTGATACATGGAGACAATCCACAGTCTTTATAAAGCAGGACGTAGATCGTCACTACGTTAACTGACGAAAAACAAACACAGTATTCATTAGTCTGGAGGCAAAGTAACCGTTTGATTGAGGACAGAGTGAGATTTACAAATGTGTCACTGTATTCAGAAATTTATTTACATAATGAGAGCTGAAATAACAAATGGGATGCTCTGAATTCCTGACAGTAACATGTCATGTTCACAAAAATCCCTCCCTTTCCAAACACTCAGAAGCAAATCCAGATGAACAGATGTTTTCCAGAATATGCCCAGACACACAAATACTCGTGAACAGACACAGGCTACTTATTTCCAGTTCCAAATACGAAGGGTGAAAACGTCCTGAATTAATCTCTCCCAGTTCCTTGAAGACAAACAGAGTTTGGAAATTTCTGTCCTTGAATCTTAATTGTGGTTGGTCCTGTGTCATGAAGGAATATAAACGCAGGGAACACCTATTCACCGATTTCACTGCCTGAAGGGAGTTCAGAACAGTGTCTCCTGCTCCCTGGAACGGGAACCCTTTCATTGTGAACTGATCATTTGTTCAATTCACTTTCGTTCGGCAGTTCGCAAATAATGCCAGTGTTAGAATGTCCTGGAGAATGTCAGTTATAGAATGTTTCAGCGGATGACATTTACAGAATGTTCGGTGAAGATTATTGGGCATGGAATGGTCCAGAAAATATCAATAGCATGGTCGGTTCCGGAGAATGTTGGGTATAACATGTTCCGGGGAATGTCAGTTAAAGAATGTTTCATGAATGTCAGTAATAGAATGTTGGGTGTACAATGTTCCAGCGAATGTCAGTTACCGAATGTTGGGTACATAATGTTCCAGAGAACGTTGGGGATAGAATGTTCCGGTAACGTCAGCCACACAATGTAATGGTCTCATAAAGACCCATATCAGAAAGGCCCTTCTGATCATTCGGTTTCGTGAGACCGCCTCAGCCTCACATTGGAAATATCTCCCCAAACTCAAATGAACTGGCATTTTGTAACAAAGGAAAATGCAGTTAAGGCACGATCTCAATCTTTGGATGGACGATCCTCTTTTACGATCATCTCTTATTCCGAGACCTACCTCACTTCATTTTTGTTTTTGTATATCTCTGATAAATATGAAATATTCCACATATTCAGTACCCAAAATTGGTCACCCTGTGGCCATATTTCTCTAATGCTATAAAATCATATCCATTTTCCTCAATGTATGCACTGAATCCATCAGTATGTTTTGAGAAGGCAACATTGAGTCAGACAGAATATTTTTCATTCAGTTTTTAAACCCATTATCTACCGCTCCATTGTTAGCTTTATTCCTCATGTTGATCCGGTCAAGAAACAGTCTGACATCGTCGTACACGCAGAAACAACCCTGATGTTTCAGGAAGCCCCATCACCATCCCTAGGTATATCCTGTACAACCGGCAGGGCCTCCAAACAGTGGTGCGCACAAGGTTGGATACAATCAAGAAAGGATATGCCCTGGAATTCCCCAACATTGATTCAAGAATCCGGCACACCTCATGATAACAGGTAAAATATGATCAAGAAAATAATCTGATGATGGATATCTACTGCCATACGCACCACCACTCGGTGATAACACAGTTCCCGTCGATGTTGAAAACAAATCCGAGGAAGCACTGAGTGTGAAATTGGCGCAGAACATACTCTGAGTGTGGGACTTCAATGTCCATCAACAAGGGTGTCTCCACAGTGTGTGGGGAGAGATGGGGAGGAAACAAGAGGGAAAAATTCTCACCAAGTTACATGTCAGATTTGGACCTGTCTAGAACAGTATCTGTAGGAGCAGCTCGCACACAGCCCTGGCGGAGAGAAAGTCTCAGCCTCATATTGAATACATGGCCCATTGTGTTATGTTGCACTAACTCCTGCGAGGTCAGACATGCTTCAAAATGACGGAACAAATGGAAACGGGGCATTCATGAAGTACTGTCGTCTATCAGCAGCTGCAGCATCAACGGAATTCCCTTCATCATAAAATCAGAAGTGGACTATTCTTCGATTGTTTCCAGAAGTTCAGTAACAATCACAACGACACGTGTGCAGAAGCAGTCTATTCAGCCCATCAAGAGTTTTAAACAGGAACATAATGAGGCCATTCAGCCGTTCAGGACTGTTATTCAGCCTTTGGAGTATATCATTTCATCTCTCATAGTTATTACAGAGTAAAGGGAAGGAACATTCAGCCTTTCAAAGGAATAGTGCGAGGACGGGTACTGCTCTAGGGACAGGGATAAAAATAGAATAAATTAGTCTCTACCAGTTTAGCACAAATTAACGACTGCAGTGAAAAAGAGATCAGCGCTGGGGCCTCAAATAATTGCATACATATCAATAGTTTGCATAAATTGATCAAACTGTTCCATTGACATTTAAAATGACACGAAGATATACTGGAAATAATGTTGTGAATAGGAGTTATAGAGTCTGTAAATGGATAAACAAACGACAACAACTTGTCAGATGGAATATAAGGTGGGTAACAGTGAACGTGTAATTTTTTTCAGGCAGAATGAAACATTGTAAACTACATAAATGCAGATATATTACAGGACTTACTGGTACAGTATGTACTGGAGGGCTGTCTCTCACCCGTTCACAAATCGGAAGTTTTGATCCATCTCCCTGATGATCTCCTCCCACATGCTCTCAGTGGAACCATTGCTCTCAGTACACACGGGCTATTTTGATGTGGTTGGTTGGCAGTGATGAGTGTTTACTGAGAGGGTGCGTTGAGTCATGTACCGAGGGGACAGCATCTATACAAGAGGCCATCGTTTAATTCTACGTGGAGACATGTCGACGATGGTGAATGGCTGAATATTTCTGTGGTTGCTACCAAGACACTGCATAACCCCCAAACGATGTACTGTGCCTGGTCACGCTGCAACATTCATGGCGTGAGAAACAGGCTCGTATCATGATAATGAGAACTGAAGGCTGAAATGGTTCCGCTATCTGAATCCACTATCGAGAGTTAGTAACACAGAGGAGATGTATGTTCAGCGCGGAGCTCTACGTAGATCAAGATCTAGTCCATCCAACTCAGGTATCTGCCGGCTGCGAAAAACTGTGCAATTCAAACCAGTGCTTTGAACTATACATCTCGACTAGGTATCTGTCCAGGGCGGGGAGCTGTGCAGATCACAGCAGTGCATTGAGCGATAAGCCCGGACCAGATATCTGCCAGTACCGACATTTGTGCAGACCACAGCACTGCACTGATCTATAAATCCGGACGAGATGTCTGTACAGCACCGGGAGCTGTGCAGACTACAGCCGTGTATGGATCTGTAAACATGGACTGGATATCTGTTCAGCACTGGGTGCTGAGAGTACCACAGCAGTGTACTGACATGTAAACCTGGACTAGATATTTGTCCAGCACAGGTCGCTGTGCAGACCACTGCAGGGCTTTGATAAAAAAAGGACGACATAATTGGTTTGCACAGGAAGCTATGCAGACCACAGTGCATTGGTGTAGACACGTGGAACAGATATCTGTCCAGCATGGGGAGCTTTTCAGACCACAGAAGAACTGTATGCAAGCCACTCTGAGTAATTCAGTTTGGAAGATGTTCAATGAATTTTCTGGCACTTTCTCGAACTTCCAATCCTTTTCCAAATAACAGTGAGAATGGATTGTAAAGCCCTGAAACAAACTCAATGACAGCACACGGTCCATATATGGGCATATTAATTTCTTTCTGTTAATATCTCGGAGACAGCTTTGCAAGGAATTGGATAAAAAACAGATTTTAGTCTCCAAAGTCATTCTTTGAAGAAGAAAACAGCCGCAAAATGCCCTAAAGATGGTGGCAGAATCAAAATCTTCCAGCCGGAGCTACTCTGCTTGGCCATTGTTTCTTTTTCTCTTTTTTTCTGTATTCTGAAATTAACCTTTCCACGTTAGTCCGAGAGGAATGGAGAAGGTGAGTGCCAGTGGGAAGTGTGTTGTGGGGAGGTGAGGCATCGAAATTTAAAGCACAGTGCAGCACGGAGACAGGGTCCAGTGTGTTCTGGAGACTGGGGCCGGTGTGGCCTGATAACTTGGCCTGGTGCGGTCTGGAGACTCGGCCCATTGCGTCCTGGAGACCTGACCTGGTGCTGTCTGGAGGCTGGGTAGGCGGTGGTCTGAAGACTGTTCTCAGTGCAGTCTGGAGAATGGTCCCATTGCAGTTTGAAGACTGGGCCCGGTGCGGTCTGGAGACAAGAACCAGTGCAGTATGGAGACTGGCATGGTGCTGCCTGCAGATTTTCCCCAGTGTGGTCTGGAGACTTGGCCTGTTGAGGTTTGGTGAGTGGGCCAGGTGTGGTCTGGAGACTGGGACAGGTGCAGTTTGGAGATTGGGACCGTTGCGGTCTACAGTGTGGGACTGGTGTAGACCGGAGATTGGGTCTGGTGCGGTCTGGGGACTGGACGAAACGCGGTCTAGAGACTGTGCCCAGGACACAGGGACCAGTGCAGTCTGGAGACTGCCCTGGTGCTGACTGGAGATTGTGCCCAGTGTGGTCTGGAGACAGGGCCTGTTGAGGTTTGTGGAGTTGGCAAGGTGTCTTGAGAATGGCATTGATGTAGTCTGGAGACTGGGCTGTCTTCAGTCTGGAGACTGGGCCCACTGCTGTTTGGAGAATGGACATGGTGTGGTCTGTTGACGCAGCCCGCTGCAGCCTGGAGACTCAAACCGGTGCTGTTTGGAAACTGGGCACAGTGAGGTCTGAAGGCTAAACACATTAATACTCTAAATCACAAAAACACAGCTGGGCAGAAACACACACACACACACACACACACACACACACACACACACACACACACACACACACACACACACACACACACACACACACACACACACACACACCCATTAAACAAAGGCACACGTAGACGTTCGGCCTATCATGCCTGTCCTGTCACACAGACCCTGACTTATCTGATCCGTGGCTCAACATTATTTCTTCTTGGAAAATGAGGCAGGGAAAGTGACTGAGCTCTTAATATAGGTGTACTGTGGTACCAGTAAACGTAATTCTATTATTTTGAAAATGTTTCTGGAAAAGGATAGACCTGGTTCACAATTTAGCGTTATAAATTTCAGCAAGGCCCATTATGATGGCTTGCACCGGCAACTTTTAAAAGATGATTGGGGAAGATGTTGACAGGTAAAGCGACATCTGGCAAATGGGAGGCTTTCAATAGCGAGATAATGACAATTCAGAGACAGCATGTTCCTCTTCGTGTGAAGAGCTGTGCAGGCAGTAATAGGGAACAGCACGTGCCGGGTGATGTTGCGGTTCAGGGTAAAATGGACGTATAGGTCAGGTACACTGAGCTGGGATCAAATGAATCCCTTGAACACATGGGGTGTCAGAGTAAGCGTGCGCGGGAAGTCACGATGGCAAAAAGGGAACATGAGATGATTTGGCTCATAAGGATAAGGAAAATTGGAAAATATCCGACAAGTATATGAAGGGCAAAAGAGAAACTGAGGAGAGAATTGGCCCCCAAATATCAAACAGCCATCAATGTGTGATTCCACAGAGGATGAATTAGGTTTATTGTCACATGACGAAGGTGGAAAGAATACAAGTTACCACATGTGTTTCAATCTCAGGAACAACGTTCCCCTTCCCCGCGAAATATTGAATCTTTGGACAAAACAGAAAAATTAAAAAAAACTCAAAATGTCAAACTGTACAGCGCTTTCTGTAAAAGTGGGAAAACACAGGAGCACAGTTAAAAGTTCAAGAAAACAGTCGATAAGTGCCTGACGATGTTGCGTAGATTCTCCTCACAAGGACATGACCACCCCCACTCCGCTGCTTTACAGCCTATTTCTGCTGACTCTTTCAGGTTCTACACAAAAATACGCATCACAACTGCACAATTACACATCAGTATTTAACGTGGAAAATGCATGGAAGCAAAGGAACGTGAGAAAATAACTCCATATAGGGATATTTTGAAATGAGGTCACATTACAGAAGAGAAACTGTTGAGGTCTTATAATACATAAACGTATATAAATGCACCGGACGAGTCTGCGTATCTTAGGTCATTGTACGAAACTGGGTAATAAATTGCAGGGCCACGAGCTGAGATATTTGCGAAATTCCTTAGCTTTCTGATGAAGGGTCACGGGACCCGAAACATCAACTCTGATTTCTCTGCACAATATTTTAAATGATGTGATGGAGCCAGGATTTTTGAGATGTAATGATCGAATGTTTAGAATGTTGTCTTTTGCTTTTGCAAGCGAGGCAGAGAGGTGACCTTATATAGATGTATAAAAGGGTGAGATGCACGGATAGAGTGAAAATGCAAGGTATTTAACAGAGGATAGAGCTTTCCAAATCCAGACAACATAAATTTAATGAGAGATGCCCAACATTTCAAAAGGTACTAAGAGGCAGCTGTTTCTCCCAGAGGGTGGTGTGTACATATACACCGAGCTATCGGAAGAAGTGACACAGGCGAGTATAAACAAAACGTTTAACATACAATTGAATGTGCACATGAACTGAAAGGTTTAGCGAGGTATTGCCAAACGCAGGCAAAAAGAATGCATTCAGTTGAGGAAATCTTGGGATTTGGACGAGTTGCGCTGAAGGATCTGTTTGCATGTTGCATGACTCTATAGTGTCTCTTTAATCACAAATAATTCACTGCCCTCAATTCATTTCCAGGTCAAAAATCCCATTTAAATACTTTCAAAGGTCTCCGAACTTTCTTGAACAGAGAATTCCCGACATTCATGTGGTACTCTCGACCACAGCAACAGCATAAGCAGAATTTTATTCAAAGACAAACTGTTACTTTTTTGCCTGGCGTGCTCCCTCAATCTACCATTAAAATTAACCTGATGTATGATTCAGCGACGAGTGTGGGTGAACATGCCATGGTCAGAACTATGTTTATCTAACACAGATGACAACCCGTTAAAGCTACTGCACTTGATTGAACACATTCCAAACAGTAGGACGAGCACCTGATGGAGAGAGCGAAATGATCCCACCACCAACAAATCAGATCTAAGCTCTGCAGTCCTGCCACATCCAGAAATAATTGGAGAAAGTCTATGAAACAAGTCACTGGCGGAGAAGCGTCCAAAATTATCCCCATTATGTAGACTGGAACAGTTCTGCACATCAGTGTAATAAACAAGAATGTAGCCTCTGCACCACCCACAGCCAGAAGTGTTGAGCCCATGGTCCACCTGACCCTCGTCATTACGCCCTCAAAATCACAGATGCCAGTCTAAAATCAATTCCATTCACTGCACGTGACACGAACAAACAGGTGATCAATGTAGATACAAAAAAGGCAATGGGTCCTGATACCATTCCTGCAATTGAACTGAAGACTTGTTTTGCACAACAAGCCTGTCCACGAGGAAGCTATTTCATTCCAGCTGCAACTCTGACATCTACCTGATGATGTGAAAAATTACTCAATTACGTCCAGTCCATTAAGAGGAGAGCGATTACATTCTGACCAATTTCCTTCCCCTCAGTCCGATCACGATAGTTAAACTTTTGGAAGTTCTTTTTCACAGAGCTGTCAAGAAGCACAGACATAACCTGCTCAGTGTGGTTTCCGATTGGTCCCCATGTGGAGATGGCACTGTTGTGGAAATGTCAATTGATTACTAATTCATAACAGGCTAATATTCTGGCAACTGGCGGACGTTATCACCGAAAAAAATACATTGCGAGGTCTAAACTCTGGAGACATTAACAGTGACCCTGAACCAATGCCGATTGTAAACACCAATTTGCTTCCCCAATGTGCTTTCAGGAAGCAAATCTCCCGTGATTTCCAGGTCTGGCCTAAAATGGACTCCAGATACACAGACATGTTAAAAACTATTCAATTGTTCGCGACACAGCTGAACAGGACTGACATGTCACAAACTGCTCCGAATTCTTAAACGATAAACCCGGACAGAACATCTGGTCCGAGCTTCGCTATCGGAAAAAAGAACTGGAAATACTGTCCCAATGGGAGTGATGCTCAAAAAGCACAGCAGGTCAGACAACATCCGTGGAACAGGTAAATCGAAATGTCAGGCAAAAGCTCTTAATTAGGACCCTGCTGAAGGGTTTTTGCCCCAAACGTCAATTGTCATCCTCGCCGAATGCAGCCTGACCTGCTGTTCTTTTCCAGCACAGCTCTGATTAGACTGTCATGTCCAGAATCTAAATACCCACTTCTGCCTGGGAAACAGTCCTGTCGACCCTGAAGAGTTTTTCTTCCTTACATCTGTGAGCTTGTCACAACATTAGCAGATCTTTCCCACATATTTCACAGAAGCATCTGGCCATTCAAGACATTGAGCCTCCCCCATTCTAGTACATGGCCGCATTTCTACTGTAAACACTTCTCCCACGCAATGCACACAAATCTTCCTGTGATTAATTATCAGAAAAATATGAATTCGGAGCTGCAGTAATCACTTCGGTCCATGGGGTTTTCTGCACTATTAGTAGTTCTGCACTATTAAAGGCTATTCCTTTAACTCCACAGCATACTCATACTCTCTCCCTATAGCTTTCGAGTCTAGAAATCCTCGTTTACATTCAGCGCCTTGGATTTCACACACTTTTGTGGTAGAGAGTTCACCAGTCTCTGAGTGCAGACATTTAATCTCATCTCTGTGCAGAGTGGCCTGCCTGTGCCTAATGCTTTGGCCTCTTATATTAAACATGCACTGCCAGGCGAATTATCAACCCTGCTTCCAAACCGCCTCACTCTCTCAGAGTTGAATACATTTCACTGAGACTTCCAATCACTTTCCTTAAACCAAAGGAATACAGTCCCATTCGATGTAAACTCTGCTCTCACATCAAGCTTGCCATCTCTGAGATCACTCTCGTCAACATTCGCTGCGCTGCCTCTATGCCAATTGTGTCCTTTATTAGGTGAGGAAACAAAAACTGCACACAATACTGCACAATATTCGCGATGAGGTCACACCAAGAATTTGTACAGTTGCAGTAAGACAACTGTACTCCTGTGAGAAAATGAGGAATGCAGCTGCTGGTGATCATAGTCGAGAGTGTGATGCTGGAAAAACACATCCGAGGAGGAGATAAGCCCATCATCAAATTCCCCTTCAACTGAGCTTCAGCACGCTATTTATCTTCCTAACTGCTTTCTGTCCTGCAATATTGCGTTCTGTGACTGGTGCAGAGGTAGATCCAGATTTGTTTCAATGTTACAGGTACCCACTTGGTGGGCCTGTATATATTGGTCGACGTGCCAATGCCATTCCTAGTGTTGAATTCTGGAGTCGGAACTCACTACTCTGCATGACCCTCGGAGTTCTGCCCAGAAGTGACCAAGAAAGGATAGAACATAGAATATTACAGTGCAGTACAGGTCCTTCGGCCCTCAATGTTGCGCCGCCCCGTCAAACTAATCTGAAGCCCGTCCCACCTACACTATTCCATGTACGTCCATATGCCTGCCCAATGACGACATTAATGCACATAAACTTGGCGAATCTACTACCGTTGCAGGCAAATAATTCCATACCCTTACTAGTCTCTGAGTAAAGAAACTACCTCCGACAGCTGTCTTACACCTATCTCCCCTCATTTTAAAGCTGTGTCTCATCGTGTTTTCCGTTCCCATATTTGGAAAAACGCTCTCCGTTTCCACCATATCTAACCCTCTGATTATCTGGTATGTCGCTATTAAGTCACCTCTCAACCTTCTTCTCTCTATCGAGAACAGCCTCAAGGCCCTCAGCCTTTCCTCGTAAGACAGTCCTTCCATATCAGGCAGCATCCTAGTAAATCTCCTCTGCACCCTTTCCAAAGCTTCCACATCCTTATTATAATGCGGTGACCAGAACTGTACACAATACTCCAAGTGTGGCCGTACCAGAGCTTTGTACAGATCATAATTCCCTTCATATACCATCATGTTTAAATGGAAGACTGCTGTTCTATTGTTCCCACCAAAGGGCACAATGTCAATCTATCCATATTGTTCTTCCTTTGCCACGTATTTGCCCACGTACTCCACTTTTTCAGTCATTTTGAACGCTATTGCATCCTCCTCACCTGACCTGCTCACAATTCGACATGGGTTAGGGCCATCAGCAGCTTGGGATAAATTGCATTTGAGTCCATCAGACTATCGAACCAATGCTTGCTGTGTTTTGGGAGTAGCTGGGGCCCAAACCCGATTTCTTTATCGCCAACAAAGGATCCTTTTATTTCAGTGTTTCTGGTCCAAAGGCTTCAGTGACGGAGCCTGTCCACTATAACCTCTTCTTTTTCTGACTTATTCCCTCTCACTTTTCTTGTTTTAACTTACTTAAGCCCAGGATATCAGAAAGAAATTGAATTTGAATGTACTTTTTTGGAAACCTGGAAAAGCAATCATGTTTTGCTCGGGCACTATGGGAATATTGCGTGCATTTCTGCTCTCCTTTCCCTCGGAAAGATGTTGTGAAACTTGAAAGGGTTCAGAAAAGATTTACAAGGATGTTGCCAGGGTTGGGGCAAGGCTAAAGAGGCTGCGGCTGTTTTCCATGGAGCGTCGAACGCTGAGGGGTGACCTTATAGATGTTTACAAGTAATGAGGGGCATGGATAGTGAAAATAGGCAAAGTCTTTTCCTTGGGGTCAAGGGGTCCATCATAGGTTTAGAGTGAAAGGGGAAAGATATAAAAGAGACCTAAGGGGCAAATTTTTCACGCAGAGGTTGGTACATGTATGGAATGTGCTGCCAGAGGAAGTGGTGGAGGCTGGTATAATTGCAACATTTAAGAGGTATTTGGATGGGTATATGAATGGAAAGGGTTTGGAGGGATATGGTCCAGGTGTTGGCAGGTGGGACTAGATTGATATGGGATATCTGTTCGGCATGGACGGGTTGGACCGAAGGGTCTGTTTCCATGCTGTACATCTCTATGATTGTATAACCTAACAGGTCATGGGGGTGTATAAATACGGTATTTTGACAATTCGAGGGAGAGCAAAAGCCGTTGAACAGCAGAACAATTGCTTTGGAGCCGGAGAGCTCACTGTGCATCTAACTTGTTGGTCTCAAGCAAATTCGAAAACGATTCGTTCATATTTACCTTTTCATGTAAAACCTGTTTGCAGATTTAAAAAAGAACGGAAAACGACCCAGGGAGATCACCAGATGAATGATTGAAGACAGCAGAGCAGACAGTGACTGTGTGGTCTTGAGATTAACTTAATATGTTGCTTAAATAGTGGATTACTGGAATAGCACCTTTTTATGGATATACAGTGGAATAGTGGGTAATTCAGAAAAGGGGATATTGAATTTTATGAAAAGTCGTTGTTTAGAATTCAGTGTTAGATGTATGAAAATGAATTGTGAAAATTCTCTAAATGATGGAGGGTAGGATTCTCTGTTCCTCATATTTAACAATTCATGAGGCGAGCCGAGCTTTTCTACACGCTTACTGATTGGGTCGACCTCCACGACATAAATGTCCATTTCGGCGAAAGCCATTTCCCTGCACTTGGTCCGTATCCCTCGTACGATTTCTATCCATGCATTTGCCCGATTTCCCTTCAAGTGTTGATAATATACTCAATACAGCGACTTGCGTTGGCAGATACTACCATTTGTGTGCCAACCTCTGTGTTAAAATTACCCCTCAGGGTCCCTTTTGTTTCTTCCCCTCTAACCATAAGTTGAAGTTCTCTCGTCCTCGATTCTGCAAGCATTGGACAAAGTCTTAGTGTTGTTACCATATCAATGCCTATCAAGATTTTAAACACTTCTGTAAGATACCCCCTCAGGTTCCAATGTTCTGAAAAATAAATCGCAGCTTGTCCAACCTCTCCTGAAATCTCAGACCGTTACGTCCAGACCGTTACTCTTCAGATATGTGAAGAATGTGGGTGGGTTACCATCAGGGGAAGGAAAGGAAATGAGCAGGCATTGCAGGCATCTCGTGTGGTCGTTCCCCTCAACAAGGACATATATAGCGATTTGGATATTCTGGGGGGAGGACTTACGAGGTGTAAGCAATGGGGGACAGGTCTCTGGTGCAGAGTCTGCCCCGTTGCTCAGAGGGGAAGGAAGAAGAGGAGTGGAGCTTTAATTATTTGAGTCTCCATTGTTAGGGGGACAGATATGATGTTTTGTTGGGATGGGAGAGACTCACGATTTGTGCGTTATCTCCCAAATGTCTCGGTTGGTGACGTTTCTGATCGTGTTTTTAGGAGTCCAAGTCGTGGTCCACATAGGCACCAACGATATGGGTAGTAAGGCGGGGATCGAAGGCAGAAATTCAGGGAACTAGGGTAGAAGCTGAGAACTAGAACAAACAGAATTTTTATCTCTGCTTTATTGCCCTTGCCACGAGGAGGAACAGGGAGAGAGTGGAGCTGAGCACATAGCGGGACGGATGGTGCAGGAGGGAGTATTTTGGATTCATAGATAATTGGATCTTTTCCTGGGGAAGTTGGCACTTCGACAAACATTATGATATTCACCTAAACCAGAGGAGTACCGCTATCCTGTTGTGTGGAATTTGCTAATGCTCTTGGCTCTGGTGGTGTGGTGTGGAGTGTGAAACCAATGCAACGGGCTAATGGTTCCAATGCACAGATGATTAAGGGTAATGACGGCATGGATAGATTTACAAGGTCGTGAGAGGGCACTGGCAATCAGGGTGGTGGTTTGAAATGTGTCGACTTCATGCCAGGAGCGTCCAGTTAAGGTGGATGAAATTGCATCATGAGTTTGTACCTTGCATTTCAATGCTGTGGCCATTTTAGCGACATGTCTAGAGGAGAGACAGGGATGGCTATTGCAGATTCCGGGATTTAGATGTTTCAATAAGAACAGTGAGGATGGTAACAGGGGGAGGGGTGTGAGACATTGTTAGTCATAGGTAATATTACAGCAACTGAGATAATATTTCAGGATTAGTCACTGTGGTGGTGTGGGCTGAGGTTATAAACAGAAAAGGAGAGGTCACACTGTTAGGAGTTTTCTATAGTTGTCTGAATTGTTCCAGGGATGTAGTGGATGTAGCAACGATGATTCTCGATAGTAGCGAGAAGAATAGGGCAGTAGTTATGCGGGACTTTAACATCCTCAATATTGACTGGGAATTTATAGTTCAAGTAGTTTAGATGGGTCAGTTTTTGTTCAAGGTATGCGGAATGTTTTTTTTTTGTCACAATATGTAGACAGGGCCAAAAAAGGGGCAATATCATATTGGTTATGCTCCTGGGGAATGACCTGGTCAGCTGTTAGATTTTGAGATAGGTAAGCACTATGGCGATAGTGACATAATTTAGTTATGTTGACAATAGCAATGGGCAGCGATAACGCTGTACCGCAGAGAAAGAGACTTAACTTGGGCAAAAGCAACTGCGATGCGATTAGGCAAGATTTAGGACGCATTGGATGGTGAAGGAAACTACAGTGACGGACACGCTTGAAATATCGAGCTTATTCAGGAATAGGTATTGCAGGTCATTGATAAGTTTATACCTATCAGACAGGGAGGAAATTGTCGAGACAGGCAGCCGTGGTTTAGTAAAGAGGTCGAAACTCTTTTCAACAGAAAGAAGGTTTATATGAGGATGAGGTGAAAATGATCAGTTAGGGGAGGTGAGAGTTATAAGTTAACCAGAAAAGGTCTAATTACAGGGCTAAGAAGAGACAGGAGAGGACGTGTGGGTTGTTGCCGGATAGGATCAAGGTGTATATATACATATATATATATATATATATATATATATAGAGAGAGAGAGAGAGAGAGAGAGAGAGAGAGAGAGAGCGATTGAGAGAGATCGAAAGACAGATAGATAGATAGATAGATAGATAGATAGATAGATAGATAGATAGATAGATAGATAGATAGATAGATAGATAGATAGATAGATAGATAGATAGATAGATAGATAGATAGATAGATAGATAGATAGATAGATAGATAGATAGATAGACAGACAGACAGACAGATAGATATTTATGTACCAGGAATAAAAGAATGAGTAGAATAAGATTATGGCCAATCAAATACAACAGCGGGAAGTTGTGCGTGGAATCTGAGGACGTAGGAGAAGCGCTTAATGAATATATTTCGTCAGTATTCACATTGGAAAATGGCAATTTTAGAAAGAATATGGAGTTGCAGGCTGTTAGATTAGATGGAAGTGCATTTTCAAAGAGGAGGTTTGATCAATTTTGGAAGATTTGAAAATAGATAACAACCCTGAACAGGATGGGGTTTAATCTCGTATTTTCTGGGAATCCAGCGAGAAGATTGCAGAACCTTTGGTTTGATATTTCTGTCATTGTCGACAGGTGTAGTGCTAGATGACTGGAGGATAGCAAATACCTTGCCCTTCTTTAAGAAGGGAGCCGGGACAACCCTGATATTTATAGACCAGTGAGCCTTATTTCGGTTGTGGGGAAAGTGTTGGCAAAGGTCATAAGAGGGACGCTTTATAATCATCTGGAAAGGAATACTTTGATTGGAGATAGTCAACACGGTTTTGTGAAGGGTCGATTGTGCCTAACTAAACTTATTGAGTTTTTCGAGAAGGTGACAAAACAGATGGATGAAGGTAAATGCGTTGCTATGGTGTAAATTGACTTTAGTATGGCGTGTGAACAGGTTCCACACCTTAGGTAAGTGCACAAATACGGAATTTCGGAACTGAAGGTGATTCAGCGTTTTGGATCAGAACGTGGCTAGCTGAAAGAAGGCAGAGCGTGGTAGTTAATGGGAATTAGTCATCCTCTAGCTCGGTTACCACTGGTGTGTCACAAGGATCTGTTTTGAGGCCACTGCTGTATGTCACATTTTTAAATGATCTGGAGCTGGATGCAGAAGGATGGGTTTGTAAATATGCAGATAACACGAAGGTAGGCAGAGTTGTGGATAGTGCCGAAAGATGTTGTTGGTTGCAGATGGACATAGATAAGATGCAGAGCTATGGGGAGAAGTGGCAGATGGAGTTTAATGCTGAAAAGTACGAGGTGGTTCACTTCGGAAGAAGTAACAGAAATGCAGAGAACTGGGCTAATGGCAAATTTCTTGGCAATGCAGATGAACAGAAAGATCTCCGTTTCCAGGTGCATAAATTCCTACAAGTTGCTATCCAGGTTGGTCGGATTTAAGAAGGCATCGGTGTGTTGGCGTTTATTGGTAGGGGTATTGAGTTTCGGAGCCAAGAGGTCATGCTTAAGCTGTACAATACACAGGTGGGGCCGCACTTAAGTATTGCATATATTTCTCTTCACCACATTAAGGGAAAAATGTGGAAGTTTTGGAGTAGGTTTAGAGGAGATTTACTAGGATGTTGCCTGGGATGGAATGAATGTCTTACGATGAAAGGCTGAGGGAACTGAGGCTGTTTTCGTTGGACAGAAGAATGTTGAGAATTCATTGAGACGTATAAGATAACCAGATGGTTAGACAGTGTGGACAGTGACAGCCATTTTCCTCAGATGCGGAAGGATAACAAAAAGGGACATAGATTTAAATTGAGGATTCATGTTTTTAGTATATATATCAGGAGTAGTTTATTTACTCAGAGAATGGTAGGTGAGTGAACGTATTGCCTGCAACAGTAGTAGACTCTCCGCCATTAAGAACATTTAAATGCCATTTTACATACATATATATACATACTGTTTATTTTCTTTTTTTGTTCTTTAAGAATTGGGCAACAGGTTTAGACAGTAGATTTGGATCGGCTCAGGCTTGGAGGGCCGAAAGGCCTGTTCATGGCCTGTAAATTTTATTTGTTCTCTTTTCTTCTTTGTTCTTGGTAATAATGGAATTGGGTTGGTGATATGGAAACCAGCTTAATTTCACAGATCGGCGTTATATCGAGTGCCGAAGGGTCGGTACTAATGCAAGCTATTGTGGCAGTAAAGTAGTTAACTTAGTGTTGCAATGTAGGCCAGGGATCTCGTTTCAGGTCATCAGTAACACATAATGGGAGTGCATTGTCATAGGTTAGTTACATCACTTGGAGATGAGGTAATGATGAAGATGATGGTCTTGCAATCTGATAGATTAAGTGTGATGAAGGGAACGAATGCGGCAGAGGATCGTTGTTTTAGAAAGGCAAAGCAAGCCAGCATGATTGGCTATGCTAATGTTATCTGATAAACGCACGAAGAATAACGGTTTAAGTTGCAGAAGAACAACGAGTTTGCTAGGAGTCAGAGACCACATTTTGCTGGCTCCCACCGTTTTGATTTTACACGATTGAAGTTTAATTTCGTGAATGATTTTCTGCATCTCCTTTTTTTTTTGTAGAACATTGAATAATTCTTTCACAACAAATTTGACACCCCAGATGAGAACGGGAAGAGATCTTTTCCTCTGAAAAGAGGCTGCAGCTGCAGGGCACTTCCCAGTTTAAAAAAGGCAGACAGAATAAAAGGGTTGGCCAACCACAAAAGAAAGGGCAAGTGTTTTGCTGCTAATTTGGACGCTTTCAAATCAAGAAGATTCTCGGTAAAGTAGAAGTGCAAAGATAGCTGCTGGTGGATCTCTTCCGATCCAAAGAACGAGAAGGTGAATGATGAACTAAAGTTTGATGAGACGCAGAGGATTTTTCAGGAAAACCTCGCCATGTTGTGAGTAGTATAGAATAAAGATAATGCGAAAAATTCCAAATGGTGAGAGTAAGTGTCTGTGGTTACCACGTCAGGGGTCACGTGCGGGTTTTGCCGATTGTGTAGCAGTGTGCTCAGGCAGGGCTGTGCAGTGTTACTGATTTTGTATTAAATTGAAAGCCAGCATATTGACAGTTGATGTTTAAATGTAAAGTAGTAGAGAATAATCATGGTGTTGTACCGTTACGAGACTGTTGAATGTTTAAGACAAGGCCTGTATGATAATTAGACTTCATTTTTAAAAATAAACAAAAAGTCTGTTGAGGGAAGGCGCTGTGTGTGAGGGAGAGACAGAGAAGCTCTGGCTTGCAGAAAGACTTTGTGTGTGTCTGCACGAGAGAGAGAGAGCAAAGGTCTGGCTCGCAGAATGTCTGTGTGTGTATGTGTTTGAAAGAGAGTGTCTCTCCACATTTTAACCATTGTGATCTGGTTTATATGCAAATTGCTTCTTGCTGGTTAAATGTTTTTTTTTGTCTGTCGGGAGCTCAAGATCATGAGGTGTTTTGATTTTATTTTTCACTGTAAGAATTTAAGATTTTTTAAAATCTCAAGTTTCTCAAGGATCTGTCAGTGATTAGGGTTTTTACAAATATGTTAAGGACAAAAGGGTAAATAAGGAGTGGATCCGGTCCCTCAAAGATCCGCAAGGCCGCCTTTCTGTGGAGCCACAGAAAATGAGGGCGATACTAAATTAATATTTTGTATCAGTATTAAGTGTGGAAAAGGATATGGATGATATAGTATGCAGGGAAACAGATAGTGACATCTTGCAAAATGTCCAAATTACAGAGGAGGAAGTGCTAGATGTCTTGAAACGGTTTAAGGTCCCCAAGACCTGATCAGGTGTACCAGAGAACTCTGTGGGATGCCAGATAAGTGATTGCTGGGCCTCTTGCTGAGATATCTGAATCATCGATAGTCACAGGTGAAGTGGCAGAAGACTGGAGGTTGGCAAACGTGGTGCCACTGTTAAAGAAGGTTGATAAAGACAAGCCAGGGAACTACAGACCGATGAGCCTGACCTCTGTGGTGGGCAAATTGTTGGAGGGAATCCTGAGGGATAGGTTGTACATGTATTTGGAAAGGCAAGGAGTGATTCGGGATAGTCAACATGGCTCTGTGCGTGGGAAATCATGTCCCACAAACTTGATTGAGCTTTTTGAAGAATTAACAAAGAAGATTGATGAGGGCAGAGCAGTAGATGTGATTTATATGGATTTCGGGAAGGCGTTCGACAAGTTTTCCCAAGGGAGACTGTTTAGCAAAGAAGATCTCATGGAATACAGGGAGAAATAGCCATTTGGATACAGAACTGGCTCAAAGGTAGAAGACAGAGGGTGGTGGTGGAGGGTTGTTTTACAGATTGGAGGCCTATGACCAGTGGAATGCCACAAGGATCGATGCTGGGTCCTCTACCTTTTGTCATTTACATCAATGATTTGGATGCGAGCATAAGAGGTACAGTTAGTAAGTTTGCAGATGACACCAAAATTGGAGGTGTAGTGGACAGCAAAGAGGGTTACCTCAGATTACAACCGGATCTTGACCAGATGGGCCAATGGGCCGAGAAGGGGCAGATGGGTTTTAATTCAGATAAACGCGAGGTGCTGCACTTTGGTAAAGCAAATCTTCGCAGGATGTTTACACTTAATGGTAAGGTCCTAGTAAGTGTTGCTGAACAAAGAGACATTGGAATGCAGGTTCATAGCTCCTTGAAAGTGGAGTGGTAGGTAGATAGGATAGTGAAGAATGCGTTTGGTATGCTTCCTTTTATTGGTCAGAGTATTGAGTACAGGAATTGGGAGGTCATGTTGCGACTGTACAGGACATTAGTTAGGCTACTGTTGGAATATTGCGTGCAATTAAGGTCTACGTCCTATAGGAAAGATGTTGTAAAACTTGAAAGGGTTCAGAAAAGATTTACAAGGATTATGCCAGGGTTGGAGCTTCTGAGCTACAGGGAGAGGCTGAACAGACTGAGGCTGTTTTCCCTGGAGCGTCGGAGGCTGATGGGTGACTTTATCGAGGTTTACAAAGTTATAAGCGACATGGATAGGATAAATAGATAAATTATTTTCCCTAGGGTCGGAGTCCAAAACTAGAAGGCATAGGTTTAGGGTGAGAGAGGAAAGATATAAAAGATACCTTAGGGGAAAATTATTTCACGCCGAGGGTGGTACATGTATGGAATGAGTTGCCAGAGGATGTGGTGGAGGCTGGTACATTTAAGAGGCATTTGAATGGGTATATGAATAGGAAGGGTTTTGAGGGATATGGGCCGGGGCCTGACAGGTGGGACTAGATGGGGTTGGGCTATATGGTTGGCATCGACGGGTTGGACCGAAAGGTCTGTTTCCATGCTGGACATCTCTATGACTCTAGTGCATTCTGCACATGCAGTCTTCAAATGGTTTATGTATAACGAATGAGAAGAGATTGTTTTACTAATCAGTTGAAACTAAGGAAGATTAGGACTGTGAGATTGGCAAAGGACAGTTGTGAGTTTTAGAGTTGTAAAATATTTATAATAGGCACTATTGGATTGATGGCATTAGGGAGCGAATTGTGAGATAAGAGGTAATAGATGAGCTGGACTGAAATATATGTCAGGATGGATAACGCGACTATCGGTGGAATTTTAATTATGGGATTTCTAGTACAAAGACATGATTTTATAAAAATGTCTGTAAAATGGCAAAGAAGAACGATGGATTTATTAACTTTTTAGCTGAAAGAGGAGACTTCTGAGAAAACGTGCAATGAAATGGTAGAGTAAATTAACAATTAGTGACCTAAGCATGATCATAAAAGAGAATATTGAAGAGGAAACAGGAAGGCGAAATTTTATGGCTGTTTGGAACTGTAGGAGAGGATTGATAAAAACATTTTCAGGCACTAGTTACGACTAGGGGTCCAGAGAGCAGAACGAGCAGTTTTGGAAACAAAGACTTAGGAATAGAAAATCACAACGTATTTAGAGCCTCTGCGAATGAAGGCTCAGCAAGGTAAGACACTTGCGAGTCTCTGAATTTGATATTGGAAAAACTTACCCGCACCTCCTTTCGGGCGAAGAGATTAATACACACTGTCATGTAATAGATATATAGCCAGAATCGGATTGTAAAGTAGTTGACCCAGAGTAGAGTGCGTTCAAGATAAAACGAGAGGAAGGACAGGCGCGTGGTGGCAAATAGAATTATTAGCTTCACAAGTGGAAATGAAGCGATTGTGAGATGAAATTGAGAGATAAGCAGGTTAAGAAAACAAAGAGACTATGATGCACATCTATGTTATTCAAGAATGTTGTGCAGAGACAGGCAGAGAATGATGGAGCGGGGTGGGGGGCGGGGGTGGTGGACTGAGCAAAGGAGGCAGTAATACCGGCAGGAAGATGGGAGTAAATATAAGTGAGGTTAGATTTGGAATGTGGTGACGAATCACAAGGTAGCAATTTTAATAAGAGAAAGAAGCTCCCAAGGGGAAGATGTTGAGATTGTTTACAAAAGAGAGAAGAAAGCTGCCATACATTCCTTGGGGAACCTAGGATCTGGAAAGTCTGAGAAATGTGTTGCCCAGTTTACATGGTTGAGTAGGAAAGTGGATTAGACTCTTTGAAGATGAAATCACAGTACAGTTGTTGGCTGTGGGAAAGTTGAAGGTACTGCTAATACAGGGATGAGATTCCCAGAATTCAGAGCGATTATGGATGGAGCCCTCCTGAAGAAACGGGTGGACAATGAATGGATTATCGTGCTGGTTTTGAATGAATAAGGCAACGGGTATGGCAGTCCCGTAGACTGTTACCCACTTCAGGTCCACCCCGAAGCTTTGAGAGGGGATCCGGTGGGAAATACTGAAAACTTAGCGGCATAGTTGGAAAATCCTTTGAAAAGTTGGAGTCTTGATTAAAATCAAGTTGTTGAAGGTAGTCAACAGCAAACTACCATGTTCCGGTCTGCTACTGTCGACCTACTGACCCTCACGTCAAATCTAAGCCACAGGAGGTAGTGGGTCTAACGTCCATGTACTGCCTGCAATTCAGAGGTCATTTAGTCTATGCAGTGTTAAGACAGTGGAAAGATAAAAAGAAGCTGGCTGCACAATAGGAGGCGGTGCAAACACAGTTGACAGAAATGAAGTTAGGGCAAAAGCCAGAGAGGGAAAACAACGATGATGTTGCCCGTGATTCCTGGGTTGATTGGCTCTGATGAAATAACGGACATGCCGGCTCAGGAAGAACCCTCTACCGCCACCTTGCAAGGGCCAGACAGCCCCATGGCAATAATAACTGTTTTGGAGGTGCTTTCCACAGATACCATGCCAAATGGAATATGAAATTAATTGACAGCTGAGGTGGATCAGGGATCTACCATGGACAAGGACAAAGAGGTGGTGGTGGGGGCGGGGGGAGGTCACAGGTTATGGTGAGAAATCAGAAATTGAGAGGAGCCGGAAAATTGGTTTGGGTGTTATATTTGCCCTGGCCCTTCGAGCCACAGGGCAGATGTAAGAGGCAGGACCGTTCGGCTGTGCTGCCACAAATCCCGACAGGCCCGATGGGGCTTGTAAATCCATATAGATTTGCCCAGAGAAACCAAGTGGGAAGTGACTATACACTCTAATGACAGTGGAGGCTGAACAGTAACGTATTTTACAGATTAGTGTAGAAGGATGGTTGATGCCTATGATTATAGATACTGGAGAGATGTATATTTGCATTCAACTGCAGTGTGCTTCCCACATTCCCATGTCGGGTAGATGTATTAATAATACACGATTTACTGGTAGTCTGCAGCTGACATGGTTTCCAGCTTCAGTAAGTTATCAAATTGATCGTTATATGGTCGTTTTGCCTTTCTTAGTCTCTAGGGGCACCAATTAATGTTCTAGCTCGGAACAACTTTTTGAAGTTTGAATTAGAATTGGAATGTATTCAAAGGGGGTTTAGTGTGTATCGAGCGAATTCTCAGTTGTTGTTGCAGGGCACCAGGATGGCCATATATATTATATAGCCGACTTAGATGGTTATATTTCGAAAAATTGGGAAAAATGGAGAAAAGCTTATTTAACTTTCCTGCCTTTGGCTGAGCCACCGTCATCTGAGCTGCATTTTACAGTGATTGTTGACGGGATTCAGAGTAAAGTATTAACGGAGCAGTGGCACTGTGTGGTTGTCACCCGGCAACATTTACACAGTGAAGGTAAAGTGACAAGGAAGCAAAAGGGATTCCAGAACAGCAATGGGGCTCCCATACAACATTGTCAGTGGATTGTCGAGTTCACAACATCATACAAGAGAGGTGGTGATTTGGTGGTCAAGGGTAATCAGGCAACAGATGAAGTAAGATGGGTTGGCTTCTGGGTTTGCTTCGGCTATCATTACAACCCATGTTTATTTAGATCTGGAGCCAATCATAGCTGACATTATTGAAAGGCAAAGTGAGGTGACCTATGCTTGGATGGTGTTGTGGAGACAAAGGGGATGGGGGCAAGGCGGAACCACGCAGCCCTGTGACGCACAGACGAAGGTTTGGGGATGGAACCTACCCCTTTCCTGACTACTCTTATTTCAGAGGCTCATTGGTTGGATCACTGTGCGAGAGGCGAAGTGCCGAGGAAGATAATGAGGGATGGCTTTTGGTCACATTAGTTGCGCGATTTTCTGGTTTACATTGTTATTGCAATGTGATGTTTGTGCTCAACCAAATGTCAGAGTGGGGATAGCGACTGCTATAGGACATATACCTATGTCTGAGGGGCCATTTAAGCATTTGGTGATTGACTGTGTGGACATGATAAAGACAGTGAGGAAGCAGAAATATACGTTGATGGTCATTGGCAGGTTTAGTAGATGTGTACCCATCGAAAGATTCAGGGACAGACACTGTTGTGAAGTTTTTAACAACTGAAGATATTCCATGGTTTGGCATTCCATCTGAGATCAGTTCGGATAAATGATCTGCTTTCATCCAGAAGGTGGTTAAGTTGGTGTTGCAGCCCTTGTGCATGAAGCAGGGGTTTGGCTGTGAGTATCATCCCCAGACGCAGGGTATAATGGAACAGTTCATTAGTATTTTGGAAGCTGAGTGGAATATAATTTGTGCAAGTTAAAATCATACCTGTATCGATGTGCTGCCGCTAGCATCAATCGGATATGGTGTGCAGACTAACTCCATCACTAATTTGACGCTGCATTAAATGCTTACCAGTGGACCCATACCAGTGTCCGAGTGGAGGGGTCCGTTCGACGTGCCTAGCTTGGACGTATTGGAAGTTGAACTTATGTAGGATATGCAACACTTAACTATGATGTATGAGTCTATCCAGACACAGGAAATGCTGAGGTAGCCATTGTCTAGTGAAGAAAGGGCCCGATTGGACCTGGAAATCAGGCGTATGCACGGGTTTCCGTACAAAGTGGAATGAGCTAAGGGGAGATGGTCCCATTATAGTAACCAGATCGTCGCCTACTGCCGTTCAGGTGCACGGTCGATCCGCGTGATATCATCTTAGTCACTGTGCCGGGCGCTCGCACAGGTTCAGAAGGACTCCGGTTTTGATGTATGTGAGGGTTGAGATGTAGCTGCGACGTCTGAAACGATCTGCTGCAACCTCATACTCCTTTACGTCGTCTTGAGCAGTCGATAAATGAGGCTTGTGGAGCTGCTGGTGCCTACGAGGCCAGCAGTGATGCGTTTGTGGAAGGAGACCTTTCTCCTGATTTTGTGGCGGCTGAGGGCGGGTTGTGAAGGTCACTGAAGCCCCCTCCCCGGTTCAGAACCTCTCTGCTCCTCAGCTGACTTGGGGTCGGTCCATTTATTGGTGAACCCGGCGGATCTGACTTTGTAGTGCCAATGCCATATCACAACTGTCTCTGCACCGCCCTTAACAGAGGCATGACGCTGATCCAGAAATAAATGTTGTTGGTATCGGTTAGCCAAGCAGTTTTCCCAATGTGTTCAAGGCCGCGAAATTGGTTGCTGCGGGATGGGAATCGCTTTTCCCCGCCATTGGGATTAACAAGAATGCTGAGTGGATTAGTTATATCCATTACAATCATCTGAAATTTGTCAATTACTCTGATGATATCTTCTCTCTGTTGAGTAAGAAATTGAATGCGACCAGTCGGATGGTATGCCATACTCAACAGAGCTTGGACTGGTTTTTGGCTGCGAATTTTGGTGTCTGTGTACAGTTAGCCAGAACGGATCTTTTGGTCATGCGATGGGAAAGCTGTGGGATTTACAGGAGGAGCTTAAGAAGAATGTGGGGTCTTGCCATCGGGCTTTTGCCTGGTTAGAGGGTGTTTTGGGTAAATCAGGGTTTTGATCCGCTAAGATTAGGATTGTCGCAGGTTTTGTGTTACTTGTTGTTGGTATTGTTACCTTTGTCTTATTCTGTGCTCTTCCACTTGTTAAGGCTTCCTTAGTTCATCTTGCTGCACGGAAATTCCAGGTTGCTCCAGTGGACTCTGGTCCAGCCCCATCTTGTGCTACGGTTTCGGTGCTCTGCTTCAATGATCTGATATCTGCTGTGGTGCTGAAGCCTTGTTCAGATGGAGGCGCCTGAATTGCATGTGGTGTGTGCACGTTTAGATTGAGTGGGACCTTTAGGACCTTTTTAATATACCAGTTATTTTGGTTGTGTCTTTGGCCTGTGACTCCAGGTGCTTTGGAACCTGGAAATGCTTATTGCCCTCTTTCGGGACGTTGTCAATCGATTTGGCCTTTGTGAGTCCTGCTTCCTTGTATTCCTTCTCCGTGTGAGGTATATTGGTCTCAAAGAGGGGAATATATGCGAGTTATTATGGCAGTAACGTAGATAACTTATTGTTGCAATGTATGCCCGCGATCATGTTACAGGGCTCCGGTAACAGTTAATGGTAGCGCACAGTGATCATTTAGTTAAAACAATGGGAGAGGAGCTGATACTGAAGATGATGAGGTCGTTGAAGTGTGATGGAGGAACCAGTGTGGCTGACGATGATTTGTTTAGATAGGCAAAGCAAGCCAGTATGATTGGCGATGCAAGTGTTACCTGCTTAGCTCGGGACTAACTACAGTTATAAGTTGCAGATGAACAAAGAGTTTGCGGAGAATCAGGGAAAAACTTCTGCTGACTCTCACAGCTTTGTAGTTGCATGATTCAAGTACGCCAATGACGGGCTTTTGCCTGAAACGTCGATTTTCCTGCTCCTCGGATGCTGCCTGGCCTGCTGTGCTTTTCCAGCACCACTCTTATCTGGACTCTGGTTTCTAGCATCTGAATTCCTCACTTTTGGCTCGTTAATATGCACTTCACAAACTCAGCAATTCCTGTTTCAAGATTCTCAACGGCTGACCTTCCACAGCCATACATTCACAGGAATATAGACTCTGTACGGTTTACATTAGTCCCATTTTCCTGCACGAGGTCCGTATCTGGAAATATTATGACACGTCAAGTGCTCGTGCAAATACATTTTAATGGTTTTTTGATTACCTTGACATCTCCCATCTCAGGAAGTACATTCCAGAAACCAAACCCCTCTCGGCGAAGAACGATAATCAATTCCTCTCTCAACCTCAAACACTTCACTTTAAAAGTGTGCACCGTTGTTCTTGCGCTTTACCTAAAATGAACAACTTCCGTATATCAATTTTGTCCATGCCCCTCGTAATCTTATCTGCTGAATCACGACCCCCTCAGACATCTTTGCTCCAAATCATGCAACTATCCTGAATATCCAACTATATCACGTCAATTGGTTCTCCATTGTTTGCGTCGCAAGAGGTGTCTTGAAAATGTAAGTTTAAAAATTGAAACTTCCCTTTTATAAGAGCACAAACATTTTCTTGAAGTTTGCAATTACTTTGAAAATTTCAAAAATAACATTCGTTACAGTAGATTTTAACAGATTCCCTATTGTTGGTGACAAGTTAACTGACCTGTAGTTCTGCGTGCTCCCTCGTCTTTCCTTCTAGAATTCGAAAAAAATACTGTGATCCCCAATGCAATCAATGTGTGTATTGCTGCTTCTCTGAAATTTCAATACATCTGGTTTGTCAGACTTACCAATCCTCAATTCGTTAATGTTGTCAAACACGACAACAACAACTGATATGAATGATTTTAGTCCTTAATTACGCAAGTCCCTTGGTCACTTCGTAATTGCTGGAGATGTTCTGCACCGTCCTCCATGAAGACAGACACAATATAACTGTTTCGTTTCCCTGTACTTTGACTGTTCTCTACAATCATTTATTCTGCCCACACATTCACTGTTCCATACTTGAACTTGCTTTCATTTTACTTTCAAATGTTGATGTAAGTTTGTCTTCAGTCTTCATGATTCGAGTTAGATTGCATTCTTGATCTCTTTTTAATTTCCTTTTCTGTTTCTACGTCCTCCTTTCTTCCAATAAATCCACAATAACTGGCATTTTTCTGAACCACTTTCCTTGATCTAATACAATTTTTAATTTCTTTTGTTAACCATGGATCTGTCACCTTTCCATTTTGGTATTTGCACTTTGGAGGATATATGTATACTGTACATCTTCTCGAGTTTCTTTATATAACAAATATTGTCTATCTTCTATTCGATATTTGTCATGTCTCATTCAAATTCACTGAAGCCAACTTGATTCTCATAAATTCACGTCCTGCATGGCACATATATATACACATAGCTTAACAAAATAAACTGGTTTGTATTCGAATGACATGTTAAATTCAATGTATTAAGATCCGTATCCCAATAGCTCCTTTATTGCAAGTAAATGTTCAATCATTGCTTCTGATCACACACCAACTCCAAAACAGCCGGATGCCCAGCTCAGTGATAAACATATGATAAATGGCAACCAGCCCCTATTTACTTATGATATCCATTCGCCCAACATTTGGGTATCCCAGGTTATGCACAAGTGGAATTTCTCCATCCTTACTGCAGTACCCACAATCTTGCATTTCCAATTTCCTGTTTTGTAACACTACCTGATATTTGAATCAACTTTTTGACTTATATATATATATAACTCCCATCAACGTTTGCTTCTCCTTTCTTTATCTAACCTCTGCCTTACTAGATTCTATGAAATCTGAGTGAGTTGGGCTTTGGTGAGATTAATTGTAGCTGCAGGCGAGGTGTTTGGCGAGGCAAAACTTAACATTGCTATCATTCCTCCACAAATTATCCGTTGTTTCACCAGAACTCCCGTTATGCTGGTGGTGTAGAGAGGAAAGAAATGATCTTTCAACAATGCTATGCATTCTTCCACATAGTTGAGACTGCTCTAACCTCGGTGAGAACACTACGGAAGGCTAGTAAAACGATACTGCTGCTGTAAAGGATCTTAGTGAGATCGCATCTGGAGTGGTTTGCACACATCATATCACTTCACTGAAGAAAGATAGTGGAATTAACTCAGACACTAGTCACTCATCGGCTTTATGCAACGAAGATGATAATCATAGAATGCCTACAGTATGGACGCAGGCCACTTGACCAATCGACTCCACACTGGTCTTCTGAACGCCATCCAACGAAACCCACTGCCCTACCCATTCTCTTTAAAACTGCATTTTCCATGACTAAAGCACTTCGTATGCATATCCCAGAACATTACGGGTAATTACCATGGCCAATCCATCGCTCCAGCGCATGTTGGAAATGTGGGAAGACACTGGAGTACCCAACACAAATCCATGCAGATACTGGGAGAATTTGCAAACTCCACACAGACGGTGACACGAAACTGAAATTGAACCCGGATCCCTGTGAGACAACCATGTTAGCCATTGCAGTACCCAGTGTGTGCAAAACAATTTCTCTGCACAATGATGCTGCAGCAGAGCCTGTTTGGGCCCAGGGACCTATTACATGCTTAGTGAATGTGATAAGCACTACATTACAGATACACAGTGTGGTCACTGACCCAGTGAACGTTCTGTCCTGTGTCGCATCATACATCATTTTGCAAGAAAAAGATTACATTTTGTTGTGTTCAGTCTAAACAGGACTGACTCGCACTAAGATTCAGTGCGCACAATATCAGCACAGGTGGCAGCGATGAGATCAAACCCAAAGCTACTGTTACAGTGAATCCTAAATCCACCTTAGCCTGTTTGGCCACACAACCACACTGAACTGAACCCAGGAGCAGGTTTTGAATCCAGCTCCCGAGGATATTACTGCATGACTGGTTGCATAGGAAAGCGATGACACTAGTGAGCCATCACTTTAACTGAGCACAAGGTTCTCTGGTGGGGGACAAACTCAGGCGACAGGAGAAGGTCCACTGTTTCCTTCAAATACAGGAATTTCGTTCAGCCAATAGCTGTCTTCTTCCACATTATCAGGTTGGATGAACAGCATGATGGCACAGAACCATGATATTTGAGAGACATTTAAGCAAAGAATGGTTAATATGACGTTCAGGTACTGCTAGGGCTTCAACCACGGATCTAACTGTTAGTTCAGCTGGCACTTGAGCCAACTAAGCCACAGTATCACGTCAACGTATGAGGGAGGGATGAGCAGATTGATCCAATACCAACTAAAGTTTACAAGAATGACAGATGAGCTTGTTTTGAGTCTCAACAACTGACTGAAATCACACAACAAATTCAGGAATCAATTCCACGTCTCGAAGTTGGAACACAGGAATAGCAGAAGTAGATTCTTTGAGCCTGTTACAGCAGATGATGCGGTGGCTGTTTAATTTCTGGATGCAAACCTACACTGTCAGGAAGAAGCCAACCAGCTCGTCTGTACATACCGCAGGACGAATAATAGACAATATCGGCCTGTATGCTGAACCACAACAACAGGTTGAGACTTTCAGCTTTCTCAATGCTGCAATGGAAGAACTGGAAGAGGCAACAAAGTGAGTGGAAATTATTACACCAGTTAATAACATTCAGCCCATTCAGTCTGTTGAACAGAAGGACATGTATCCGTCTGATATATTATAATGTGAACATAACAATGCAATTTAGCCAGTTTCTGTTATATGGGAACCAATCTCAGGGATATAGGAGGAGATTGTTCAGTATTTTAGACTTTTACGGAGACAGTTCAGCCCTTCGACATGTTGTATGCATCAGGAATATTCCAAAATTTCCCGAAAGCTCTCATTTAGCAAAAGCAGAATGATCTTGAGTGGTTTGGTCAGGAACTGGAGCAGAACACTTACCCTAACCAGTCGAGAATATAGGAACACCACGACAGCATTCAGCCCATTTTGATTATAATGTAGGAGCAGCAGGAGAACATTCATCCCATCGATACTATAATGTAGGACTATCAAGAGAACATTTAGCCCATCGGAACTATAATGTAGGAAAACCAGGACTACATTCATCCCAATGACACCATAATGTAGGAGCACGAGCAGAGCATTCAGCCCATTAATATTATATTGCGGTAGCACCATGATGGCGTTCACCAAGATCGACTACATTCAGACGATAATGTAATAGCACCAGGAGGAACTTCAGTCGATCTAGACGAAAATATAGAAGCACCAGTAGGATATTCAGCTCACTGAAACTATAATGTAGGCACAACAGGAGGATAATCAGCCTAATGGGTATGCAAAGTAGGAAGAGAATGAGTCCATTTAGTCACTCATGGCTCTAAAACAGCAATCGGAGCACATCTTTTACAGTCTTGTGCCTGTTACACAGGAACACATGAAAATGCCCGCAGAGGTTGTAGAAAAAGAAGAAGCTAGAATAATCGACTTTACATAGGAATGAAAAGTAGTCAGCAAACGAAAGTGATTGAATGCAAACTGTTAGGAACGATGAGTAAGGAATTGATAACCAGAGATTGTCAATGTCAAACCATAATCCATCACAGTGAACGTGTTTTTATGAACCATGTTTGAAATTTTTGATTTTTAAAAATTTGACAAGCAATGTGGTTAAAGTGGATCCTACAGATGTCGGATATCTGGACTTCCAGAGGGAATTGTATAACATGCCTCACAAAGGATTAATTTGCAACACAAGATCATATAGGGGTTAAGAAAAATGTATTTGCTTGGAGAAAGGATTGGCGAACCAATAATAACCATGATATGGAAGTGCTAGCGTCGGACTGAGTTGGACAAAGCTAAAAATCACACGACGCCACACATGGCACTATTGTCCAACATGTCCGGTGCTTGTGAGAGAGGAGGATCTCAGACACAGAATACACATAGGAAAGAACAAATGGTTGTCCAACTGATGTGTGTGAATTGAACACAACCCAGAAGAACCTGAAATCTTAATCAATTAGAATGAAGATACAGGTTTTGATTAATTTGAATGCAACTCCCAGAACCTCTTGCCCTCATAGCCGAGAGATAACTTAAGGTATAATCGATGGAAAGAAGGTGACACCTGCAGTCAGATAATGTATTCTCAGCGTGAGGTCTTGTTTGGAAACTCTATATGTCTAGAATTGGAGCCAGATGGCTTTTATTTCCAAAGTCGGAGTTTATAAAATGCCACGTTGTCTGTCTACAAATTTCGAGAATCTTCAACAAAATAGAATACATCCACAAATACACAACTTCAATTCCAAATTCACACTGCTGATTAGTGTCTGTGTATGCATGTACGGGTAACGCCGGTAAGGCACAGGGAGTGTGCGTGGGGGTTGGGGGCCTGGAGATAGACAGAGAGAGAGAGGAGTGTGTGTGTGTGTGTGTGTGTGTGTGTGTGTGTGTGTGTGTGTGTGTGTGTGTGTGTGTGTGTGTGTGTGTGTGTGCGTGTGTGTGTGTGTGTGTGTGTGTTTGAGTGAGAGAGAGAGAGAGAGAGAGAGAGAGACTGTGAGTGTTTCTCAGGGGGAGAGTGATGGTGTGTTTGTTCTCAAATGAAGATGCAAACAGATGTGTCAGATCCCTTTCGTCACTCTGCAAGTTGTGCTCCATCTGTTGTTCATGCTGTAGACCCAGACCCATTAACCACAGTCCCCATGCTCCATCCAGAGTTGGGCCACCGTTCCTCAGGTCTCCCTTGAAGTTTGCGACAGCTCACAGCACAACTTCTGGCAAAGCATCCACAGCACCTTCACCAACATTTCAATTTTAAGCACCTCAGCTAAAAGTTTGATGCCTGCCCCTTTACAATATTTCTCAAGGGGCTTCTTCGTGTTACTGAACGCATGACCACCTGAGAGGAACACACACAGACTTTCAGTGGACAGGTACAAACCAAGTTTCAAAGAATGAGTCAAAGCTGTTGGAACCCCCTTTCGGACACACCGGGAAGTGAACAACACCACGACACACAACATTTCATTGTTTCCGAGCTTCACATCTCCAGCACTCGATCGACTAATAAGCCAAAAACCAAATGCATGGAAAGCACGGAGGGAGATTCTCGTACAGATGGAAACAGATAATTCATTGACTAAGTACATGATGTGAAAATATGGGGAAAGAAAAGATAGGGGAGTGGGACTAACTGAGGGCTGAGATCTTGGAGGTCCAATTACAAGACTGGGATCATGAATAAAAGCATTACTAGATGAGATGAAATGTTTTGTTACATAAAGTTCTGAATATCGACCACAGAACCAGCAGACTAGAGTAAGGTAAGAGTCCAGCATGGAGAGTTGTGGAGACAATTCTCAGTCAGCTGAACTATCTCCCCAGTATGGCAAGTATTGCAAACCTTTGCTAATATATTTCTGTTATACTTGCACTGGGTATCTTCCAAGCATGGGGAGATTTGCAGAACATATGGCGAGTAACTGTAAATGCGGCTTCCACAAATGTATGACATGTGTCTCATTGCGTCAGTGTTTAGCACCAGGGACCCGGGTTCAATTCACGAATTGAATGAATGTCTGTGTGGAGTTGCACATTCTCCCCGTGTCTGGATGGGGGTCCTCCAGGTGCTGTGGTTTTCTCCCACAATCCAAATTTGTGCAAGTCATTTGAATTGGCCATGCTAAATTGCTCATAGTGTTAGGTGCGTTAGTCGGGTAAATATAGGGTTGGGGAATGGGTCTGTGTGGGTTACTCTTTGCACAGTCATTGTTGGACATGTTCGACCAAAAGGCCTGTTTCCATCCTGTAGGGAATCTAATCTAATCAGCTCAAAGCAAGAGGTTTTTATGTGTGCACACATATTTTTGTCTGGGGCAGTGATAGACTTGCAAGTAATTGTCTGAGAGAAAACAGGCATGGAGGAAATCAGTTTAAATATTAACAACTGGCAGGGGTTGGGAGAGAGAGCTAGAGGGACGGTTCATGGAGAGATTTGTGGATGTGCTAGAGAATATTACAGTAAATGCATTCCCAGACCCAATAACAATATAGATCAGTGCACCCAGGAATGATGGATGGATGGGATTTTCGTGTGAGTTAAGATATGAACCATGGAGTATTGATTCAGATTTGACACTGCAGGTTTAAAGCTGGGAGTGTGTTGCTGGAAAAGCGCAGCAGGTCAGGCAGCATCCAAGGAGCAGGAGAATCGACGTTTCGGGCATAAATCCTTCTTCAGGAATTATAGGGATCATGCTTTGAGCGTGGGAAATCAATTCTTACTAACTTGAATGATGCGTTTGAAGAAGTGATGAAGAAGATTGATGATGATTGACTACATGGATGTCAGGAAGGCGTTCAACAATGTAGGTCCTGGTAATTTGGTTAGCAAGTTTAGATCAAATGCAATCCAGGGAGAGCTGGGTGTAATTGGTTTGAAGGTGAGTGGTGGAGCGATGTTTCTTGGATTGCAGGACTGTGACCAGCAGTGTGCACAAGGATCTCATGGATTTTGTCATTTATATCAATGACAAAAATATCAGTTAATATAGTGGGCATAGTTAGTGGGTTTGCACAGAACACCAAAATTCGTGGTTTAGTGGACAGTGAAGATGGTTACCTCAGAGTACAATGGGACCTTGATCAAATGGAACAAAGAACTGAGGAGTGGCAGATTTTGTTTAAATTAAACAAACGTAAGGTGTAACATTTTGGTAAGTCAAATCAGGGCAGTACTTTTAGATAAGGTTTTGGGAAGTATTGACAAATACAGACATGATAATGTAAATTGTAGAAGCAATGCTGTCTGGAAACTGGTCAGTCGACTCATTGAATCGACACTGACAGTCCGAATAGAATTCAACGAGACACACCTGTACGTTGCCGCAGTAACTCTGCACGTCCCACAGCTAATCCACCATAACCAGAGATTTGGCAAGGCAATTTAGCGAGGCCACTGCACCAAACCTGCGCATGTTTGGACTGTGGAAAGAAAGCCAAGCACCCGGACCGCATCCATGGACAACGTGCAAGTTCCACACAGAGAGCCGGAAATGTGTTGCTGGAGAAGCGCAGCAGGTCAGGCAGCATCTAGGGAACAGGAGAATCGACGTTTCGGGCATTAGCCCTTCTTCAGGAATGAGGAAAGTTTGTGCAGCAGGCTAAGATAAAAGATAGGGAGGAGGGACTTGGGGGAGGGGCGTCGGAAATGTGATAGGTGGAAAAAGGTCAAGGTGAGGGTGATAGGACAGATTGGGGTGGGGGCGGAGAGGTCGGGAAGAAGATTGCAGGTTAGGGAGGCGGTGCTGAATTTGATGGATTTGACTGAGACAGGCTGGGGGGAGGGGAAATGAGGAAACTGGTGAAATCCGAGTTCATCCCTTGTGGTTGGAGGGTTCCTAGCCGGAAGATGAGGCGTTCTTCCTCCAACCGTCGTTTCGCTGTGGTCTGACGATGGAGGAGTCCAAAGACCTGCATATCCTTGGTGGAGTCGGAGGGGGAATTGAAATGTTGAGCTACAGGGTGGTTGGGTTGGTTGGTCCGGGTGTCCCAGAGGTGTTCTCTGAAACGCTCCGCAAGTAGGCGGCCTGTCTCCCCAATATAGAGAGGCCACATCGGTGTTGGTGAAGTGAAGGTGTTGGTCACTTCACCAACACCTTCCACCCCAACCTCAAATTCACCTGGACAGTTTCAGATTATTCCCTCCCCTTCCTTGACCTTTCTCCTAATTTAAATCAACAATGCAGAAAAAATTCATGTCATGTTGTAATCTGTTAAAATTCGAGAGGTAAAGAAGTATTCCAGAGATGATTATTTTACTTATTAATTAACAAATGTATTCTTTTAGCCCAACAGAGAATATTATATTACACCTCATTTCTCTTAAACCTATGTTTTACTTCCCATTCTACATTACTAGTCCAAAAAAAAAATCGAATTAAGATTAAAAAAACACGAATCAAAACTAGGCAGCTTGAATCAATTCTCGATTGTAGATTTTTCTCAGTATTCTCTCCAGATCCGTTACGTGGTTCGATTGTGCAAACTCCTTCTGCACAAGTATGTCTCAGAGAGCTGTTCAGCTTGTAGTTTACATGCATTGACATTGGCAGTTTTCCCCCTTAATGTTATAATGTCTGGTTTTGTATCCCAAAACATCGGATCGTTTCATTAGTTTTAACGTTATCAAATTAGCAAATTGAAATTTGTTTGGAATTTGCTATCTTGGGACACAATTTGAACGGAATGGCCGAAATTGAACTTGTATTTTCTGTTTCATGGCAAGACAGTTGCTGCGATTAGTTTCCACCAAAAGTTACATTGTTACCTCGTTCATAACTCCCTATGCTTTGACTGTCCTTGCTCGCTTTCCAACTCTCTTAAAGGTACAGTATATCTCTGCACCTTCATATCAGCGTAAAGGTTATTAAACCCCTGGGATCTGATTAGTTGTCTCCCAGAGCTTTGTGGAATCCAACGAACGTGATTTCTCGGCACTGTGCTGATACATTTATGTCATGATTTCATCGGATGACGTGACAAAACACTGAAGATTGGCTATTTTTTTGCCATGATTTCAGAAAGTAAAGAAAAACTAAAGTTCTATAGACCAGTGAGCCTAACGTAAATGGTTCACTGTCGTTGCAGAGGATTCTGAGATGAAAGGTTTATATGTGAATAAAAGTTTGTTCACTGAGCTGGAAGGTTTGTTTTCACATGTTTCATCACCACACCAGGTAACAACATCAGGATGGTGACGAAACGTCTAAAAACAATGATGATGTTTCCATTGCATGATGACGAAGAGCCTGAGAGCCTGAAAGCAAACCTTTCAGCTCAGCGAGCAATCTGACAACCAAAACTTCAAACCGAGATACAAGGCATCTCAAAATCGCTCGGATTTATTTTTTATTTTTTGGAAAGGCAAGGTCTTAAGAGGGCTTGTGTGTTGGAAATTGTGTCCCACTATCGGGATTGAGTTTTTTGAGGAAATGACAAATGCGATTGATGAAGACAGGGCAGTGGGCTATTCGGTCTGCAGATAATTGCAAATTTGATGGTGTCGTAGTCAGTGAAGAATGTTATCTCAGAGTTTAAAAAAAGACATTGATTCCAAGGGTTGAGGATTGGCAGATGGAATTTATTTTCGATAAATGTGACATGTTGCATTTTGGTACGTCAAATCAGGCAAAACGTAAAGGTCGGGATATGAGGAGTGGGCAATTTTGCACGGCCAGTCCTCCTAACTTGAACATCTTCGCAAGGAAACCGGCGCATTGAGTAGAACGCCATGCAGAGACAGAAAGAATGAGGGAACTCCACGCAGGCAGTCTTTCAAAATTGGAATGCATCCGGGGCATCGGTACCGCGTGGCACCCGATGAGATATGTGTTCAGCATGGAGCACTGTGCAGACCAGGCTCGTGCACTGCTGAATACAGCCTGCAATCTATCCAGAGTGGAAAACTACGCAGACCACAACAGTGCATGGATCAATAAACCCAGATGAGAGATCTGACCAGGGTGTGGGGTTGTGTACACCACGTCAATGCATTGCTCTGTAACAGTGTATTGGATCGTTGCCCAGCTTGGGGAACCTCGCTCGCACGTGCAGCGAAGAAGTAACAGGATGTGCAGCTCCCATTTATTTACAGATCCAATTTGTTCATTACGCTGTGACAAGGAGCGCTGTGAGTGTCAAACTCTCAGCCAGAGAGAGATGGTGGGGGCATCAGTTTAACTAAAAACAAATGGGTAGAATTTAGGGAATAGACGTACAAGGGGTGACTGAAAGATAGTGACGTGGAATGGTGAGTGCACAGGTTTCTGAATGCTGCAATGTAGAGTTTTCTCTAGCATCCTACAACATGAGCCAGTATTCCCATGAATGGTGGTGAATGGGATATTGGTGTGAGTTCACATGATGGAGAGTTTTGGATAAGCATTTGTTGTGCAGCTTTATAATTGGGAGTGTGGTCAGCAGTGTCTTCAAGTCATTCGGTTGAACCTAACAATAATCAGTATAAGTGGCATTTTCATTGAGTGTGACAGAGGGATGGTCTGCATGAGGCCGAGGTAATTTCTTGGTGATATCTTATCGAACTAATCTCATTATTTATTTACCCCAACACATGGTGAACCTTTCATTTAATGTCAGCCAAGTTCTCACACGCGTCATGACTGGAGGCACTCCACAAAGCCCAGATATCCATGGATATTCTATGAGCCTTAGCAATGGTGTCATCTTTAAAATATCAATAGACACAGGGTTGATCTTTCTCAGTTCGGAACTACCTGCACAGTTTAGTCCGAGCATGACAGATAAGACGCAATGTCACGATGATGTATCGACAGGGGCACGGAAGTCCTGGTATATGGGCTAGTGCAGAGAGCGATCACACTCTTCCCCGAGTGGCTACACTACCAGACCTACTGAGCATGGTCGCAGTTCACCATTGAACTCAATGTAGTATCTGCAGTCTGACGAACTGCCCAGCAACAGAGGACAAGCATTAATAATCTTATCTTGTCTGCCAGAATAAGTGTCACTGTATTTTCTCTTCTCCCTCACACTCTTTCTATATCGGTTATAGCACCTACCCCACAAACAAGTTTCATTCTCCACTGCTCTCACTATCGCATGCGGCACCTCCTCCCTCACCACAACTTTCACCCTACATTAGTAACACTGCATGTATATAACACTGTGGACTGAAACCCTTCAGAAACCTCCCCCCATCTACAACAGGGCCACTCATTGCCACCCTCACTTGCCACTCTCTTTCATCCATTCCAGAAGAAACGGCCGCTCATTGGACAGAAATGGGCAAGCCAGCTGATGTAGTGCCCGATATCCATTCTTTCAATTCCCTTCCCCTGTCATGTCGTAATGACCCTGGCATGAGCCAAAGAAGACTGGGACGAGTTGTGTGGAAATTCTGACACGTCCATGTCCCAACAACCGATTAAAGTGCGATTTTCAGGGAAGGGCAATTTTCACTTTAAACACACTGTTGGTTCTTTTACCCCAAACACATCTTCAGAGCCACAGCCCTGATGCATTCTCCCATTTATATCGAGCTGATACAAAATGAGTCGCCACAGACTGGGTTGGCAGGTGGGTGGGCTCACAACAAATAGTCTCCACCACCACGCAGGAATGGAGCACAGAGTCTCCTCCAATACGTGTTCCTGTCAACAACTCAGATAATGAAACTGATCTGTGAAATGTAATGCTCACCCCACCTTTCCTCATATTTTCAATAATCCGTGCTAATAGGCACCAATGGTCCTGTGCACCTGCGTGTTCTTTCAACAACTATGCAGAATACTTTATATAGTATTTCAATCTTCTTCCGACAAAGGTGTATTACCTCACACTCCTCTGCATGGATACTTTTATGCCCTCTCCACGAACAGCACAGCAGATTTTCGCTGCTGTTGTCGTTTTCCACATTGTTTTCCTCATAAAATGCAATTCTTCCAGGTTTTGCCACCTGTAAGCGTTGGAATTGTATGAGAGGCACGTTCCTCACACAATAAATGAAAATCTGGCACAGTCATTAAGGTGAGCAAGTGTAATAATGAACGACTGGAAATAGAGAGATTGAAGTATTGACACACTGCCAACGGAGCCAGGAAAGTAATGACATCGTGCGAACTGAGCAAGGAAAATGGTAACACACAGCTTCTGCACCATGTGGAACAGTTACAAACCCACCACACAGCAAGATAAATACTGACAGACATCCTATATTCGCATCGGCGTCAATGCTTTATTGCATGTAGGTATGCTGCTGTTGTTATGCCTGCCTTTGTGTGTGTGTGTGTGTGTGCATGAGTATAGAGAAAGTACACGTGTTTGCGATTGAGTGTGCATGTATATGTTTGTCTGCACCTGTGTGCATTTATGTGTGCCATGGACCGTGTGGTGTTTAATACTATTCAATACCATTCTTCTCTGTCCTTCTCAGAGACTGCCCAGATGGATACGCAAGAGGGTAAATACCATCTGGGATTTCGTCTCTATTATTATATTCACGGGATGTGGGTATATATTGCCTGTTTCGCGTTGCACTTAAGCAGGTGGTGGAGCGATGCTTCCTTGAACCTTTAGGGCGTCGCACAGTGGTTCAGTGACTAACACTGCTGCTTCAGTGTCAACGACTTGAATTCAATTCCACCATCAGGCAACTGTATGTGTGAAATTTGCAGTCTCTCTCGTGTATGTTTGGGTATGCTCCAGGTGTTCTGCTTTCCTCCCACGTTCCAAATATTTGCAGGTTAGGTGAATTGGTTATGCTAAGATTGCCCATAGTATTCAGGGATGTGTATGTTAGGTGCATTAGTCATGGAAAATACAGGGTTATATGATTAGGGTAGCGGGATCGGTGAGGGCGAGACACTATCCGGAGGAACACTGTGGATGTGTTGGGCCAAAAGGCCTGTTTCTACTCTGTCGGGAATCCATGATTACCGCAACAGTTGTCGTGCCGATTAGAGTCACAGATATGATAGAGGTATACACAGAAACAGACACTTCGGTCTAACTCGTCCATTGCGACGACGTATACGAAACTAATCTAATTTCACTTGCTAACACTGGGCCCATATCACTCTACACCCTTTCTATTCATACACCAATTCAGGTGTCTTTTAAAAACTGCAATTGTACCAGCCTCCACCACTTCCTCTGGCAGATCATTCCTTACACGCACCACCATCTGCTTGAAAACGTTGACACTTAAGTCTCTTTCACATCTTTCCCATCTCATCCTAAACCTGTGTCCCCGAGTTCTGGGCTCCCACACCCCATCGAAAATACATTAACGATTTACCCTATCCATGACCTTCATGATTTTATAAACCCCTGTGAGGTCAACCACCAGCCTCCGATGCTCCAGAGATAGCCCTTGCCTATGCAGCTTCTCCCTATAACTCAATCCTCCAACGCTGGCAAAGTCCATTTACATCTTTGATGAACCCTTTCAAGTTTATCAACGTTCTTCCTATAGGAAGCAGTGCAGCGTTGTACGAAATGTTCCAAAAGTGGACTAATCAACGTCCTGTTAAGCTCCAGCAGGACCTCAAAATTCCTCTGACGTAAAAAGGAAAGCATAACAAACGCCTTCTTAACTATCGTTTCCACCGGCGACTCTCCTTTCAAGGAGCAATGAACCTACACTCCAAGGTCTCTTTGTGGAGCAACAGTCGCTAAGACATTTCCATTAGGTGTATTTGTCCTGCTCTGATATGTGTTACCAAAATGCAGTACCTCAAAATTATCTAAATTAAATGTCATGCACTACTCCTCAGCTCATTTCCCATCTGATCAAGATTCCGTTCTCATCTTTGCTTTCTACTGCACCTCCACGTTTGGTGTCATCTACAAACTGTACCTCCTACGTTCACATCCAAATCATTTGTATAAATGACGAGCAATAGTGGACACAGAAGCGATCCTTGTGGCAGTCCACTGATCAAATGCCTCCAGTATGAAAATCAACTCACTACTACTACCTTCAGTCTTCTGCTGTCAAGCCAGTTCTGTATCCGAAATGTGTAATTCTCCTTGTAATCCATGAGATCTAGCTTTCCCAAACATTCATCCACAGGCAACCTTTCCGAATGCCTTCCAGAACTCTATGTAGATCATGTACACCGATCTACCCTCAATAATCCTCTTTTTAACTTCTTCCAAAACACTCAATAAGTTCCTGAGACATGCTTCCCCACGCACAAAACCATGTTGACGTCCAATAAATCCTTGCCTTTCCAAATACATGTGAATCCTGTCTCTCAGGATTCCCTACAACAACTTGCCACCACCGACGTCAGGCTCGCTGTTCTATAGTTTCCTCGCTTGTCATCAATACTTTTCTTATATAGTGGTACCACGTTAGCCAACCTCCAGTCTTCTGGCACCTCACTTGTGACTATCGATGATACAGACATCTTAGCAAGGAACCGAGCAATCACTTCCCTAACAATTTGACCAATATTGCTCCGAGGGAGAGAATTCCAGCAGCAGTGAAAGAATGGTGATATATTACTAAGTCAAAATGATGAGTTGCTGAGGAGAAATGAAATGTGGTGGTTGTAGCTTTCGAATGTGATGTTTAATGGTCTTTTGTGAATTTCTGCGAAGCGTCTTATAAATGATAGACACTGTTGCTTCAGAGGGTCGTTGGAGGGCGTAGATACTTGTGGGTGTTATTCTAATCAATCTGATTACTTAGCTCTGGATGGAGTTGAGCATCTAGAGTATTGTTGCAAGTTATAGCTTCTATTGACCACGTGAGAAGCCGTCAAAATATTTCAGGAATGTAACCTAGACTTTAAATTTTGTAATAATTATGACGAGGTGTAAGTTGGATGTTCCAGGAGTGACATAGTCGGTCAAAGCCCCTCAGTTTTAAACAAAACAGAATTTATTGATAGAATACTGAATGAACACAATCAAACTAGAACACAATACAGAATAACCACCTATCTGAAAACCCAATCGATTAACACAACTTAAGAATATTGTTCGAAGTCTCTGTAGTATTCCCAAGTAACTGTTCTTATTTGAAAAAAAAAGAAATCAAACACAGTTTTGCCGCGGAGAGAGTGCAGAGAGATGCAGCAGGGAGCATTTTCTTCCATGTCGCTGTTCCTTAAACCTGCAGACTCACATACTGACTGCATGCTAAAACCAAACCAAATGGTTGAGCGAGGAGAAATGGCTGCTCCCCTTTCCTTTCGGAAGGGATTTCTGAAAAAAAAATTAAAAGCCTTTTGCCTGAGGCAGCATTTCTTAGTTACCATTAAACCGGCCCTAAAACCCATCGTGACTATACACCTCTGACCTCTGCTTGTATGAAATCTCTGAAATAAAATCGAGGGACATCATAACCTTGTTAAATCAATATCATCGTCACAACACTCTCCTTCTAAAGAATGAAACAATATCTAAAGATGGCTTCATTTTAAACCCCTTAATGTAAATTGTCATTACACTACAACACTCACTTCGATCACATTGACTTTAAAAATGCAAACATGCACACTAATTTCTATTATAGTCTACATTGCTCCTGTCTTCGAATGCTCCGTTTCTCATCCAAGTCTCGGCACACGTCGTCAATCATGTTTGCTCGTCCTTCCATATGTATTATTTTCAAATTGAACGTACGTTGCAACAAGCTCCATCTAAATAGTCTGGACCTTCTGTCCATATCTTTCTCTCCAAACTACATTGATTTATGATTCGTGTATATTATTGTCACAGATACATTGCTTGTTGCATTAAAACGTTATAATGCCAATAACAAGTTCAAAGATTCCTTCTCGACTGTCGAGTATTTTGGCTGGTAAATGTTCTGTTTCTTTGAGAAGTACACGATAGGTCTGTTTTATCTTCCCTTTGTCTTCCAGTGCGAATACGGCACTCAAACGCATATCATACACATCAATGGCTACCTTGAATGGCCTTGCACAATGAGGTGTGGCTTCAACTGGGCAGAGGTTAACACAACGTTTAGGCTGTCAAATACTACTGATTGTTGCTGGAACGGAAAGATTTTCTTTAGCAATTCAATGTAACAGCCACTTACACTAAAATGTGGTACAAGTTTTCAAGAAAGTCCTCTCATTCCCAGGACCGTCGCACTACTCTCTTTATCGATGGGATAGAAAACTCCCCACCTACCTTTGTTTTTGCATCCCGTGTGGCCCTTTGTCCATGTCCAATAATATGTCCCAGGCAGGTGACATGGGCTTTGGAAACTTCATTTTTAGCGATGCTTACCACCAAGGCTGCCTCTGGAAGACAATGGAACAATGATGATAAATTATGCAAATGATAATTTCATGTCTGATGACAAATTACCAGGTTAACTACATATCAGGCACAATTTAATAATCCAGAAACGACTTTATTGGTTTGGCACTAAAATGTGGCTGCTCATTTTTCGCACCAAATGATATGACTTGAAACTGGTACATTCCATTCAACGTTACAAATGCTGCAACTTTTTTCCGTCTTTTCGACAAAGTTTTCTGTCAATATCCTTTGAACAGATCCAACTTAGAAATATGCTTGTCCATCTTTTCCACACAGTCTTCGAAACGCACGATAGGGCACTTATCAGCCTTTGTAACTGCATTGACTTTGCGATAGTCCACATATAATATTTGGATTCTGCTACTATTTGCATGGATGTGCTGCAGCCACTTTAACTCTCTTGGATTATACCGTCCTGGACCATGAGGTCAATGTATTTTTGTAATTGTGCCATCTTTCGAGGATTATGCCTTCAAGGATGTTGCTGAATCTGAACGGTATCTCCTACATCTACACAATCAGGCCAGTTCCTATCAACTTATTTCAACATATTTCCCTGTGCAACAGTAAGAACTCTTGCAGGTCATATCGAAATTTTCTCTAGAAGCTAACACAACAATTTATCCCAGTTCTTGACATCTTCTTCATTGCCAAATTCAGTTTGCAGGAGAGAACATAGAATATAGAATGACCAATAGTACAGTGCCTTCGGCCATCGATATTGTGCCTTCTCTTATACTCCTCCATGGTCAAATGAATTTACATACTCTTCATTATACGATCTTCCATCTGACTATCGAAATGGCGCCTAAACGTCCCTAAAGTATCTGAATCCACGAGCAATGCTAGCAGTGCTTTCCATGCACCCTCCATTCTCTGTTTAAAAAATCTACCTCTGATCTCACCCCTGACGTTGCTCCAATCACCTTAACATTATGTCCCCTTCTGATAGTAATTTCGCTTGGGGAATAGTGTCTATCGAGCCACTCTATCTATGACTCTCATCATGTTGCACACCACTGCCAAGTCAACTCACATCCTTTGTCCTAATGACAATTACCCTAGTTCCTTCAAACTTTCGTCAAAAGCATGCCCTCCAGTAGAGACAACTTCCTAGCAAATCCCCTCTGTACCCTCTCGAAAGCTTTCACAGCCTTCCTATATTTGGAGAACAGAACTGAACACAATGAGTCTTGTGTGAGCTAACCAGGGTTTTATTAGAATTGCAGCATTAGCTCGTCGCTCTTTAACTCAATTCCGCCTCTCTCATGAAAACCAACACAAAATACACCTGATTTCCAGCTCTTTGAACTAGGGTGAAAAAAATGAGCGATCTATGGACATGGACCCCAAGTTCTCTCTGTTCTTCCACACTGCCAAGAATCCTGCGTTTAACCCTACATTCTGCATTCAAATTCGTCCTTCCAAAATGAACCATTTCACAGTTATCTAGTTTGAACACCATGCGCAGTACTGCATACCGTTAATGTCCCGTTGTCGCCTACTACAATTCTCCACACTATCTACTATTCCACTAACTACAGTTTAATCGGCAAACGGACTATCCCAACCTTCCAATTCGCCATTCAATTCATTTTTTAAAATCACAAATAGCAGAGTATCCAGAACAGATCCTTGAAGAAACGACAGGTCATCAAACTGCAGGTTGAATATTTTCCATCTACTACCACCCTCTGTCATCTCTGGCTTGCCAATTCTGTATCCAGGCATCCAGATTTCCCTGCTTCCCATGCCTTGTTACTTTATCAATGAGCATACCAGAGGGAGCCTTTGTAAACGCCTTGCAAAAATCAATGGACACCACATCCACTGCCCTATCTCCATTAATCTGTTTTGTCACATCCTCAAACAATTTAATAAGATTTGTAAGGCATGACCTGCCGCTCACAAACACATGCTGACTATGCCTGTCAAGGTCCAACTTGCCAAGTATTCAGAAATCCTATCTCTCAAAACCCTCTCCGATAACTTGCCCAACACACACGAAAGACTGATTACTCTGTAGTTATCTGTGTTCCATCCCTTGAACAAGGGAAAAAAATTGCCATTCTCCAGTCATCTGGCACTACTCCAGTGGACAGCGAGGACGCAGAGATCATCACTAAGGTTTCAGCTATCGTTTCCCTCGCTTGATTTAATAATTTTGAGTGTATACTGGCAGGCCCAGGGGACTTGTACATATCTAATTCTGAATCCTCCGATCTTGTTTTTTCACTCTGCAACCAATAACGCATTCTCTTTTCATTTCATTCCCTACAAAAATATATTTTGACCATATTCACATCACTTACCCCGTGAGACTTCTTTCTGCCTGGAGTTCTTATTAATCAGCTCATGTCACTCAATTTCCTTTCGAATTCATAAGGTCCACGAAACCTTGCTTTTGAATGTTCCCTGTTAAAGTAACACTAAGCCTTTATCCTGAACGCAAAATTACATTTTAAAAAATTTTTCCCTGCTTCCTCATTCATTGTGCAATGTGATACATTTAAATTGTGTAAAACGAATGCCTCCACTTCATTTCATCTTCCCAAAAAATTGACAAAAAATCCATATATGTTGTTTCTGAGTTATGACTTGCAGATTCTTCGTTCATCAATTTTCGAAGTACTCTCACTTCCTGCCCAAAAAAGTCAAATGAACTGAACTTGCTCGATTCATTTGGTGTGTCTGCGATCGCAAGAATTGTAAACAGAACCCCTTTGGATAGTCTTGACTGTAAGCCATATACAAGATGTTTTGTGCCTGATATTATGTTTTTAGTGTTCCTTGCGATTCCGAATGGTACGCAGTCGATTTGAATCATTTTCTCCTCAGTTATCCATAATTCAGTTGAATAATCTTCTTGTGAGGTTTGGCCCATATTCTGCTTGTATCTAGCACGTATCTAGTGAAATATTTCTGTAACTCCTCTGCAAACGTTTTCACTTTGATATTGCATAAAGAAATGGCTTCTGGAGATCGACTGGACACATCCATTATTGTGAACAATAACTGATTCCCATGTTTCGTTTCAGGTGAGGGTCCAATGCAATTAAATAAGAGTCTTGTAAAAGGTTCCGGAAATGCAAGAATGGGTATTAAAGGTGTAGGTTTTAATACTGCCTGTGCATTTCCAATTACTAACAGGTATGACGAGTCTGGCAAAATGCAACGACACACTTAAGTAGCACTTGCGAATAAAAATGCTTTTTTTATTTTAGCTTGAGACTTTCTTACCACAAAATGAACGCTTCCCCGCAGTTTGTGCGCTATCTGCAACACATGCTTTCTCCGAACCATTGGCAGTGCGACTTGTTGAACCTTTGTCTATTTCTCGTCTGCCTGAACATGTGATGTTCTCCACTTTAAGACATCATTTCTAATGAAGTAGCACACCACAATTCATCTGGTTTCTTCTTTTGAGTATATTTTTGATACAATTAGTTTAGCTTCTCATGTTTCTGCTGTAACTCAGTTAGTTTCTCTGAAATAAAGATGTCTGCTTTCTCACCTATGTGTTCCTGGTTTGACTTAAAATATTGAGCACCAGGGACTCTGGTAATTTCACTGAGTGGTGATACTACCATTTAAGTGTTATATAGCCCTTGGTTCTTATTTTGCTGAGTTTTGGTAAACGCAGAGACTCCAGGAGCTCTGGTTTTGAGAGGTTTTCAGGCCAGTTAGATGATAGCCAACGGATCCATTCTCAAGCAAAAGATTTTGAAATTTGAGAAATAAACCCTTGTCCAATAAAAGGAGAGTGGCCAGTCCTCTGGTTTGGATTGATTTTAGCAAACAGATTTGAGAAGTGTCTGCAACCCAAATAATCTGGTCCATGCCGCTCCTCCATCTGTATCTCTTCTATAAGACCTTGTTTTGTATTTTACCTTTTAGGCCAAGAGGTGTTTAGGGGGCTGCTGCAAGTATTTGGAAAAACATCGTGAGGTCGGGACAGTTTTTGTGTTTTCGGATACGTTAGGTTATTCTGTATTGTTTTCCTGTTTGTTATTGTTTCAATTAGCAATCTTGTGATTAAATTCTGCTTTATTTCTTACTGTGTGGTCGAACCAGTTTGCATCACTCCTTGGATCCCACTGCAGAACTGCTTAAAGCAATGAGCAAAGTTTGAGTCCAGGCTATATCTGTACTCTGATCTCTCCTGTTTCAACTGGTGAATTTTCGACCTGGTGAACACACATTCCGGAACAATGCTAGGATATGTGTCCTGAAATCGTTAAGTTTCCTGAGTTTCCAATGGCTTTTCAGCCACACTCGGTAGCGATCCTACCTGTGTAATAGCTACATCATCAGCAAGGACAGATTGTATTACTTGAGCTGAGAGTTGGTCCAGCATTCCTACATGACGTCTCCACTCTTCAGTGGACACTCTAACATCACTCTACGCAATTGCAAGCTTCTTGTATCACTATAAATTCCAATTATTAGCACTTTTTTTCTGACAATAGTTCTTCAGAGGTACATATCTCACTCACAGTTCAAAATCAAAGATTGTAAAGATGCTGTATCTCTTAACGTTGCAACCACTTTATTTGCTGTTGCTGGCCTATTCAAGTAAACTTCACATTTGCCAATGTTTGAAGGAGATCTGGCAGTTCCTCCTTAACCATTCTACGTTGAGGTTATACATACTGGTGTCACTTTTGAGCCTCTGAAGTGCTTCATCTTAACATAATTCATTGACTTCCCTACATCTGACGTCCTGGTTCTTTTGTTAACACACCAACACTGTGATTTTACGTGTCCCACTTGAAGTGAAAACACCGGAGCATTTTAACTTCTACTTTGGCTTCAAAGATTCCCTTTTTACCCTATGGTAAGATATCCTATCATTGTGAACAAGATCTTTCTTCCACTTTCCACATTAGGATTTATCGTCTCACCAATTTCTATTCTACACTGAATGAAACTGAGGTTGGAAGCTAAACTTTGACTGAGGAGCCAATTCATAATCATCAGCCATTTCCACCGCTAATTTTGCCGTTTTCACTCTATGATTTCCCACAGGGGTTATTACTACATCATGAAGTGTATTGTTGAACTCCTTCAAAATAATTATCTTCAGCTTTCATCTAGCATCGTTTTAAATTGAAATTCCATATTTGAGTGCCAATTTCTGAAGTTCAAGCTCCTTCTCTTCCTTCCTTTCCTGGATCTTGTTTTGTCCATCTGCTTTTATTCTTTCTCTTTCTCTCTCATTTATTTTGTCCTCCAAAAGCAATTCGTTTTGTTCCATTTCGTCTACTTTTAATCGTTATTGACATAGATCAATTTCTTTCACACTTTCCTTCTATTTCTAGTCTAAATCAAGTTGCTTCCTTTTCAATTGAATTTTAGTCGTTTTAAAAATTCTGATCGTATTTCCAGCAAATTTGAATGTTGGGCTTTGCTGTAATTATCTCTCCTTTTCTCATGAAAGTTACAACTCCAAATTGTCTGATAACTCCAGCAGCTTAGCGCTATTCATCTTTTGTAACGCAGACAAAGTCACTTCTTCCAGACTCAGAAAACTCTTAGTAATGCAATTATCCGAAGCACTGTTGAAACCAACCGAACTCAACAAACAGAACGAATTGCATTAACACCTATCACAATTTGACTTCCAGTCTAGTAACGCTAGTCCTAAATTGGAACTATAGAACACATCTCGAAAGTTATGTTATGGATCAGGCTCCCTTCAAAACATTTCAAGAATGTAGCCCAGACACTAACGTCCAGTTGTTTTCAGCAGGTGTACAATGGAAATTCTAGGAATGACGCACTGATCAAAGCCTCTCAGATTCAAACAAAGAATAATTTATTTACAGACGACGGAATGATACACAAACAGAACATAATATAAAATAACAACATATCCAAAGCAACAGACTATCGCAACTGAACGACAAGTTTCCAATTTCCTCCAACAATCCCCATAAAAACACCCCTTCGCCAAAAAAAAACTAAATCTGGGTCGTAGAGTCGGGAGAGCGGTTGCAGAGTAATTAAACGTGTAATATCTTCTTCCATGTAACTGTCTCTTTGACCATTAGACTCTAAAATTGACTGCTTGCTAAAACTAAAGGAAAGATGAGCTAGGAGAACTGACCATTCCCCTTTCATTATACAAGAATTTTTTTTTAATTTGAAAGCTTTTTGCCTGAAGTAGTATCTGTGAGCTATAATCACATTTGTCCCAAAACGCATCCTGTTTAGACACCATGAATCCTCTGCTTTTACGACTACGTTGTAGAACAAACAAAAGGGTACCATAAGCGTGTTAAAGGAGCACCATCATCACATATCCAGCCAGGTAAGTGGGTCGCATTCTGTCACCCTCCTGACATTTGTATTGTTGGGAATGAAGAGGCTTTGGTGAGTTAGGAGGTATATTACACAATGCAATACTCGTAGCCTCAGCACAGGGCAAAACACACACACACACGCACATACACACACGCACAAATACACATGATCAATAACAATCAGGTCCTTTTAGACAATACTTCCGAACCTTACATCATTTAATAAATACAAAACGAGATGTATGCTGTTTGGTGCCCACGTCCAACTCATTTCTATGCGTTGCAATTTCTGTGTTTCAAACACTGGCACACGTGGTACTCCATGAGTAACGGCATTCCGTACAGAAAAAGATAATGCCACTTTCAGCTTTGATTCCACGAATGAATTCTTAATCCCATGGAATACTTTCGAACATTTCCCATGGACTCTGAGTTTCTTCACTTATTGTTTAACCACATGTAAAAAAGACTTCTTAAAATGTCAATACACCACTCCCACTGGCGCTTACTTGCAGATGCCTCAAGTATCACGAATTGCAGCAGGGTTGGCAAACATGATTTTGCCTTCCTGAATCTAACATGCCTCTGATTCGCCAAGTGTCTCCTGCTCATATCCCTAAGTAAGATTCCAATATATTGCCCATAAATGGTATCATATTGTCCTACAGTTAGGTTTTTGTTTGGTGTCCTGCCCACTCTGTCGTCACTTCTTTTTTTCAGAATAGAAAGAACTTTGAAGCATTATCAGCAATTCTCTCTTGTAGTTACAACGTTTGAAAGACATTTGGATAAGTACATGAAAATTACATGTTTTCAGGGATATAGGCGAAGAGCAGGCAGTTGGGATTATTTTAATTTTGAGATAAGGCTTGACATGGACTTGTTAGAACGAAGGGACTGTTTCCATCCTGAATGATTCTATAACTATTTCACTAGTTTTATTGCCATCATCTTGAATATTGCAGCATGGAGCTCATCTGATGCAACATCTTATCAACCGTCAACTGAAACAGTTTTCCAGTAATTTCTCTTCCTTAGTTCTAATCTCCCACTGATTCTCATTTTCAGCAGTTACTTTGTCTCATAATATTTCTGGACGATTTTCAGTTTCTCCTAAGTGTGGTGTGGGACAGAGATAGCTTCCGTCATCGTTTGAATGCATCAGAGCTCTGCACTTGGCAGATGTTTAACATGGAAAACCCACTCGAGCCTCAAAAGTTGTAGCATCAAAACAGTTCAATGAAACTGTTACTTCATGGGCATCAATAGCATGAAGTTACAGGTTATGTTGAGAGCGGTGACAGAAAACTGTAACACCCCATTTCTAATCAAACTGGTTACACGCCTTGCAGCCGCAGAAGTCCAGGTAAAAGCAAGAATACGTTTGCGATCGAAATACTTGGAATTGGAAGACTGACAGGATCAGAACTTCAACCAGAACTATCTGGATGGTTTACTCAGAGACAGCACTGACGCAATGCTGAAGACTAGGGAAAGCTGGTAGTGGACAGCTTTGCTGAGAGAAGGAATTTTGAAATATAAATTACCTCAGGACAAAATGGGGCCACGGTTGTTATAAAAAGGTTGTTCCTCCTCATTTAATTGCAAGTGAAGTGTAATAGATCGATGGAATAAAAATGAAGCATGTGAACGAAACTGAATACAATGGTTTCCATCTTTCCAAAATATCGATAACAGAAAAAGTGATTGTGTTCAGAATAGTTTGGAGAGTCAATAAATGGACATAGACTAACTTACCAGGAACACTAACAAGAGCGAGGATGGGATAGTAACCTGCCTGAATAATCATCAGTACACCTTCAATACGTGATGGTATCCATTTCCAAAAATGAAAAACCAAGTACACACCATAGGATAAACTTCTGTCGATTGTTTGACCATTCCATTCTATGACTCTGAGCGTCTCGTACATTTTCCGAACATCAATGGTTCTCAGAATCGGATCCATTTTATAATATTCCATTCTGTTGTTCTCTGATTCTGATCAATTATTGGAACATCTCATCTTTTGTTGTTCTCAGATTCTGAATTTACCCTTTCTGCTCATTCTGTGCATGTTGAAGATTACTCCACCGTGGGTACTACAGGTTAATGAATTCAAAGTATTCCCTTATTAATGGAACAAAGGAACCACTCTAGTGACACAGTTAGGATCCATGGAGACTGACATCATTCAGTCTCTGAACATCCATCTCCGGTTAACTCCTTTCAGTACAACCTTAATACATCACAATTGTACTTGGTTCGAGTAGAATGCTTTCATCGCCTGCTATTGGCCATATGGTCCAGCTCCAATTCCTCTAATAATTTTAAAGGTGAAGGAGAATGGTGATGTTTTACGTCACAGGGTCGAGTATATACTCATACATATCTCTCTGAAACCACGTTCAATAGAGCTAATCGAGAAATTCTTATGACACTGAAGTCTCCGTTATGAACTGCCAGGCTGAAAACGGACAATCTGAACATATGCAAGAAAGTGCGGATTTCTTCAGAATTTCCTCTCACAGCTCTAATAAGACAACGTTTTCTCTGCGGCACAAAGCAGAGAAAAAAAACAGAAAACATCTTTTTGGACAGTGTATATGCATTGAAGTTGCAATTTGTCTGTTTTTTGGCTTCACTCCAGAAGTAAATAATCCATTTATAATTACCTTCTTTGTTGAAATGGTAGATTAAAATATCAGAGACAGGTTGCATTTGTCATTAGTTAAGAAACGAAATAAATAAAAGGCAGTCACTGTGAAGTCACTCCAGCCATGAATATTCGTTTTTTGACAGACAGTGTAAAGTAAAATGCATTGAAAGAATCCGAATACATTTAGGAGAAGAAACAACAAGTGACAATGTCAACAAGACAGGATAACTTCACTGGGTGGTGGAAAAATGATTTTATATACATTGTCAAATCAATATGTTTGTCTGTTCATATGTGCACATGATACAAGAATTAACAACAGTGAAACAGTTCGCGAAGTTTTGATTGTGCTATACAGGAATATGAAACATTATTTCATTCTCAGAATGGTGTTATTTCCCCCTTTTCTCAACAATGCCGCTACCTCCGCGCCTTTCTGGGATTCCCTGCTTTCATCTCTCATTCCTATCAGGATGTGTGTTATAAATTTGTGCATCTCATGTACCGTCTTATTAGAAAGAATCCAGTTTCTACCAGCAAATGAAGATGTTGGCCTGCTGCGTTCCGCCGGTAGCTGATGTCTGTCACTATGTTTTTGATATACATTCTGGCATTGCACCAAGAATGTGACCATGTTATTCTGTTGTACAAAATAGGTACAGAGGACCACTGCACTTGGGAATTGCCAAAATAAACAGAGACGTACATCTGCTTTTGCCTTTAATGTAGTTTTCTCTATTTTATACTTCTCCTCCTCCATATCTCTCTCTCTTTCGCGCCAATCATTTTTGCATGTTCCAACGCTCAAGTCCCGATCCTTCAGTTTAAAACTATTGCTCATATTTAGATGTGACACAATCATAATCACAAAGGTGTAAGGAGGAATTGGACAGAGTTAACGGGAAGGGATCATTGCAAAGAAGACTGTGGGGCATATTGACATGATTTTCTCGTATAATTCGGAAGTACAGCTGAAATTCCTCACAAAGAATGAATATACTCAAAAAAGCATAACCATAATCAAGTGAGGATAAGGTTACGAAGCCTTAAAAGGAAATTAATGGAAAGAATAAAAACAAAAGTGAAAGCATGCAATGTGGTGAAGATTGTTGGGAATCAAAAGAATTGAGAAGACTTCGAAAGCTAGTGAATATTTACAAAAACAATTTATTTGGGAAGATAGGCGAAAATATGACAGTAAGTTTGTTAATAATATATTAAAAAACTGCAGGGTATTTTTACGCATAGAACAGGTTATTATTATGAAGTTGAAGGCGTGTTCTGTACCTTTCAGAGTGAGTGAAAGCTGTTTTGCACAAAGCGCTTGCAAGCATTTGTCATGTAACTGACTAGCTGTTGTAGAGTTTACTGGAAAATGGAAACATGTACCATTTGGCTGTTTTCACAACAGTTGGAGTTTAACCAATCCATTCTAATTGTGCCCCGGGATATAACGAATTTGAATTGACTACTTTTCACAACGTCGACACTTTATTGCTGGAACAGCACAGCAGGTCAGGCAGCATCCAGGGAACAGGAGATTCGACGTTTCGGGCACAGGCCCTTCTTCAGGAATGAGCAGAGAGTGTTCAGCAGGAGAAGATAAAAGGTAGGGAGGAGGGACTTGGAGGAGGGGCGTTGGAAATGTGATAGGTGGAAAGAGGTCAAGGTGATGGTGATAGGTCGGAGTAGGATGGAGGCGGAGAGGTCAAGAAGAAGACTGCAGGTCAAGAAGGCGGTGCCGGGCTGGAGGGATCCGGCTGAGACAAGGTGGGGGGAGGGGGGATGAAGAAACTGGTGAAGTCCAAGTTCATCCCCTGCGGTTGGAGGGTTCCCAGTCGGAAGATAAGACGATCCTCCTCCGACCGTCGGGTTGTTGTGGTTTGGCGGTACTTTTCACAACATCGATCCAAAGAGACAATCCAATGTTTGATCTCGAAAGAAGTTCGCATTTTGAGAGTTAGGCAGAGAGTACCGAACTGCCATCGTCAGATTATCTGGCAGTCTCACACTTTTTACGAAAGGTAATTAAATATTAAACATCAATGAAACAAAAGACCGAAGATGGCACAATTTGCAACTGAAACAAAACAGACCGACGCAAATGGTGGGTGACTTTGGAAATTTAGTTTATGGAATTTTAATAGTCATTTTCACTGGATCAGCATATTGTTAAAGTTGGGTGGGGGGAATAACAAAACTTTATGAAATAGGAGGCCTTGAGTTGCAGACAGTTGTTCTCTAGTCTTCACTTTTAGAGGTCAAGAATGATTTCGTGTTTTTTCTTTTAACAATGGAATTTGTGGAGTTCTCGCTCACTCATACTTTAATAGATTACAAGGCGAGGAGAGCTTTGCAGGGTATTTTGGATTAATTTGCAGACGACTTCACCGCCATATTGGAACAATTTTGTGGCTCGTCCAGGTTTGGATAGATTGAGACAAATCCAGTCTGAGATTTGGATAGAATTAAGCACATTTGGTGCATGGAAGATGCCAGCTGGTTTAAATACTGTTAGGTTAGCGTCCTAATTCTATAAATAAAACGTAGATGAGACAATCGGTTTAATTTCGGTTACTTGTGACTGGGTAAATTAATAGTGATAGAAATCACTCTTAAAACTGCGAAAGAGGTTCTAGAGTTTGAAGAAGATTCTTAATTTTGGGAAGAATGTGTGGAAGAGCAGAAAAGATTAAACGTAAGAATTATCAATGTTGTTAGAAAAGGGTTTGAACAAGGTAAAAAAAAACCTGAAATTTGAAAGGAGATTCTCAGGCACTTAGTTATGTCCGATAAACATTCAAGAGCAGTATGTTAGAAAAATTAAATTACAATAGAATATAGAGTTAGAAGATAAACAGATGGGGAGAAGGAGAGAGGAAAATAAAAGTGAAACAGAGGAAAAGAAAATGTGGTAATATTCTTCGCTAAGCGAACGGAGAGACAGAATCAAGAGAAAGAGAGAGAATTTGAACTTCGTAAGTTGTGACTCAACCAGGAAAGTAAAATTAACAGGAAGCAGATTAAGCTGACGCTACCACATTTTGATGAGAATGATGTTGATGACTTTTTATTTCATTTGAAAAAGTACCTCAGCAGATGGAATTGTTGGATGACATGTAAGTAATGCTAGTTCAGTCTAAACTGCTAGGCAGAGCTCGTGAAGTATTTCCAGCACATTCAGATGAGGGGTCAATAGATAATGAAGTGGTCAACGAGGCTGTTCTAAATGCTTATAAATAGGTACCAGAAGCATAAAAACAGCGGTACAGAAACACAAAGAAGGAACTACGTCAGACTTATTTGACTTCGAAGATACTCAACAGTAATCTTGATAGATAGGTCCGATGAGACCCTTAAGGCTCGAAGAGCGATTATTCTGCTGGAGAAGTTTAAATGCTCACTTCCAGAGATGATAAGAATTCATGTTGTTTAAAAAACAGTTTCCGAAGTAAGAGGAGCAGCAGAGATTGCAGATGAATGTAGATGAGTTCATAAGGCAATATTTAAGACAAACAATTTGATCCCGAGAAGGATACAATTGAGAGAAGGGGATATCCTACACTACAAATCAATGAGTACAGAAAACTGATAATTGTTTACCAGAGGTTAGAAAAGGCCAAGGGTGTGAAAGAGAGGTGAAAGGCTTCAGGTATTTCCATTGATGTAAAGTGGGATAGGTAAGGTCACAGTGCTTCATTGATGTAAAGAAAGGCACTGTGCAAAAGATGCACCAAAATAAAATAAGCGTGTGGCATTGGTGAAATTGAGGAGCACTCAAGCAAGTGCACAGCCTAGGCGAGGGCTGGTTATGGAGTTAGCGCCAGATTTCTCTGAAGAATTCACCTCCTGCCTAACTCAGAAGGAATGGGGAGAAGGGAACGAAATTAGAATTTGAATAGATACAGGATCCACCCAGTCTCTAAGAATAATAAATGGCAATACTTGGAATATTTCTGACCAGTTACCAAAGAGAATTTTAATTTGTGGGTTCGATGTACATAAATTTAGCAACCCCATGAAAGATCAGGTTTGAGTGCCAACACAAGTCTGAGTTCGATATGCCTCAAACTGCGTTAAACAATAAAGAAGTTCATGAGGCGTGGGATAGATTACTGAAATGTCCGTCTCGGCAGCAAAGAGCCCAAATGAAATGTTTTGTTGCAGCAGTCTTAGAATATATTCAGGATTAAGATCGGGAGGACTAATACTATTGTGCATGAGGTGAATATAGGGAATGCTGTTCCGATTAAACAACCCTACAAGGTTAATGCTTTCAAAGCCACACAGGTCCAGAAGGAAGTGAATGTGAAGCTGGACAAAAGAATCATTCAGGGAGAAAGTGAGGACGTCAGATGCTGAAGGTCAGAGCTGAAAATGTGTTGCTGGAAAAGTGCAGCAGGTCAGGCAGCATCCAAGGAGCAGGAGAATCGACGTTTCGGACATGAACCCTTCTTCAGGAATAAGGAAAGTGTGCCAAGCAGGCTATAATGAAAGTTAGGGACGAGGGAGTTGGGGGAGGGCCGTTGGAAATACGATAGGTGAAAGGAGGTTAAGGTGAGGGGGATAAGGTGAGGATGATAGACCGGAGTGGGGGTGGAGGCGGAGAGGTCAGGAAGAAGATTGTAGATTAGGAAGGTGGTGCTGAGTTCGAGGGTTGGGACTGAGAGAAGGTGGGGGAGGGGAAATGAGGAAACTGGAGAAATCTGAGTTCATCCCTTGTGGTTGGAGGGTTCCTAGGCGGAAGATGAGGTGCTCTTCCTCCAGCCGTCGTGTCGCTATGGTCTGGCGATGGAGGAGTCCAAGAACCTGTATATCCTTGGTGGAGTGGGAGGGGGAGTTGAAGTGCTGAGCCACTGGGTGGTTGGGTTGGTTGGTCCGGGTGTCCCAGAGGTGTTCTCTGAAACGTTCCGCAAGTAGGCGGCCTGTCTCCCCAATATAGAGGAGGCCACATCGGGTGCAGCGGATGCAGTAAATGATGCGTGAGGAGGTGCAGGTAAATTTGTGGCGGATATGGAAGGATCCCTTGGGGCATTGGAGGGAAGTAAGGGGGGAGGTGTGGGCGCAAGTTTTGCATTTCTTGCGGTTGCAAGGGAAGGATCCAGGAGTGGAAGTTGGGTTGGTGGGGGTGTGTGGACCTGACGAGGGAGTCACGGACGGAGTGATCTTTTCGGAACGCTGATAGGGGAGGAGAGGGAAATATATCCCTGGTGGTGGGGTCCGTTTGGAGGTGGCGGAAATGACGACGGATTATACAATGTATATGAAGATTGGTGGGGTAGTAGGTGAGGACCAGTGGGGTTCGATACTGGGTGCGATTTGAGGGGCGGGGCTCAAGTGCAGAGGGGCTGGAAGTGGAGGAGATGTGGTGGAGAGCATCATCAACCACGTCTGGGGGGAAATTGCGGTCTTTGAAGAAAGAGGCCATCTGGGTTGTTTGGTTTTGGAACTGGTCCTCCTTGGAGCAGATGCGGCGGAGATGAACAGATTGGGTATATGGGATGGCGTTTTTACAGGGGGCAGGGTTGGAGGAGGTGTAGTCTAGGTAGCTGTGGGAATTGGTCAGTTCATAGTAAATGTCCGTGTTGATTCGGTCGCCCAAGATAGAAATGGAGAGGTCTAAAAAGGGGAGGGAGGATTCTGAGACAGTCCAGGTAAATTTGAGGTCGGGATGGAAGCTGCTAGTAAAGTAGATAAACTGTTCAATCTCCTTGTGATATCACGAGGCAGCGCCGATAGAGTCATCGATGTAGTGGAGGAAAAGGTGGGGGCTGGTGCCAGTGTAGCTGTAGAAGATGGACTGTTGCATTAATTCTTCGAAGAGGCAGGCGTAGCTGGGGCCCATGCGGGTGTCCATGGCTATTCCTTTGGTTTGTAGGAAGTGGGAGGATTGGAAAAATAAGTTGTTCAGAGTGAGGACCAGTTCAGTCAGTCGAAGGAGGGTGTCAGTGGATGGGTACTGATTGGTACAGTGGGAAAGGAAGAAGCGGAGGGCTTTGAGTCCTTCGTGATGGGTGATGGAGGTGTACAGGGACTGGACCGATTCCAGTGAGAATCATTCAACTGAGTCAAGTGAGTGGAGTTCGCAGATCGTCTTAGTTACCAAACCTGATGGAACTGAACGATTTTGTGGACTATCGAAAGTTTCAACTGCGCAAAATTCGGAATCATACCCAAAACCAAGAAGAGAGTACTGTATAGAGGAAGTTGCACATGACAGTTACACCCCATTTCATTTCATTTTTTAAACTCTTAACCCCATTTGAATGAATTTCATAGGACATAACTATAAGTTCATATCAACTACTGCACACGTATAGATACATAACATTGGAATCTGTTCAATCTTGTCTGCACTCTATCCGTTAAATCCGCGATCACATAACTATTGTCACATTTTTACGACCCGTAGCATGTGAAACTTTCACTGTAAGTACTCCAAAAGGGGGACCTTTTGCATGTTCGCAAATGTGCACGAGAGAAATGAGTCCCACTAATGGCCGCTGCTCAGCGTAGTACAGCCCTGAAATTATCAGGCGCTTCATGCTTTCCCTTTCTGTTTCCACTTGCTCAATGTTATACAGCATCATTGGAATCACTGATTATATGGACAGAATATAGGACAATGATGTTGTCAGGGTTGCAGTTTTCCAAGTGTAGGGTGTGGTTGAATAGGCTGGGACAGGTTTCTATGAGGGGCTGAGGGTAATAGTGTTGTAGTAATTGTGAGGGGGTCAGGCTGATTGCAAAACACTAAGTTTGATGTGATCAAGCTGAGCATGACAAAGTGAGGGTGTCAGGGTGATAATTACACAGTAATTCTGAGGCTGTCAGGGTGAGACTGAGCAGTACGTGTGACGGGGTGAGGCTGATAGTGAAGCAGTAAGTACATGGGAGCCACGTTATAGTGATGCAGTATGTGGGAGAGGGTCAGAGTTATAGTGATGCAGAAAGTATAAGGGCGTCAGGCAAATTGTTAGACAGTAAGTATGATGGGGCCACTGTGATAATGACACAGTAAGTGTCGGGGGTAAAGGTGATAGTGACATGGCACGTTTGAGGGGTTAGGTTGACTGTGACGCAGTGATTGCAAGGGGTTAGTCTGAGAGTAACGCAGGAAGCATGAGAGGGTCAGGCTGATAGTGACGTAGGAAGTGTGAGTGGGTCAGGCTGATAGTGATGTAGCAAGTGTGAGGGAGTCAGGGTGACAGTGAAACAGGAAGTGTGAGGGTAATATGCTGATAGTGACGCAGTAGGTTTTAAGGATCAGGCTTATGGTGACGCAATAAGCATGAGGGGATAATGGAGATAGTGACACAATAAGGAGGAGTTTGTCGGCTTCTTGTGACATAGTAATTGTGAGGGGTCAGGGTGCTTGTGAAGCATTAAGTGTGAGGATTTCAGGTTTATAGTGAGGCAGAACGCAAGAGGGGGTCAAGGTGACAGTGACGCAGAATGACTGAAAGTGTGAGGCTGACAGTGACGCAGTAAATGTGAGGGGGCAATGGTTATAGTGATGCAGTAATTTTGAGGGATCAGGGTGAGTGTGACGCTAAATTGTGAGGGAGTCACGGTGATAGTGAAGCAGTAAGTGTAAAGGGGTCAGAGTGATGGTGATGCAGCAAATATGAGGGGTTTAGGCTGACAGTAAAGCAGTGAATGTGGGGGGTCGATCTGATAGTGATGCAGTAAGTGTGCGGAGATCAGGCTGTGTGAGTGATGCAGTGTCAGTGGATCAGGGTGATAATGACGCAGTAAATTTGTGGGGGTCAGGCTGAGAGTGAAGCAATCAGTCAGAGGGGATCAGGGGATAGTGATGCAATAAATTGGAGGGGTTAGGCTGATAGTGACGCGGAAGTGTGAGGTGGTCAGGATGATATTGACGCAGTAAGTTTTAGGGGTCAGGTTGAGAGTGACACAGTAACTGTAATGGGGTCCAGGTGATAGCAAAGCAGTTAGTGTGAGTGTGTCAGGCTGATAGTGATGCAATACGTTTTATGGGATCAGGCGGATAGTGGCACATTAATTGTGAGGGGTCAGCCTGATAGTGACGCAGAATATGTGACGGTGTTAGGGTGACAGTGACGTAGCAAATGTGAGGCGGTCAGGGTGAAAGTGATGCAGTAAGTGTGAGTGGCTCAGGTAGATAGTGCCACTGTAAGTGTGAAGGGGTCAGGCTGATAATGAAACACAAAGTATGAGAAGACAGGCTGATAGGGACGTAGTAAGTGCGAGGGTGACAGGCTGATAGTGAATCTATACGTGTGAGGGTGTCAGGCTCATAGTGGCAGAGTAAGAGTGAGCCTGTCCAGCTGATAGTGATGCAGTATACGTGAGTTGGTCAGGGTTTAGTGACTCAGTGAGGGTGAAGGGTGAGGGTGATAGTGACGCAGTAATTGTGAGCTGGTCAGGGTGATAATTGCGCAGTTAGTGTGAGTGGCTGAGTGTGATAGTGACGTAGTAAGTGAGAGTGGGTCAGGGTCATAGTGACTCAGTAAAGGTGCGCGGATCAGGCTGAGAGTGAAGTGGTCAGCACGAGGGGATCTGGTGAAGAATGACTCAGAAAGTTTATGGAGACATGCTAATAGTGCTGGTGTAATCGTGCAGAGGATAGGATAATAATGAGTTAGTAGGTGCGAGGGTGTCAGGATGATAGTGCGCAGTAAGTGTGAGATGGTAAGGCTGATAGAGAAGCAGTACATGTGAGATGTCGGGCTGATAGTGACGCATAAACTGTGATGATGTCAGGCTGATTATAATGCAGTAAGTGGGAGGGGGCCATTGTGATAGTGACGGAATTAGTATGAGAGTGTCAGGTTTATAGTGATTCATTATATATGATGGGGCCAATGCCCCCCGTGACGCAGTATGTGTGAGTGGTCAGGCGGATAGTGATGCAGAAAGTCTGAAGATGTCAGTGTGACAGTGACACATAAAATGTGAGGCGGTCAGAGTGAGAGTGATGCACTAAGTTTGAGGAGGTAAGGGTGATAGTGACTCAGTAAGTGTGAGGTGGTCATGGTGATAGTGACGCAGAAGGTTTGAGGGGATCAGGCTGATAGCGACGCAGGAAGTGTAAGTTGTCAGGCTGATAGAGATGCAGTAAGTATGATGTCGTCCGGCTAAGAGTGATACAGTAAGCATCAGGGATTAGTGTGATAGTGACGCAGTAAGTGTGAAGGGTCAGGGAGATAGTGACGCCAATGAATGTAAGGTATCCTTTGTGCTAGTGACGCTGTAATTGTGAGGGGGGTCAGGGTAATACTGACGTTGTACGTGTGAGGGTGCCACGGTGATAGTGACACAGTATGTGTGACGGGGTCAGGGAGATAGTGATGGAGTAAGTGTGGGGATCAGGCTGGTAGTGACACAGTTGGTGTTAGGAGGTCAGGTCTGTAGTTGCGCAAGGTGTGTGAGGGGACCAGTTGATAGTGATACAGTAAGTATGAGGAGATTCATGTGATAGCGAAGCAGTGAGTGTGAGGTGGCCATGGTGATAGTGACGCAGTGATTGTGAGGGATCAGACTGATAGTGACGCAATTAGTGTGAGGAGGATCAGGGTGATAGTGACGTAGTAAGTGTGCATTGGTCAGGCTGATTGTGATTCAGTAAGCGTGAGGGTGTCAGTGTAATCATGACGCAATAAATGTAAGGGGATCAAGTTGATTCTGGCACAGTAGGTGCGAGGTGTTCAGGCAGATAGTGACGTGGTAAGTGAGAGGGGGTCAATGTGATAGTGATGCAGTTAGTGTGAGGGGGCAGGCTGATAGTGACGCACGAAGTGTGAGGGGGCCAGAGTGAAAGTGACACTATCAGTGTGAGGGAATCTGACTGACACGCAGTAAGTGTGAGGGAGTGCGGGTGACAGTGATGTAGTATGCGTGAAGGCTTCAGGCTGATATTGACACAGTCAGTGTGAGATGGTCAGGCTGATAGTGACATAGTAAGTGTGAAGGATCAGTCTGACAGTGATACAGTAAGTGTAAGGGCATCAGGCTGACAGTGACCCACGAAGTGTGAGGGTGCCACGGGGTTGATGATGAAGTAAATGTGAGGGGGTCAGGATGCTAGTGACGCAGCAAGTATGAGGGAGTCAGGCTTACAATGACGCAGTGATTGTGATGGGTCAGGATGATAATATGCAGTAAGTGTGAGGATTTCAGGCTTATTGTAACGCAGTAAGTGTGAGTAGCTCAGGGTGATAGTGAATCAGTAAGTGTGAGGGGATCAGGCTGATAGTGATGCAGTAAGTGTGAGGAGTCAGGTGATAGTGATGCAGTAAGTGTGAGGATTTGTCGTATAGTGACGCAGTAAATGTGAGCGGGTCGGCGTGATAGTGAAACAGGAAGTGTGAGGGTATTGGTCTGATAGAGACATAGTAGGTTTCAGGGGCCAGGCTGATAGTGCCACACTATATGTGAGTGTGTCAGGCAGATGGTGACGTAGTACGTGCGAAGGGCCAAGGCGATAGTGACGCAGTAAGTTTGAGGAGTAAGAGTGGTAATGAAGCAGTAAGTGTGAGGAGCATAGATAGATATGCCACAGGAATTATGTGGGAGCCAGAGTGTTACTGAAGCAGTAAATGTCAGCGGGACAGTCTGATAGTGACGTAGTAATTGTGAGGGGTCAGGCTGATAGTGACACACTAAGTTTGATGGATCGGGATGATCATGACGCAGTAATTGTGACGGACTCGGGAGATAATGACACAGTATATTTGAGGGGGTCAGGGTAAGACTGAGCAGTACGTGTGACGTGGTGAGGCTGACAGTGATGCAGTAAGTATGAGGGAGCCACGATTACAGTGATGGAGTACGTGTGAGTGGGTCACGGTGATAGAGACATAACAAGAATAAGGCATCAGGCAGATAGTGACACAGTAAGTGAGAGGGGGCCACTGTGATCGTGAGATAGTAAGTGTCAGGCTGTCAGTGTGGTAGTAACGTAGCATATATGATGTGGTCAGGTTGACGGTGATACAGTGATTGTGAGGGATTAAGTCTGATAGGAACGCAGTAAGTGTGGGTAGGTCAGGCTGATAGTGATGTCGTATGTGTGAGTGGGTCAGGGTGATAGTGAAGATGTAAGTTTGAGGGTAAGAGGCTAATAGTGGCGTAGTAGGTTTCAGGGATCAGGCTGAGATGCAATAAGTGTGAGGCTGTAAGGGAGATAGTGATGCAGTAAGTGTGAGGGGCAACGCTGATAGTAATACATTAAGTGTTAGAGTACAAGATGATAGTGACTCAGTAAGAGCGAGAGTATCAGGAAGATATTGACGCAGCAAATGTGAGGGGTCAGGGTGATAATGAAGGAATAAGTGTGAGGGTTTCAGGTTTATAGTTATGCAGGAAATGTGAGGGGGTCAGGGTGACAGTGATACAGTATGAGTGAGGGGTCAGAGTGCTAGTGACGCAGTGTCAATGGGTCAAGGGTATTACTGACGCTATAAGTATGCGGAGCTCAGGCTGAGAGTCAAGCAAGTAGACAGAGGGGATCGGGGATGGTGACTCAGTAAGTTTGAGGTATCAGATTGAGGGTGATACAGTAAGCGTCACAGCTTCAGACTGATGGTGACGCCATACGGTTGATGATATCAGGCTGATAGTGACGCAATATTTGTGAGGGGTAAGCCTGATAGTGACATAGCATGTGTGAGGTGGTCAGGGTGTTAGTGATGTACTAAGTGCGAAGCGGTCAGGGTGCCTGGATGATAGTAACGCAGTAAGTGTGAAGCGGTCAGGGTGCCAGGCTGATAGTAACGCAGTAAGTTTGAGGGGGTCAGGGTGATAGTGACGCCATAAGTGTGAGGTCGTCCGGCCTACAGTGACACAGTAGGTGTGATGGGTCAGAGTGATTTTGATGCAGTAATTGTGAGGGTTTCTGGCTTGGAGACACACAGTAAGTGTGAGGAGTCAGTGTGGTAGTGAAACAGGAAGTGCGAGGGTATTGGGCTGATAGTGACGCAATAATTTCAGGGGTCAGTCTGATGAAATCACACAAAGTGTTTGGGTGTCAGGGAGATAGTGACGCAGAAGATGAACGGGGTCAGGCTTATAGGAACACATTTTGCGTGGGGATAGAAGCTAATAATGACGCAGTAAGTCAGAGGGGGTCAGAGTGATGTAATGCAGTACTTATGTAGGGTGGGGTTTACAGTGAAGCCGTAAGTGTGAGAGGGACAGGGTGATATCGACGTGGCAAGCATGAAGGGGTCAGGTTGACAGTGATGCAGTGATTGTGAGACGTCAGTCTAAGAGTGACGCATTAAGTCTGAGGGGATCAGGCTAATCTGAATTAGTACGAGTGAGTGGGTCAGGGTGATAGTGACTCAGTAACTGTGTGGGGGTCAGGCTGAGAGTGAAGCAGTTCAGATTGAGGGCATCAGGGGAATAGCGACTAAGAAAGTTTGAGCTGTCAGGCCCATAATGAGGCAGTAATGTGAGATGATCAGGGTGATAATGACGCAGTAGATGTGAGAGGGTCAGGGTGATAGTGAGTGAGTAAGTGTGAGGGGCTGAGGGTGAACGTGACGCAGTAATTGTGAGCGTGTCAGGCTGATAGTGATGCAGTACATGTGAGATGTCAGGCTGATAGTGACGCACTATGTGTGAGGGTACCAGTCTGATAGTGATATAGTAACTGGGATGGGTCAGAGAGAGAGTGAATCAGTCAAGGTAAGGGGATCAGGGGATAGTGGCATAGTAAGTTTGATGGGTTAGGCTGATTGTGACGCAGTAAGTTTAAGGGGGTCATAGTGATAGTGATGCAGTAGTATGAGGTGACCAGGCAGATAGTGATGCACTGAATTTGATGCGATCATGCTGATCATGACGCAATCTGTGTGAAGGCCAGGCTGAAAGTGACGCAGAAATTGTGAGACGATCGTGGTGGTAGTGCCGAGGTAAGTGTGAAGGGTTTCAGGCTTATGGTGACGCAGTAAGTGTGAGGAAGTCACCGTGACAGTGATGCAGCACGTGTGAGAGGGTGAGGCTGAGAGTGCCGGAGTAAGTGTGAGATTGTCCAGATGATAGCGATGCAGTAAATATGAGAGGTCAGATTGTTACTGACGTGGTAAATGTGAGAGTTCCAGGTTGATAGTGATGCAGTCATTCTGAGGATTCAGGATGGTAGTGATGCAATAAGTATGAGAGGTGCAGGTTACAGTGATGCAGTAAGTGTGAGGGCACAGGCTGACAGTGACGCAGTAATTGTGAGGTGGTCAGGCTGATAATGCATCAGTAGGTGTGAGGGGCTGAGGGTGATATTGGTGCACTTACAGCGAGCGGGTTGAGACTGATAGTGATGCAGTACGTGTGCGAGGTCGGGCTGACAGTGACGCACGAACTGTGAGGGTGCGAGGCTGATAGTGATGCTGCAAGTGTGTGTGGGTCAGCGTGATAGTGACGCAGTAAATGTTTTGTCTACAGGCTTATGATGACGCAGTTGCTCTGAGGGGTCAGGGTGATTGTGATCCAGTACGTGTGAGGGTTTCTGGGTTTGAGAGACACAGTAAATGTGAGGGGGTCAGTGTGATAGTGAAACAGGAAGTGTGAGGGTATTAGGCTAATAGTGATGCAATAATTTCAGGAGTCTGACTGATGCAATCACACTATGTGTGCCTTGTCAGGGAGATAGTGATGCAGTAGTGGTGAGGGGTCAGGCTCATGAGAATACATTAAGTGTGAGGATACAGGCTGATAGTGACGCTTCCCGCTCTGTCAGGATAAGGGTCACCGTGTTCTCTTGCTCCCACACACTCACTGCATATCTGTTACAGCGCCTTCTCCAGAATGAGACTCCATCACTCTCAGTACTGCATGCAGCACCTTCTCTCTCTATTACCTATGCAACACCCCCAAATTGTTATAAAATGACCTGTTGAGTGCTGTTTCCAGAATTATCTAAATGAAGTCGTTTGTACAATGTTCCAAATATTTCCCAAGTTCAGGAAAATGTTTGTTCCCCAGTGTGCAACACATCAGGGGAACGATCAGAGTTTTATTTTTTTAGATCACTCAGAATGAAAGTGCGTCCTGAGGCCATTAAGCCTCTCAAATATACTCCAAAATTCAGACAAAGGAAGCACCTAAACTCTTGAAGACTCACTCTCTTCTTGAAGATAGGCACCACGTTAGATGGTCTCCAGTTTCGCTGGAACACTCCTGTAATCCGGAGAGTTTTGGAATATTTCACACAGTGCCAACAGAACTCTGTAACCACTTCTATTAAAACCAGATATGAATAGCTGATGAGCTGTTTACCATTGGTCATATCTGTTTTAGAAAAGCGTTTTTCGTTTTGTTAGAGACTTTTTGCAAGAAATTTCATCTGACTACAATTTTGGTTATATTATTGAAACTCTTTGTGCCTTCCCCTGTGAGGAACGATGTAAAATGCTGTTTTAAATTCTCTGCCTGTTCTCTGAAAACAATGCTCCAGGTGTCCCACATATACTTTCCTGCCTTTGTTCCAAAGGTCTCACACACACATCATGAACGCGTTTTTTTTTTAATCGATATGGAAAAGCTCTTGTGGTTAGATTCTTTTTGATATTTCTTGTCAGTTTTGGAATATTATTCTTTGTATCTTGCTTTCTACAATCTGCTTCTGGTTCTAAACATACGCATTCCAAAGCTGGCCGACACGACTGTTCCAGAATCTGAGTTCTATAGTTTGTGATTGATTAGCACAGCGTTTGTGCATCATGGATGGTTCATCTTCACATCTTCATACCATCTTCTTTCCGACCAGTGTCAATCATTGCTGAGCATTATGAAATATCTGCTTACCTTTCTACCCCACACGTCTCCTGATCTTCACCTGGGTCCATTTTCACATTTCATTTAATAACAGATATAAGGCATAAATCTGCAATTTTAATACCTGGCTCATTTAATCACTCGGGGGAACCTGCGTATGTGTAAGAACACATCATCAGCTGAGGGTGACTCCAACCTCACAGTTTCTCTGGCTCTGAGATTTCTGTGATGATGCCACATTCCAGTAGAAAGATTCCTGCGTGATCACCTTTTCTGTCAACTCAGGAATCCGCTAACTTGGGTGGCATGAGCCTTCAGGTGTAACTGCCCCATCTCCCTCACTTCTGCCCTCACTCCGTCCCCTTCTTCCCAGAGCAATGATAGATCTCCCCTTGTCCTCACTTCCTACTGCACTAGAATCTACATTCACAGAATCATCCTCCACCACTTCCATCACCTCCAGCAGGACAGCACCATCAACCACACCTTCCCCTCCCGTCCACTGTCAGTATTTCACAGGGACTATCCCCTCTGTGACACCCTCCATCACCTCGAACACTTCCCCACTCCCCCATGACACCGTTCCATGTGTTGCAGAAGCTGCAACACTTGCTCATTCACCTCTTCCCTCCTCACTGATCAAGGCACCAATCACACCTTCCAGGTGGAGCAGCATTTCGCTTGTACGCTTTCAATCCATTCTCCTGTCATTGCTGCTCAAAATGCAGTCTCCTTTACATTAGCGGACAAAACAAAAACTGCTTTGAGGAACATCACCATTCTGTCTGTAGGAATGACCCTGGCATTCTGAAACCACCCCCTCCCTCCCATTCCGATAATCTACCTTGCTTACAAGCTAATGAGAACTCATTGAGGAGGTAACAAGTAGGTTAAACCAAGGAAAGTCAATGGGAGTTATCGATGTGGACTTCCAGAAGGCCTGTGATAAAGTTCTGCACAGGAGACTGCCGAGTAAATTAAGGACCCATGGTGTTAGAGGTCAGGTATTAACATGGATAAAAGGTTGGCTGTCTAGGAGGAGGCAGAGTGAGGAAACAATTGTCCATCAGAATGGCAGCCGGTGACTAGTATTGTTCCACAAGGGTCAGTGCTGGGAACATAACATTTCACTTTATTGGTTAATGATCTGGATGGCAGAACTGAGTGCATTCTGGCTATGTTTGCAGATTATGCAAAAATAGGTGGAGAGGCAGGTAGTATTGAGGAAGCAGGGAGCCTACTGAAAAATTTCAACAGTTTAGGAGAGGGGGAAAAAGAGTTGCAGATAAAATATAATGTGGGAGAATGTGAGGTCATGCACTTTGGTATGAAGAATAAGGCATGGACTATTTGCTAAATGGGATGAAAATGTAGAAATCTGAAGTGCAAAGGGACTTGTGATTTCAAGTCCAGGATTCGCTGAAGGGAAACTTGCCGGTTCCGTCAGTAGTTAAAAGGCTAATACGAACTTGCCATTCATCCCAAGAGGACTAGAGTATAAAGGTGGGGATTCTAAGGCTTTCTACAGCTCTGGTCAGACCACATTTTCAGTATTTTGTGCCTCATACCTTAGGAAGGATGTATTGGCATTGGTGCGTGTCGAGAGGTAGTTCACGAGAATGATCCCAGAAATGAAAAGCTTAACAAAAGAGGAATGTTTGATGACTCTGGGTTTATACTCGATGGAGATTAGAAGGATGAGGAGTTTCTGATTGAAACTGACAGAATACTGAATAGCCTGGACACAGAGGGCATTGGGAGGACGTTTGCACTGGCAGGAGATACAAGGACCTGAGGGCACAGGCTTAGAGCAAAGGGAAGACCTTTCGAATGGAGATAACATGGAACTTCTTTAGTCAGAGAGTGGTGAAACTGTGGAATTCCTTACCACCGAAGGCTCTGGAAAGCAGATCGTTGAGTATATTTAAAACAGAGACAGATAAGTTCTTGATTGCCAAGGGGATCATAGGTTACGGAGAGATAACAGGGAAATGAGTTTGAAAATCTATCAGTCATGATCGAATGGTAGAGCAGGGCCGATGGACCGAATGGCTTCATTTCTGCAGATATAGCCTTGTGGCCTTATAATATCTCGGTCCTGGGTGGCACATTTGCTCAGTGGTTAGCACTGCTGCCTCACAGCAACAGGGACCTGGGTTCGATTACAGCTTCGGGTGACTGCCTGCGTGGAGTTTGCACATTCTCACCGTCTCTGCGTGTATTTCCTCTGGTTGCTCCAGTTTCCTCCCACAGTTCAAAGTTGTGCAGATTAGGTGAACTGGCCGTGCTAAGTTGCCCTTTGTGTTCAGAGATGAGGTGGTTAAGTGCAATAGTCACGGGTCAATGTACCATAGGGTCGAGAATGCGTTTGGTTTGCATACACTTTAGAGGGTCAGTATGGGCCTGTTTCCACACTGTAGGGATTCTAAGAAAATGCAGGCTGCTGCAATGTTCCAATGAAGTACAACCCAAACTCAAGTAACGCCACACTTTACACCTTAGTATGTTGCAGGCTGTGGGAGTTAATATTCAATTCCATAACTTCACAGCTTGACCCCATTATGGCTGTTCTCCATTTTCATACAGTCTCCCTCCTGGGCTTCCTACGACTGTGTTTTGTTTCTAATTTTTACACATTCATTTACACCCACTTTATATCTGTATCTCTTTCACCACAATTTAACGCACATTTGGCTTTTGCACTGGGTCTCCAAACACTCTTTCTGCCAAGATACTAAAATGCTCACTTTCCAATCCTTTACACTTCTGAAGAAAGTTTACACTGAACTTGAAACATTAACACTGTTTCTCTGTCTCTGCAGATGTTGCCAGACACACTGAGTTTCTTCAAAAATGAAAAGTCACAGAACACATTTTCAATGTAGCATAGATCATTGGATACATGAAATCTGAAACAAAAATAAAAATTGTTGCAGAAACTGGGAGCTTTGAAGAATAATCTCAGGTGCTGAACGATTAACTCAGCTTCCACTCCACAGATGCTGCCAGATCTGTTCAGTATTTCAAATATGTTTCTCAAAGCTGCTCACACGCCCTTTCCAACATGGAGCGCCACACATCGGGAAGTAAACAACAACGCAAGGTGTACAAATTCATTTGTTCTGAAACTACATAAGGCTGGCATCACTGACACTAGAGAGCTCTTAATCATGGTCAGGGAGAGAAACAGAGGGAAACACAATCACTTTAAAAAGAAGATGACATTACTGGAGGGGAAAAGATTCAGATGAAAACGTTACATGATTTTGAGGAATGTGATAAATTGCATCATGACATCATTAAGAGATCCTAACAGGATGAAAATAAAAAGGCCTGTTCCTACATCAGTAACGAGTGTGAGTCACTGTGTATAGGGGTGACAGGTGAACGGGTCCCGGTATGAAATGGGGACAGTGAGCAGAATTGTATTGCAGATATTGCAGCTCAAACTGGACAGTCATGTGATGCTGAAATCATAACAGCAGCAGCTGCAGTAGAATTATATTCAACCGCAATCTGTAACTTTTTCCCCAGCATAATCCAGCAATCTTCCATTACCATGAAGCGGATCTATGGTTCAGTGACGAGCGTGGGTGAACATGCGAGGGTCAGAACCATGTGTAACAAAACCTGATGACAACCCATTAAAGCTACTGCACTTACTGCTTACTTAAACTAACAGCAGAACTAGCATCTGATAGAGGGGGAGCAATGATCCCAAGTCTGTGACCACTTCTTTTAAAACCAACTCAGAATTGCTGCTGACCTGTCTACCCTTACTCTTATCTGCTTTTTAGAAACGTTGTTCCTATCGTTAGGCATGGTTCAAAAATTTCCTTCCTATTATCATTTTGCCTGTATCATTGATATACTTACCGTGCCGTCCCCTGTGAGGAATGACGGAAAATACTGGTGAAAATTATCTGCCTGTTCCCTTGAGCCAATTTCCCAGTCAACCCTCCAAACGTGCTCAATATACCTTCCTGACTTCATTTCTATCAAAGGTCACACACCCATCTTGAACTGGTTTTATATACAGAGGAAAGTTTATGATGCTTGTAATTATCTTTCCTGCCAATTTGCTTACGTCAAATCTTTACTTCCCTTTTCACCACTTTCTAGATTCATACAGTCATATCGCATACGAACAGACCCTTTGCTCCAACATGTCCATGCTGGCCAGGTTTTCCAAGCTACAATAGTCCCATCTGATTGCATTTGGTCCACATGCCTCGAAACGTTTCCCATTCATATGTCCAAATGTCTTTGAAATGTTGGAGCTGTACTTGCTTCTAACACTCTTCGTCTGGTAGCTCATGTGTGAAAATGCTGCCCAGTCGTCCGTTTTAAATCTTCCCCATTTCACCTTAAATCTATATCCTCTATGTGTTAAGTCTCCTATCCTGTCGAAAAAGACCTTGACTAATCATCCTATCATGCCTCTCATGGTTTTATAAACTTCCATAATGTCACCCGTCAACCTCCCGCACTCCAACTGTTACCACTTTCAAAAACAAGCATTTAAAGATAAGCACTGCAAATTTTGAAACAATATTCAAAATGATAAATAAACAACACTCAGCCCAAACTTCATACTGTGATTTGTTTTTCTCCATGTTACAAATACTGATTCAACGTGGAACTCTTACTGGTGCCAATTGTCTGAAGGAGGTGATGATCTCTACAGTGAAAACGCATCTCTGCCTAGATCTATGTCAGAAAATGAATTCTTATACCACACGGGCAGCGTGCCTTTGGCACACAGAAATGAAGACTGTATATACTTTTTTGAAATTTGGATCACAGTGTGAATTCAGTACATAAGGGGAGAGGTGTTTCTACTAGCGGGTGAAACTTGGAGAAGAGGGTGTAGCCTCAAGATTAGAGGGAGAAGATTCACCACTGAATTGAGAAGGAATTTCTTTACCCAGGGGATTGTTAATCTGTGGAATTCTTTGCCCAGTGAAGTAATTAACACCACTTCAGTAAACGTTTTTAAAGCTAAGATTCTCTTTAACAATAAAGGAAGGAAGGGACACAGTGAAAGGACGTGTAAGTGGATCTGAGTCCATGGAAAGATCAGCCATGATCTTATTGAATGGTGGATCAGGCTCGAAGGGCCGGATGGCGTACCCCTACTCCTCGTTCTGATCTGCTTTGTATGTATGCATGGGTCACATTTTCAGTGATTGCAGGGCAAGATTCCATGGGGTTAGTGGGGCGAGGTTTTGGGAGTGAAGGCAGAATGCACAGTGTTTCACAGAGGGAATGGTCTCTGCGGAAGGCGGACAAGGGAGGCAAGTGGAATATGTGTATGGTGATGGCATTTCACTGGAGCTGGTGAAATTAAAACATATATTCAATGTTCACTTGAAGCACCACAGCACATCAGGCTACTGACCAAGTTCTGGGAAATGGGGTGAGAGTGAATAGATTCTTGATGCCTGACATCGGTGAGTTGTGTCAAAAGACCTATTTTAGTGCTGTAAAAGTTCCACTCGCTATGAGAAACTACCTGCACCAACCATATTAACGCTGTGACCACAACAGCAGGTCAGAGTCCTGGATTTCTACAGCGAGTAACACACTTCTTTATTCCCTGAAGCCTACCTCTCAAATAACATGCCATTACACGCCACCTATGGTTAGTGACCAGCAGTCTCCATTCACAGCTATTCACTCTCTGAACCAGATCGTTAACCACTCCTTTGTCCAACTGTTCTTCTCTTTCTTTGGGTTCTTTCCCCATCTATTGTTTATTACTTTACAAGACAGAAGTAAGAAACATGATGGGATAATCCCTGCTTGCCTGGGAATGTTGTTGGGAAAACATGGTGCAGCAGAAGCACAGTAGATAAGGCAGAATCCGAGTAGCAAGAGACATTTCAGTCATGACCGACTTGAGGACTCCTGAGTGCAATTCCAACAATATGGCAAAGCTCAACAACATCCAGAACAGAACAGCCGAATTGATCAGAACCACGTTACTGACACAGCATCGACAAAGATCCATTTCCTTCACCTGCAAACACTCAGACAGGCCGACAGCATTATCCACAAAATGCACTGCAGAAATTCACCAAAGCTCCTAAAACAGGACCTTTCAAACTCACAACTACTTACATCTAAAAGGAAAGGTTAGCAGACAGACAGGAAAACCCTACAAAATACTTACCATCCTGATCTGGAAATATTTTGCCATTCCTCCAGTGTCACTGGGTCAAAATTCTGGATTTCCCTTCTTTATGTTTTGGGTCTACCAACAGTAAATGGATAGCAGTTGTTCAAGAAGACAGTCATCGTTACCTTGTCCAGTAAAATTAGCAAAGGGAAATAAATGCTGACCTCGTCTGGAATATTCACATCTAATGCAGAATGAAATTTTCTGTTTTGTGTTTTTTAAAGTTCTCTCTTACTGGGCTATTTCTGTTTTAATTTCAGAAATATTAAAAATTAGAATTTGCAGTTGGAAAACTGAAATGAAGCATCGCATCAGAATCTGATGGAATTGTTCTGTTTGATTTCGCCTGAATCTCATCGACCTTTGAGAATAAAAGGAGAAAGCAACATTCACATTTGCGTGAATCCATTCACTTGGTCTGTCTGTGAGTGGGGCTTCATCCAATCATCTGGTTTTTCAAAATATAAATGGAGGGACACTGGAGATCTACTGGAAATGTGGTGACTGAGGAAAGGGTTCCAATTCTCGTCTGCTCTGAAAATTCATCAGTGCAGCCACACTGGAAAAAAAAATCTTTTCACCTGTTCGGAGTGTGGAAAAGGATTTGCTCAGTTATCTAACCTGCTGATACACCAGTGGGTTCACACTGAGGAGAGACCACTTAATTGTGCAGAGTACGCCAAATGCTTTAAAGTTATCAGGAACTGATGCACCATCAATATGTTCAACTGATGAGAAACAATTCAAGTGTTCTCAAAGTGGGAGTGGGATCTGGCCAACATCTGATCTCACTTTACATCTGCGAACTCATGGAGAGAGGCCGATCACTTACTCTAACTGTGGGAAAGGATACAATCAGTTATTCAGTCTGCTGAGACACCAGATAGATCACACAGAGGAGAGACCACTCATCTGCTTTGTGTGGGAGGAAATTAATTGATTCCAGCAAACGTCTGAAGTACAAACATTTTCACAATGGAGAGGGCATTCACCTGCTCTGAATGTTGGGAAGGACCTTTCACTAATCAAATTTACTGAGACACCAGAGAATTCACATTGGCATTCCGAATTTGGGAAAAGATGCACTTAATCAATCTATCCTGCAGACACACAATGGGTTCACAGTGAGAAGAAACTGTTTCAATGCCAGAGTGTGGGAAGTACTTTATAAGTTCCCAGGAACTGAAGTCCCATCAACGTATTGACACTGATGATAAATCATTCACATGCTCTCACTGTGGGACTGGGTTCCCACTGCACACCGGCACAATTTAGCTGCTGTATCTCCCACAACAGCGACTGCACTTCACAACACTTCAGTTGCTATGAAGCACATTCACGAATCCTGAATGTGTGAAAATACATTTATAAATACAAATCAAGCCTGAGCAATGAATAAAAAACCCAAGAACAGGGCAGTGAATGAATATCTACCAGTCTCATCTCATGGGAGAGAAATCATGGTTGAAAATTAAACTGTGTATTTGATGTGATTGATACCTGAACAATTTAACACTCGTTCGATTAAAGAGATAATTCACAGCTAATGAAGCAAACACACTGTGTGTGTGTGTGTGTGTGTGTGTGTGTGTGTGTGTGTGTGTGTGTGTGTGTGTGTGTCTGTCTGTCTGTCTGTCTGTCTGTGTTGGTGCTTTATGACTTACAATGTTGTTTGAAATCTTGGGCGGCACGGTGGCACAGTGGTTAGCACTGCTGCCTCACAGCGCCAGAGACCCGGGTTCAATTCCCGCCTCAGGCGACTGACTGTGTGGAGTTTGCACGTTCTCCCCGTGTCTGCGTGAGTTTCCTCCGGGTGCTCCGGTTTCCTCCCACAGTCCAAAGATGTGCAGAGTCAGGTGAATTGGCCATACTAAATTGCCCGTAGTTACTTAAGTAAGGGGTAAATGTAGGGGTATGGGTGGGTTTCGCTTCGGCGGGTCGGTGTGGACTTGTTGGGCCGAAGGGCCTGTTTCCACACTGTAATCTAATCTAATCTAATCTTTGCTCAAGACAGACCAGATAAACATGTTCTCTTTATGTCCAAATGAACTTAGTGACTCTGTTAGATTTTTATATTATGTTTGATTTGACTTACTCCTTTCAATCTATTTGTTTTTTAAATTTTCAAATATTATCTCGGTCCACACAGTGTAAAATCTCAGAACAAACAATCCAATTTCAGAAAGACATCCTTCCTCTATTCTACATCTCCTCCCAAACAAATAATCCAAACACATTGAAAGATGCAAAAAGCCCAATCAAATGCAAAAAGGCACCTTCCTGAATAAATCAGGTTGTTGTTTCCAACATCTTTGAGACATTGTGCGCCCTGAGGTGTAAACCTGTTGTGGGATGTAACTCGCCAACTGGTGGATATCACAGCCCTCTATCCAGAAGGATGTTACACAAGAGATGATACCCTTTCTTGCTTCTGTATTTCAGCGGTGAAGAAAGTGAATAGTGAAGGTTGTTGGCAATGAAGAGTGCTGTTTTGTCTCAGACGTTGACAAGCTTCTTGTGTTGTTGATGCAGCATTCAACCAGGCAAATGGAGAGGATTTCGTATCACACCTGACTTTCATCTTGTAAAGAAGGCACTCAGGAGTTGGGTCGAGCGCTGCAAGTCTCTTAGCCTCTGTCCTAATCTTGTATCAACAGTTATATGGTCAGTCCTGTTCAGTTGCTCATCAATATGACATCCTGGAATGCTGCTCATGGAGGATTCAACAATGATATTGCTGTTGAATTTCAACAAGTGAGACTCAGATTTTCTCTTTTTGAAGATAGTCTTTGCCAGGCACAGATGTGATACAGCTGTTACTTGCGACTTGTGCGGGTTTTAGATGCTGGCCAGGTCTTGCTACATGTAGGTATGCGATTTTTGAGAACATTTTTAGCTCATATTGAGGTTCAGGTTGTAAGATTGTTCTCAATGAGAACAAGGAGAAAGTGAGGACTGCAGATGCTGGGGATCAGAGCTTAAAAATATGTTGCTGGAAAAGCGCAGCAGGTCAGGCAGCATCAAAGGAGAAGGAGAATCGACGTTTCTTCTGCCCGAAACCTCGATTCTCCTTCTCCTTTGATGCTGCCTGACCTGATGCGCTTTTCCGCAACACATTTTTAAGCTCAATGAGAACAAGCCATCCAGCTCAGAAAGCAAACTTACAACCTGAACATATGGATATGCGCTACACCAGTATCTGAGCAGTTGAAAAGGATGCTGAATATTGTCCAATCGTCAACCAACATCCCTACTTCTGAAGGAAAAGTGATTGGCGGATCAGCTGAAGATGGTCCGGCCATAGATTCGACCCTGAGGAACTCCCCTCTAACTAAGAAGGCCTGCATTCTCAATCCCCACCTGGTTCACAAGTGGGACATGAGACGTCTGAACAGGTTGGTTAAAAATGTCACCTGCAGAAAAATCCAGAGATTCATGTAGATTGTTGTTTGTTTCAAAGATCACCTGAGAGTGAAGCTGTTATAAAGCTTTGCCGAGGACACTGCCGCACCCGGGCAATGGGTTCTGAAAAAGATGCACACAGGAGTGGAATGGTTCACTCTGTATCTCTGTCCACATCTCCTGCCAGACCCGACTGATCTCCTTCAGCACTTTCTGATTTACTCTCAGATTTTCAGCGTCGACATGAGTCAGGTATGACAGAAGATTAATTCTGTTCATTAATCACTCTCTCTTTTCTGTATTCCAATCTTTTGTTTTCCAAATAATCTTTGGAAGAACGAACTTGGCGTTTAGAAAAAACATATTAAAATTAAACTTCTCATTAAAGTACGAGCTCTCTCAAATCATTTTGTAAATTCCCATCCTGAATTGATGGTGGTGGATTTTGGAAACTCCTTTAACAGGTCGATGTTTAGCACTCAAACCAAGACATATATTTGTTTATCCTGAATGTCTCTCAACATGTGCCTTTTGTCATCTCATTTTACAGAGAAATGGAAGTAATGAAAACTGAAGTGTTTCTCTGATTCCAGTTCTGTACTATCTTCTCAGCTACAAGGTCCAGGTGAAGAGTTTACATTGAAGGACAATGAAGTTGGTTCAGAGGTGAATAGTATTGAGCATTCATCTATAATTCGATAGTGAACTTGCTTTACTGTGGTTCATTGGTCAGGCCCTGGTGTGATCCCTTTAATGTGGATCTGAATCCATTTCCATCCATTGCTCTGTTTCACCCCTGTCATCCATGACAATCTCGTTGTCATTGTCCAACCTGCACGACCTTTAATAATGTGGATTTTAACCTGATGTGATAGTTTATTGTGATTCCTTCCAGTCATGTTCAAACGAGGGTTTAATCACTACAGGTCCCTAAGCTACGTGCTGTTAATTTATTCCACTCGTATATGCAGCCTCCCTCACAAACATCACTCGGACTCTCCAAAGCTCCTGCTTGCTTTTATTCTTCACGCTCCCTCTTACACACTGTATTCCCTTCCCTGTTCTTACCGATCCACCTCCCCCACAACTGCTTTCTCTCTCCGTTTCATCCCTGAGAGGCCCGAGTCTTTTCTTGGTCGAGATCCTTCCTAGAAGCATAATTTTTAAAGAGTTACGTAGAAGAGGCATTTTGACAAGTTTCAACAGGGGCTCAAGTATAGCGAGGGAGAGAATAGGGCCCCTCAAAGGTCAATGAGCCTGTCTCTGTGGAATCACAGTTGATTGGAGAGATCCGAAAAACAAAATTGCGTTAGGATTTACTGTGGGGAATCCAGGAGAAAACAGCACGAGGAGCCTGCTTCTGCACCAACGCTCGACCCACGCCCTTCCCACGGCCACCTTCTGCCCCAAGTGTAACAAAGTCTGGTGAAGGCCATATCAGTCTGTACAGCCACCGACAAACTCCCCCTGAGCGTGGGAGATGGTCAGCCTCGTCTGTGACCCATCACCAATGAGATGATGAGAAAGGAAAGTTGAATCCCCCCCCCCTCCTCAATTATCCCAGCGCCGTTGTTACAAATTCAAATAATTCCCTGTTAATGCAGTGTCTCACAATGTAATGCCGTAAAGGAGCCTTAACACTGCCCTTTCACTTCTGTGTTCTGACCCTTATTACCCAGAATTTTGATCTATGACTGATTGATAATCTAAGGCTACATATTTTCTTCATTCCATTGTTATCCCGAACGATGAGAGTTCCCCATCCTCCTTCCCATTCTGCCTGACATTCCACAATATTGTAGCTGTGAATATTAATGCCCCATCGTTTTGTTCACCCTGTGACCATGTCTCCATGATGGTGATTAGATAGAAATCATAAGTCACACGTGCATATCCCTTATTGCAAATACTTCGTGCATCCAAATTTAGAAACAGTAATTTACTATTTATCACAATTTCCTGTCACAAACCTATTTGCTGATGTTCAATTTTAGTTCAACTCACTTCCTTCCTGTTTCTTTCTGTTTCTCATCAGCCTGGTCCCCATGTTTCAATATTTCAACTTTTCCCCATGGAATTGGGATTTCCTTTCAGCTGAGCCCTATCCCTCCTCATGTGGGTCAGTTTAAAGCATTCTACATAATCCTGGTCATATGATTGAGCTCCAGCACCGTACCATCACATTACAATAGCTGACTCCTCCCTGAGTACTGGTAGCAGTTCCCATTGCATCAGGCCCACTTCTTCTGACACCATTGTTTGATTCTGAAAACCTGCTGCACTCTGGTAATATCACTCAGTATCTCTCCATGTGGTATCCCTCACTGTGTGGCTCTAATTGGTGCCTTTGTCAGCGCCTCTGACTCTTGCAGCTGGTTCGAGATTCGAAGTCAACAGAATTCTCCACTCCAGAGAGAGGCAGCAGCTCAGGACAAGGATGGAGACTGGGATTTTCCAGGTCTCTGTTGGACTCAGTGCTACTATACATGAGTCATTCTCACTGCCTCATTGGAATTTCCCACTCTGTCTGTTTCTCTGTCTCCTGTAGGTAATCAGGATGTTCCTGACTTAGCCGAATTCCGAATTATTGTCCATTACCACACTGAAGACAATTGGTCAGCCAGAGAGAGATGGGGAGGGACTTTTGGAGCCTTCAGTAAATCCTGCAGCCTGTAAGATCACTCACATTAAACAGCACAGGGAGGAGTTAGTGGCCTTCTGTATTCAGACCCAGAAGACAGGACATAGATACAGAGCTGGGCAAGGAACATCAACATTCTAAACTTCATTCCCATCATCTTGTGAGGGTCCTGCTTTCACTTCTGCTGAACTGGTCCTCATCGGAGACAGCATAAGAGGTCCCAGGTATCAATCCTGGCCCATGTTGTATTAGTCATTTCTTGTAATATCCTCCAGTCCCAATAATCCTTCCTCTGTTTGGAATCTCCTCTAATCCGCACAATTCTCTCTATCTCTGTCAGGTTCAACAATCCCTAACACCCTAATCGCTAATTTTTTCCAGTAGATGCTAAATTCCTACATCCCTGGAAACACCGACAGTCCTGTTTATCCCTGTAAACTCGTCCTAACAATACCACCCTCCATGTCAATGTATTTGTCTTTAACCTCGACATCCGTCCTTATCTGGGTAAAATTCTCCAGCTCCTATAACCCTTCCCTATCTGTGAGAAAATCATTAGCTCCTTATCGTTCTCCAATTCTTCTTAATCTATTTAAACTTCACCCTCAGCCCTGACCCCACACCAATCCTCTCGACCACAGGAACCTCTTTCAGTTTGTGCAACCATCCCCATCTGTGTAACTGTCTCCAACCCAGTAACTTGGCATCCTCCATTACTTTCCTCCTATGTCGCCTCCAGAGCCGAGAAGCCTTCCTATATCTCGAAATGTCTTCAGTCACTACAACCTTCCATATCTTTAGATGAGGTTAGATTACTTTACAGTGTGGAAACAGGCCCTTCCACACCGACCCGCCAAAGCGCAACCCACCCATACCCCTACATTTACCCCTTACCTAACACTACGGAAAATTTAGCATGGCCAATTCACCTGACCTGCACATCTTTGGACTATGGGAGGAAACCGGAGCACCAGGAGGGAACCCACGCAGACATGGGGAGAATGTGCAAACTCCACACAGTCAGTCACCTGAGGCGGGAATTGAACCAGGGTCTCTGGCACTGTGAGGCAGCAGTGCTAACCAATGTGCCACCGTGCCGCCCACAAAATCTCTTTTAGTATATACAATACTCGCCTACTGAAACACCCGCTGCCAGTGCCTCTCAGTCTGCCTGCCTCTCCCTACATCCATCTCTATCCCTATCTCCAGAATCTAACCCAGCTCCCTCTCTCCCTGTAAATTCCTCCAATCCCCAAACCCCTTTGTCTCACTGACGTTCTTGAGCAGATGTAACTCTGTTTAACTTGAACATCCTCGAGCCCCTGTAAGCCTTCCTATCTCTGTAAACTCTACCCATCCGTTCACACCCCCCCCCCCCCCCACTACTGAGGAATGACTCCCTGAATTCGCCATAAGGCAGATTGAATGACAGTTGAACAGATATGATGGAACTGCCATTCCGGAGATGTAGCTGCAGAATGACCATCGAAGGGTTGTTGGGATCAAGGCAGGCTAGGTAAAAAGCCAACAAGTTGTGAAGAAAGGATGGGGTTAATGCATTAATGAGGCACTCATGTGCTACTGATGATCAAAATTTGGAGTTTTATTTGAGTGGAGCTGAGGATAAGCAAGCGGCAGCAACCGTTTGCAGGAATTCTTTTGTAGGCATCAGGCAGTGATGGGAATGACAGTATGGTTACATTCAGGACACTGAATGTACTTGTAGCAAGGGCAGTACAGTAACTGTGTGTGACAGTGGCCTCCATCTCGACTGGATAACTAATGAGTATCAGGGCTGTAATGGATGGAATCCTGGATTGTATACGAGATGGTTTTCCATAACATCACATCAAGGAGCCATCAACGAAATAGTCTATTGTAGATCAAATGTTGTGTAATAATAAATACATAATATTCCCATTGTAAAGGAGTTTTGTGAGCAAAGACCTATAATGTTATACAGGATATATAGAGTTTGAATGCAGAACATGAGACCTAAGAGCGGAATTGGGCCATTTGGCCCATTGAGGATGCTCTGCCCTTCAATTAGATCACTGCTGATTTAATGATCCTAAATTCTACTTTGCTGCTTTTTTTCACAAAACCCTCGCTTCCCTGATTCATTAAAATCTGACCACCTCTGTTGTAAATATTCTTAATGACCCAGCCTTGACAGCCCCCTCCAGTCAGGAATTCCCATAGAGTCATTACCCTCTGAGTGAAGATATTCCTCCTCATCTCCATCTTAAATGGGTGAGCCCTTGCTGGGATTTTCTGCCCCCGGTTACAGATTCTCACACCATTGAAAGAAAAGGAAGTGACAAAGATAATTATTGTAGATGACATGAAAATCGGTGGAGTTGGGGTTAATGAGCAAGGAGATCCAAGGTTGCAGGAAGTTACAGATCTGTTGGAAAGATGTGCAGAGAAATGACAAATAGAGTTTAAGCTGGAAAGACTGAGGTCGTGACTAATTCAAGAAGAAAGTTAGGATACTGAGGGATATTGATATGCAGAAGGATCTTGGTGCAAGTCAGTAACTCCCAGAAAATGACAACAGAAGTGTTTCAGATGGGAACGAAAGCAAATGGAAAACTGGCCTTCATCGGTCACAACGTTGTGTATAGTGGGTTGCATCTGATGTTGTGATTGTATAAAACTTCTGTTTGGCCACATTTGGAGTACTGGGTGCAGTTCTCATCTCCACACAATAGGGAGGATGGGGAAGCTTTGAGGAGGGTGCAAAAGGGGTTTATCAGCACGTTGCCTGTGTTAGGTTTTTAAGGGTGTGTTCGGTGTTAGAGGAAATTAAGCAAAGTTGGATTGTTTTGTAAGAGTATCAGAGGCTGACAGGTGACCAGGTACAGCTCTGACTTCCCAATGTATGTAAATATCACCCTCCCCTGCAACCCTTCCCTTGACCAAACTGCAGGAGCTTACTCATTCTCCTTTTGTTCTGTGAAACAGTGTCCAACCAAAATTGCTGTCCTCATCTCTCGGAAAATCTGTCAGACTCCACACCCTCCATATCCAAATAAACTCATGAACTTTAGCCTTCCTATATCTATAAACATGTTCGGTCTAACTACCTTGCATATATCTGTTTGTTCTTTCAATTTGTACAAACCACTTTATCTCTGTGATCTGCTCCTAAAACACTCCCTGTCTGTGTGAACCACTCCATCCTCCCAACATCCTTCTGCCTGTTAACTGGTCCATCCCTCCCAACCTCCCCGTCTCCATGAATGGATGCTCTACAGCTCTCCACATATCTGTAACTTCCTGTGTCCCTACTGTCCGCCTTCCTGGTGAAACCACGTCCAATTCCCAGAACCCTCAGAACCTGGGTCATCTGCTCCAGATCATACCATTGCTGTCTCTGTTACCCCTGACATTCCTAGCAACCCTTTCCATTTGGGTCTCTCCCTCCAGATCTCATCCTCTCCAGCTTTCTGAAACATCTGCGTGCATTGTAACCTTGCAATATAGAACACAGAACAGTAGAGAACAGTGTAAACCCTTCGGTCCTCGATGATGCGCCGACCTTTTATCCTAGTCTGAGATCAAACTATGATCTACAGACCCTACATTTTACTATCATCCATGTGCCTATCGAAGAATTACTTAAATATCCCTCGTGTCACTGACTCTACTACCACCGTTGGCAGTTCATTCCATGCACCCACCACTCTTTGTGTAACGAACCTACCTCTGACAACTCCCCTGAATCTTCCTCTAATCGCATTTAAATAATTCTCTGGCTGTCCACTCTATCTCAGACTCTCATCGTCTCGTACATCTCTATCAAGTTATTTTTCATCCTCAATGAGAAAAGCCATACCTCACTCAGCCTTTCTTCATAAGACATGGTCTCCGGTCCAGGCAGCATGCTGATAAGTCGCCTCTGCACCCTCTCTGAAGCTTCCACATCTTTCTAATAATAAGGCTACCTGAACTGAACATGATATTTCAAGTGTTGTCTAACCAGGGGTCTATAGAGCTGCAGCACAACCTTGTGGCTCTTAAACTCTTAAAGAAAGCCAACACACCATACACCTTCTCAACAACCCTATCAATTTGGTTGACAACTTTGAGGGATCTATGGACATGAACCCCAAGATCCCGCTGTTCGTCCACACTGCCAATAATCCTGTTTTTAACCTTGTAAAGGTTTTCTGTGAAATCCTGGAATCTTTAACACTCCCAATCTTGATAACTTCATCTAGTCCCTACAGCACTTCTAAACTGTGAAACCTCTTCACGTCCCTACAATCCTCCTTGGCTCTGTAACCTCCTTTATGAGCATCAACCCTCAAAATTCCGAAGCCTCCTTTTTGCCACTGAAATATTCCTAATATCTGCATTACCCTCCCGTCCTGATATCCCTCTCTATGTCTGTAACCCCCAACACCATCCAGTCCCCATCTAGGGAACCTTGCAGAGGAAGGAAGAGTTGTAGAGTCCGAGCCATGTTGCAGATTTAGGAAGGGATGTAGTACCTGGAGGATGGTACTAATGTAGGAAGGGATATGGGTCATTTAGGTGGTTAGAGGGAATGAGATTCATAAAACCTGCAGGATGGGACCAAGTTAGAATGGGTTGTGGAACCTGAAGCATGTTCGAGTTTGAATGACGGATTTTATTTTTGATTGGACCACTGTCCAATCTTCATGACATAATTTTGTAGATGTTTATCAGAATGGCTGAACACAGCTTCAGGTTCCGAGGTTGGTAAATGTGAGTTCTGATGTGAATCTATTTACCCTTTCTGTTTGTGTGTCTGACACTGACCTGATGCTACTCATGTGACCTCCAGATCTATATGATTGAGCAGAGCTCTCCTCAACAAAGCCTTCGATTGGAATGATCCTGATTGTTTTTCATTATATTTCAGCGGCAGTTTCACGAGATGCAGCAATTGGGGAGTTTTGATTTTGAGAAAATGAAACCTTTATCATTGCAAAATGGGAAGCCTTCAAACATGAGTTAACGAGAGTCCAGAGACAGGATACAGTATTCCTGCTGGCATGAAAGAACAGCTTGTTGGTCCAGGGAATTTTGGATGACTAGACAAATTGATGTTCTAGTTAAGAAAAAGAATGAGGCATATGTCAAGTAGGTATAGGAGAAATCCAGTGAATCCTGAGATGAGTATGAAGGTAGTAGGAGTATACTTAAGAGCGAAAAACAGACAGAGGTAGCTTTGGCAAATAGGGTTAAGGAGAATCCCAAAGGATTTTACAAAAAGGTAGAAACTTTGTCCATTCTTAAAAAAAAACATATTTTATTCTTTCCCACAATTTCCTGTCACAAACCTATTCACAGATGTACAGTTTTAGTTAAACTCTGTCCCATCCTTTTCCTTTCTTTATGTCTTCAGACACATGCCCGTGCTGTTCTGATGCTTCATATTTTTTCTTTGTATTTGGAAAGCTCCTTTCACATGAACCCTGTACCTGCATCCTTTCTGTCAGTTTAAAGCCCTGTCCACAAACCTACCGACATGATTGGCCACGACACTGGCCTAGCTGCCCTTGAGCTGAGTAGCTTGCTCGGCCATTTCAGAGGGTAATTGAGCAGCAAACACTTTGCTGTGGGTATGTCGTGCAGACCACGTGAGGATGGGCAGATGTCCTTCTCGAAAGGATAAGTGTTTGGGTTTTTGTCCGTCAACAATGGTTTCATACTTATGGATTGTTAATTACTATTTTTTAAATTATTGCTTTCAAATTCCACCATTTGAGATGGAGGGATTCATACCTGCTTCCCCTGATCATTAAGTGATGTATTGGATACATGCGCTAGCAATAATACTACTACGCGATTACATTGCCTGCTCACTGGTTGCTCATCCCCGACCAGTTATACCAGAGCATCGTGAAGCAAAAACCGTTCTTCTGACACAATTGCTTTAACCTGATACCTTCCAGTACTCTGGTGATATCACTCAGTATCTCTCCATGTGGTATCCTTCATTGCGTGGGTCTAATTGCTGCCTTTGTCAGCGCCCTTCATTCTCTATTGCAGCTATCCCAGATTCTAGCCAACAGAGTTCTCCACTCCAGAGAGACGAGGCAGCAAGGGCCAGGGATAGAGATTGGGATTTTCCAGATCTCTATCGTACTCCGTGTCATTCTCCATGCGTCACACTCACTGCATCAGGCTAAGTTCCCATACTGTCTATCTCTCTGTCTCCTGTAGGCACTCAGGAAAGTCCTGACCCAAAAGACTTCTCAGCTGCTGTATGTCTCGTCCATCACCACATTGGCGATGGTTGGTCAGCCAGAGAGACAAAGGGCAGGGAGATCTGGAGCCTTCAATAAATCCTGCAGTGAGGTAAGCTCACTCACAGTGCACAGAGCACAGAGCAATCAGAGGGCTCCAAACACCGGCTAACAAGACATGATATAGATATATTGCTGACGGGGTGCAGAGTGTAGACTTATTATCAAGTACTAAGGCTTACTACTCTGAAACGCTGTATCTACGGCATGTCTTGTGGACCAGTATCTTCAATAATTTTTAACTCCTATAACAATTCCTATCTCTGTAACCTCCTCCCTTCCCGATAGTCCCTCCACACAGTTGAAATGAACTGCATTCCAGACTACCATCCCATTCACTGTCAAATGCTTCAGTGTCTATCACAAGCCTTATGTCGGTAGTCCCCTCCTCCAATAACTGGAGACAGAGTCATACAGCACGGAAACGGTTCCGTCGCTTCAACTAGTCCATGCTGACCAGAGTCTCTGAACGAGACGCGTTTCCCTGCATTTGACCCATATCCCTTCAAACCTTCTCCTCTTTTACATGCTGTAATTGTACTTTTCTTACCACTTCCCCTGGAAGCTCATTCCATACCTGCGCCATCCTCCATGTGGAAAATATTCTCCTCCAATTCATTTTTAGTCTTTCCTCTCTCACCTAATACTTATGCCCTCTGGAACACATAACATCTCGGCGCAGTACAGGCCCTTCGGCGGTCAATGATGCACCAACCTGTGGAACCAATCTGAAGCCCATCTAACCAACACAATTCCAATAAAAGCAATTCTGTCCAATGACCATTTAAATGCCCTTAAAGTTGGCGAGTCCACTACTGTTGCAGGCAGAGCATTCAATGTCCCTTCTACTCTGAGTAAAGAACCTACCTCTGGCGTCTGCCCAAATCTATCCTCCCTCAATTTAAATCTATCCCCCCTCGTGCTAGGCATCGCCTTCCGAGGGAAAAGGTCCCACTGTCCAACCCATCTCTCTGATTATCTTATTTGTCTCAGTTATTAGGCCTGAAAATGTCTTCTCTTGAACGAAAACAGCTTCAAGTTCCTCAGCCTTCCTCAGAAGACACTCCCTCCATACCAGGTGACATCCTAGTAAATCTTCTCTGGATCCTTTGCAAAGCTTACACATCCTTCCTGTAGCGCAGTGACCTAAACTATACACAACACTCCAAATGTGGCCACACCAGAGTTTTGTCCAGCTGCAGCATGATCTCATGTTTCTGAAACTCAATCCCTCCTCCAATAAAAGCTCACACACTGAATGCCTCCTTAACAACCCTATTAGCCTGGGTGGCAACTTTCAACGATCTATGTACAAGTACACAGAGATCTCTCTGTTCATCTACAGTACCAAGTATCATACCACTAGCCCAGTCCTCTGTGTTCCTGTTACTCCTTCCAAAATGAATGACCTCACACCTTTCCACATTATACTCCAATTGTGAACTCTTAGTCCAGCTCTGCAACTTATCTATGACTCTCTGCAACCGAAAGCATCCTTCGTTACTATTCACAACACCAATGACCTTAGTGTTATACGCATATTTGCGAACCCATCCTTCAATGCCCTCATTCAGGTCATTTATGTAAATGACAAGCAACATTGGATGCAAAACATATTCTGGCGGTACCAACTAGTAACTGAACTCCAGGTTGAGTATTTCCCATCAAAAACTACTCTCTGTCTTATTTCAGTGTGCTAATTTCTGATCCAAACTGCTTAGTCACCCTCAATCCTGTGCCTCCGTATTGTCTGCAATAGCCTACCGTGGGGAACGTTAACAACTGACTTACTGGAATACACATACACATCAACTGCTTTACCCTCATCCACCTTCTTAAAGAACTCAATAAGGCTTTGAGGCATGGCCAACCTTCACAAAACCGTGTTGACTATCCCTAATCAACTTATTCATCTCCAAATGATTATAAACCCTATCTCTTATTAGGCTTTCCAACACTTTACCCAGAATTGAAGTAAGGCTCATAGGTCTACAATTGCCAGGGTTGTCTCCACTCCTCTTTTTTGACAAGGGGCAACATTTGCTATCCTCCAGCCTTATGGCACTATCCACTTAGACAATGACAACATAAAGATCAAAGCCAAAGGCTCGGCAATCTCCTTCCTGGCTTCCCAGAGAATCGAGGATAAATTCCATTCAGCCCAGGGGACTTACCTATCTTCACACTTTCCAGAATTGTTAACACCTCCTCCTTCTGCACTTCAATCCCATCAAGTTATGGACTCGCCTACCGTGGGTTAGTTAACTTACCTGTACCCCTCATGGTTTTCTAAACCTTTATAAGGTCATCCCTCAGCCACCTACGCCCAGTAGAAATGCGAAGGACAATGATAAAAATATTTCTGCTCGTGTCCCTGCAATCACTTTGTCACAATGTTCTGGGATACACTTGTTCGGGAGCTTTCTTTAACTTTGTGTTCCAAGACCTCCAGCACCACCTCTTCTGTAATGGGGACTCTTTTCAAGCCATGACCGTTTCTTACCCGTTGTTTCCTTGTCTTTGTCCACAATACATTCTGACATGGAATATTCATTTAGGATCTTTCCTATCTTCTGTGGTTCCGCATATGGATGGTCTCACTCATTTTTGAGGGGTCCTTTTGTCTTTCCCGTTGCTCATTTGTACGTGTGTGCTGTAGGATCTCTTTATGTTCTCCTTAACCTTATCTGCTAAAGCTGTCTCATATCCCTGTTTTGCTTTCCAGCTTATCCAGCCTCTCTGTTTCTGTCAAACTCTCCAATATCAATAACAGTCGTCAATCTGATCCATTTACAAATGCATGTAACTCCTGTCCAGTAGAATCGCTTCCAACAACGTATGCACCACTGACATCAAGCTAATTGGTGTTGATGTCCCTGGCTTTCCCTCACAGACTTTCCTAAACACTGGCACAGAATTAGCCCCCTCCAGGCTCCCAACTCACTACCCGTAGCTATCAGTGATAGAAAAAATCTCTTTGTGGGACCCCACAATTTCTTTCTGAGCTTCTCACAATTTCTGGGGACATCTTTGATTAGTTCCCAGGGATTTGTCTACCTTATATGCATTTAAAAACCTATCGTAACACCTATTCTTTTATGTGGGTCTTTTGAAAACATCACTGTTTACATCTCTGACGTCCCTCGTCTTTCTCCACAGCAAGTTCAAATGTGAAATTTTCATTTAGTATCTCACACATCTTTTCTGGTTCACACTTGGATAGCCACTGTTTAACTTGTGGACCAGGCCTGTCCTTTTCTATCGTTGTTTTCAAACTAATAGAATTGTGGTCATTTTGCCAAAGTGTTGCCCTACTAACACTTCATTCCCTTTCCCTACCTTGTTTCCCAAGGGGAGGTCAGGTTTTACCCCTTTCTCCCGTCGGGCCATTTGCATGCTGAATGAGACAGTTTTCTTGAACATGCGTAACAAATCCCTCCTATCCAAGCTGCAAACACTCTGGCAGTCACATCTCGGTTTGGAAAGTTAAAATCCCCGACCAGTCCAACCCTATCATTCTTACAGATATCTGTGATCCCCTGACATATTTGCTGTTCAATTTCCCGCTGACTGTTGGGGGCCTGGAATACAATCATATCAAAGTGATGAACCATTCTCATTTCTCAGTTCCACACATATAACTTCACTGGAAGTTCCCCAAGAATGTCCTCCATGTGCTGCAGAAATGTTTTCATTGATCGAAAACTCCACTCCCATTCCTCTCTCACCTCCTGTTCTCTTCTTCCTGTTGCATCTGTCCCCTGGAACATGGATCCGCGAGTTCTGTCCCTCCCTCAGCTGTGTTTCTGTAATACGTATAATATCCTAGTCCCATGTTCCTGTCCATGCGCTGAGTTCACGTGCCTTACCTATTAGGTATTTTACATTGAAACCAACACTGAAAGTTGCCAACTTGCCTTGGATCCCATGGGCTCTTCCCTTTTTGACCAGCCTTCCATGTGGGACCTTGTCAAAGGCTTTAATGAACTCCATGTAATCCACATCATCTGCACTGCACTTATTAACATTTTGAGACACCATTTCAAAAATCTTTACTGAATTCATCAGACAGGATCTTCCTCTATAACAACCATGCTCATTATCCCCAATCTTTCCCTGCCTTTCGAAATGCTGATGCACCCTGTTCCTCAGAAATGTTTCCAATAATTCCCTCCCACTGCTGTCAGATTATTTGCTCTGTAATTTTCTGGCCTATCCCTGATTTCCTTCTTGAACATGTGAACCACATTCACTATCCTCCAGTGATTCGGCACTTCACCTGTGGCCAGCAAAGTATTAAATATATCCACAGGGCCCCAGAAATCTCTTCCCTTGCCTCCCATAGCAGCCTGGGATACAATTCATTGGGCACTGGGGATTTCCTCACCTTCCTGCATGTGAAAATATTTAATACCTCCTCCTTATTGATTTTACCATGTTCTAGAAACCCACCATCACATTGGAATTCCTGGCTACAATATCTTTCTCCTGTGTGAATACAGATGGGAAGTATTCATTGAAAACCTCACCTTCTTCCTCTGGCTCCTTGTACAGATTATAGCTTTGGTTTCTAACAGGCCCCACTCGTTGCCCAGTAATCCTCTTCCTCAAACTGTACTGGTAAAATATCTTGTGGCGTTTCCTTAAAACTACCTGCCAAGGGTATTTCGTGACCGCTTTGGCCCACAGGACTTCACCTGTGTTTATTGCACTGTATTTTCTTTATCAAACTCATGACATCACTTGATCAATAATCGCTGGACGTGCTGTCTTTGCTATTCCCTCTTCATGAACACACTGGCCATGGATTCTCACTGTATCACTTTAAAATATTCGTTTGTAAATATAGCCCCAATTGCAGGTAGTTCCTCCCTGTCACTGTTTGCCAGATCCTGTCTAATGATAGTGATACTGATAGGAGACGCAATTGTGAGGGGGACTGCCAGGAGACTGTGTGACAGCAGAAGAGACCCCAGGATGGTGTGCTGCCTCCCAGGTACCAGGGTCAAGGATGTCTCTGAGCGGTTCCAGCCCAAGGCTGCAATCAAACCTGGGTCCCTGGTGCTGTGAGGCAGCAGTGCTAACCACTGAGCTACCATGCCGCCCTATATTGACTATATGCCAAGGAGCTGCCCTCTTCTGCCTGGCTGAGTCCTTTCAGTGGGACAGAACCTACTAGAGAGGATGTTGATGTGGCCTGGGACATAGTCTTGTTCACATAATCTTGCTTTTCAGACAATATCTGATTGTTGCTTGATTAATCTGTGGGAAATATACAACAGGTCACTTTTACATTCTGTATAATGAAGAATTAATATCACTTTATATCTTACATATTTTAAAATAAACCAAACATTATTGTTTTCCAGTTGAAAGCAATTGAAGTGAATAATAATCGATTTACCAGAGCGCACACCTAACTATTACAGTTCTGTGACTGTAGTAAACAGCCAATTCATGTTCAGTTGCAGGCAGCAAAGCTTTGGAAATGACATTGAGACAAAAACCTACATTCAGACACAGTTTTACTGGCCCTCACCACGACCTCCAAAACACTGGTCATTTCCAAAATCTTTTCAGGGAGCTTCCTAACTTGAGCTGGACAGTTACTCACACAATCCCTCACAATAGACTGGTTAGAGACATACCTGAACAACAGGGAGATGTGTGGGGGGAAAACTGGTCAATGGACTCGCACGTGGCGCTGGTCCAGACGCAGTTCAACATTTGTAACAATGACCTGAAAACAACCATGTCTTGCAAGTATATCCCTTCTGGTGTGCCACCTTAACTCTGTAATTCTGTACCTTGGACCCAATCCTGAATGAATGCGTTATAAAGATGAAGGTTTCCTCCAGCACATGGCATCTTACATTGAATCCCTCATGAACCATATCCAGTGTATGTTATCTCCACGATGTCAGTATCCAAACAGAATTGTGCAGCTCCATTGATGACCGGCATCAGCCCAGCCCAATATCCTTGTGAGTGCCTTGAGCTGGAAATCTCTATGTAAATATTTGCAGCATTGTTCTAATCTTTAACAGCAAAGTCCGACAAAGTTTAACAGAAGGTCCGACATCTTTCTGTAATATCAACCTTTAGATTGTCGAATAAACACCCCCCCCCCCCCATTATTCAGTTCATTTTTATAACAATATGATGCAAACAGTGCACAACTCACAGGATGGAGCATTGAAATGATGGGTCTCATTTCCACACCCAAGACCAAGTTATTATTATGTGAAAGGACTTTGAAAATAGAACATAGAACAGTACAGCACAGAACAGGCCCTTCAGCCCACGATGTTGTGCCGACCATTGATCCTCATGTATGCACCCTCCAATATCTGAGACCATATGCATGTCCAGCAGTCTGTTAAATGTCCCCAATGACCTTGCTTCCACAACTGCTGCCGGCAACGCATTCCATGCTTTCACAACTCTCTGTGTAAAGAACCCACCTCTGACATCCCCTCTATACTTTCCTCCAACCAGCTTAAAACTATGACCTCTTGTATTAGCCATTTCTGCTCTGGGAAATAGTCTTTGGCTTTCGACTCAATCTATGCCTGTCATTATCTTGCCTACCTCAATTAGATCCCCCTCCTCCTTCTTTCCTCCAATGAAAAAAGTCCGAGCTCAGTCAACCTATCTTCATAAGATAAGCCCTCCAGTCCAGGCAGCATCCTGGTAAACCTCCTCTGAACCCTCTCCAAAGCAACCACATCTTTCCTACAATAGGGCGACCAGAACTGGACGCAGTATTCCAAGTGTGGTCTAACCAAAATTTTATAGAGCTGCAACAAGATCTCAGGACTCTTAAACTCAATACCCCTGTTAATGAAAGCCAAAACACCATATGCTTTCTTAGCAACCCTGTCCACTTGGGTGGCCATTTTAACGGATCTATGTATCTGCACACCAAGATTACTCTGTTCCTCCACACTGCCAAGAATCCTATCCTTAATCTTGTACTCAGCTTTCAAATTTGACCTTCCAAAGTGCATCACCTCGCATTTATCCAGGTTGAACTTCATCTGCCACCTCTCAGCCCATCTCTGCATGCTGTCAATGTCCCGCTGCAGCCTACAACAGCCCTCTATACTGTCAACGACACCTCCAACCTTTGTGTCCTCTGCAAACTTGCTTACCCATCCTTCAATCCCCTCATCCAAGTCATTAATAAAAACTACAAACAGTAGAGGCCCAAGGATAGAGCCCTGTGGAACACCTCTCACCACTGACCTCCAGGCAGAATATTTTCCTTCTACTACCACTCGCTGTCTTCTGTAGACCAGCCAATTCTGTATCCAGACAGCTTGGTTCCCCGGTGTCCCATTCCTCCTGACCTTCTGAATGAACCTACCATGGGGAACCTAATGAAATGCCTTGCTGAGGTCCATATTCACCACATCCACAGCTCGACCCTCATCATGACCTGCCCCTCACAAAACCGTGTTGACTGCATTTAATCAAGCCATGCTCTTCCAGATGGTCATAAATCCTATCCCTCAGAATCCTTTCTCACACCTTGCAGACGACAGACGTGAGACTGACTGGTCTGTAATTGCCAGGGATTTCTCTATTTCGTTTCTTGTAGAGAGGAATTACATTTGCCTCTCTCCAGTCCTCAGGTACGACTCCACTGGAGAGCGAGGATGCAATGATCTTCGCAAGCGGCGAAGCAATCACATTTCTCGTTTCCGAAAGCAGCCGAAGACAAATCTGATCCTGGCCTGGCGACTGGTCAATCTTAATGTTGCTCTTCGGAGGGTCTTTGTAGACTTGTTGGGCCGAAGGGCCTGTTTCCACACTGTAAGCTAAAATGTGCTTTAAAAAGCAGTATGTCTGTCATCATTTAGATTCAAACCTCGACCCACAAAGGCGCAATTGAAGACTCTTCCAAGATATTGTCCATTCTTTCAGCAGTAACTGACTTGTTTATTAATAAAGCAACAGCACAACCTCTTTAACACCCTGCCCTGTCCTGCCTATAGTTCCAGTAGAACAGAGTATTGAGTTGTTAGCCCTGACCTCCCTCAAATGTGCCTCTGTGATGTTAAAAATGTCACACCTCCACATGTCAACTCATTCCCTTATCACATCAGTCAGCCTGTCTGATAATACTCCCAGCATTAACGTAAGCTGGAATATAATACCTGGAATACCCTTTACCTCGGAGTTCTTCAGTCATTTCCTGATTGTTATCAAGCTGCTCAAACCATGAACCACAACTCTAACTCTGGCACTGAATGAATATCTGTAGAATTGTAATTTCTTTTTTTTTTAAAAAGTATTCATCAAGTACTACTTTCCAGAACTGAGCAGTCAGCTCCACATGCAATGAGTTTCTGATGGTTAATTCCCCACTCAGTGTGCAGAGGGGACAGCTGTCAGTAATGGAGAAAGTGAGGACTGCAGTTGATGGAGATCAGAGTCAAAACGTGTGGTGCTGGATAAGTACAGCAGGTCAGGCAGCATCCGAGGAGCAGAAGAGTCGATGTTTTGGTCATCAACTCTTCATAATGAAGGCATTGGTGCATTCCTTTATTTTTTCATTCTATGATTCACTGAATGTTGTGAACTGTACTTACTCAGGAAGGCAGCAGTTGTATATTGCACTGAAATGCAAAGCAGTCAATCAGTTGGTTGGACAGGATGTAGACAAGTTGAATGGCAGTATACACTGATTGAATGAATTACAAACATAAGGATAGGTAAATCCCCTGGACCAGATGGGGTTACCCTGGGTTACTCCAGGAAGTGATGGGAGAGATTGGCGTGCCTTTGGCGATGATCTTTGCGTCCTCAATGTCCACTGGAGCAGTGCCAGGCAGATGATTAGAGGGTGACAAATGTTATTTCCTTGTTCAGGAAATGGAATAGGGATAACTCTGGGAATGACTGAACAGTCAGTCTTACGTCAGTGGTGGGCAAAGTATTGCAGACTTTTCTGAGAGACAGTATTTACAATTACTGAGAAAACGATAGTTTGATTAGAGATAGTCAGCATGGCGTTGTGAGGGGCAGGCCATCCTTCAGAAACCTTATTTAATTCTTTGAAGATGTTAAAAACATGTTGATGAATGTAGATCGTAGATGTAGTCAACAAGAATTTTACCAAGGCGTTTGGTCAGGTTCCCCATTGTAGGCTCATTCAGAAGGTACGGAAGCATGGGGCGCAGGGAAATTTGGCTGTCTGGCTCATAGAAGACAGAAAATGGTAGCAGATGGAAAGTATACAGTCTGGAGCTCAGTGAGCAGCGATGTTCCACAGAGATCGGCTCTGGGACTTGTGCTGTTCGCGATTTTTATAAATGACTTTGATGAGGAAGTGGACGAGTAGGTTCGTAAGTTTCCGATGAAGCGAAGGTTGGTGGGGTTGTGGATAGTGTGGAGGGCTATTGTAGGTTGCAACAGGATATTGACTGGATGCAGAGTTCGGCTGATAAGTAGCAGATAGAATTAAACCTTAAGAAGTGTGAAGCAATTTATTTTGGAAGGTTGCATTTGCATAAAGTATACTGGGTTAAAGGCAGAAGCCTTGGCAGTGTGGATTGACAAAGGGATCTTGGGGTCATTGTCCATAGATCTCTCAAATTTGCCACCCAAGTTAATAGGGTTGTTCAGAAGGAATACGGTGTGTTGTCTTTCATTATCAGGGGAATTGAGTTTATGAGCAGCGAAGTTATTTCTTAGCTCTATACAGCTTTGGTTCAACCACACTTGGAATATTGTGTTCAGTTCTGGTTGCCTCATTATAGGAAAAACGTGGAAGCCTCAGAGAGTGTGCAGAGGAGACTTACCAGCGTGCTGCCTAGACTGGAGGGCATGTCTTACAAAGAAATGTTGAGCGGCTTGGGCTTTTCCCCAGCGGTAGTAGTAGAGTCAGATACATTAGGGATATTTAAGAAGACTCTTGGATAGGCACACGAAAGTTAATGCATTGACGGTTATGTAGTTTAGTCTGACCTTAGAGTGGGATAAAAGGCTGGCAAAACATTGAGGGCTGAAGTGCCTGCACTGTGCTGTACTGTTCTATGTTCCAAGTTTCACTCAGCTTTTGGATTCCCATCAGTTGGTGAATCTGTGAGGAAGTGAGGTGTGTGAGGTCAGGAAGCTAGGGAGGGGCGTTAGACCAAGGCTTCCAGTTTTGATGTGCTTTGTTACATTCACCTGAGTGTCAGCAGAATATGTGTGGTTACCAAGACCAGACAAAATCCACCAAGTTCAGTTATTAAAACGATTTTTGGCTTGCCTTCACCGTCTCCATCAGCCGACCATGGGGAATCTAATAAAATGCCTTACTCAAGTCCCTCAGTATCTCCTCGAGCAGCTTCTCTACCACTGATGTCAGGCTCGCCTGTCTACAATTACCTGGATTATCTCCACATTCCTTAAAAATGGGGACAATATTAGCAATTCGCCAATCCTCCGAGACCTCACCCATGTTCAATCATCCTGCAAAGATATGTGTTAAAGCCCCAGTTATTTCCACACTCACATCCCTCAGTGACCTGTGGTTGATCCCATCCAGACTTGTGGACTTGTCTACCTTAATCCCTTTTAGAGTATCCAAAACGTCCTCCCTCTTTTTGTCGACTTGACCCTGAGCTCTATCCCTAACCTCAACATCCGTCATGTCCCTCTCCTTGGCGGTCTGGGGGGAGAAAAGAACAGTCAAAGGCAGGACAACTGAAGAAGTTTGGCAATAAATTAGGGAGATACTAAAGATCGAAGAGGAATTGCATTACGGAGAAAAATCATCCATATCTTGGTAAGGAAGTCAAGGATAACATGAAGGCAAATCCCAGTGCATATCATACTGCACAAGTTAGTCACACTATGGAGGATTGGCCAAGTCATTGGCCTCGTGGTATTATCATTGAATTCTTACGTGATGAACCCCAGATAATGTTCGAGTGACTTGGGTTCAAATCCTGCCACAGCAAGTCGCGATCTTGACATCAAATCTGGAATTAAGAGACTGATGGTGGTTATGGATCGATTGCCATAAAAACTCATCTGGTTCACTGATGTCCTTTAGGGAAGGAAACTGGCATTCTACCATAGGTTCACCACTCTCAGGCTGAAGACGTTCCTCATTATCTCCGTTCTAAAGATGTTCTCTTGACTCTCAGGCTATGTCCTTGAGTCCTTTCTATCCTAACAGTGGAAGCACCTTTCCAACGTCTACTCTGACCAGGCAACCAGTATTCTGTATGCTTCTATTAGATCCTCCGTCCCCCTTAAAAACTGCAGCGAGTGTAGACCCAGAGACCTCATATGTTGAGCTTGTAATTCCTTGGACCATTCTTATGAAGCTACTCTGAACACGCTCTGGGGAGGTACATCCTTCCTGAGTTATGGGGCCCAAAACGGTACACAATACACCAAATGTGGTCTCACCAGAGTCTTATAGAGCCGCGGAAATCCATTCATTCAAGTTATCGCAAAATAAATATCATCACTGTATTTGCCTTTCTGTCCAGACGGGCCACCTGAAAACATAATCTTACGATAGACAATAATAAATTTACCATGGAGTTGCAAAAATGAGCAATGATTAAAGCATGTTGGGAAGTAGAAACCAGCCTTGACCAAAGTCGCTGTGCTCATCAACATGCTTCAGAATTCAGACAGGCTTCAGTTACCCAGAGATGGTTTGCAAACAAACCTGACAGCTACAGACCCGGTAATACACACCTGAAGTTGGACCTGCATGGGACAATGGAATGTCGTCTTTGGGTCATCAATGTGACAACCAAAGGTTGCCTCTGATTGATCAGGGTAAATGAACCTGATCATTCCATTGGAAGATTCTCCACACCTTCCCAAAGGGCGTGAAGACTTGGGAGGATAAGAATCACTGTAAAACCGCTTAGAGAGTGGTAACTCGAGAATAACCACTGAAAGAGAAGACACCGAAAAGATCATCAGAAGAACAAGAAGACGTCACCACGTGGAATCCGGTCAACTTTTGGTGGGGTGGTATGTGATCATCCAAAGTTAAGTTAAACCATAAGATATATTGTAGTGTTTTGTATTACATATGTTTTATTGTTCTAATATTAATTGTGTTCAATAAACAAATATCATTGTTCATAAGAGTTGACTCAGTTCTTTTGCTGAATATACGATTTCAAACACACTGTGTGGCAGATACAGCACTTACCTAGCTACTGACACAACATACACATTTACATTATGACCATCCTGATTGGAATTCGCAACACTCTGCACTTCAGACTTCTGAATTTTCTCCCTAGTTATAAAATAGTCCCTGCCTCTCTACTTCCTACTAAAGTGCATCACCTCGCACTTTCCCAAGTGTATTCCATCTGCCACGTCTTTGCCCACTCTCCTACCCTGTCTAAATCCTTCTGCAGCCTCCCTGCCATCTCAATGATACCTGTCCCTCTATCTACCTTTGCAAAGTCTAAACATCTCGCTGAATTGCCCTCAGTTCCTTCATTTGGATTGTTAATGTACAAAGTATAAAGTTGTGGTTCCCTTGCAGAACACCAGTTGTCATTGGATGCTATCCTGAGAAGGACCCTTTTATTCTCACTCTCTACCTTCTGCCAGACAATCAAGCTTCTCTACACACTAGTACCTTGTCTCTGACACCATGTGCCCTTGTCTTACTCAGCAGCCTCCGTGCGGCACCTTGTCACTGTCCTTCTTGAAGTCCAGACACATAGTATCCATTAGCTCTTCTTGGTCTAACCTGCTTGTTACATCCTCAAAGCGTTCTAACAGATTCTTTAGCATGACCTCCCCTTGATGAAACCATACTGACTTCGCCCTACTTTACCATGCACTGGCAGCTATTCAGAAATCTCATCCTTCGCAATGGATTGCAGGAACTTACCCACGACTGAGGTTAGGCTAATAAGTTTGCAATTTTCTGTATTTTGCCTTATTCCCCTTTTAAACAGGGTGTTAGCGAGATCCAAGATAGTGGCGACCCAGTAGGTCTGAATCTGCAGAGCTCTGCCCAAGACTCAGGCAAAGTAAGATACCCACCCTCACCTCACCTGCTAAATTGCTAAATGTTTTTGGCCAGCATCCTTGGCCATTCCACATCAAACTTTAGCAGTCTGATGCTTTTTAAAATGACCAGAGGTAAAGGCTCTCGCAGTTCATAACAGCCAGGGACTTCTCCCCCATTACCCCTTCGCAACAGAGAAAGGGGCGTTACCTGCAGGGAGTTTCTACAACTCTGAGAGAAGATTGATGATTCCATTGACTCCCAGGTGGGAGTCGATCCCGGTCATGCTGGAGAAACATGATGGAGAGATCGAGAAACTCGGGCCGGGTAGGGCGGGGCAACGGTACTCAGCATCCGAGACCACTGCTGAGTCATCCATGGGTCAGGTCTGGGCTCAGGAACATCGAGTCCCGACCTTAGATGAACATATTGATGACCTCGAAAATCGAAGTCATTGGAAAAATATTCGGTTGCTGGGCCTTCCCGAACGGCAGGAGGAAGGGCAGCTTGTTGATTTCCTGGAGCAAAGGCTCCCACAGCTGCTGAAACTGGAGTCGGAGCTGGGCTGGGTGCCGGTTGAGCTGGCCCATCAGGTTGCTGTGCGCCGGCTCGGGTCGGACCAGCGCCCCTGCCAGGTGAGAGTTCAACTTCAATATTAGAGGGAAAAACCGATGTTGCTAGAGTCCACCAGAGTGTTGGAGAAGGATCCCCATGCCAAGATGTACAGGGGCTCTAGGATAATGTTGTTCTCTGCGTGTGGTCCGCAAGAGGAAGGCATTTGATGAGGCGAAGAAGCGTCTGAGGGATTTAAATATTCAATATTTTATGCGATAGCCGGCAACGCTGTGCTGCAGTCATGGAGGATCTGTAGATGATTTCAGACACCGGGAAAAATGTAAAAGAATTCCTGGATGCTCTTAAATAGACTGCAGGATTTGAACGATATGGATAATGACTTTATTTTGCCCCTTTTCTTCTTTTATTTTCTCCTCTTTCTTCCTTTTTTCTCTTCTGTATCTTTCCATGGCTGTGGGGGAGGGGGAGTGCTAATTCCTTATCCTTTCTATGGACTCTTATCTATAGCTCGTGCAGTTTATTTGATTATTGGGGGACGTTTCTGAGTGTTTTTAAAAATTTGTTTGATTATTACTTGCTGGGATTGTAATTTTATTTATTTTCATCTTGTGTTGTTTTGCTAAGTGTATCGAGGTGTTGGTGTGGGGGGGTCGCCCACATTTAACTTCTGTCTTATAAGATGTTGGAATTTATTTACTCTACTTTGTAATGCCTGGGCCGAGGGCATGCCTCTGGCTGGGAGATGTTGTGGTGAGATTATTGGAAGGTAGTAGTGCCCCTTGTGAACAAAGGGGAAAGTCTCCTTTTAAATATGTTTAATTTTATTTGTTTTTAGGAGTGGCTCTTATTTGTTTTGATTTAGCTGTTTCAAAGAGTGTTTTATGTGTGTATCATTTTTGGTTTTTATCCAATGTCTTTGGGTGGGGATCTCCCTCCTGGGGGGTCTCGGACTTGCTTGGACTATCATGGCTCGTCATTCTGTGCGAGATATGCGGCTGACCAGCCCCATCTCCGGCACTTTTATTTCCCTTCCCAGGAACAAAGACACGGAGCAGTCTGTCCAAAACTTTTCATTCAACTTTGCAAAGTCGGACACTACCCCCTACAATTCGTTTAGGTGGTGCACCTGGAATGTCAAGGGGAGCCACTCACCAATCAAAAGGAAAATTATATTAATAAGTTTTAATAAAAGAAAGGGTGGATGTAGCCCTTCTACAGGAAACACATTTACTTGATAAGGAGCATTCGAAGCTGCAACAGGTTGGATTTGGCGTTGTGTTCTTTTCATCTTTCAGTTCAACAAGTTGGGGAGGTGCCAATCTTACTGGGAAGAATCTTCCCTTCCAAATGCTAAGCCAGATAAAAGAAGAGTCTGGATGATATATATTAATTAAAGCCATAATATATGGAGAGGAATATGGGATTTTGAACCTCTATTGCTCACCGGTGCACCATTTAAATTTGTAATGGAAGTGATCTCTAAGTTGGTGGCTCTGGGGGTGCGCCACACAATTTTGGGGGAAGATTTTAATTGTATCATCGACCCAGGGGTGGACAGAATACCTAAGAGCTCTGTGGGCATATCTTTGAGATCTAGGCAGTTGGCGGATTTGAGTAGGGAGTTGGGGCTGGTAGATGTGTGGAGGTGTCTTCACCCTCAGGGTAGAGACTTTACTTTTTATTCTAACCCACACATGTACCACACATGAAGCGATATGTTTCTATCCCCTCGACCCTTTTGAACTCAATATTGTTTTGTAAAGTAGGTAATATAACAATTTCCAAACATGCCACAGTATATATGGAGGTTAAGACCAGTGATGACGAGATAGCTTCCCGACATTGGCGTATGGACCCTTTTCTATTGAAGGATAGTAAGTTCATTAAATATTTCTCGCAGGAATTTAAAACCTTCTGGGATATCAACTCAGGTACGGCCAGTAACCCTTCAGTCATGTGGGAGAATGGTAAGGCATACGTGCGGGGCTTGGTTATCTCATATTCTGTGCCACGGAAAAGACAAAAGGGAGAACATCAGTGTCTGCTCGAGGCTCGCCTGAAGGCGGTTGAGACAGCGTATGTGGATAGACCCTCCATTACTAAACTACATCGGATCACAGTTCTTAGGGCAACTTTGAATCCCACATTTACTCAAATAGCAAAGAGGGAGATTTTATTTTGCGAAGCAGAGATTATTTGAATACGGTGACAAGCTTGGCAGGTATCTAACATATTTTGCCAGAAAGAAAAAAGGCTCCCCAAGCTATTACCTCTATTAGAAAGAGCGCTGGTACCCTGACTTGTGATCGTGAAATGAGCAATGCAGCCTTTACAAAGTTCTGTTTCAAATTGTATAGGTCAAAGGGCTGTGAGGATAGAACGAGGAAGATAGAGTCTTTTTTTAAAAAAAATCTGGCCCACCCGGGCCTAACCTTGGAGCAGGTGTTGTTCTTGAATGCCGCCCCCGGCAACCCAGGAAGTACACGACGAGGTAAGGTAGCTCTAGGGTGGCAAAGCGCTCGGACCAGATGGATTCCAGGCTGAGTTCTACAAATAATTTATTTGGGAATTGGCCGGTCCACTTATAAATATGTATAATTGCTCACATAGTCAGGGATGCCTCTCGCCTTCTCTGAGAGAAGCAAATATTTCACTCATTCTTAAGAAGGGAAAGGCCCCAGATGACTGCTCTTCATATAGACCTATGTCCTTGTTGAATGTGGATTTTAAAGTTCTCACAAAAATGTTGGCATTAAGACTGGAGAGGGTTTTACTGTTCGTTATAAAAGAGGACTAGACGGAGTTTATGCAGAGTCGCAGATCAACTAATAACATTAGAAGAGTCTTAAATATGCTATAAGCCAGATACCGGGATTGGTTATCTCTCTAGAAGCAGAGAAGGCATTCAATCGGGTAGAATGGCCATATCACTTTTATGCACTGAAACGGTTTCGTGTTGGAGAGGTCTTTACTAAATGGGTAACAGTATTAATTAATGATCCCAAAGCAGTGGTTTAAGTTCGGATAGCGTTAGCGTTAGGAGACGTTGTCGTCAGGAATGCCCTCTCTCACCATTATTATTTACACCAGTGATTGAGTTGTTCATGGAAGCTACATGAGCAGACCCTAATATAATGACTCTGGAGTTTGGATCGGGCAAGCACAAAATTACTCTGTATGCAGATGATGACCTCATTTTCTTAAATGATCCATTGACATGTGTGCCCCTCTTAATTCAAGTGGTTAACTTATTTGGTATGTTCTCAGGTTATAAAATCAATTTTATGAAATCAGAGGCCATGCCGCTGGGAGGTCTTGCCAGTATATCCAATTTTACGGATGGATCTCGTTTCCCCTTTCGGTGGTCACTGGGATGTTTTGTTTACTTAGGTATTTTTAATACTCCGGCATTTGGTCAGCTATAAAAAGCCAATTATACACATTTATTGGAGAAAATAAGATAGACCTTCAACTCTGGGAAGATCTCCCGATATCCGGGCGAGATAGAATAGCTTTGGTCAACATGAATATCCTACCTCACCTGTTATACGCTGTGAGAATGCTCCCCTTGATGCTGCCGAAACAGGCGCTGCGTAACCTTTATGGTTGGCTCGGCTACTTTATTTGGAGTCAGAGACGGCCCCTTATTAAATTAGAAAAGCTGCAGCTTCCACAAGTAAGGGGTGGGTTGGATCTTCCGGATTTCAGGAGCTACCTATGTAGCTGATTGGGTCTCTTGTGGCCCACAAACAATCTGGTTAGATATGAGGTCTACCAAGCAAAATATCCCCTCATCAATCTACTATTTATGGACAAGATGACAGTTGTTACGATCATTGTAAAAATCCTACTTTATTAAATATAATCAAAGCCTGGAGGATAATGCGACAGGTTGAGGGCAACCTACAAAAATCCTCCCCCATACCCATATAGTGGGAACGTTGGGATTCCTGCCAGGGCTGACTGATGCGTATTCAGAACCTGGGAGTGCAAAGGTATCTTCTGTTTGAGAGACATGTTCAATGGGGAGGTCATGATGTCCTTCAAACAGCTACGTCAGAAATTTGGGCTGTCTAGTAAATATATATTTCAATATTTTCAAATACGATACTTTATACAAAAGAAGACCATACTGATAATTAATCCATATAAATCAGATAGGGAAAGGAGAATGCTTCAGCCGATGGGTCCGCTCGCGGTAAGTACTCTCTCCCACAAACTATTTAATAAGGTATCAAAGGACAAGGAACGGTTATATAAAACATAGAGTCAAGTATTGTGGATGCAAATCTCCTTGGAGATGTGAGAGGACGTCTGGAAAAACGCCAGGAAGATGTCTATCTGTAACAGAACTCAGGCTATCCAATTCAAGATACTTCATTGGGCTCAAATGGCACCTGGGCGACTTGCAAAGTTCAAGGCAGGAACATCTCCAATGTGGCCTACATGCAACATAGAAGTTAGTACTCTCACGCATTGTCTGTGGACATGCCGTAAGATCCGCATGTATTTGTACAGAGTAGTGAATGCCTTGGCAATGATTTTGGGTACAGAGATTGGGTGGGACCCAGTGCCTCTACTTTTGGGCTCCCCACATTTCCATTGTTTGGATGTATGCGGGAGGAAATTATTCATTATCCTTGCCTTTTGCCCGGGAAAAAACATTTTAGTGAATTGGATATCCGAAGGTCCCCGAGGACTTTCAATTTGGCCCAGGATAGTCATGGAATATATCCCCCTTGACCTTTTTACGAATATTGTAGGGGTAGTGTAATTTTTAAACGGTTAGCTGCATTTTAGTCTTTTCTATCTTATAGTAAACACAAGCAGACACTCGAAACTGTTGCCGGACCTCCCCCATGTTTTTTAATGAATGAAACAATTGTAACAGCTTTCCTGGATAGTTGAGAGACCGCCCTTAACCACAGTTGTACAACATCATCCATATAAGGAAAGAATGGGGAGCTCGAACATTGATTGGCCAAGTGAATAACAAAATAATCGCAGGCACCAGAACCCAAATAAGGAAAACAGTGGGGAACCCTAGCACTCATTGGTCAAGACAGCAGTAGGAGACCCAGCCCACATATACGTGTATATAATGCGTGGAGATTACTATGCTTGTCTGTGTACCCACGGGAACAACACCCGACTTTGCAAAGTTGAATGAAAAAATTTTGGACAGACTCCTCCGTGTCTTTGTTCCTGGGAAGGGAAATAAAAGTGCCGGAGATGGGGCCGGACAGCCGCATATCTCGCACAATTGGGGGCTCCTCCGGGATGAAATAATTACTGCCGGGGGGGAAAGTCTCTTCGGCTCACTGATCAAGCCTGATCACAACAAAGACGCGTCTAGTATATATTTATACTTCTCACTGATCAGCTTGGTCCGTCGGCCGTCGGCCAAGAGAGGATGTGACCCGGCTCATTTAAAAATAATTTTGAATCCTGGAAAAAGGAACACACGGACGAGTGCTGGGACGACCGGTTAGTGACTATACACGGGGGTACACACATTTAAAAAGGTCAGACAACTCCGTGCACGGATCAAGGTAAGAGAGTTTCTTTTGTTCTTCCTTGTTGGCCGCGTGGTTTTGACGGTCATCTGTGAAAACGCTTTGGGCGTTTAAGACCAGGACCGAAGATAAACCACGGGAAATTGTGGTTTTGACGGTCATCTGTGAAAACGTTTTAGGCGTTTAAGACCAGGACCGAAGATAGACCATGGGAAATCAGACTTCCAGATTTACTAAGGAGAAGTCAGGGAAGACTGCAAATGGGAAAGAAATACCCCCCGATAGTCCACTAGGTCGGAAGTTAAGTCCAGGGATGGACAGTAGTAGAATGAAGGACTTAAAGAAAGAGACCATGATAAAATATTGTTGTTTTATATGGACTAAAGAACCTATCCGCGCCCCCTCGGTAGTTTGGCCCGAGTATGGATCTGATGAAGACTGGGTGTGTCAAATCCTAAATGTATATGTTAACAGAAAACAACCGTTTGACCCAGAAGAGAGCAAATACGCCGCCGCCTGGTTGGCGGGCGACGGCGAGAGTCCCACCCGTCTTTATCCTCTGATTCCTCAAACAGACCCGAGGAAGCCCCAGAAGTCTTGGGACATCCTCACCGACGGTTTGCCACCGTCTGCCCCGCCCCCGTATATACCACCCGCGCACGACGAGGCGTCCAGCGCGGACCTCCCTCCTGCGACGGATAAATCCGATTCACAGCAGGCTACGACCAGTGAGGAAGGGACGGCTGGGGGGCACAGAAGGGGGCGCAGAACCCACCCCAGGCACTAAGAAATCAGTCCGACTCGAGATGCGGAAAGGTCGAGAAGAGGAATTGAGAGCTTGGAGGAGTGACAATATTGAACAGCTGAACCCCTTACGAGAGGTGCGGTTTGGGAATGAACGGACCGGGTTCGTAGTACAACCTTTAAATTCTGGGGATATCCGGCAACTCCGTAACGAACTACCCCGTCTACTGGACGACCCCGTCAGTGTGGGAATACAACTGGACCAATTTCTTGGGCCCAGTATATACACATGGGCTGAACAGCTGGCCATGATGAGAATACTATTTAATTACGATGAAATTGTTATGATCCGGAATAGTGCAATGGCCATTTGGGATAGGGAGCATCAGGACGGCCCTCAGCGTGGAGAGCAGAAGTACCCCTTAGAGGACCCCCGGTGGGATCATAACGACGCGGGGGGACGGGCCAATATGACAGATCTCAGAAGCCTTATAATCAGGGGGATCCAAACCTGCTGCCCAAAGAGCGGAATTTAGCGAAAGCATTCGAAGTTGGACAGAAAAAGGATGAATCCCCGAGTGAGTTTTTAGACCGTTTGCGGGAGTCCATGCGAAAGTATTCAGGTTTAGACCCCGATGGGGAAATAGGCAAGGGCATGCTTAAGGTGCACTTTGTGACTAAGTCATGGCCTGACATTCAGAAGAAATTACAGAAAGTGGAGGATTGAGCTGAAAAAGATGTTGCAGAATTATTACGGGAAGCACAGAAGGTGTACGTTCAGAGGGATGTAATAAGGGAGAAACATAGGACAAAAATGATGGTGGGAGCCATACGGGAAGCTTGTAAGTCCACCAGAATGGGGGAGGGCGGTTATGGGGTGGAAAGAGGAACGTCGAAGGAAAGTTGGAGAGGGAGAGGAGCGAGACGGGGCAGAAGTGAGAGAGGAGGATCTTATGGAATTGAGCGGCCTCAGGTGGCCAGATGTTACCATTGCAGGAAACTGGGACACTTCAAAAGGGATTGTCCCGAGTTTAAAAGGGAAAAAGAAGGGATGTATGAAATGGAGCGTGAACAAATGGATTAGGGAAATCAGGGGAGGATCGGAACACGGGCCTACCAAGAACCCCTGGTAGATTTACGGGTGGGCCCATTTAGACAAGATGTTATCTTCTTAGTTGACACAGGCGCCGGCAGGTCCTCAATTCCCCTCCATCCGAGGGGGGTTGGTTTCCAAGCTAAAACATTAAACATTTCAGGAGTTAAGGGTGGGGTATTTAGTGCGAAAATATTCGAACCACAACCCTTGCGGCTGGAGGAGGAGGAGCTCCAGGTGGAACACCTTCACCTCCCCCATCTTCCCTATGGGTTGTTGGGACGGGATTTGATAGTTCGCTTCGGATTACGAAAAGAAGTGGGAGAAGAGGAAGAATTAGCCGTTACCATGTCATACCTTAGTGAATCCCGATTGACAGAGATAGACCCTAGGGTTTGGGTAGCCAAAGGGAACCGGGGGGGACAGGCAATTGGACCTGTGGAGGTAAAATTAAAGCCGCAGAGCCCCGACGTCAGAGTGCGCCAATACCCCATCTCTTGGGAAGGGAGGCAGGGCCTGAAGACAGTTATGGAAGACCTAATAAAAGGTGGATTGGTTGAGCCCTGTATGTCACGATACAATTCCCCCATCCTGCCGGTCCGGAAGTCGGACGGGAGCTACCGAATGGTCCAAGACCTAAGGGAAGTAAATAAAATTGTCCAAGTACGGCACCCCGTGGTACCGAACCCATACACTATTCTGGGGCGAATACCCCCGGACCACGGCTGGTTTAGTGTTATAGATTTAAAGGATGCCTTCTGGGCGTGTCCCCTGGACAAGGACAGTAGGGATCTTTTTGCTTTTGAATGGGAGGATCCTGATACTGGCAGAAAATAGCAGTACAGGTGGACCGTGCTCCCCCAAGGATTCACTGAGTCCCCGACTCTGTTCGGGCAGATTCTGGAACAATTATTGGAGGGACTAACCTTGTCCCCGGCCCTTTAGCTATAATACGTGGACAATCTCCTTTTATCCGGACCCGCGGAGGAGGACGTCCTACTTGGGATGAATGCCCTGTTAAATTACCTAGCTGAGAAGGGGTTAAGAGTGAGTCAGAAGAAGCTCCAATATGTCGAGAAAGAGGTTAAGTACCTGGGACACTTGATACGCCAGGGACAGAAACGAATAAGTCCGGAAAGAGTGCGGGCAATAATCGAACTAGGCCTCCCAACGACCAAGAGGGAGTTGCGGATGTTCTTGGGACTCTTAGGCTATTGTCGGTTATGGATAGACGACTATGCCCCCCTTACTAAAGACTTGTACCTAAAACTCATTGAGGAGGCACCGAACAGAATAAAATGGGAGGAGGAGGAGAAACAGTTAATTGGAATCCTAAAAGAAAAATTGATGACCGCACCTATTTTAAGCATGCCGGATTTTAGTAAGACATTTCGTCTCTTTGTGAACTCCAGAAAGGGAACCGCTCTTGGAGTATTGACCCAGGATTGGGGGGGGAAAAAGGAAACCCGTGGCTTTCCTGTCAGAAATTCTGGATCCAGTCTCCCGAGGGTGGCCGGAGTGTGTCCAAGCGGTGGCAGCCACGGCAAAGCTGGTAGAGGAAAGCAGGAAGTTGACTTTCGAGGCCCCCTTGACAGTCACTACTCCCCAGCAGATTAGAACTATCCTGAATCAGAAGGCTGGGAGGTGGCTGACTGACTCGAGAATTCTGAAATATGAAGCCATATTGTTAGACCGAGAAGACCTCCGAATAGAAGTTGGGGGTTGCCAGAACCCGGCGGACTTTCTTTGGAAAGGGGAAGGGGAGGAGGAACTGTAACACTGCTGTTCAGACATAATAGAGTACCAGAGTAAAGTGAGCGAAGATCTGAGGGATATCCCCTTACATGCAGGAAGGCAGTGGTACATTGACCGGTCCTCTCGAGTGATAGATGGGAAGAGACACAACGGTTATGCAGTCCTTAGTGAGACTGGTTGGGAATTAGTGGAAAGTGGACAGCTACCGAATGCCTGGTCCGCACAAACGTGCGAATTGTACGCCTTGCACCGGGCTCTGAGGAATTTAAAGGGAATAGCCGGGACAATCTACACTGACTCTAAGTATGCCTTTGGGGTAGTACACACCTTTGGGAAGATCTTGAAGGAAAGGGGAATGATAAATAGTAGAGGAAAGGAGTTGGTCCACGAGGAACTCGTAGCCATGATCTTGGAGGATTTGTTGCTGCAACAAGAGATTGCTGTAGTACATGTGAAAGGGCACCAGAAAGACGATAAAATAGAGACCCTGGGGAATCAATTGGCAGATGAACAGGCAAAATTGGCCGGGATGGGGAAGGAAGTAATAAACTGCCTGGTAAGGATTCCCCAGATATCCGAAATTACCGAAGTGCCCACGTTTACTGACAAAGAAGAAACTCTTCTTGCGTCTCTGGGGGGTACAAAGGATAGGGAAGGGAAGTTGACCTTACCCGATGGCCGCTAGCTACTAAATCGACCGTTGACGCGGGACATTATTGCCCGTCTACACCAAGGGGGTCACTGGGGCGCCCAGGCACTGTGTGATGCCTTCCTGCGCCGATATGCTCACCCTGGTCTGTACAAGGTAGCCAAGCAGGTCACAGGAGATTGCATAACATGTCGAAAGATTAACAAAAGTGGGCTGCGGCAGCATGCAAGACAAGGGGGTAGGAGTCCGGCCTATAGGCCGTTTGAGTATGCCCAGGTAGATTACACTGAGCTCCCCCCCATAGGTCGCCTGAAGTATCTATTAGTAATAGTAGATCACCTGACAGGATGGGTGGAAGCTTTCCCCACTGCCACGGGAACGGCAATTCAGGTTAGCAAAATTCTACTCGAACAAATCATCCCACGATTTGGGCTACCCCGCGCTATTGACTCTGACCAGGGGAGCCACTTCACCTCGACCGTCCTCCAAAATGTATTGCAAGCAATGGGGATTGACTGGGATTTGCACACCCCCTGGCATCCCCCCTCCTCGGGCAAGGTCGAAAGAATGAACCAGACCATCAAAAAGCAGCTAACCAAACTCACGAGTGAAATCGACCTGCCTTGAACCAAATGCCTACCCCTTTCCCTATTGCAAATTCGCACCCAGCCAAGGCGGGATTTGGGCGTCTCCCCTTTCGAAATGCTGTTTGGCCTCCCGTTCCATGGGCCGAAGGGGGAACCTCCTGTATTCGAGTCTCGGGATATGTTTGTGCAAAAATATGTGGTGGCTCTGGGGTCTGCTCTATCTCGTTTACGCCAACAGGGACTTTTGGCACAGACGCCGCCCCTCGAGTTTGCGGTGCACACCGTCAAGCCGGGTCAGTGGGTCCTGATTAAAAGCTGGAAGCAACGTACCCTCGAACCAACTTGGGACGGTCCCTTCCTGGCACTTTTGACTACCGAAACGGCTGTCTGTACGGCCGAAAAGGGCTGGACACATTACACTCGAGTCAAGGGACCAGTGCCACAACCGACGGAGGACGAACGAACCTCTCTGACAAAGGCATCTAAGAAACAGAGACCCTGAGAACAAACAAATCGGACTTTGGCGAGTCTAACGGAACTGGGCCCTCCGGCTACAGGTGTCGCGACAAAATGCGGTCAATCGTATTGTTAACTTGCTATGCCATGATCCTTGGGCTGGGTCATAGTGTGAGTGTTACCCAATTTGGCCTCCGGAAAAAAACAAGCAGAGGACCGTCAGTGGTTCTCCATCTCCATGCCTGCCAACAAGCCAACACAGACATTTAGCTTAGACCTATGTGGGTTGGTGCCCTGTGGGACTAAAAGAGAACTGAATCAAACTAAGCGGAACCTAGTGAGAGAAAGGGGATTCCAGGGTCAGACGTTAGTATTACAATTGCATGGTAGGGAAGGCATAAATAGGCGTCCAGCCCAGGGGTCCAGGCTATGGTGTCAGTTGTCCGTAATCCCATCACCCCTGGACGGGATTGTGGGCAGAATCAGTGCAATCCGCTCTATCTGACCATAAAGAACTTGGGAAACAACGGGGCGAGCCTTAATGGAACAATACTGGGTATTAGGGTTAGGGGCCAGGCAGGACGGGAGGGGTTGCAGCTGTGCTGCACGCATATCACGATCATTGAAGCTGAGTCTGGGGGCTCATCCGCCACCGATGAACAGGAAAAGATTAGAATAATTGAGGTGACGGATTTGGAAAAGACCTTTGAAATAGAAACGGGATAAGGGGAGGCGAATGCCTGGATGGAATGGGTCAAATATACTGTGAGGAGCATGAAAAAGAGTGATTGCTACGCATGCACGAGTGCCCGCCCGAACCCTCAGGTGGTCCCATTCCCGCTGGGATGGGAGAAACACCCACGAGCCTTGGACTGCATGATAAGGCTGTACCAGGACCGAGAGGCCTGGAACGACTCCACTTGTCGACCCTTGAGTTTGAAGTTTCCCCCCGCCAGGTCTGAGGGGGCGACCCGCCCGCCATCATTCTCAGGGGTAACGGGTACGCACCAGGCCTGCGTCTCTCGGACGGGACTACAGTGGGGACAACGATGTGGGGACATTTGACAAGTGCAGCGGATCAATTCGGCTGGTCAATGAAGCTACCGGGGGCGGGAATTACTCCCACATTCATGTGCCTCGGGCAGACCTCTGGTGGTACTATGGTGGGAGGGTTCTGCGACCGACCCTGCCCCGAAAATGGACGGGCACTTGTGCAATCGTTCAATTGGCCATCCCATTCACCCTGGCATTCGAAAAACAAGAGCAACCTCGTTCCAGTGGAAGAACTGAGAGAGCTTTGGAGCCCTCTTTTGATGATAACATATATTTAGATGCCATAGGGGTCCCCAGGGGTGTTCCTGACGAATACAAGGCTAGGAACCAGATAGCGGCGGGTTTTAAGTCGTCACTGTTCTGGTGGGTGACCATCAATAAGAACGTGGATTGGATTAATTATATTTACTACAATCAGCAGAGGTTCATTAGTTATACCCGGGATGCAGTGAAAGGAATAGCAGAACAACTGGACGCCACTAGTAGGATGGCGTAGGAAAATAGGTTGGCCTTAGACATGATTTTGGCAGAGAAGGGGGGTGTTTGTGTCATGATAGGCACTCAGTGCTGCACTTTCATCCCCAACAACACAGCCCCTGATGGGTCCATCACCCGCGCCCTGGATGGACTCACCACATTGGCGGACGAACTGGCTGAAAACTCGGGCATCGACTCTGGCCTCACGGACTGGTTGGAAGCTTGGTTCGGTAAATGGACGGGGGTGGTCGTTCCCTTTCTTGTCTCATGTATAGTGGTGGCAGGGGTACTCACTGCCCTTGGGTGTTGGGTTATTCCCTGCGTCCGGGGATTAACTCAACGACTGATCGAAACCGCCCTTACTAAGAGGGATGTTCCCTATGGGCAGGTTGAACGAATGAATCTCGAGATGGAACAACGTGAATCCCTCTTGGGCGGGGGTAGTATTAGAGACAGGCAGTTTGATGAACAAGTTCGGGAGTTATTAAACGCCCTGGAGAAGAAACTTACGGTTTAAAAATTACAGGCCGTAAGAAAAGACACGGGGGATTTGTAGGGGGTAGTGTAATTTTTAAACAGTTAGCTGCAGTTTAAACTTTTCTACCTTATAGTAAACACAAGCAGACACTCGAAACTGGTGCCGGACCTCCCCCAAGTTTTTATGAATGAAACAATTGTAACAGCTTTCCTCGATAGTTGAGAGACTGCCCTTAACCACAGTTGTACAACATCATCCATATAAGGAAAGAACGGGGAGCTCGAACACTAATTGGCCAAGTGAATAACAAAATAATCGCAGGCACCAGAACCCAAATAAGGAAAGCAGTGGGGAACCCTAGCACTCATTGGTCAAGACAGCAGTAGGAGACCCAGCCCACATATACGTGTATATAATGCGTGGAGATTACTATGCTTGTGTGTGTACCCACGGGAACAACACCCGACTTTGCAAAGTTGAATGAAAAATTTTGGACAGACTCCTCCGTGTCTTTGTTCCTGGGAAGGGAAATAAAAGTGCCGGAGATGGGGCCGGACAGCCGCTTATCTCGCACAGAATCCACCGTGTGGCGTTTGGTAACCTCAGTTGTCACGTGGGATGCCAGTGTTCATTTTCCCGCTGGGCAGCTCTGACTGTTTCAGGGTTTCAAGGTTTGTGTAAACATCTGTTGTTCAGGTCAAGGATGCAGATGGTGTGGGGAAGTTCGGTGGTTTTGGGAAGTTGGTTTGCGGCCGTTTCCTCCCCTTTCTCGGTGATATCTTCAAGGCAGATGAAACTCATGTGAAGCTCTGCTGTCCTGCAGCGTTTCGAATTGATTTGATTTATTTCCCACTGCGTTCAGTTGCTGTTTTTTGTCGTTACTTTGCATGCCCCAGTATGTTGAGTCCAGATCAACTTGTTTTTTATTGGAGTCAATGGATGAGTCTCATCATTCTAGAAATTCTCTGGCTTCACTCTGTTTAACTGGCCCCAATGTATTTGTGTTGTCACAGTCGAATTTGTTGTCCTCGTCATCGCTGTGCATTGCGACTCGGGACAGCTGGTTGTGTTGTTTAGTGGATCTTCCAGAAATATTTTGCAACAATAGATATTTCCGCAGATTCATTGTGAAAACCAACGCCAGGGGGACATGCCATTACCCAACAAACCAAGCTCTCTAAATTATAGGTCAAAATATGTCTCGGCACGTACAGCCAGACTGCTCTGACCACTCGGAGTTATGAGACAGCATAAACCGAAAGACATATTTGACAACAACTCACCAAAAAATGGACCAAATACCCATCATAGGCAAGACAAATTTGGAAAAAAAATATTTCATGTCGTGACTACAGGAAACATTATACAGGACAGACAACTCACGATACGCATTCTTGAAGATCAACTTGAAATGAAACACCACTGCCAGGTGTCCGCAGTAGGTTGACTCATGACACAGAGTGTCGCTGATTCCGTGGCTGGAATCTCGCAATGTGTGACAGTCTGCAGCAATGGAGAATGTGTTGCTGGAAAAGTACAGCAGGTTAGGGAGCATCCAAGAAGCAGGAGAATGGATGTTTCTGACATGAATACGTCATCAGATATTCGGCCAAAACGTCGATTCTGCTACTCCTCAGATGCTGCCTGATCTGCTGTGTTTTCCAGCACCGCACTCTTGACTCTGATCTCCAGTATCTACAGTCCACACTTTATCCTCCGTCTGCAGCATTAGTTAGTTCCTTGTGTGAGGGAACTGTTGATATTACCAATGTAAAATTCGATTGCTGATTGAGAAACACAACCAGGTCCGCAGCACAAAAGAGTGTTTCTGTTGTTTTGAGTTTCCTGGCTGTACAATGTGTGCTTCTGTGATCGCACAGTTGGCAGTGCTCTGGGGAGCGGCTGCAGTTATCTGTGTTTACATCCGAGATGCTATTGGTGCGGTTTGATTTGTTCTTGATTTGTGCAACAGTAACACAGTGACGGATCAATTAATATTTCAAGAAGGCAGACCGACGTGGAAAATGTCGAGGTGCTGGTGACATTTGATCAGAGATTACCGAGATTCAGGAGAAACGAATGTTGATTTCTTTCGGGTCGTGATGAAGAACAACCAGGGAAATAAGTCACCAGCGGGTACAGTTTACAAGGGCACTCATATGAAGCAAAATGCAAAATTAAACGTACAAAATGACGAAGACAGATGAAGGATGAGAGTAATCATGGGTAATCTGACTTCCACTCCGCAGCTCCCCTATTTCCCACACCCAGCCCCATTGTAAACAAATGTTAGAGAAGCATAAACATTAACATCGTCCATTGGAACGATCCAAGTCTTTTCTCAATTTTCGATTCGGCTATTAGTTTCAGTTAATTTTTTTCTTTCCTGGGAAATCATCACTTTCATTGTTAGCAATCGTAAAGGGAGCCATCCTTTTTGTCATGGAAATAATATGATACTAAACTTTGTTTGTGGCGTGTATAAGACTCCACTGTGTCACACGTTTCTTCTACTTTCTCTCGATTTTAATGGTACTCTATCTTTTGAATCTTCCGACCAACGTGCATGACCTCATAATCCGGACATGTAACTGCATCTGACAAGTTTTTGCCCACTCACCCAATCTATCTATATGCCTATTCATATTGCCACGATCTCATCATAACATGCTCTCCCACGCGTGTGTATTGTCAGCAAATTTGGACACATTTCACACTGCCCCTTTCTCCATGCTATTAACAGAGAGACAATTGAAGCCTTGAATATACCCAGTTTTTAAAGGCCTCTGCTGTAAATGTTTCTACATACTTGCTACCCTCTGAATGTGAGAACATCCTCCTCATTTATTACTTATGTGGGTAACCCCTTCCCCTGAGATTGGGATCTCCGGTCCTTCACAATTTTGGATATAAAGTAGAACAGAACAAACCTTTATAGTAAAAAACAATCTCACTGCTGTCTCCAGTGCCAGTTCTGATTTTTTTTAACCTCTGTTTGAACAAACTGCCCGGATGAGCACATTATTACTGACAATGACACATCTGCTTCACAGGTGCTTCAGTGCCAGTGATTGGAGTGGAGCTGAAAGGCGCGATACAAATGCATCTTTTTTCATTCGACCATTGCCATATTATTAATCTCTCTGCTCATGAAAATGGATCCGTTATATGCATTCAATCTCTCATCAATACCGAGCATGTTTCACTCACAGTTGATTTTAAATGATTTCTTGTTGGATGAGTTATCTCTGCAACTCCAGATAAACCGTCTCAACAACTCGATATGTTCTCAGGTCTGCTCATTTCTTGACATACAGGAAACTTGCTCCAAAAAAAAAAAAAATTCCAGAGTCGTGAATCTCTCCACAAAAGGAGTTTTATTTATCTCTCTACATGGTGCAAAGCAGAGGTTTGTGAAAAGATTCTGGGAAAATGTTGCCAATTGTCAAGTGGGAAACCTTTCAGCAAGCAAAACAGAAATCCCAGCGTCGAGCTTTGTGAATCTTTAGATATTCCTTGGGGCGCAGATTCAGTGGAAAATGAAGGGTGAACTGGCCGGCTGGGCAGAGACAGTTTAGATATCTTTCTGTTCTTTCGGAGGCCGTTATTTTGACTCTGATGTACTCCGGACTTGAATTGATCTGTGACATTGAAGGATTCTGTTCCTGCACGTCAGGAAGTCAAATCTCATCTCAGCTCCGGGGCAATTAGAAAATGCGGGAACAGATAGGACACTGAAAGTCTGGAAATGAGGCGATCTCTGTAGGAGGATAACTGATTTCCGGTGTCATGCATGTGACTGTAAAGGGTGGGATCAGCCTATTCCCATGTATTCACCGTGAATTGCCCAGGATTTATTTCGGAAATGACATACTAATTAAAGATGTTTGTCAATATGGGAGGAGCAGGCTGCAGCTTGCATTCGGGGATCATTGAAGCCATTGGCTCAATAGTCTCTGTGGCGATGTTAGTCAGTGCGTTCGGCTCTTCACTGACAGGTTGCTGTTCTCCCACGACCCAGGAACAGAGCGACAGTGTTCTCACACAATCTGTTTTTTTTTGTCCGCACAGTTCCGGGATTTTACCGAGTTCAGAAAATTATTCCTCAAAAGGCTAGAAGGGAGAAGGTTCCGCTTTTAGGGGAGCTGGTTCCCGGCGACATGTATGTGTCTGCAAAGTGTGAGATCAAACTGTTCCCATTATCCACAATGAATGCTCCAGGATTAATTTTGGAAACGTCAAACCAATTGAAGACAATTTTCATTTTGCCAAGGACAGGCAAAAGCTTGAATTCACTAACAGTCTGCTTTAGGAGATCCTGCAAGGGGCCTGCTACAAGGGACTCCCCAGCCTCTGTGGAGCAATTAGTCCTCTCGTTTGGCTGTTAACCGAGAGGGTTTGCCCACGCATGGAGCGGTCGCTGTTCTTATCCATCCGACTACTTTGCTGTGCACTTTCTGGTTTTTAATAAGGTCTGTAATATGTAGCCAAACGTAAACCAAATCAATGAGGAAACACAAATGCGTTTCTGTATTGTTGAATGGCTCGTGAAGGGTTGTGGACACTCGGACTCTCAAACAAAAACCGAAACTGCTCAAGGAACTCGGCAGGTATGACATTACCTGTGAGAGAAAATGGAGTTCTGAAAAACTCCTGGAGAAGCTCCGAATCGTTGTCTCTGTTTATCTCTCCCCAGATGCTGCCAGATCTATTTAGTTTTTCCTGCAATCTCTCCCTTTCTTTTTAAATGAATGACCATTTCAACCATCGAGATTGTTTACACACTCCAAACATGTCCTGACATTTAATCCTATCGAAACTGTGGTGATTGAATTCAAACAAATAAACTTGAAACTAGTTTAGTAGCGCGCTTCTGCAGTTGTGGCCAAGTGGTTGACGCGATGGGCGTTAATTCCACTATGGATTCTTCATTGCAGTTAAGTACTTTCTGACTGTAATTGAGAGCCGAGAGTGAACTTGGAGAGTGCTTGTTCTCTGCTTTCTTGTTTCAAATTCAAATCGCAGGATAAGGTGAAATGCGTATAACTCAGGCAAGGAACGTTAGTAACCTGCAACCAACTGCCTGTCAGGATAGAAAAGGCAGAAAACTCCAAAGCAGGTAAGATCCATTTAGTTGTGCATTTCCATTACTGAATACGTTTGCCCCTCTGACAAAAGTGACGCCAAATGAGATAAGAACCATTCAGGGGATTGTGTTGGACTGGTGCAGAATTAGTGGGCCAAAGGGCATTTTTGTGCTAGACACTTCCATGGCCAACTGCGAGGTGGTCAGTTTGTGAAGTAACAGGACATCCTTTGCAAAATGTCCCTCGGAGGAAGAGGTCGAAGCTACTCTCCCCGATAGTTCTGACAGTCACGGTATTCATTGGCACATTTCAATTGGTAATAACTATTACGGTGCATATTTGTGGAATCAGTCTATCTGATAATCAGGACGATGAGACCGTGATGTCTCATTAACAAGCAGAGAACAAGCCCTTGCAGCTTACATTCCCTGGCTCTGCTTTTGAGATAAAGATTACTTTCTCGATGTGCCTGTGTTTATATCAAACAGCCCAGTGACATCGGGACTGGACGTTCAGGGGAAAGTGGAGGTGTGACAGAGGCAGAAATAGAACAAGATCAGACGTGAAAGTGTTTAGATTTTGCCGTGGGTCCGTTGTCTTTTTTTTGAGGAATGTCTGCTGGGCGCTATCCTGTCAGGCCCCAGGAGCCAGACGGCTTGTTTTACTGGGATTTGTGTTATTGAAAGTTACACATGAGAAGCGTGTTCGATTATTTCAGCTCAGTATCCATTTCATATCGCGTCTCACCACAACGGTGCACATTTTCTGGCGAAGTGCCTTGTATTCCACTTCAAGCCGCCTTTCTCTGGAGAAACTTACAGACGAAAATCACATGGAGTGGGGAGAATCCTGAGGACACTGTCACTGTCGGAGAATGTGCCTGTGTGACTGCCTCTGTATGTGAACATGAGAATAGCTCCTCAAAGGGGTTACAACAGTGTGACCAGGTCAACCTTCAGCACCATTCTAATGTCATTTAAGATCACAGGGAGAATGTAACTGCTGCAAACCAGGACGAGAATAGATGTATGCCTGATATCGTGCGCTTCACAATGGACGATGACACTTCTCCACTCCTCTCCCACACGCTTTTTAAACTCGAGGCCAGAGAGAAACTGACTTGACGAGAAAATCGCTTCACAACCTTCTACGACCAATTTTGCAAATTTATTTCTATCTTGCCATCTAAAACATTTATTTAAATGTAAAGAAAATGAATGTGCGCTCAGCCAATGGGACACCTTTGGTAACAGTCCTTCAGCCTGACAACGACCCTGCACCACCATTCTGAGCATACTGCTGTTAAACTAATTTCATATCTAAGTGGAAAACTTACATTTCACTCCATGCGATCTAACTTTATGAATTAGTCAACCATGTGGAACCGTGTAAAATATTTTATTAAAGTCCAAGTGAGCAAAGTCTGTTACTTTGTCCTCATTGATCTTCTTGGTTACGCGCTCAAAAAACTCAATCAATTCTGTGCAAAACCATGCTGATTATCCCGATTCATTCCTTGTATCTGAACATTCATATAAATCCTATCATTTAGAATTGCACCAAACAACTTACCCACGACCATAACCAGACACAATCATCGATCGCTCCCAGGCTTCTCCGTGAATTCCTTTCTAAACAAAGGCACAATAGCCATCCCCTGATCATTCGGCGCCCCACTTGTCATAATAGATGATAAAAATATTTCTACGAAAGCTCCAAAGGTTTCTTTCCCGATCTTCCCACAAGTTTCCGGGATACAGGAGATCAGATCCCAGAGAAATATCCAACTTTATATTTTCCAGGTCTTCCAGCCCTTCCCCTTTTCAATGTGAACGACTTTCAAAACATCAATATTTAATTGTACCCGTTATGTCGTTCTCCATGGTGTAAACTGACGCGAAGTGAACATTATATGTCTCTCCATCTGCTGAGATTCAAGATCTCAAGTTCTTAATTATTGTAGATTCTCTTTAGACTATACTTAGCTTTATGTTCTGATGACATCTCATATCCTCGATTGACATTTATAATATCCTCCTGAAGAATGCCCCTCCACTCTTTATATCGTTCAAGAGATTCACTTGAAACCATGTGTTTATATGAAGCTGTCCCCTTTTTTAAAAAAAAAGTCTTATGACAAGGCCTCAGCAACCAACATTGTTCTAACGGAACACCTACAATGTGGAACCCGGCCATTCGGACCAAGAAGCCCCCACTAATCCTGCGAAGGGAATCACACCCAAACTCACACCTCTACTCAATTCCTGAAACTCTGCATTTCCCATGACCAAAGAACGTCAGCCGCACATCTTTCGTCTGGGGAGGAATGTGCAAACTCCAAATACACAGTCATCCAAAGCAGATATCGAACCAACATCGCTGAGGCCGCAAGACATGGGTACTCGCCAGTGAGGCAGCCATTATAAACCTCCAATCCACCACTCAAAACATATCATCACCAATACCTACTCTTAAAGTTCCAAATGCATCTGCCCAGAGCCTCCTATTGACTGAGGCCTAAACCTCTGCCCGTGCTTTCCTATTTGCTTGAACTGAACGCCTGCATTGTATTTGCCTTCCTAAACACCAACTGAAACTGCATGTGAAACATAAGAGAAAATTGAACTTTGAATTCTTTCTGCTTTCATAAAATTGTTTGTGCCTCTACTCTTACAACCAAACATATGACCGTGCACTTTTCCACAAAGTACCGCAACTGCAACTATTTTTTTCAAAGCACTCAGTTTGTTCAAGTCATCCTGCAGCATGCCCACTTCAACAATAAGATCTGCCCTTACGCCGATCATTGTGTCTTCTTCAAATGAAGCAACAACACCCTCAATTCCTTTGAATGGATCCTTCATACATAATGTGAATAGATGTGTTGCCAACACTGACTCCTGCTGAACTCCACTAGTCACGGGCTGCCACCCTTTACCCAACTGTCTGCATTCTGCCAATCAGCCAAGCCTCAATCCATGTCCTCTTCTTTAGCAGTTTGCCGTAATGCACCTTGACATATGCCTGGGGAAATTCAAGCTGGTCACCTCCACCGGCTTGACTACGTCTAACTTGCTCATTACCTACTCAAAGCATTTAACGCAAAGCTGATTTATTTGATTGTTATCTAGAATATTCCAACTTTGATTCCAGGCCTGAATGTGAAGAACAACAATGTTCAATTGCTGTTGCAATAAGTAAACACTACGCTGCCTTAGTAGGGTCGATGAGTGAGTGAATTCCTTCCCTCAGTGGGATCCTCTATTCTCTCAACAGGGTCGATGAGTGACCTAACTATTTTGCTCACATGGAGCAGGTAAATGCTTGTGGCCAAATGCAAACCAGATGGTGTACTGAGAGTTGAGATGATCGCTTAAACCTATTCCTGGAATAGGTTCCTTGAAGCTTCTCTCACAATTCGAAAATATCGATGGGAAATCAGTTCTACAGACACTAGAGAGCACATCCCACAGGCTACATATTTGATAGATTTCTCCACAATGTGATGACGTTCATGATGAACTGTCCCCAGGAACGTTTATAATGATTAATGTCTTTATTCAGTGTGAACACGTTGAACACACGCAAGTATTCAGCACCTTCTGCAGCACTTCCCGCAGTCATGGCATTTAGAAAGTCCTGTTAATATGACGAGTAAGGTGATGAGTCATCCGGTCGCTCGGACTTTGCAGCACGGTCCCACAGATTTGGAATTGGAAAGGTCTCTACTCCGGGTGAGCACGTGGGTCAGATGTCAGGTCTCTATATATCTTAATTGACTCTTATTTATGTGGGCATATTTCTCAGAGATGAAACAGATTTCTGAGGTTTGATAACATTTTCCAAAGTCCGGAGAGAGAAAAGGTTTCTCATTAGTATGAGCATCGTGTTCGGTTCTCCAATCGCTGGACGTTTTAAAGCATTTTCTGCAGTTCAGACACTGAAATTGTTTCTCATCATTTTGAACGAGCAGGTGTCGCAGCAGGTCAGTGACAGAGTGAATCCCTTCCCACACTCTGAGCAGGTGAATGGCTTGTTCCTGGTATCATTGCGTCCATGGGAATTCAGCTCAGACAGGGAAATGAATCCCTACATTTCCACAGTCATTCCTCACTATGACTGCAATTGAGGTGTGTAAGTCTGATGACAGGTAAAAACCTGGTCCACACGCACAATAGGTGAACGACTTATCTCACACTATTACCAGAGCTTTTTCCTTTCATGTTCGAAATCTGATCAAGTTGTATTTGGGATAGAATTAGTGGATCCATCAGATTATGGTGGAGAGGTTGACTTCTAAATCTACCCCTTCTAATATCCTGCGAAATTGATGTGATCCCAAAATGAGAGTGTGAAACCGTCTTTCAAAAGACTCTACAATCTGTCTGAAGATATGGTTTGAAGGTAAGGGATTTTCGACACTAAGAATGTGACCAGAATGTTGTCAGAATCTTTCATGCACACAACTTCCACCACAGAGAACGAGCACGTCAGCAGGTGGATAGGAACACGATCGCCTCCGTGTTCCCTCCAGGTCAAACATTGTCCTGACATGCCTGACATACAGTCCTGATGGAGCAGACATTTCTTACAATTCAATCATTGCAAAACTGAGGCCTCTGACTTCAGTCCCGAGCTGAAAATCCACTACCTCACCACTGAGTCGAAAGTGTGATGCTGGAAAAGCGCAGCAGGGCAGGCAGCAACGAATGAGCAGGACAATCGATATTTTCGACACGAGACTTCATCAGGAAAGAGGCTTGTGAACCGAGGGGGTACAGAGACAAATGGAAGCGGGTGGGGTGGGACAAGGTAGCGGAGAGCGTGATTGATTGACGGAGGTGGGGATAATGATGAAAGGTCGCAGCGCAGGCTGGAGCAGATAGGTGGGATGGAAGATGTACAGATAGGACAGTTCATGAGAGCGGCGGAGGCCCTGGACCTGAATGAACTTCGCTGTGTGGGAGGGAGAGTTGACTGTTCAGCCAGAGGCCAGTGGTGTTGTTTGTTGCGGATGTCCCGGAGATGTTTTCCGAAGCGGTCTGTAATTAGGCATCCAATTTCCACAATGTCGAGGAGACAGCAAAGGGAGCAATTGTTACAGTAAATGACATGCGTGGAAATGCAGGTAAAACTCTGATGGACATGCAAGGGTCTTTTGGGCCTTTGACAGAGTTGAGGACGAATGTGTGGGTGGATGTTTTGCAAATCCCGTGTAGAAAGGAGAAGGTGCTGGGAGGGGAGGGTGGTTTTGTGGTAGCGTGCACTTTGTAAAGGAGTGGAAGAGGGAATGATATTTATAGAAAATGGATAGGGCTGGGGAGGGAAGCACATCTTAATTGTTGGGGTTCATTTGCAGCTGACGGAAATACCGGAGGATGACATGATGTCTACAGAGGCTGCAAGATTTTAAAGTGTTGAAGAACGAATTTCTGTCCTCGTCATATTTGGAGGGATGAGTCTTGGGAGTGGGGTTGAGGGAAGTGGATGAGATGAGCTGGAAAGCATCATCGACGACGTGACAGGAGAAAATGCCTCGCCACTGATTCAAATTTCTCCCTGGCATTGGTTTGAGTCTGAACAGACACGTCATTACCATGGTGAAATCCTTCAACTCATGATGTGTTGTTAACCACATTACCCCATCATCACCATGTCAGCCGACTTGCACCTCATTAACATCATTAACTCTTCCACGTCTCTGCCCTTCTGCAGCTCAAACGCTAAACCTTCGTTTGGACGACACGGTCATAATACACTTCGATCCGTTCTTTCAAATTCCCTCCCTGCTCTGGTGCTCGTGGAGCAATGGATAGAGAGAGAGAGGAGTTGAGCACGTGGCTACACGGATGGTGCAGGAGGGAGGGTTTGGATTCTTGGATAATTGGGGCTCTTTCTGGGGTCGGTGGGACCTGTACAAACAGGATGATCTTCATCTGAACCAGAGGGGTACCAATATCTTTGGGTGGGGGCGGGAAATTCGCTAAGGCTATTGGGGTGGGTTTAAACTAATGCAGCAGGGGGATGTGAACCAAAATTGCAGTTCAAGTATAGAAATTTTTGAGAGTAGGGAGGTCCAGAATCAAGCTTCAGGGGCGCAAGATGGCACCAGCAAGCAAGAATTTGGTTTGGAGTATTTCTGCTTCAATGCCAGGAGCATCCAGAATAAGGTGGACGAACTTGCAGCTTGCATTCGTACCTGGGAATTCGATGTTGTGGCCATTTCGTAGACATGAACAGAGCAGGGACAGGAATGGTTGTTGCAGATTCCAGGATTACAATAAGAACAGAGAAGAAGGTAAAAGAGGAAGACGTGTGGCTGTGTTGGTCAAGGACAGTATTACAGTTGCAGAAAGGATATTTGGGTCTCGTCAACTGTCGTAATATGGGCTGAAGTTAGAAACAGGAAAGGAGAGGTCACGCTATTGGGAGTTTTCTACAGGCCTCCGAATAGTTCCAGAGATGTTGACGAAAGGATAGCAAGTATGATTTTCGATAGGAGTGAGGGAGAGAGGGTAGTTGTCATGGGGGACAACAACTTTCCAAATATTGGCAGAAAACACGATAGTACGATTACTATAGATGGGTCAGTTTTTGTCCACTGTGTGCAGGAGGGGTTCCTGACACAGTATGTAGACAGGCCAACAAGGGGCGTGGTCACATTAGATTCGGTAATGGATAATGAGCCCGGCCAAGTGTTAGACTGGGAAGTAGGTGAGCACTTTGGTGATAGAGATCACCGTTCTGTTGAGTTTACTATTGTGATAGATATAGATAGGTGTATACCACTGGGCAAGAGTTACAGCTAGGGGAACGTCATTTATGATGCGATTAGGCAGGATTTAGGAAGCATAGGATGGAGAAGGAAACTGCAGTGTAGGCACATTAGAAACGTGGAGCAAATTCAAGGAAATGCTACTGTGTGTCCTTGATAAGTATGAATCTGTCAGGCAGGGAGAAAGCTGTAGAGCGCGGGAGCCGTGGTTTATGAAGAAGTAGATTCTCTGGTCAAGAGGAAGATGAAGGCTTATGTTAGGATGAGATGCAAAGGTACATTTAGGGCGCTTAATGGTTACAAGGTAGCCAGGAAAGACCTAAAGAGAGAGCTCAGATGAGCCAGGAGGCGACGTGATAAGTTGTTGGCCGATAGGATCAGGGTTAAACCGAAGGCTTTCGATATGTATTTAAGGAATAAAAGAATAACGAGAGTAAGATTAGCGCCAATCAGGGACATGGTGGGAAGTTGTGTGCAGAGTCAGTGGAGATAGGGGAAGCACAACTGAATACATTTCAACAGTATTCAGTGTAGAAAACGACAATGTTGTCGAGTAGAGTACTTAGATACGGGCAACTGGACGAGGTGTGATTGAGGTTCACAAGGAGGAGGTATTAGAAATCCTGAAGAGTGTGAAAGTAGATATGTCCCCTGGGCCGGATGAGATTTATCCTAGGATCCTTTGGGAAGCCATTGGGGTGATTGCCGAGCCTTTGGCATTGATCTTTAAATCGTCATTGTCTACATGAATAGTGCCAGAAGACTGGAGGATAGCAAATGTGGTTCCCATGTTCAAGAATGGGAGTAGAGACAATCCTGTTTATTGTAGACCAGTGAGCTTCACTTCAGTTGTTGGTAAAGTGTTGGAAAAGGTTATAAGAGATAGGATTTATAATCATCTAGAAAATAATAATTTGATTAGGGATAGTCAGCATAGTTTTGTGAAGGTTACGTCGTGCCACAAAAACCTTATGGAGTTCTTTGAGAAGGTGACCAAGCAGGTAGATGAGATGATGTTGTGTATATGGATTTCAGCAAGGCGTTCGATAAGGTTCCCCACAGTAGGCTATTGTAAAATATCCGGAGGAATGGGATTGTTGGAGATGAAGCAGTTTGCGTCAGTAATTGGCTTGCTGAAAGAAGATACAGGGTGGTAGTTGTTGGGAAACGTTGCTCCTGGAGTCCACTTAACAGTGCTGAGCCGCAAGGATCGCTGTTGGGTCCACTGCTGTTCGTTTTATAAACGACGTGGATGAGGGCGTAAAAGGGTGTGTTAGTACGTTTGCAGACGACACTGAGGTTGGTGGAGTTGTGCATCGTGACAAATTACGTAGAAGGTTGCAGCGAGATACAGATATGCTGCAGAGCTGGGCTGAGAGGTGGCAAATGGAATTTAATGTGGATAAGTGTGAGGTGATTCACTTTGGTCAGAGTAAGAGGAATGCAAAGTATTAGATTAATGGTAAGATTCCTGGTAGTGTAGATGAGCAGAAAGATCTCGGTGTCCAGGTACACGGATCCTTGAAAGTTGCCAGCCAGATTGACAGAGTTGTTAAGAAGGCATACAGTGTTTTAGCTTTTATTAATAGAGGGATCGTGTTCTGGAACCATGAGGTTATGCTACATATGCACAAAATTCTAGTGCGGCCACACTTGGAGTATTGTATACAGTTCTGGTCACCGCATTATAAGAAGGATATGGAAGCTTTGGAAAGGGTGCAGAGGAGAGTTACTCGGATGTAGCCTGGTATGGAGGGAAAGTCTTACCAGGAAAGACTGCGGGACTTGTAATTTTCTCGATAGAGAGAAGAAGTTTGAGAAGTGACTTAACAGAGACATATATTAGATTCAGAGGGTGAAGCAGGGTGGACAGGGAGAGCCTTCTTCCAAGAATGGCGACAACCAGCACGAGGGGGCATAGCTTTAAATTGAGGAATGATAGATAAAACAGGTGTCAGAGGTAGTTTATTTACTCAGAGAGTAGTAAGGGTATGGAACGCTTTGCCTGCAGCGGTAGTAGATTCCCTAACTTTAAGTACATTTAAGTCGTCATTGGACAAGCATATGGACGTACATGGAATAATATAGGTAAGGTGGACTTCAGATCGGTACACAGGTCGACTCAACATCGAGGGCCGAAGGGACGGTACTGCGCTGTAATGTTCTATGTTCTATGCTCTAACCCCCTCAGCTTCTGTTCAAGGGTGCACTTGCGTTCTGTTCACTGTTTCATTGTTCATTATCTGAATGACATTTTTACCAACGCCCATTTTCCCAAACGTGCAATGCGGCCTTCACAGTTTTATCTTTTCACACGGGCTCCCTCATGGTGGAAGGGAAGGAATTGCAGGTTATTCACCCAATGATGTAATTCTGATGTCTTCCAATACCTCCTCTGCATGTGGGTGTACTCACAACAAGGGTTGCTCAGCCATCACTGGGCAGCTACATTTCAAAGGTTTCATCATTTTCTACAAATCTCTTGACTGTCTTCCCTCTCGGTATCACTGTCATGTCGTCCAGCCCACCCAAGAGCAAACAGAGCTGGTCAATAGTATGCCAACCCAGCCAGCGGGCACGACACCCGAGATTATGTTTTAAAGTGCTCTCTCAGATATGTGCATTCCCTCGAATTCCAACATCCAGACATGTTCGATTTGAACTGTTTCACGTTTGGTGCATAAACGTCATCTGCCAAAGCCATAAATTATAAAATCTCATCGCTATGTAAATCGCACAGGGCTGTAGGAAAGGAATTACTCACCAAGTGATGAAGAAAAACTGTAATACATGCTGAAATCAAGGACAATTAATTGGTATTAACACTACAACGTGCATTTTTCATAATAGAAACTTCAAAACATTTCCTCTGTGTGAGTTTAAACAAATGTTGATCCCTGTCACATTATGAGATATTGGGAAGATGACAAAGTGTTATATCAAACAAGTGATCAAAGAAGTGGGTTTCAAGTCGTATTTTGTCACACAAAACGAAGCTTTTATCACAAAACTGATTTGACAGAATTTATTCTTCTCGAGGTCATCATCTTTTGTCAGTCTAAAGACGTTAGTGCTTCCTTAACTTAGTGGTTCGAGCCCTGGTTTTGTAAACCAGGAGTTGTAGCCTCCATTCGCACGGCAGTCTTGCTGAATTTTCTTGCAACTATTGCAGCAAGCATCCGAAGGTGCGTTCTAAATGTTGTTAGGAAATATTTTTGAAGGAACAGCTGGAAGTCATTTTTTTTACGCAGACCATGCCTCATCTGTTTCAGTTTGGAAGTCCACATTCGTGTTTTTCTTTCGAGGATATGAGAATGACAAGCTTCTGAGGCGAAGAATGCCTTTGTTTGGCAGGAAGAACAACGTGACTCAATAGAAGCAGTAAAGTAACGGCGAAACAGTGCAGGACGAAAACGTACAGGGATGCGGCTGTGTGCTTCCGTTCCTTATGTAGAAACAGGAATGTGCTGGAATCCATATTAAACAGATAGGAGGCTGGAAGAGGTTAGCTAGCCAGGCTGCCCCAGAGGTGGAGAAATCAACGTTTAGCAGGTTCCAAATATTCACGATTGGGGCAGTCTTAGAAGGACAGCCTCCTGCCAGTTTACCTATGTAAACAGAAACGGGTGTTAAAGCTAATAGTGAACAAAGAAGAGGCCAGACTGTTCAATTCTTCATTTTATGGAAATTGGGCTCTCCTGAGTCCTTCGTCGCTATCAAAAGATGTGTCTGTATAGTTCCCTCTATGGGTCAAAATGAGGTTCAGTTCTCCCGCAGGTCAGGAACAAATGTGACGGTATCTGACTTCAGTCTCTATCGCTGGTTCATTTGAGATTAAAACTTTGCATAGAAAGTCTCATTGAAATGAACACTTCAGACGTCAGGCTGTGGGCCAAGTATTGATATCTGGAAACGAGAATGGATGGATGTTAAATGACTGGCACTGACATAATGTATTATTCTGTGCTGTAAAAGCACGGTGTCATGAACATTCTTTTTTGATAGAAATTTCTCATCGCTGGAAAAGAAAGCTGTGCTGCTGAGAGAAGATACAACTGCACATGCCATCCTTCCTGGTCGACTCATGGTTACGATGCAGCGCTTTCACCGCTGCGGTTTGGGTTCATTTCTTGGCCAGGGAATCTGGATTTATTGTTCCTAATAAGGGCAACAACAAAAGTAGAGCATCTTTGACAGGAATCGCATTTCAAACGCGTCCGCATGTGCCTTGCAATATTGTACAGGGCCGCAAGTTGGCTCACTGGTTATCACTGCTGCCTCACTGCGCCAGAGATATGATTTGCTTACACCTGGGTCGACTGTCAGTAAGGTGCCTTATTCATGAGCAAATGAAGAGAAAAAGGGTAAAGAACTGCTCTGTGAGGATTAATCCCTGGAGGATTGGTTTGTGCATTTCTTGCAGCGAATAGCCAGTTTCTTAACTTTAGGCATTCTATGTTCCCTTACTGTGTTGCTTTAGCAAATGTTCAGAAAGGAGAGAAAAGTGAGGAAAAACAGTCACTTCCCAGTCAGGGATCGATACATAATGCGACAACTAACGGATTCACTTTTGAAAGAATTAGCTTCTATTTTCCCTACGTTGGTCATGGCAGTATACAGCATTAGAGCCGGCTTTAATTTGTTGCATTGGACCCAGCATCCTTTCTCAATATGAACAATACTGGAATATAAAGAGATAATAAAAGACATGGATAGCGATGACTGGAATGAAAAGTCGTCAGGAAGAATGGACAGTGTTTACTTGGAAAGAATAAAATGGAAAGGAATCCATCGATGTAGTGAGGGATAATGACATTTGAAAACACAAGGCGGGGTTTCATGGCGTGGTGGAAAAGACGAATAGATCATGTGGTGCGACAACAGGTAAAACTTCGTTGTGTCCATATGGAAGGGTTCCAGGAGATGTGAGTTTGGTGGGAGTTAACAGGAGAGAAATTCCCTCATTCGTATGGCTCTATATCTAGAGTTTAGAACTTCAAAACCAGGGATGAATGATAAAGGGAAGTTTGGAGCACGTTTTATTTTTCCTTCTACAGCTATTGCATTTGACAGCCAGACAAGTTCGGGAATTCGTGGTGCGCTGTGACACCAAAGCATCAGCTTCTTCTCTGTCTTGGAACCGGGCCGCCTGCGCAAGGAATGCAAATGCGGTACTGCTTTTCGTGGAAGGATCAGAAGGCGGTAACTACACTCGCAAACAGAATGGCATATGATCAGCACCAGTTAGGAGAAAAACTTTACAATGCTTTGCACAGTCATTAAATGGAATTGCATTACATTTCACTACGAGAGCAGATTTGTTCATGCAAATTAAGGCAGGTTTGCAGATGGGAAAGCAATTGAGAAAGATACGTAAATGCCCATGTGAAAGGCTGCAGTTGAAGAACAAAGCAGTTTCGGCTGAGTTTCGAACTGGGGACTTTTCGCGTGTGAGGCGAACGTGATGGCCACTACTCTACCGAAACAAGCTCCAACCACCGCGGCGGCGGCTCTGTGGCATCCAGCACTGAAATTTGAAGCCATTCTTCGTTTCACCTTTCTGTTTCCCATAGCTCATTGTTGTCCAGCGTAATTGACATCTTGAAAACCTAAAAAAAAAAGACACGTGAAATTGATAACAAAATGCAGACAAGGATGTCGTCAATGTTTGGATCCGTAGGGCGAGGTGGAATAGGCTGGGACGACTTTCCCTGCAGCGTAACGGCTGCGACATGATCTTATGGAAGGGTTGTAAACTGAGTATTTACGTGTTTTACTCAAGTTGGGGTGAGTTGAAAACTAGAGAGCATAGGTTTAAGGTGAGTGGGCTGAAATTTACAAAGGACTTGAGGCACATTTCCCACACAGAAGGTTGTGCGTGTATGGAATGAGCTACCAGAGGAAGTGGAGGAGGCTATTACACTCAGAAAATTGCAAAGCATGAGTTTCTGAATAGGATGGGTTTCGAGGGATTGGGGCCAAATGCTGGGGAACGGGACTTGTTTAATTTTGGCTATGTGGTGAGCATGGACGAGATACCCCAAAATACCTGTTTTCACGCGATATACCCCAATAACGTCGTGTTGCTGACACCGGCTTTAAAGGACTATTTTTTAGCGGAGCTTGCCGTCGCAGTCTGTGGCACAATCATTTAGTCTGTTCGAATGCTCACGGGAAAGGTAGCATTGTAAGACACTGCAGAAACGAACGACTTCCTTACTTTAGCTCCGACTGACCATACTCTGTGAAATTTTCTCAGATCCTCAGTTGAGGATTTTTGCTGCTGGAAGTTACCTCAGAAACCCTGTTAACTCGAAATACATTGAGCGAATCGCAAAACAGAAAGCATTTAAAACGGAACACAAACAAAACTGGCATGCCTCATGCATTTTCAGACACAGAGATGCATGAATGCTAAATGTGAGACAGTCCGAGGGCATGAGTCATAAAGTAATCTCACAACAAACAACAGGGCAATTCCAAACTACTCTTTCAAACATACTGCAGCCTTAGTTCATTCTTAATTCATTCACGGGATGAAGGCGTCCCTAGGTAGGCAAGCATCTATAACCCATCCCTAATTGGCCAGAGGGCAGTTAGCAGTCAACCACATTGCTGTGAGTCTGGAGTCACTTGTAGGCCAGACCAGGTAAAAATGGCAGTTTGTTTCCTTAAAGCGTGTCAGTGAACCAGATGGATTTTTCCGACAATCGAAATGGTCATCATTAGCCTCTTAATTCCTGATTTAAAGTGAATCACTAGACGAGTCTGAAGGCAACAAGAGGCTACGTAAGAGGTAAATTGGAAGCATAAAAAGGGGGCATGTGATAGCTTTGGCAAACAGAGTGAAGGAGAATCCAAAGGATTTCTACAAATATGTCAAGAATGTAGAGTAACTGTGGAGAGAATAGGACATCCTTAAAGATCAGCAAGGTTGCCCATGTGCAGAATCACAGGAAATGGGGGAGGTACTGAACGAATATTTTGTATCAGTATTTACTGGGCAGGAGGATATGGAAGCTAGAGAACTTGGGAAATAGGTAGTGACATCTAGGAAAGTGTCTGTATTACAGTGGAGCTGCTGGACATGTTGAAACATGCAAAAGAAGGAAAATGTCCTGGTTTTTGTTAGATGGCCGCTAGAACTCTGTGGAAAGCGAGGGAAGTGATTGCTGGGCCCCTTGCTATCATCAATGGCCACAGGTAAATTGTCAGAAGACTGGAGGTTGGCTACGTGGTGCAACTACTTAAAGGATTTAAGAAGGGTGATAAGGAAAAGCTAGTGAGCCTGATGTCAGTGGTGGATAAGTTGTTGGAGGGGGTTATGAGTCATCGGGTTTTCAAGCATTTTGAAAGGTAACGACTGATTAGGGATAGTCAACATGGCTTTGTGTAAGCAATATTGTGTCTCACTGACTTGACTGAGATTTTTTTGAAGAAGCGACTAAGAAGATTAATTGAGATAGAGTGGTGTACATTGTCGATGTGGACTTCAGCAAGGCGTTGAATAACATTGTGCAAGTTCATCTGTTTCACAATGTTGGTTCATATGAAAGCCATTTGGATACAAAACTGGCTTCAATGTAGGAGGCAGAGGGTGGTGGTAGAGGGTTGCAATATCCTGGCAAAGGTTTGCAATGTTCCTCATGCTGTGCAGATCGTCCAGTTTAAGGAGTAGGCCACGAGCACGGCCTGCACAGCTCTCCATTTTAGCCGGTACCTTACCCCAGTTTATGGTATCTGGGCTGGTACTGTGAGGCAGATTCAGAATTTGAGGCAATGGACCATTCTGGCGGACCTGGTAATGTATCCATTCAATGTTTGCTTTCTTGGGATTGGACCACCCATTGTCTCCCTTATCCCGTTATTCCAATCCGCCCATCTCCCTTTCTATATTTTCAGCAAGTTATCAGTTAATAAATTATTTGTTTTTTTTTCCTGTATCTTTCTCTTGCCTTAGTTTTTGACTCCCTCGTGCATTGAGAGCTGGCATGGTGAAGCTCAGAAACATTGAAATGGTGTGTGTCAAGCTGCTGTTCACTTCCCGATGCATCCCATGTTGTGCTCCATGGACAGAAGTGCTCCAGCAGCTCTGACTCACGTGTCTGAAACTTGGTATGCGCTTGCCCACGGAACGCCTTTGTTGTCTCTCTCAGTTGATCGTGCGGTCAGTATCATGAGGAAAATCCTGAGTATAATTATTAAGGAACAGGCATCTAACTTGTAGCAGAGCGGCTTCTGACTGACTCCAGTTATTGAAAAGTTAGTGGAGGGGCTGGGGATGGTTTGCTGGAGGTTGTGCTGTGAGCTGCCTCAGACATTCAAGGAGACCTGAGGATTTGCTGATCCAAATCTGGCTGGAGCATGGGGACTGTAGTTACCGCATCTGGGTCTGTAACATGAACACCAAATGGGGCAGATGCTGCAGAGAGGTGAAGCTCTGAAACCATGGAGTGAGTGTATGGGGGGAAAGGGATGTGCTGTATCTGTCCGTGTTTTCGCCTGGACAAGCACATACTCTCACTCTCCCCGTTACATACACTGATGGACACTCTCCCTCTTCGCTCCACACACACTCTCTCTTATTCTCTCTCACATGCGCACATGCGCATTCCACTCTGTCACACACACGCATGCACGCACAGCCTCTGTCTCTAACTCCCGCACTCACACACACAATATCCCTCACTCTCTCTCACGAAAACACAGTGTCTCTCTCTCTCTCTCTCCCCTTCACACAGACACGCCCCTCTCTCCCACATACGCACACACACACGTATGCACATATAAGCTTGCGGGGAGAATTTGCATTTGACCATTTGTATTTGCAGATGCATTTTATTTTGTTCCAAAAACATGCCATTTGTATTCAGTCAGTCAATGTGATATTTTATGAACTCCTACTTTGTAAATAAAACCAGTCTCACTCCAGGTGAAGACAGACAGCGTCCAACAAGTTCTCACGCTTAGAATACATTGTCTGACCGCAAGAGTTACTTCATTTACTTGAAGGTATCTCCAGGCAGTGACTTGAAATAAATTCTGCAATTTGCATATTAATCAATCAAACTTGAACTTCCATTCTAACTGATTAAGTATTTAAGAACCATCTTAGGTGTGTACAATTTATGTGCATAAGTTGCATAACCCTTTGATCTTTTCCTTAAACCTTCTGTGTTTAAGGTTTTCCTCTCTCTCTGATACCTGATGAAGGAGCAGCACAATGAAACCTCGTGTTTACAAATAAACCCATTGGGCTCTAACCTGGTGTCGGTTTGATTTTTGACCTTGTCCAACATAGTCCAAAACCAGCGACTCCATATCATGGTTTTTACTGGTTAACTAATCCTCTCCCCCAACAAGTAAATTGTTCCTAACACCATGCGCTCTTGTCTTGCATAATAATCTTTTGTGAGGCACGTTATGCACTGATGTCTGGAAGTCCAGGTATAATACATCTATAGGATCCCCATTATCCACCTTGCTTGTTACGTTTATGTTTGAAAGAAAATTAGTCAGATCATTCAAACATGATTTATCCTTCATAAAACTATGTTGACTCGGCTGGATTGTGGCTTGACTTTGGAAATCTTCTGTTATTAATTCCTTTTTAACGGAGTCTAAAAAATTGTTTTCAATCCCAATAGTTTTCTCGTTACTTTTCATTCCAGAGTGAAGCTGGTTATTCGAAGTCCTTCCCTTTCTATAATCTCTATGTTCCCTTTCACAATTCCTGTGTAACAGATCTGTAAAAGATCCAATCTTTTACAGCAAGCTGATAAAGTGTTCCTGCTGCTGTCCAGGGTCTTATTGAGATCACATCTAGAGTAGTGCACACAGATTTAATCTCCTCACTGTGGAAAGGATGTTTGAATGAATGCAAAGATTGTTCCCAGAACTAATTTCTGCAACATAGGTGTTAATCATAGAATCCCTGCAGTATGGTAGCAGACCTTTTGACGCATCGACTCCACACTGATCATCCGAAGATCATCCCATCCAATCCCCACCACCCAATCTTTATAACCTGGCATTTTCCATGACTGATGCATCTACCCTCCACATCCCCGGACATTGAGCTGTAAGGACATTGAGCCCAGCGAGTGTGTAAAGCAGGAACAGAATGAGTCCAATCGGCTCCTCATGCCTCTTCCACAGCAATTGGAGCAGATCTTTCACAGAGATCTGTAACAGATCTGTAAGAGATCTGTAACAGATCTGTAAAAAATCTGTTACAGATGTCTGTAAAGGATCTGCTTCAATTGGTGTGTAAGAGGCATGAGGAGCTGATTGGACTCATTCTGTTCCTACTTTACACACTCTTTGGGCTCAATGTCCACCTGGTGTTCCTACATTATAGTCTCAATGTACTTGCATGTTCTGCTCCTGTCTCTGACCAAGCGCTCAAGATCTCAATGTCCACCTTCTGTTGTTCAATGACATGTCTGGGGTCTTATGGAATCTCCCTGTTCAAATGTCACGTTTCATGGGCTGAAATATGCGGGCAAGTTGTGTTGCCCAAACTGGGTAGCTCAGTGGTTAGCACTGCTGCCTCACTGCATCAGAGATCCCAGTTCAATTTCCGTCTCCAGTTTCCTCCCACAGTCCCAAGATGTGCAGGTAAGGTGGATTGGCCATGCTAAATTACCCAAAATGTCCGGGGATGTGGAGGCTTGGTGCATCAGCCATGGAAAATGCCAGGTTATAAAGATTGGATGGGGTAGGTGGTGGAGATTGGATGGGATGATCTTCGGATGATCAGTGTGGAGTCGATGGGTCAAATGGTCTGCTACCACACTTCAGAGATTCTATAATTAACACCTTTGTTGCAGAAATCAGTTCTGGGAACAATCTTTGCCTTCATTCCAACATCCTTTCCTCAGTGAGGAGATTAAATATGTGTACACTACTCCACATGTGATCTCACTAAGACCCTGTACAGCAGCAGGAACATTTTATCAGCCTGCTGTAAGGTTCCCACTCAGGTTAGAGCAGTCTCAGCTGTCTGGGGGAATACACAGCACAGCTGAATGTTTATTGTCCTTCTTTACTCCACCAGCATAACGCGACATCTGGTGATAATGTCACAATGACACGTGAGAAGAACAGGTAAGGTGTGACGAGATGATATCAATGTTGAGATATGCCTCGCCAAACATTTCGCCTGAATCTACCATTAACCTCGCCAGACCCCATGTCACTCAGAATCTGGTAAGGTGGAGCTTAGAAACAGCAAGGAGAAGCAAACATTGATGAGAGTTACATATCAAAGTCAAAATTGTGATAGAAATGTTTATGGTCCAAAACAGGAAATTAGACATACAAGTTTGTGGATACTGCAGTAATAATGGACAGCTTCGAGTTAAATCTTAAGAGTTTTTAATCTAAGTGAATGTTAATGCTGGGAAAATGGTTTACATGAGCGTCTATGAGATGTGTTGCTTTAATGATCTGTTGCGCACCAAGTAGAGATCAGGCTGTTCTGGAATTGGTGATGTGTGATCAGAACAGCTAAGTGAAGACTTTGTTGTAAAGAAGCTTTTGGGAATAGTGATCTTTATATTTTGAAATTAAATGACATCTGAACACAAAGCAGTTGTTTCGTTATATTACTGGCACATACCTGGGTAATGCTAGCCATTAAGATACGAGGATAAAGTTGGCTTCAGTGAATTTGAAAAGTACATTAAAATGATTGAATGAAACGCAGGCAATGACTGTTATTTATACAAAAACTGTAAGGTCTGCAAGGATATTCTCGAGATTAATCCCTCAGATATTAAGATTGTCTGATGAGGGTACTCCGTCTGTGTTCCAGAGAGTTTCAGAGAATGAGAGATGATCGAAATGAAACTTAAAAAAAAATCACACAGAGAGGAGTGACGAACATGGACATTGACAAGTGAGAGCGATATTAGCGAGATCCCAAGATATTGCACAAGAACATCAAGCAGAACAGAATAACCAGGAATAAAAGGGCCCATTAGACATCGAGCGGGCAATCTGTGTGTGAAGCTGGAGAAGATTGATAGATTGTGACACGAGAGCTTCACATCCGTTTTACCTGGGAGAAAAAAGAGGCAGGTGCATATTTCAAGAAGACCGGACTGGAAAGCTTTTGAACAGATTGATATAAGATGCGAGCAGGAAATAATGGTTTTGGTTGGAGTAAAATTGGACTAGTCTCCAGGTCTGGAAGAGATGTATCACAAGCTGCAGTGGGAGACAAGGGAGGAAATGCCTTGACTCAAACGTTTAAGTTGAATCTGGTCAAAGAGTAGTTGCCAGAGTAATGGAGAACACCCTTTACAGAAAGGATTGGTGCAGGTAGCCCAAGAAACAATAAACCAGTGAGTATCAGATATGTTTCCGCGAAACTATTGGGGAAAACAGGGAAGGAGACAATTGATCTTCATTGAGAGAAACAATGTTTGATCAAGGATCATCAGCATGAAGTTATCAGAGGGTAGTCAAGCCGAATGAATTTAATTGATTTTTTTCAAGGAAGTCGCTTGTATGTTTTCGTTTTCAGCAACACCTTAGACAAAGCCTCACATGATAAAGAAAGTAAAATCTCACTGTATCAACGGTAACTTGGTAAATTACATTCAAATGGTCTTAGAGGAAGGAGAAAGAGGATGGTGGGAGAAGGATGTTTGTGTGTCTGGAGACCAGTGTCCCTGGTGTATCACAGGGATCAGTGCTGTGTCCCTTATTCTTTATGGTATTCATAAATGATGTAGATGTGAATGTGGAGAGGGTGGCGAGTGTTTGATTAGTAAGTGCATCTTTGACACAAAAATTGGCCAGGTGTTTGACAGTGAGGGGAAGGCCTTATGTTACAGGAAGATACAGATGGAATGGTCAGATTTACAGATCAACGGCAGATGGAATGTACCCCTGATAAATATGAGGTGATGCACTTTGGTTGAAGGAAGCAGACAGGGGAGTATTCAATGAATGACAGCACACTAAGTAGCTCAGAGGGTGCTTCTCCACACATCCCTGAATGTGACTGAACATAGTAATAAGTTAGTTCAGAAGGCATTGAGAGTAGTAAATAACCTTTACTCATCGGGACATAGATTATAAGAGCTATACAGGACTTTGGTTCGGCCAAGATAGAATACTGTGTGGAGTTCTGGGAGCCAACTTACAGGAAGGATGTGATTGTACTGGAGAGGGTGCAGAGGAATTTCACCAGGATGTTCCCTGGGATGGAGCATATCAGCTATGGAGAGAGGCTGGATAAGCTCGGGTTGTTTACTTTGGAGCAGAGAAGGCTGAGGGGGACGTGATTCAGAAGGATAAGATTATGAGGGGCATGGACAGGGTGGATAAATTGCAGCTGTTCCTTTTAGTCAATGGGGAAAAAACAGGGGAACACACTTTTAAAGTGAACGGTTTGAGGATTAGAGAGGATTTGCAGATTGTTTTTCACCCAGAGGGTGTTGGGGTCTGGAATGTACTTCCTGAGAGGGGAGTTGTTATGGTAATCACAAAACAGCTAAACAGGACTTGGACGACCTCTTGACGTGTTATAACATGCCATGCTACAGGTCTCATGTAGGAGAGTGGGACTACTGTAGGCTGCGCTGTATTTCTGAAGGTACAAATACTATGCTCCTATGATTGTATGGTGTGGACATGATTGATGTGTTTCTGAAAAGAATATCAACAAGAATTATTAAGGTGAGCTGTCAATGGAAAAGGTATGAGAAAACAATTGCAGCTTCGTTGCAGTCTGAACCTAGAGGAAGGAGAATAGAGAACAAAGCAATAGCAGAACTATGAAGCAATTACTTCAGTTATGTCTTCACAGAAGAAAACAAATCAAATCTTTCCAGCAAGACTGAAAAGCCTAAGTCTCGAGAGAAAAACAATGAAATTAATAAATAAATGCTTTGGGAGAAATTATTGGGACTGGAAGTTTGGTTGAATTTAGAATAATGATGGAAGGTGAGAAGGTAAAGTCCAATAACAGGGCCCCGTGCTTAAATAAAGTAGACAACAATAGGATGAGGGAAGAGTTGGCTAATGTTAACTGGAAGCAAATACTTTACGGTAGAACTGTTTATGAACAGTGGATGGCTTTCAAAGCAATTTCTCCAAGTGCTCCGGAGCAGCATATAACAGTGAAATGAAAGGACTATAGTAGAAAGGGCAAGCTGCCAAGGATATCTCAGTAAATAAGGTAGGCTATCAAATTTAAATAAATGGCATGAATAATGGCAAAGACTAGTGCGAAACTAAAAGATTGGGAAAACGTTAGAGGTCAAAAGAGCAACAAAAAAACTATCAAGAAACATAAGATAGATTATGACAGTAAACTACCACAGAATATAAAGACAGATAGCAAAAGATTCGATAAATATTTAAAACGAAAAGAGTGGCTCAGGTGAGCATTGGTCATTTAGAGGGTGAGAAAAGGGATTCAGTAATGGGATATGAGGAAATTGCCGAGGAATGGAACAGATATTTATTCTGCCTCCACAGTGAAGGACACGAATAACATGCCAGTAATTGTCAAAGGGAGGAAGGTAGGTGAGGACCTGGAAATAACCATTCCCACGAGAGAGATAGTGTTGGGAAAGGTAATGGATCTAAAGGTAGGTAAGTCTCCAGGACCTGATGCAATGCATCTCAGGGTACGAACAGAATGGTGAGAGAAATAGCAAATGCATTTGTGGAAACATTTCTGAATTCACTCGACTCTGATGCAGTTCCAGCATATTGGAAAACAGGAAATCAGACACCACTGTTTAAAAAGGTAAGTAGGAAAAAATTAGCGAATTATAGACTGGTTAGCCCAACATGTACAGTGGGGAAAATACGTCAATCTGTAATCAAGGAATAAATAGCATGCAGCTAGATAGAAATTGTCCCGTTGGACAGACACAACATTAATTCATGAAAGACAGTTTATGCTTAACTAGTTTACTAGAAATCTATGAAGACATTATGACTACGGAGACACAGTAGATGTGGTGTACCACGATTTGCAAAAGGCATTCGGCACAGTGCCGCCAAAAAGTTGCTGCATCAGGTAAAGGTGCATGGCATATGGGTAATGTATTAGCATGGATAGAGGATTGGTTAACTAACAGGAAGCAATGAGTGGGAATAAATGAGTGATTTTCTAGTTACTGAACAGTGACTAGTGGTGTGCCTCTGGGATCAGTGCTGGGACCGCAATTATTCACAGCTGACATAGACGTTTTGGAGTTGGCGACCACGTGTAGTGTCTCAACGGTAGCAGATTATACTAAGATGAGTGGCAGAGCAAAGTGTGCAGAGGACTGATAAACTTTACAACGGGACATAAATATTATAAGTGAGTGGGCAAAGGTCTGGGAGATGGAGTACAATTATAATAAATGTGAAGTCATCCATTTTTGGAGGGATACCAGTAAAACAAATACTATTATTTGTATGGTAAAAAAAATGCAGCATGCGTCTGTGCAGAGGGACCAGGATGTCCTTATGCATGAATCACAGAGGTTGGCCTGCAGGTGCAACAAATAATTAACAAGGCAAATGGAATTGTGTCCTTCATTGCGAAAAGGATTGAGTTTAAACACAGGGAGGTTGTGTTGCAGCTGTACAGGGTGCTGGGGAGGTCACACCTGCAATACTGTGTGCAGTTGTGGTCTCCCTACTTGAGAATGGATGTCCTGGCTACAATGGATGCAGAGGTGGTTCGCTAGGTTAGTTCAGGAGTTGAGGGGGTTGGATTATGAGGAGAGACGGAGTGGACTGGAATTATATATTGATTGGAATTTGAAACAATGAGGGAGGATCTGATAGAAACATATATGGTTATGATTGGAATAGATAAGATAGAAATAGAAAGGATGTTTCCAGTAGCAGATGAAACTTGGACAAGAGGACAAAATCTCAAAATTAGGTGGAACAGTTTTAGGACTGAATTGAGAAGGAACTTCTTGACCAAGAAGGTTGTGAATCTGTGGAATTCCCTGCCCACTGAAATAGTTGAGGCTTTATCATTGAATGTTTTTGAAGCTCAGATAGATAATTTTTTGAGCATTAAAGGAAGAGTGGGTTATGGAGAACGGACTGGTAAGTGGAGCTTAGGCCATGAAAGGATCATCACTGATCATATTGATGCTCATAGATTTTATGGAATGGGTCAACATGAAATGGGAATCATTTGAGAAAATGACTTGTTGATACATGCAGAGAAGCAATGGATGCAATGCATTCAGATTTTCATAAAGATCTTGGTACAGACTCTGGCCTAGTACGCAAAATCAAATGTTACAGGATTGGGGCTAAAATATCAACATGGTTTTAGAATAGGAGAGCTGACAGGAACAGTGAACATGAATAAAGGAATATGTTTTGAAGTGGAAGGAACATGGTTTGTCGCAGGGATCGGTGCTTGGGCCTCAGCTGTTCCCAATGCATGTCAAATATTAAGTTGAGGGAATCAAATGCAATATTCCCAAATCTGCTGCAAGCACTAAAAGAGGTCGGTTTGTGCGTGGGTGAGGAGGATGTCGAAAAGCTACAAGGTGATTGAAACAAGTGGAGTGAATGGGCAAATACGTGGTAGATGGAGAGCAGTGGAGGTTGATGTGACGATGTGTATTTTGGTGGGAACAATAGAACAGCAACCTATCATTTGTAAATGGATTCGTTGACCCATGTTGATCTTTAAAGGGATTTATGTTCTGTCTTTGTTTCTTCTGTGCAGCTCTCCGAGGTCCATGCAGGGCAGTTAGTTCTGAACCCAGAAGGCAATACTGGGAATGGCATTAGCACACTGACCAGTGTACACAGACCCAAGAGCTGTACCATTGAAAAGGACCTGGATCTCCTTGTACACCAGTCACTGACAGCAATATTGCAGGGAGGAATGCAGTTAGGAGGATAAATGTTGTGTTGACCTTCATTTCATGGAGATTTAAGTCCAGGAGTAAGGGTGTCTTACTGCAGCTGTACAGGGCCTTCGTGAGACACAATCTTGAACATTGTGCAGTATTCTATGCAGTTTTGATCTCCATACATCATAAAGAACAAACCTAACATTGATGTAGAGCAGTGAAGGATGACCAGACTGATCTCTAGGATCACTGGCTTGTGTTGGGGCAGATCTTGCATTGACTGGATTGGGCCTCTAATCCGTGGGCTTTAGGAAATCGAATGGAGATTTCGATGAAATATATAAAACCCAGATAGAGCGAGACAAGTTGGAAGCAGGGATGATAATTCCCCTGGCTGGGACGTCTAAAACAAGGTGCCACAGTATTAGGTGCAGGCAGGTCATTCTGCATTGAGATGAGAATAAATGTCTGCACTCACAGACTGATGAACCTGGGGACTTCTCTCCCACATAAGGCAATGGAAGCCAGGACACTGAATATAAATAAGGATTTCTGGACACTAAAGGGATCAGGAGACAGCTGGAGTACAGCTGTCAGAGAATCTCAGATGTTAGGAAGGAGATCTCTGCAGTGTCAACAGGACTGTGTTTGCCATTCCCTTTTACAATACCGAGCTTTCTGTCGGTTTTATCCTTCCAAGCCTCGGAGCAGTTTGATACATTTGAATGTCTTGCTTGTCTGTTTTAGAGACCATTGAAGAGTTTATCACATGTCAGGTGTCTGGAGCCACCTTTAGGCCAGACCAGGAAAGCATGGGAGATTCACTTCCTGAAATTACATTGGGGAAGGAAATTGATGTTTACAATTGACATTGGCTTCAAGGTCACTGTTACTGACACCAAATTTTAAATCTTGATATTTTATTAATTGTTTTAACTTCCACAAGCTGCCAAAGCATCAGCCTGGTCTGGATTAGTAATCCAGTGACATTTCCACAACAGCACCATGTCCATATGGGGACCCATCAGATACCACACTGAGCAGGTTATTTCTGTGCTGCTTGACAGCTCTGTCAGAAAAACAAAACACGAATTTAACTTTTGTGAAGACATGGAGGGTGTGATAATTAGTCAGATTGTAACTATTTCTTTCTTTGAGAACTGGACATAGAAAAGTAACTTTCCGCTTTGCTAGGGAGATGTCAGAGTTTTCAGCTTGGTGGAAATGGTCGACTGAGGGATTATCCCAGTCAAAAAGTTATAGATTGTGTTTGAATATAATGCTGCTTCAGCTGCTGCTACTGCTGTGGCGTACAGCGCTACATCAATGTAGGGAATTCTGTATTTAAGAAATTCAGCGAGTTATATCATTGAAAGTATTTACAGAGGAGTTTTGACTTGGAAATGAATTGAGTGCAATGAAGAATTAGTGATGAAAGAGGAGTTCTCGAGTCATAGACTCTTAGAGTCATACAACATGAAAACAGACCCTTTGACCCAACTAGTCCATGATCACAAGGTTTCCTAAACTTCCAAACCTTTCCTGTTCATGTACACATCAGATTGTCTTTCAATTGTTGTAATTGCACTCTCCAATACCTCTTCTTCTGACAGTTTAATACATGTACACACCAATCTCAGTGAGAAACAGCTGCCCTTAGATCTCTTTTAAATCTCTTCCCTCTCACCTTCAACTTATCCTCTCTGATTTTGGACACCCCACCCCGGGCAAAAGACCTTGTCTATTTATCCTATCCAGGCCACTCCTGATTTTATAAACCTCTGTAAGGTCACCCCTCAGCCTCCAACACAAAAGAAACAAAATCCCTGCCTCTGCATATATCTCAAAACCTCCCGTCTCCGTCACATCATTTTAAATACTTTGTCCCCTTTCCAGGTTCTAACATCCTTCCTACAGCAGGGCGACAATAATTGTACTGAGTACTCCAAATGTGCCCTTGTACAGCCACAACATGATGTCCCAATTTCTGTACTCAATGCTCTGACTGATGTATGTAAGTGTGCTTAACGCCTTCTGCACAGCACTGTCTACCTGCGACTCCAGTTTCAAGGAACTATGTACCTACACCCTGGGTCGCTCTGTTCGAATACACTCACCAATGCCCTACCGTTAACTGTATAAATGCTGTCCTAAATTTCCAATAAAATGCAACACCTCACATTTATCTGCATGAAGCTCTACCTGCCAATCATCAGCCCACTTTCCCAGTTGATCACAATCTCATTGTTCTCTAAGATAAGCTTCTTCACTGTCCACTATTAGCATCAATTCTGGGGGGTCTGTCTACGAACTTACTATCCACGGTTCCTATATTCTCATCTAAATAATTTACAAAAACAATGAACAGCAGCAGACTGTTCCTTGTGGCACATCACTGGTCACGGGCCTCCAATTTGGACAACACATCTTTCCCAGCATCATCTACCTCCTACTGTCAAGCCAATTTTGTTTCTAATTGGTTAGCTCCCACTGATCCCGTGATTGTAAGCTTATGAACCAGGCTACCGTGAGGAACCTTGTCGGGCCTCACTAAGGTCCACAGAGACAGCGCATGCTGCTTTAACTTCATCCATCTTCCCGATTACCTCTTCGAAAACTGCATTCTAGTTTGTGAGACATGGATTCCCAGACACAAAGCCGTGCTGAATATCCCTAATCAGTCCTTGCCTTTCCAAATGCATGTAAATCCTGCCTCTCAGAATCTCCTACAAACACTCACTCATCCTTGACATTAAACTCACTGGTCTGTAGTTCCCTGGGTTTTCCTTGCAGCCGTATTACAAATAATGTAAAAACATTAGCCGCCTTCCTGTCCTCCAGCACTTCAGTCATGGCTGTCAATGATACACATAAGAAAGTCAAGAGCTAAGACAGAAATGTGCTGGAAAAGCGCAGCAGGTCTGACAGCATCTGTGCAGAAAAATCAGAGTTAATGTGTTACAACACGGGGTAACACCCCCCCCCGCCCCAACCCGCATGCTAATTTAAACTCGCAAGACAGAAAAGATTTAGCCCGTGCTGTAATATGTAAAAATTTTGAAGTCCAAGAACCATCGTAAAGATTAGCATTTAAAGTAAAAATTAATAACTTTTTTAAAAAAGTCTAACAGGGAATAATTACCTTACAACTATTTGCAATTCCATTCTGTGACCTATCTTTTACTTTCTCATCTACAATACTGATCGGATAAAACCCTCAATTCAGATTTACCAAAGCAGACAAATTTCAGAACCTGTCAGCTGTCGAATCGTCTCTTTGTATCTTCCTCTGTCTTCTTTTCTTCTCCGTAGTGTTTCTGTTTCACACATAATTGATACATATATTTGAATTTAAGAGAGCTGTTCTCCCGGCAGTCTGCAGATGTTGGTTGCGTGGCAGTTCTCCCCGAACTGGTCAATTTTGTTTCAGTTTTATACCCCAAAGCATCGGGTCACTTCATTTTTTTATAATATTGCCAACTGCCAAATTTAAACTCGATTGCAGTTTAGTTTCTTGGTATACAATTTAAACGGATTGATCAAATTTGATTTTATTTTTTGTCTCAAAGCATCCCAGGTACTGCCAGCTGCTGGACCAAATGTTACATTGTAAATTTTCCAGAACTCACTGTGCTTGTAAATCCTTCAGCTCTCTTAAAGGTACAGTACCCTTTACACGTTCATAGCACCTTCTCTCTCAAAAAAAGAACCATCATAATGAAAACACGGTCTCATTTGTTTTTCTATTCTTTAAACACATTACCATAACATACAGATAACTGAAATCTAAGTTCACCTTAACCTTTCCCAATGTACCGATATTTTACATTGAATAATTATAAATCTCGTCTAAACTTTATTAGTTAAATCTGTGAGAACGCATCTGTGATTACATTCTTACGACATGCTACATGCCCAATTTTTAAACTAAAAGTGTGTAACTTAAGGCTCCAATGAAATAGTCTTTAAAGCGTTCAAAGAATGTAAGCAGATTGGGCTCCGTGAACACAACCGTCTCCAACACACTGCTTGTGAGTACACATTAAAATGTCGTAAGTCGAGCACAAAACTCAATAGTTCTTTCTCAATCATGGAATATTTTCTCTGGTGGATGTTGAGTTTCTTTGAAAAGTACAATCCCATCTCTTCCTGTAGCAGTATAGCTCCAACTTCTATGTCACTAGCGTCGATGGCAACTTTGAAAGGTTTAGAAACGTTTGGTGGTCAATATTTCTTTTTAATGGTCGAGTGCCTCCTTTCGTTGTTCTGTCCACCAAAACTTTGTGTTCTTCTTCAGCAAGTTGGTTAATGGTGCCACTACACTGCTGACATTTGGAACAAACTTCCGATAGATTCTGTTGACTCCTAAGAAGCAAAGCACCTTTTTCTTCGAGGTTGGTCGTGGAAATTCCTGGGTAGCATTTATCTTTGTGTTCCATGAGATCAACCTTCCATGACCGATATTCTGTCCCAAGAACATCACGTCTGCTTTCGCGAATTCAGTTTTGTTTAATTTTATCACCAGTTTTGTTTCGCGTATTCATTCAACGAACTCTGCCAAATGTACCAAGTGATCTTTCCAGGACTTACTAAAGATCACTACATCGTCCAAACGGATTGCACAGTTTATTAATCAGGCCACAACTCTGTTCATGAGTCTTTGGAATGTGTTGGGTGTGTTCTTCATTCCAAAGGGCATCACTTTGAATTGATACAGTCCATTTGGCGTAACAATTCCGAAATTTATTTTACCGTCTCTGATAAAGGTACCTGCCAGAAACCACGCATTAAGTCCAACTTCGTGATGTAACTGAATTGTCCAACTTTCTCGATACAGTCTTCCAATGTCGGTATTAGACATAAGTCTGATTTTGTAGCAGTGTTGACCTCCCAATAATCTAACCATAATCATTGAGTCCTATCCGGTTTGGGAACGCAGATAATCGGCGAGCACCACTCGATCTGGCTAGGTTCGATGATGACTTCTTTGAGCATAGCCTCCACCTCCTTCTGGACCTGTCTGGCTTTGAGAGAACTAAGCCGATAGGGGTGTTGATTTATCGGAATAGTACTCCATACGTCTATTTCATGTACAATGGCATTTATTCTCCCCATATGATTCTTACATATGTCCACATATTGCAATAACAAACTTTTCAAAAGCGTTCTATGCTCCTGAGGCAGATTGTTTACGTACCTATCCCACTGCTCAATGATTTCTACATTTTTAACATATTTTGAGGCACATCAAAATCCACAACATTTGGAATTGATTCCTGACTCTGTGGGGCAGAAACTAGCACCTGTTTCTCCAATTCTTTCTCTCCTTTAATTTTCCGGAGGGTCACTCATTTATTAGCCACACGAATGGGTTTCTGAATGTGGGAATTGGCGACAGAAGTGCTAATTTCATTACTGCCTGTGGCCTGCCTACTATTTGGCATATATGACATGTATGCCAGAAGTTAACCATATCTTTGTGCATTCCAGGTCAACAAAAATGTTTTTGTCCCTTAGTCTAAGTCTTTTGTACCCCTCGGTGATCTCCCACAGGTAGTTCACGTGCTACCCGGAACACCTCCTGTCTCTATGCTACTGGCAACACAATCTGGTGCACTTCAGCACACTACTCCTCTGCACTAACTTGCCGTTGTCTCCATTTCCATTTTAGGTTTTCATATTCCTGATAATAATGCTCAGGAATATCTCTGCCTCACTTTCAGAGTACGCATCCACATATATATCTTTTATCACCTTGCCTGTCTGTTGCAAATCTCTTCGTCTTTCAGGACTAAACACCCTTGTATGACCCTCTGTTTGTTCATCTTTTCCCTGCACCATTACGTCAAACAGGATGTCAGCTAACTGAACCTTAACTCCTTCATCTTGTCTTTAGTTTATACTTCCTGCGTGACTTATGATAGTGGGATCTGGTTACTGTACAGTCTGGGAAAATATCAGTATATTTCTGTTTTAACTCCTCAGTTTCATGGTCTTCTTGGGCTTCTCCACAACAAGGGGGATCGCTGCCAAGTTGGATCCTGCTAAATCATTCTCGAGAACAAACTGGATTCCTGGAACTCACACTCTGTCAGTTACTCCCACGGTTACTTCCCCAGACTTGCGAAGGCACTCCAACCTGATCTTATGGAGAGCAACGCTAAATTTCTGTCAATCTATCGCCCAAATTATGACACTCATAGGTTACAGATCAGAAATACTGCAAATTTGCTCATCTCTTACTATTAGAAACTGGTTAGATCCTGTATCTCTCAAAATTATAACTTATTCTCCTTCTCCCCCTGTTGTTTCTGAGTAAAGTTTACTCACAGAGGCGAATTTTTAAAGAGATCAGGTATTAACTCCATACCCATCCTCTGCCTAGGCTGTGCAATTTCCTGCAGGCTCTTCGGTTCCTGTTGGAGCTTCCTTGAAGAATTTCACTAATGCCACTGGCTTACCTTCTTTTGCCACATCTTTTCTCACAGTCCATTTCTTAATGATCAGCACTGTGACCAGACAAATCCCTTCTTATGGTAGTGAAAACATCTCTTCCCAATGCCCTTCTGAAACCACCCCACTCTATTACAGTGAAAGCACCTGAGGCCTCTTTGGCATCTTCTTTAACCTGTGGTAAACTCTTATTCACTACTGTTTTTTTTACAGTGTAGCATCTCCACATCTCCTAAATGCGATCCTTCACAAGACGAATTTCTGGTTGAAGGTTATCTTATGCAGCAACATGTATTCATCTGCTAATTCTACTGCCCTTCTCACATTCTGAACTTTCTGTTCCTCCACGTGATTTCTTATCATCTCTGGAAGTGAGTTTCTCAATTATTTCAGCAGAATAATTTCTATTAGAGCCTCATAGGTCATATCTATTTGTAAAGTAAGCATCAATCTATCAAAATGCCTATATTTAATGATTTCAAACTCAACATAAGTCTGACCTGATTACTTCTTTATGTTTCTGTACTGCTGTCTATATGATACTGGCAGCAATTCGGGAGCACTTAAAAGAGCTTGTTTGACGTCTTGAGAATCTCCTGACCGCTCATCTGACAGCGGAGAAAATACCTCACTCGCCCTCCCTACCACTTTAGTCCGAACTAGCATTACCCATAAATCCTTGGACCACTCCAAATGCCTAGCCAATTTTTCAAATGCGATAAAGAAGGCATGCAGTATCTTTCTCATTAAAATGTTGCAGAGTATTAACATTGTTGCATATAACACGATCGTCTCTTTTAATCTCCATCTTTTTAATGTGACTTTGCTGACTGAATCGCAACTTCTCAAGTTCAAAATTCTCTCTCTTTATGGTCAGCTAAGAACCTTCTCGTTCTCTTTTTTCTCTCTCTCTGTTCTGTCTTGCTTTCTGTTTCTTCTCTCTCTCTCTTTCTCTCCCTTTGTTTATCTTTAAACTGCATTTTCCTCATTTATACTTTCAGTTTTTCTCTCTCACTGTACTGCACTTTTCTGTGTTTCTGGCACACCTTAATATGTCAGAAATTCCCGGACAATTTCAGCTTTACTTTTGTCCTTAGTTAAATCAAATCTATCTTCCTTGCTAATTCTAAAAGTTTGGTCTTTTTCTTTCCTTCTAAGATTTCGTGATAAATTTGAGAATCATCTTCAAAACCTTCTTAATTTTTTAAAATCAATTTCTCTCACTTTTAATTTAAATAAACACAAGTCATCGGAATTAAACAAGTTGTCTCACTGACGTTTTATTTAAAGATCTCAGACACTAACGTGCAAATGTTTAAATATACTTTGTTTTCTTTTCATCCCACAAAACTATACAAATCTGCTCAAATCTCAGACTGGATCTGTCTAAACCTGTTCATATCGTGGACGAAAGCCCCCAAGCTGTTACGACACAGGGTGAACCCCCCTCCTAATTTAAACCAGCCATACAGAAAAAAGTTCACCTCATGCCATAATCTGTTAAATTTCGAGACACAAAGATCCATTTACAGAGGTCGCAAGTAAAAGGAAAATTAACAATTTTGTTACTTAAGTCCAACAGAGAATAATAAAACAAACAACTACTTAGAACTCCCTTCGGTTGAACGTATCTTTGACCTCCCACTCTACAATACTGGTCCAATCAAACAAAAAAAACGATTAAGATTTACAAAAAAAATCATGTTTCAAAACCAGTCAGCTTTGTCGAGTCTCCTTTGTATACTTTCCCCTATAGAGTTTTCTCTCGGTTGGCATCGATATTCTGCTGTGTAAACCTCTTATAGACAGGTACCTTTCAGAAAGACCTTCAACTTGCAGTCTATCTTTCTGGATGTCCTTGGCAGTTCTTCCCATAAATGTTCAAAATGTCAAGTGTTATACCTCTAAACATCGGAACATTTCATTGATTTTGAAGTCACCAAGTATTCCAAACTCATATTGATTTCAGTGTGTTGGGGCAAAATTTAAACTGGCCGAAGTTGAATTGGTTTTCGTTTCGTGGCAACTCAGCTGTTGATTTCACAGTCAAATGTTACATTTAACTTCTTTCAGAACACTTTGTGCCAGCTTCCAGTCTCTCTTAAATGTAACATATATCTCTACACCTTCATAACAATAACTTTTATCTGCCTTGCATAGCTTTCCATAAATTTTATCAACTCAGTAAGTTCACATGGCAGTCTTTTCTGTTCCAAAAAGCCCCATTTTCTCTCATCCTCCCTTTACCTAAATCTTTCTTTCCAGTTATCATTCCAATTACTTACATTGTTACTGATATTTTTAGACAAAGAATTACATTGTGTGTATGTGTGTATGCATGTGCGTTTATATGTGTGCATGCGTGTGTGCATTTTTTGAATAATTCTCTGTTCTTGGACGGAGTTGAAAGAATGAGATGTTATCACATTCCCATATGAAAGAATAAATGTGCAACGTTTCCAAGCTTTCTGATATCAAAAAAGATGTAAAAACCTCCTTTATTCATGGATTGGGAAAGTGAACAAATGATGTTCATGGACCGAACAGCAGTAATGTAATGAACCTTTCCAGGGATCATTGAACGACCAAATAATTAGTTTTCTCTTGAGTTTAAATTCAGCTTTTTTTTTCAATTCTGTGTTGCACACGTTTTTATCAATATGCAATCAACATCGGTAACAAAACCAGAAATTGCTGGAAATGCGCAGTAGTTCTGTCAGTATCTGTTGTGAGAAAGCAGATTCAACATAATGTAGAGGAATGGGTCTGGGTTGCTTGTGCTTTGCCAATAGTGGTCAGCGATGTGCCGCTTAGGTGCATTTACTCTGCAATCAGGAGTAAATGCAGAGTAACAGAGTAGGGAAATAGGTCGCAAAGAGGTAATCTTCAAAATGTCAGCGTGGACGTGCTGTTTGAAATGGCCTGTTTTCCCGCCGTAGGGATTCTACGATTCTATGATTTCCTCATAAAAAGGGTGATTGGTGCAAGGATCAAGAATGTCTCAGAGAATGCTCAGGGCATATTGAAGTGGGAGGGTAAACAGCCAGCGGTCGTGGTTCACATTGACACCAATGACATAGATAAGAATAGGGAAAGGTTGAAAGATCCTGCAAAGAAGTTAAGGGAGTTAGGAGTGAGTTTAAAAGCAGGATTCTTGGGATTACTCCACAGGCATCTGGAAGTGAGACAAGGAAGAGGAAAATAGTCGAGTTGAATATGTGGCAAAGAGCTAGTTTGGGAGGATGGTTCCTGATTTTTGGATTATTCGGATCGCGTTCAGGGCAGGTGGGAACTGTACAAAAAGGAAAGTGTGCACTTTAACGGGATGGGCCCCAACATCCTGGAAGAGACGTGTGATCGCGCAGATTTAAGCTAATGATACAGGGGGATGGGAACCAAAGTAGCAGGTCAGAAACTGAGCAGAAAGTAAAGATTTGTCAAATAAACATGCAGAGCAATTTTAATGACAATGCTGAGGGAACTAATCACAACAATTTTAAAAATGTGAGTTGAAAGTTGGAGTAAATGATAGGGTCACTATTATCAGGAATCAATAAATATGAATGGAGCGCCTGTGCACACAAATATTAAAAGAGAAAGATAAATCGATAGAACTTACGTTAAAATGTTTTTTTAACTAAATGTGTGCAATATTTGGAATAAAATGAATGAGCTGATAGTGCAAACAGGTATAAATAGGTATGGCATGGTGCGCATGACTGAAATGTGGTTACATGAAGGTCAGGACTAGGCTGTTAAATGTCCTGGCTACTCAGTATTCACAAAAGAAGGAGCAGCAGGTGGAGTGCCTGTATTGGTTAAGGATTATGTCAAGGCGGTATTAAGAAATGATATTAGCACGTGGGACAAAACTAATGAATCAGTCTGGTTTGAAATAAAACACATTGAAAGAAACCTATTGGTAGGAGCATTTCCAGCACACAAACTACCCCCCCCCCCACACACACACACACACACACACGAGAAATTACTTTCAAAGTAGGGGATAGCATGAACCAGAAAATACCGATGGCTTGAGACAAGAGCACAAGAGCGATTATGGGAATGTCAGCATGCAGATTGACTGGATTAATCAATTTGGCATGGGGAGCCTCAAAGAACGATTCGTTGAATATATGATGGATTATTTCTTTGATAAACATGTTTTGGAACCAACCAGAGAACTAGCTTTGTTATTACGTAATGAAGAAGGAGTGATAAATCATATTGTAGTACAGGATCGTCTTGGAAAGTGTGACCACAACATGATGGAGTTTCACATTCAGAATGTAACAGCGAAGACAGAGTCACATAGGAGAGAGTTAGTGTTGGACAATGATAATTTTACTGGTCTGAGGAAGGGCTTGGCCTGATTGGGCATGTCAAAAAGATTAAAGTGCAAGACATTTGAAGAACAGTGGCAACTACTTCGGGAGATAGTCAAAACCCCTCAAATAAAGTTTAATCCTGAGTGGAACAGGAATTGTAAAAAGGTGAAAAACGATCCCTGTCTTAACAATGAAGCCAACAATAACATGAAGGTTCTTGTCTGGTGGTATTATCGCTGACTGCTAATCCAGCTAATGTTCTGCGGACTTGGGTTCAAATGCCGCCACGGCAGATGGTGGAATTTAAATCCAATATGTACCTAGAATTAAAAGTCTATTGATGGTAATGAATCTATTGCTCATTGGTGGAAACACCCATATGTTTCATGAATGTTCTTTAGGACTGGAAAACACCATCCTTACCTGGTCTTACCTACATGTGACTTCAAACTCACACAAATTTGGTTGACGCTTTACTGCCCTCTTGGCAATTAAAGACAGACAATGGCTGCTTTCTAACCAGCGACACGCTCATCCTTAGATGAATTAAAGAAAAATACTTTACTTGTCAGAAAATGGTTACTAAAAATATAATTAAAACGGCTATGAAGGAAAATAAGAAAAAAAAAAACCCATAAGGAATGATAAAGAACACTTCTCTGAGTAGTCAAAAAGTTTAAAAATGCTGAAAGCAAATGTTGGCCTTTGAGAGGATGAAAATGGCCAGGCAATAATGGGAAACTCAGAAATGGCAGAGGTAAAACCAATACCTCCTGTTTTCACAGTGCAAGATAATTTCTTCCCAAAATTTAAAACAACTGCAAAGGATCATGATGGAATTACGATGACAAGGAAGAAGATATTAAATGCATTGATGGGATCATTGGCAGGTCAGACCCTCGGCCTGCAGTATATCATATTAAAGGATGTAACAGCAGAGATAGTGGATGTGTTAGTTAGGAGATTCAAAAAAAATCCTTGAATTCTGGAACGGTACCGATGTATTGGAAAATTAATAATGCAGTACTCGCTCCCAAACAGGAGATAGTCAAAAATTCACAAACTGTCGACCAGTGAGTTTAACCTCTGTAGTGGGGAAGTTTCTTCAGTAAACCGTATAGTATGAAATAACTAAACACTTGGAAAACAAAGATCAATTCACCAGTGTCAGCACAGTTTCATGATGGGCAGGTTGAACTTGACAAACCTGCTGCAGTTCTTTGTGAATGTAACCAGCAAGTTGGATAATGGGGATGCAGCAAATGCTGGACATCTGAACTTCAGAAGGCATTTGACAAGGTGCTGCATAAAGGACTGATCTCGCCGGTTAGATCCAAGGAGTTAAGGGTAGAGTATTCTGTTGGATAGAGGATTGACTGAGTAACAGAAAGCAGAGCATCGGGATAAGTGGTCTTTCCCTAGCGAACTGAAACTAGTGACGTGCTGCAGGGTCCAGTTGTCAGACCTCAATTGTTTACAATCTTCCCAAATGACCTGGAAGGAGAGACACAGTGTAGCAACTAACTTCACAGATGGTATTAAACTAGGTGGTAAAACAGGCTGTAATGAGGTGTTCAATAGTTTACAGTTGAATAATGGTAGCGTTAGAAAATGGGACGGATTGCTATATCTGGCAGATGGTGTTCAATGTGGTTAACTGCACAGTTGAATTTCCTACCGCCACTCATAATTTCTATTTTCTTGTGTTGAACCTTCTACAGTTTTTGGATTTTATTCACCGTTGGTGGCTGGGGTCACAGGAGTCGAGAGGTTTGGTTGAGGGAGATGCAGGTTGCTCTGTGTGTCCGGAACAAGACATTAATGTGGAGAAAAGACCACAATCAGGCCTTGTTGATTCCCACAGCAGGCCTGGCAACCAGATGGCCTATCGCTGTTCTTACCTCCTGATGTTTAATTGCCTGGAGTAATCCACATCAAAATGTTACAGTCAGACAGACAATCCGTAATTAATATGCCCATTTCACAATAAAAGGACAAATGGCCACTTAGATCAGAAGTAAAGACTTGGCAATCCTTTTGAGATTTCATGACTATTTGCTGCAACTGCAGTCTGGGAACTGGGTGATGGGACAACAAAACAGTTCTGCATTGTTGCAAATTTATAGGTTAGATATTGAGCAAAAATATTATGTTATCAATTCTGTTAGAAAGTGTCCATAATCTATATCTTATGAAAAATCTGTTGAAGGTATTGCGGGACAATACAAACACTGAATTGGTTAGAAAAGGAAGATGTGAAGTTGATATAAGTCATAGAACATAGAACATAGAACATTACAGTGCAGTACAGGCCCTTCGGCCCTCGATGTTGCGCCGACCTGTCATATCAATCTGAAGCTCATCTAACCTACACTATTCCATGTACGTCCATATGCTTGTCCAATGACGACTTAAATGTACTTAAAGTTGGCGAATCTACTACCCCGTTGGAGGCAAAGCATTCCATAACCTTACTACTCTATGTGTAAAAACATTACCTCTGACATCTGTCCTATATCTATCACTCCTTAATTTAAAGCTATGCCCCCTCGTGCTCGCCGTCATCATACTTGGAGAAAGGCTCTCCCTGTCCACCCTATCTAACCCTCTGATCATTTTATGTCTCTATTACGTCACCTCTGAACCATTCTTCTCTCCAATGAAAACAGCCTCAAGTCCCTCAGGCCTTCTTCTTAAGACCTACCCACCATACCAGGCAACATCCCAGTTATTCTCCTCTGCACCCTTTCCAAAGCTTCCACAACCTCCTCACAATGTGGTGACCAGAACTGTACACAATACTTCAAGTACACAATACCATAGTTCTGTACAGCTGTAGCATAACCTCATGGTTCCGGAATTCGATCCCTCTCTTAAGAAAAGCTAAAACACCATATGCCTTCTTAAGAACCCTCTCAACCTGGGTGGCAACTTTCAAGGATCTGTGTACCTGGATACCGAGATCTCTCTACTCATCTACACGACCAAGAATCTTACCATTAGTCTATTACTTTGCATTCCGTTTACTCGAACCGAGGTGAATCACCTCACATTTGTTCACTCTGAACTCCATTTGCCACCTCTCAGCCCTGCTCTGCAGCTTATCTATGTCTCTCTGTAACCTACAACATGCTTCGGCACTATCCACAACTCCACTGACCTTAGTGTCATCGGCAAATTGACTAACCCACCCTTCTATGCCCTCATCCAGATCGTTTATAAAAATGACGAACATAAATGGACCCAACACTGACCCTTGCGGTAAACCACTGGTAACTGGACTCCAGGATGAACATTTCCCATCACCATCACCATCTGTCTTTTTTCAGCAAGCCAATTACTAATCCAAACTCCTATATCTCTCACAATCCCATTACTCCGCATTTTGGACAATAGCCTACGGTGGAGAAACTTATTGAACGATTGCTGAAATCCATACACACCACATCAACCGGTTTGCTTTCATTTTTCCTGTCTGGTCACCTTCTCAAATAACTCAATAAGGTTTGTGAGGCACGACCTACCCTTCACAAAACCGTGCTGACTATCCCTAATCAAATTATTCTTTTGAGATGATTATAACTCAAAGCTCTTATAACGTTTTTCAACACTTTCCCAACAACTGAAGTAAAGCTCACTGGACTATAATTACCTGGGTTGTCTCGACTCCCCTTCTTGAACAGGGGAACCACATTTGCTATCCTCGAGTCTTCTGGCACTATTGCTGTACAAAATGACGATTTAAAGATCAATGCCAAAGGCTCGGAATCTCCTCCCTGGCTTCCTACAGGTTCCTAGGATAAGTCCCATCAGGCCCAGGGAACTTGTCTCTTTTCATACTCTGCAGGATTTCTAATACCTCTTCCTTGTGAACCTCAATCACACCTAGTCTCAATCACACCTCTGTATTTTCCTCGACAACACTGTCGTTGTCTAGAGTGAATACTGTCGAAAAATATTCATTTAGTGCTTTCCCTCTTTCCTCTGACTTCACACACAACTTCCCACTACTATCCTTGATTGGCCCTAATCTTACTCTTGTTATTCTTTTATTCCTTAAATACCTATAGAAAGCCTTAGGGTTTACCCTGATCTTATCCGCCAACAACGTCTCATGTCTCCTCCTGGCACTTCTGAGCTCTCTCTTTAGTCTTTCCTGCCTACCTTGTAACCCTCAAGCGTCCTAACTGAGCCTTTACATCTCATCCTAACATAAGCCTTCTTCTTCCTCTTGACCAGAGATTCCACCCCTTCGTAAACCACGGCCCCCGCGCACTACAGCTTCCTTCCTGCCTGACAGGTACATACTTATCTCGGACATTCAGGAGCTGTTCCTTGAATAAGCTCCACTTTTCTAATGTGTCCATCCCCGGCAGTTTCCTTCCCCGTCCTATGCTTCCTAAAACTTGCCTAATCGCATTGTAATTGCCTTTCTCCCAGCTATTACTCTTACCCAGTGGTATACACCTATCCCTTTATATCACTAAAGTAAACATAACAGAATTGAGATCGCTATCACCAAAGTGCTCACCTACGTCCTTTTCTAACACCTGGCCGGGTTCATTACTCAGTACCAAATCTAATGTGGCTTCGCCACTTGTTGGGCTGTCTACATGCAGTGGCAAGAAGCCCTCCTTCACACACTGGACAAAAACTGACCCATCTATATTACTCATACTATAGTGTTCCCAGTCAATATTTGGAAAGTTGAAGTCCCCCTGACAACTACCCTGTCTCTCTCATCCGTATCAAGGATCATCTTTACTATCCTGTCCTCTACATGTCTGGAAATATTAGGAGCTCTGTAGAAAACTCCCAAAAGGATGACATCTCCTTTCCTGATTCTAACCTCAGCCCATTCTACCTCAGTTGACGATTCCCCAAACATCCTTTCTGCAACTGCAATACTGTCCTTTTCTAACAATGCAACACCTCCCCTCTTTTACCATCTTCTCTGTTCTTACTGAAACATCTAAATCCTGGAACCTGCAACAGCCATTCCAGTCCCTGCCATAACCATGTCTCCGAAATGCCCAGAACATTGAAGTCCCAGGTACCAACCCATGCTACAACCCAGGTACCTACCTTATTCTGGATGCTCCTGGTGTTGAAGTAGACACACTTCAAACCAACTTCTTGCTTGCCGGTGCCATCTTGCATCCCTGAAACTTAATTTCGGACCTCCCTACTGTCAACATTTTCTATACTCGAACTACAATTTTGGTTCCTATCCGCCTGCTGGATTATTATAAACCCACCCGAATAGCCTTAGTGTATATCCCCCCCAGGATATTGGTACCCATTTGGTTCAGATGAAGACCATCCTGCTTGCAGAGGTCCCACCTACCCTCGAAAGAGCCCCAATTATCCAAGAATCCAAAACCCTCCGTCCTGCATCATCCCCGTAGCCACATGTTCAATTCCTCTCTCTCATTGGTCCTCACCTTACTAGCACGTGGCACGGCCAACAACCAGAGACAACAACTCTGTTCATCCTAGCTCTAAGCTTCCATCCTAGCTCCCTGAATTTCTGCCTTAAATCCCCATCTCTCTTCCTACCTATGTCGTTGGTGCCTATGTGGACCACGACTTGGGGCTGCTCCCCCTCCCATTTAAGGATCCCAAAAACATGATCAGAGACATCACGAACCCCGGTACCTGGGAGTCAACACATCAACCGTGAGTCTCTCCCATCCCCACAGAACCTCCTATCTGTCCCCCTAATTATGGATTCCCCAATGACTACTGCTCTGCTCCTCTTCCCCTTCCCTTCTGAGCAGCAGGGAAAGACTCTGTGCCAGAGCCCTGTGTCCCACTGCATTCCACTGGTAAGCCCCCCCCCCCCCCCCCCCACCAACAGTATCCAAAATAGTATACTTATTGTTGAGGTGGATTGCCACTGGAGATCCCTGCACTGCCTGCCAGTTCCCTTTCCATCTCCTGACTGTAACCCATTTGCCTTTTTCTTGTACCTGAGGAGTGACGACCTCCCTGTAACTCCTCGCAATAACTCCATCTGCCTCCCGAATAATCCGAAGTTCATGCAGCTCCAGCTCCGGTTCCCTAACACGGTTTTCGAGGAGCTGGATTTGGGTGCACTTCCCGCAGATGTAGTCAGCAGGGACACGAATGGTGACTCTTACCTCCCACATTCTGCAGCAGGAACATTCAACTGCCCTCCCCTCCATTCCCATGATTCTAAATTCCCAAAGAGACTGTTGAAAAATAATGAATAAAAAATAAACTCGCTATTTTACCAATCTGGCGCACAGAAGTACTTTTTTGGTCAGAGGAGGAGATGGATGGGAGACACTACCCGAGTCGTGTTTCGAGTAGCGCAACTACACAAATATATGACTTCCCAGAAGTCGTTCACTCCTCCCTCACACCTCTCAGCAAATGGAGGCCCGAGTCCCCAGGTAAGTTACTTTTAATTCTTTATATAGGTCTTGACATGTCAGGGAACGGGCAAATATTGGTCTTTGGACCATATTAGGAAAATATGTCTGTGTTAGAGCACAATGACGAGTGAAATGGAAAAGAAACAGTGTAATATTTCAATGAATTAAGTTCAACAAATTATTTTCTTATTATTGAGCCTTCGAGACAGGGGAAGAGCTACTCTTTGTTTTCCTTGTCTAGACCCCTCAAGTTGTTAAACACCTCCATCAGGAGCACCTCTCAGCCTTCTTTGTTCAAAAGTAAAATCAAGTAAATCCAGCCTCTCTTCAGTTTGAGTACTGTCTTGTTACTTCTGAAAGGTATCAATGTAAAATTTCATTAGCGATTGATCTGTCCACCTGAACAACCGGTTTATACCATCCTGTACCCTCACACGTTCCTCCTCACTGTGAACCACTAGCTCATCTTTCTGTCACCCACAAAATTATTTATCATTCCCTCCAAACTCCATCCCTCCCATTCTCATCATCATCGTTTATGAAGTTCACAACTAAGCCTTGATTTTCTCCTATTATTCAGATGTTGTTCACAGGGAAAGCATTGAGAATTCCATTCTCTTGTTTTTCCTATTTTGGTGAATTTGCAGCGTGATACAGTTGAGTTCTTTTTCACGAGGGAGCCACAAATGTTATTTTGGACATGGAGCTGAATTTTACTTTTATACTATGCTCCTCTGTATGTTTTATTAATTAAGCTTGTACGTAATTAGTATTGGATTAGGATTAAATGGCTTTCACTGCAACAGTTGTGTTCCACGTAGACCTGGATAATGTTCTTTGTATCGTTTCCTGCAATAGTCAGAGCTGAAAGAAGTTTCCGTTTCTACGATAGAGACAGATTCATAATTTTGCTGAAAGAGTTGGAGTGATGAGGATAAAAATTCAACTAATTTCTATATCTCGACTCACAGCAGAAGATAAAATCATATCGTCAAGTCTACTTTGAACTGGAAACAAATTACTTCATATTGTAAAAACATTTTCAAAAAATGTACTTAGAGCAGCATGGATCATATAGCTGCTCCTGGGATTGCAGGCAGTTAAATATTTAGTATAGTCTTTTTGCAGTTGATATTATCGTTTATTAATTTAACATAATTATTTCTATTTTGTTTTATTAACATTCAAAAACAAACAAAACAGCAAAAACAAAACACACGATTTTCTTTCAAACGAACTTTTTTTAAAAAGAGGATTTTTTAATGTGTGCTTTTAAAAAAAAAAGTCTATTTATGTTTTAAAATATTTATTTTATCACACTGCAGAAGTTTTTTTGTTTTGTAAAATTAATTAATTAAAATAAGGAGGTGTACCTTCCTTCCGGAGAACCCTACACATGTTCAGCTCTGGAGAGGGCTATTTTCTTCTCAGACTTTCTTGAAGACAATATGTTTATTAATTATTTAGCTAAATGGTTGATTTTGTTTAATTTTTCTATGTTTGATACGTACTGTAGGTAACAGAAGGTGTCGTTAACAAATTCTGTTTTTCGGCATAATATTATTAAGGTCACATATAAGGCACAGAGTGTATGGCTGGAAGATTTAGAAAAAAAAATATCCAGGATATCAGTCATATAGATGTGTGCCTGTCTGGAAAGATAAGAAAGTAGCTCAAATGTCTCCGGTGGCTATTCCTCTATCAAAATGTTTTTCAGCTTTTAGAACAGCTGAAGTGGATTTCTCTCTGAGGCAAATGGAAGAGCAATAAATTATTGGACACATGGAATTAGTCTTATGTTCAGCAGCGTTTGAGAAGATTTAGTAGAATTATTGCTCCAATGGACTTTTCTATTAGGGGCATTAACAGAAGATTCTGTGGCAGTGACCGCAAATTCAGGATGCTTTGTTGATGTCCCTGTGCTAAGATTAAGAACGTCTCGAAACATTTCAAGCACATTGTTAAAGGTGAGATTGAGTAGAGAAACATTATTGTAGTTATTGGCAGGAATGATATTTTTAGGGAAAGATTAAAGCAGTACAGAGTGAACTTAAGAGGTGAGGTAGAGTATTAATCATAAAACCTTTGAAGCAATACTTTCTGGTTTACTCCCAATGCAATACCCAACTGGGACGAAACAAAAGGTTAACGCCGAAAAACCAATGGCTGAAGAGCTACTGTGTTATTGGGGAATTTCTACTTTTGGGAAATTGGAATCTATTTTAGAATAGAAGTGACCTGTTCAGGAAGGATTGGTCTAATCTAAACTGGAAAGCAACCAATATCCTAGCAGGGAGATTTGCTCCTTCTCTGTAGGGAGACTTTATGTGGATAGAGTTGACAAGGGGGATATTCCAAGTAGCATTACAAATGGTAGGATGGCTGGAGAAGTTTATGAATGTGAGAAGAGCACATCAATTAGAAAAGAAGAACGAGAGACTCAAAAATTTATAGCAATTCTGAAGCACGAAATTGCATTTATTTCAAGGTGAGGGGTCTTACAGGGGAGGCTGATGAAGTCGGGAATTGGAATGCCCAAAACTTTCCCTCATGTTTCCTTCAGCCACTTGCCCTGCCTAACGCACAAAAGAAGGTCTAGTTTTGCTCCTTCTCTGTTAGAATCATCCCGATATTGATGAATTCCAATCATAATTTATGAACATGGCATCGGGACATCATATGTATTACAGAAAATTGGTTGAGAGATGTTCAACTCGGAAATCTAGTTCTGGGAAAGCCCGGCAGGTCCGGCAGCATGTGAGGAGCAGGAAAATCAACGTTTTGGGCAAAAACCCTTGATGAGGAATGGGCTGATGAAGGGCTGTTGCTTGAAGCATCGATTTTCCTGCTCCTTGGATGCTGCCTGACCTGCTGTGCTTTTCCAGCACCACTCTCTCGACTCTAACTTCCAGCATCTGCCGTCCTAACGTTCGCCTGAGAGATGTTCAAGACTGGCAATTCAATTTTCCAGCTATTAAGTATCATAGAAAGCGTGGAAAACATATGCAGAGGGCAGGGAGTGGGCGGTCTGCCATTTTTGATTAAGGAATAAATTACTGCTGGAACTGGGGGAGATATTTCTGAAAAATTATCCAGTTAAAATATAGGTAGTATTAAAAATTTAAAAAATATATAGTTCACTTTGAACAGATTGCACTAAATGTTCTTTTGTGAAAAACCGTCCTGTGAAAATATATTGATTGAAATTAAAAATAAGAAAGGAAAGAACACGTTGATTGTATTGTACCAAATGCTTTCCAACAGTAAGAAAGAAATTGAGCAACAAACATGTTGGGAAATCTCGGATATATATAAGCTTAATAAGGTTGTAATAATGGGGGATTTTAATTTTCTTAAAATTAATTGGAACTACCACAACGTTAAAGGGTTGGATGGTGATGAATTTGGCAAATATGTTCATGAAACTTTTCTTCATCAATACCCGGATGACTCTAACAGAGAAGGAGCAAAACTAAGCCTTCTTTTGTGCATTAGGCAGGGAAAATGACTGAAGTAAACGTGAGGGAAAGTTTTGGGCATTCCGATCATAATTCTATTAGTTTCGTAATGGTTGTGGAAAAGAATAAGCCTTTCATTATTTTTTTTAAATTGGAGTACCATAAATTTTAATGGTTAGGCCTCTCAAAGATCATGAAGAATATCGATGTTTTGAACCCAGGAGATGGGGACTAAAATCACCCATTCCTGGTGCAACAGACAGCAACAAACACGCACTATTGCCTGCACCTCACATTCATCCAGCTTTATCGGCACAAGCCTTCAGTTCGAAAAGCAACCGCTCACCATTACTCTATTTCCTGCCATTGCACCAATTGAAAGTGCTGGAGAGAAACCCCACTGTTCAAGCAGTATCGGAGTGGAGAAAAATGGAATTAACTTTTTTTGAGTCCAACATAACTTGTTCAAGATCGGGTCATATCAGACTTGATATGTTAACTCTGTTTCTCTGCCCAGATCCCGTGTCATCTGTTGCATTTCTCCATCATTTTGGATTTGTATTTAAGATTTCCACTATCTCGAATATTTTGCTTTTTCTTGATTGGTCTGGATGTTGGTTATATTTGGACAACATCCTCCATTCCTGTTCCTGTCACTTGTGTCAATGACACATGCATTGCACTGGCGTCTGTTTCTTCTTTAAGTTCTGAAAATAAATGCGTGGATCTCACCAATGTCATTTTGATTTAAAAGGTCTTTTAGAGAAAGCTACACTTGTTGAGAAGTAGGAATAGTTTATTAATTATGATATTGTCTGTGTGTTTTATGACTAGACATGTCTCCTCAGTCTCTGAACATTTTCAATACGTTTCTCTGAATAATTAAAACTATGATGGTTGTCATGCAGCCCATCATCTCTGGACCAGCTCAGACTTCACTCTTACTCTGGTGTAACTCACTGTAACCCAACACATTTTGTAATCTGTGTCTGTTTTTATTTCTGTATGTCCCGTCCCAATATAAGCAATCTTAACAACCTGTATAACCTGTGATTAAGCAGTCTATATATATATATATATATATAATTATGTAAATCACATAAATTGTCCTATTCCGTTCACACTGTCGTTCAGCATTCCATGTATCAAAGGCCATCTGTTATATTGCTCTGCATTGTATTTCATTCCATTTGTCAGAAACAGTGATGGCAGAATACTAGTGACTGGGAAATATTACTGCACTCCCCTCAGGTCTCCTCAGCCACTGGCCGCAGCCCTTTCTGTCTCATAACCATTATAATATTAATTCTATCCCTTACTCATTGATTCGTTACTTTTAATAAACAAGGTTATTGTACATTGTTATGGGCCAGGCCCGACCACTCAAAACATTCTTAAGCATGGAGCTTAGTCGGTAATGTTGCCATTTGTTGAAGGTAAGTGTATAGTGGATATTCCCAGAGTGAATTAATTGGTGCGACTGCCGACTTTTAAACAAACAGAATGTATTTGTAAAAATAAGGAATGAAACACAACGAACCAAAAAAACCGTAACTGAATAATTCATCCTATCTAAAACTGACAGGCTACCTCGAATTAAGGATGCTGATCCAAAATACCTGCAACAATCCCAATTAACAAACACACGGGCACAAAGAGTCAAAACTCCACAAAAAAGCTTATAGTTTACGAAGTCAGGGGACTGAAGGAGGGGGAGAGCGTCCAATTTCAACAGTGAACCTGACTCAAATAACCCTCGAACTGAATTGACATTTGCAGCTGGAGAGCTGGCCACATCCCCTCGATTACACCAGTTAATTTAAAAGGCTTGAAATCCTTCTGCACGAGACATTATCTGTTATGTAAAGTAAAACCAAATGACCCCAATGAAGCATCAAAATTGAGACACGTTGGAACATTGGGTCGTTTAGAACCTCTCTGAAAAAAGTCAAGGACAACATAACCTTGTAAATCTACCACCTGTGTGACAACTTCCCCAATATAAAACTGAATCTTCAAGATCCAAGATGGCTTCAGTTTTCAAAACTCCCAAAAATGCTAGTACGTACTCTACAATGAGCATTTACATTCGTTTACTGTAAACATGCAAACATGCACAACTACATCCAGATTGAGTGTGTGATACTTCCATCACTGAGTGCCTCCATTTGTCACTCAAGTCTCAACAATGCATTGGAAATCATTTTTTTCAAGACCTGCCACGTGCACAATTTCCAAATTGAATGGCTGTAACAACAGGCTCCAGCTAAACAGTCTCGCATTTTTGTCCTAACATTTCTCAAAAAGACTTCATTGAGTTATGATCAGTGTAAATGGTTGTCTCCGATGCGTTGCTGTTAATGTAAACACTGAAATGTTTTCATACCAACACAAAGCTCACAGTCTCTTTCTCAACTGTTGAATATTTCTACTAATGAACATTGAACTTCTTGGACGAATACCCAGTAGGTCTCTCTGTCTTCTCGTCGTCTTCCTGCAGGAGTCCTGAACCGATACCCACATCATTCAATTTTAAATCCACCTTGAATGGCTTGCATAATCAGGTGTGTCTGATCGTGGGCAGTGGTTAACACATATTTCAAATGCCGTCAAATGCCTTCTGACAGTCCGCTGTCCAATGAAACCTCTTGCCTTTCTTTAACAGTTCAGTGAGTGGAACAGTCACACTGCGAAAATGAGGCACGAACTTTTGATAAAATCGTCTTAATCCCAGGAACTGCTCCTTTTGTCAACAGGATGCGAAATTCCCCAATTACCGTCACTTTAAAATCTCATGGCACCATTTATCTATGTCCAATAGCATGGCGAAGGAAGGTTATTTATGCTTTTGCCAATTCACTTTTCGCTTGGTTTCCCACCAAGCCTGCCTTCCGAAGTCGATCGAACAAGTCTGATAGATGATGTCGTGTTCCTTCCATGAATGACTAAAAATCACAATGTCATCAATGTAAACCACAGGTTGGATAATCCGGCAATTAATTGGTTAGTCCCTGAAATGTAGCCAGCACATTGTTCACACCAAATGTAAGTTGCTTGTCCCACATTTCCGACAGTCTTTCACCCGTGCAACTGGGTATGCATCAACCTTTTTAACTACATTGACGTTACGATAGTCCACACATAACCGCTGGGTACCATTTGGCTTTGGCACCATGACTATGGGTGATTTCCAGTCACTGTAAGACAAGTTGTTTATGTCATTTTAGAGCTTGCATTCAATGTCCTTCTGAACCTGTGACAACGTTAGAGGATTATGCCTGAAGGATGTCGGTTAATGTAACAGCATCTCCTATAGCTACATTATGCACAATTAGGGAGTACTTCCAAGTTAGTATCTGCATACTTCTCATCATTTCAATTTTTCTCATGAAGGTAAATCAATAAATCATCCCAATTTTAGACATGCACTCATTGTCCACTTTAATTTGAGGAATGTCCGATTCAGAATCCTCTGACTTCGATTCTTCCTTCTGTGCTGTAATCATTACCACCTTGTCCTCTGGATTTCCTTCGCTATCAAAGTACAGTTTGAGCATATTCACATGACATACGCGGTGAGATTTCTTTCTTTCTGGAGTCCCTATCAAGTAGTTATCCTCACTCTATATCCGTTGTGTTTGATAAGGTCCACAAACCTTGCTTTTCAAGGTTTACCTATAACTGGAAGTAGCAGTAATACCTTATCCCCGATCGCAAAATTGCATTTTTCTTTATTTCCTGTCCGTTTCCTACTTTGTTGCATTCTGCAATATTTTAAAATGCTGTCCAGCAAACTGCCCAGCACTATTAGTCGTTTCCTAAAATTTGAGACCTAATCCAAATGTGTGGCCTTTGAATTTTGATTTACTATTTTCTCCTTAATCAATATTAATGGTCCTCTCACTTAAAGTCCAAAAAAAAATCAAATGAATTGAATTTGCTCTGTTAGTTTGGTGCATGCATGATCACAAAAAGCGCAAATGGAATTCCCTTACACTAATCATCTGGATAATCCTGATCATAAGCCCTCAACATGGTCTTTAATGTTTAATGTCACCTTTCTAGCGCTCCATGCCATGTTGGATGGTAAGCAGTCGATTTGAATTGCTTTATTCCGAAGACATCATAGTGAATAAATTAGATCTGAAGTTTGAACCTTGACCTCATTGTAGCTCTATTGGTAGTCCGTGTCTATTCATTAAAAAGAGTAATTCCTTTGCAATTCTTTTAGCTGTGATACTGCATCTTGGAATGGCCTCTGGAAAACTAGTCGATACATCCATTGTTGTTAATAAATACTGGTGCCCACCTTTTTGTTTGAGTCCTGGGACGTAGCCAATCAATTAAGGCTCTTGTAAAAGATTCTTCAAATGCAAGAATAGTTAAGACAGGCGCAGGTTTTATTATCGCTTGTGTTTTCTCCAATTACCTGACATGTATGACACGACTGGCAACATTCAATTACATGCTGTTGCAGTCCAGGCCAGTAAATATGTCTCTGTGTTTCAGCCTGTGTTTTCCTCACTCTTAAATGACTTCTAGGTGGTAGCTCGCAAGCCATTCACATCACCTCTTTTCTGTATCCCATTGGCAATGCGATTTGATGAAATTCTGCCAATTATCATCTCCTTGAGTATGTAATCGTCTCCATTCCCTAATTTGGACAACATTTTTAGGGGAATATCACTCAGGGATACATTCAAAATTCCTAACGTACATGCGTTTTGATAAAACTGCTTTAACCTTTTATCTTTCTGCTGTAACTCAATTAGTTTAAATGAGCTAAAATATTTGCATGATGCCCTGTTTGCTTAATAAATTTTTTTTTCACAACTATGTGATGGAACAAAGTGTCTGCAAATGCCACTTCAGCTTCCTTAACTTTACATTTTTGATATCTCCTGTTTCAACTGGTGACATTGGGGCTTCGTTACCCACACTCAGAAAACTTCCAGGGTAAGACTCCTGCATTGCTTCAGTTGCCTGCGTCTCCACTGGCTTTTCAACCAGTGTAGGCAGCACTCCTACCGCTGAATCAGCTTTATTTTCTATGCAAGGATAGATTGTATTCCTGAAACTGAGAGTTTGTCCAATAAGCCTACCACAATTTCTCCACACTTTTCTGGACACTCTCTCCTCGCTTTACATTATTATGCGCTTTTTGTCTCAAGGTGAATTTCCTTTAGTAGTACCTTTTCTGGAAATAGTCCTTGTGGAGTATATATCTCCTGACCTTTCAGCATCACGGACTAAGAGGATCCTGTGTCCCTTAATATCGCATCCTCTTTACATGCCCTATGTCCGTAAACTTTCCCTTTGCAGGTATATTTTCTAAGCAGGTCTGCCACTTCCTCTCTAACAAACCTCTGATCAGCTTATACTCTCCGATGCAGCTTTCTAGCTTCCACTGTGCTTTCTGTTACCACCCCAACAAAACTTCCAAGCGTATCCTGTTTTCCTGCATCTGTATTTTTTTTCCTGATCCCACCAAAACAGTGATTTCATGTGACATAAATTCATTCTTAGCCTATGAGAAGTTATCCTTATGACCTTCTTCGATATCTACCTCTCCCCCCGACATGAGGATTTCTCTTTGCTCCAGTTTCTATCCCTCATGGACTGAAATTGATTCTAGAAGCCAAACCATGTTTTATCCACCAGTTCATAATCATCAGCCACTTCAGCTTCCAGCCTTGCCGTTTTAACTCTCTGCTCTTCAAAATGTGTTTACATTATGTCAGGCAGTGAATCTTTGAATTCCTCCAAAGTAATTTTCTCTCTCAGAGCATTGTAAAGCTCCTTTCCAGCTATCAAAATTACTTTGTTTGATCCTTTCAGACTCAATATATGTTTGATCAGGTTCCCTCCTTATATTCCAGAAACGTTGCCAAGCTCAAGCTCATGCACACTTTCTTTACCTCGTCATACACCCCCGATCCCTCATCTGATAGTGTTGTGTTGCAAATACTTGCCGAACTCAGCCTACAAGATTTGTTTAGATCAACAAAACCCACATGGTTACTGGCCACTGCAATTGATTAGCCACTTTTTCAAATGAAATGGAAAAGTTTTCCATATCCTACTCATCAAATTTAGGAAAGGCGTGAATTTATTTAAAACGTTTATCACCAGGTTTTTGACTACCATGAGTCGCTCATCCTCACTCTGTTCTTCACTAAGCTCACCTTCAGCCTTAATCCCCATCCTTTTAAGCCGACTTTCCATCTTAAGTGTCTATCTCTGAACCACAAGCGCTCTCTATTTTTCTTTCTCTCCTGCTAAGGACATTCATTGTTTTTTCTTTCCTCCGCTAAACCTATTCATTCTCTATCTTTCTCTTCTGATTTTAGCCGTCACTCAAACTGCTTCATTTACGCTTTTAACTCAAGCTGCATCATTTGCAATACATCGGGAACATCTCGGAACTGACTGCCAGACTACTGAGACTCCTAGGACTCATAACGGCACACAAACCAACAGCCACGCTCAGACAACAACTCACCAGAACGAAGGACCCGATACCCAACATGAGCAAGACGAATGTAGTGTACAAAATAACATGCAAGGATTGCACTAAACACTATATAGGACAAACAGGAAGACAGCTAACAATCCGCATACATGAACATCAACTAGCCACGAAACGACACGACCAGCTATCCTTAGTAGCCACACACGCAGACAACAAGCAACATGAATTCGACTGGGACAACACTACTATTATAGGGCAAGCCAGACAGAGAACAGCCAGGGAATTCCTAGAGGCATGGCATTCATCTACAAATTCCATCAACAAACACATCGACCTGGACCCAATATGCCAACCACTACAGCGGACAGCTGAAACTAACAACCGGAAGTGGCAGGGACAGACCACTATAAACACCGGAGGAAACATCAAAGAAGCGCTTCGCAGGAGGCTCCCAAGCACTGATGATGTTGCCTAGCCAGGGGACGAAACGTTTGCAACAAAAGCTTCCAGCTCGGCGAACAGAACCACAACAACGAGCACCCGAGCTACAAATCTTCACCCAAACCTTGTACAGCAGCAATTGAAGTTTGTTCATCTCTATAAATCCTGATGGAGTTTCCAGCAAATTGGAATGCTGAGCTACTGTTGCAATCATCTCATCTTTCCTTACGTAAGGAGGTAGCTTCAACACAAGCTTGTCCACTAATTCCCCGCAGCTTGGATTTATGTACATTCTGTTAAAAACCCAAGGTCACTTCTTCCACCTCCAAAACATCCTTGGTTCCTACAAGACCCATTGCTATCTAAAGCTCTGTGTCCCCACCAAATCAACATACGGAATAGGAGACATGAATACTTGCCACTCGCTGCCTAAATCCCGCAAATGACCCCCATTATGTTATGGAACAGGCCCGACCCCACAGAACTAGCACAGGCCGTAACTTTGTTATTTCTTAAAAGTTAGTGTAGAGTTGTTCTTCTTTGAGTGAATTAGCTGGTCAGACTGCCGGGTTTTAAACAAATAGCATTTATTTACCAAATTACAGAATGAAACACAAGAAACCAAAACTAGAACACCTGAGTATCTAATCCTATATAAACCGGACAGGCTATCCAGACTTTAGGATCCTGTTCCAAAATACTTGCAACAATCCAAATAAGCAAACACCAAGAGTAAAACTGAAACAAAGGTTTACAGGTTATAATGGTCAGAAGGACAGAAGGAGGGGGAGAGCATCCAGTTCCAACAGTGAAGTTGACTGAACTAACCCCAGAACTGTCCAGTTAGAGACTTGGCCACGTCCTCTTGATTATACAAGTTTCTTATTAAAGACTAGAAAGCCTTCTTGCTGAGGCATTACCTGTTAGAGATATACAAAAGGATCCCAATGAAACTTTCAAAGTTCAGACATATTGGAATGTTGGTTCATTTCGTCCCTCTTTATACAATTAAAGACAACATAACCTGGTAAAAGGATGGGTTTTGTGACAACGTGCCACATATGGCTTTGGCCTGAGTTCAATAAATATAAGTCTTCCTGCTTTGAAGCTAATAAAGTGTATTCAAGTGTTTGTGAGTTTACATAAAACAAATCTGAATCGCATTGTGTGTTGAAGGTTCGACATTGTTTTATTAGAGCTACAAGAAGAAGGTCCAGATAGATCCACACTTCTTGTGTATGGTCAGGGCAAATATTCCCACTGAAAATCTATTAGCTGGCGTCTATTAGTTGAGGAGAGATCAGCACTTTAACTACATCTAGATTGCGTATTTTGTGGGTGGCTGTGTTGGGGGGGCGGTGTTCAGGTGTTTACAGCATTGCAAACGGACAACACAGCAGCAACATCTAGCCTGTAATCAGGAAACATCCATCATTCTCCCTCATAACTAACTTCACGAGAGCAATTGGTGATGGGAGATGTGATCAATAGTCAGCGATGTCAACATTCAATCAAGTCCAGTTGTTATTTGTACCATACTGAAAGGGGTTAACTAGATCCGTTTGTTCAGTGACTGTGATTGATGTCAGTCTCCGTGGATCCTAATGATGTCGCTGAATGGTTTCCGTCTTCTATTAGTAAGGGGCTTCTTGCAGTGATTTATCCCATTGTAGCAGCAGATGCATCACCTTCAACACTAACAGGAATCAGCAGTTGCAGAGACGGGGAGAAGAGAGGTCAGAATCTGAGAGTAGGCTGTAATGTTCTAACAATGGATCAGAATCTGAGAACAGTAGACTGGAATGTTCCATCAATGGATCAGAATCTGAGAACTCTTGGAGGGAATGCTGCAACAATGGGCAGGAGTTTATCCTGGGGTCTTTCTATGTTTCCAGGTATTGGAACATATTACAATATCGGATATACGGTGTACTGCTGATTATTCAGGCTGGTTAATATCCAATGCTTGCTATTGTTGGTGTTCCTGGTAAGTCTCCATCTACTTATTAATCCCATAAGCCATGCTGAACTTCAGTGCTATTTTTGTTAGCTATATTTGGCAAAGTTGGAAACGACTGTCTTCAGTTTCAAATGCAAATCCATTCATTACCACAAATTTCAATACCGCCCCCCTCTCCCACCACACATATCTGAGGGCAAGACTGTTCACATTCCGGAAGTATCTGTTTGCCCTGAATTGATTTATGTCTTCACATTTTCTCCATCACTAAACAGGCCCACTGCCAGCTCCATGGGATCCCCATTCGCCAGCTTGACGTTTGTGCAGTTGCTAAATACACCATTATACATGCCTTGGAAAATTTCAGACTTCATGCTTCCAGCTCTCTTCTAATCACTCTTTCCATTACAATGTTTCCATCATGACCTTGTTCTTGTCTCTCAAGTAAGTTCATGTCAGGGACACTATGTCAGAATAGCAATGCCGCTGGCACGTCATTCAGTGTTCCAGGTTACTACACTAAAGACACGGTTTCAAATCCTATCTCAGATGATGAGAGAACTTAAACTCAAATAACAGGAACTGGAAATAAAAGCGAATTTCACTAATATAACCCCACTAGCATTTTGTCTATAAGTTAATCTATTTCACTGAGATCCTTTGGTAAAGAAATCTACCATTATTACTTTGTCTGGATAAAGACGACGTCCGGTCTACAACAATGTGCTTGACTCTATATTGCCTTGAGGAATGGCTTCACAGTAAAGGACATTTAGTGAGGTCAACTGGGACCTTAACAGCGATGAAGACACGCTATCAAATGACAACACTAAATGTTGGGAAAAAAAAAGAATGATGCGAGAGATCGGGAGATTGAGGAAGTGCCAGAGAAACCGAGCAGATTTAGCAGCCTCGGATCGAGAGAAAAATAGAATTGACATTTCGAATCAAATGACCATCCATCAGAACAGCACACAACTGGGGAATAGTGGGAATGATGTTGGTGACAGGGATGTCTGTTCTGAATGGGAGAAGGAGGGAGTTGAACAGATAGAGAAAGAGAGAGATAGAGAGAAAGAAGCAAATTGAGGAATTGTTGATGACCAGCTGGAATGGAAATAAAAATCAAGATTAATTATTTATTTTTTTCCTGTTGCCATATTAACGAAATTCCTGTCCATTGATGGTATACATCAAAGTCACTGTTTGAATTGAATTATGTCCCTTTGTCTCCCTTTTCTAAGAGTAAACATCTTTTCAAAAATTCATTAATGGGATGTTGGGACAGCATGTAATTCCCTTTCCACGTTGTCCTTGAGAAACTGTTGGTGAGCTGCCTTCCTGACCACTGCAGTCTGTGGGCTGTAAGCATTCAATGCTTAGTTCAGTCTGGTTTAATTCCTTTGAGACATTATAATGAGTGATATAACTGAATAGTTGGGATTGGACATTTCAAATGGCAGCCGAGAGTTAACAACATTGCTATGGAAATAGACTCACATGTAAGCCCGATCAGGTGAAGGTGATACATTTCATTCCTTGAAGGGGCATCAGTATGCCAGGTAGGTTTTTTTTTTTGAAAATCGTTTCATTGTTTCTTAATTCTTGATATTTTATTGAACTCAAATTCCAATATTTGCTGCGGTGGGAATTGAATCTGTGCTCTGGGTCATTACCTGGGTCGCTGCATTAATAATCCGGAAATAATACAGCTATACCATCGCCTCCTCAGCATCTCCAACCATCTCGAATGGCAGTAGTGATGTTGCTGTTGGCGTGGCTGTGCTGGAAGCATAGAGTTTCGCAGGGCAAAGAAATTACTTGGCAAAACATACCATCTTTCTCATTTTGTATTTATGAGAAGGTGAGATGATGGGAAGGGCTCTTGGTGAAAAGGCGCTGAATCCCCTTGGTCATGAGTCACGGACAGAATTGATACAGTGCAGCAATAATCAGCACAGTAAATTGTCTACTATCCTTCATTGAAAAATGATTCAAATATAGGCGTGAAGTCACCTCCCTGCAGTTGTAGAGAGATATTGAGACAGCACGTGGGGCACTGTGAACAGATTTTCTCTCCATTGTAAGGAATGATCTCATTGCCACAGTGAGCTAGTATAAAGGAGTTTGACCAGAGTAATCCCTGCAGTGATGGTACCACGAGAAGAGTGTGAAGGAAATGAGTGTTTAATCTGTAATGCTGCAAAAGATTAAAAAGTGATTGCAATAAAACTTGAGCCTTTTGAAACAGGACTCATTATTCCCATAATAAAACAAAGATAGCGTGAATATCACGTGTTTTCCTGCAGTATATGTTTTCATATGTGTACAGATACGTTGATACGAAAGGTTTAGCAGGATATGGGTCAAATGCAGGGAAATGGAGTAAACGTGAATGGTCATTTTGGTTGGCATAGTCCAATTTACGCTAAAGGTTCTGTCTCCCTGCTGTTAAACTCTCTGATCGTTTATACTCTCTGTGGAGTCCCCATGTTGGTTGTGAGAGAGCTGCAGATTCTGAATGAACTCTCATCGTCTCAACGTACAGTTGGAGTGAGACCCTGCACTAATCATCATGTTCACAAACATGTCAGCAGCTACTCTCTTATAGAGTTGGCCATTCCCAAAAGATTCTGATCTCCATGCAGAAGACGAGCCGATCTTCTCGGAGATGGCAGATGCCTCCTTGCGACTTGGGACAATCCATCCGTTGTGGTCCTTTCCATCAGCAAACCACATTAATGTAACACATGTGTAGCAATAGCAATGGAGCCAGGAGGAACAACTTGGGCTCGTCTGTCTGTGCAGTCTCTGCTTCATTGGTTTGTCGTGTTGCAGCATCAATGACATCCTCCTTTTTCAATGTAATAGTTTAGAGGGGCTGAATGGTCTCTTCTTTTCGTGTGTCAACCCCTTGAGGGGTTTCATGTCCTCCTGTTCATCCCAGGGAACAGGTTCATTATTGGGTGACTCATGGCAGCTGCTACGCAGCTTGTTGTGCTGACTAGACTCCTTATCGTCCTGTGTAATAATAGACAAACAGGAGACTGGAGAACGCAACAAGCCAGGCAGCGTCAGGACATGGAGAAGTCAATATTTCAGGTATAACCGTTCATTAGGATTGGCGGTGGAGTAGGGGCAGCTGCAGATAAAAACAGAAGGAAATGGTCGGGGTGGGGAGAGGAGGGGAAGGGGAATTAAAATGATTGGTGACTGGGAGCTCACGTCGGCCCCTTTGGGCCTGGCTGTGATGGTTGGGAAAATCTGTCCTGAGTTTATGTTTGGTCTCCTCAAAGTAGATAAGACCACATCGGAAGGACCAGATGTAGTACACTAGGTTGGAAGGGAGGCAGGTGAATCTCTGTTTCACCTGGAAAGTCTGTTTGAGGCGCTGGATGGAGGTGAGAGAGATTGTATGCCAGCAGGTGATGCATCCTTTCCGTTTGCAGGGGCAGTTGTCAGTTGGGATTGGGGGGTTTGGTGGGGAGTGTGGCACGAACCAAAGATTAACGAAGGGAATGGTCCTTTTGGAAGATGTGTCAGGTGTTGGGTTCCAATCTAGTTTACTGTAACTTGTGCTCCCGATGTGGTCTTCTCTACATCGGCGATCCCAAGCATACACTAAGGGGATGTCTGCTAAGCATCTCAGCTGGGCCCATAAGGGCTAAGCTGACCTCCCAGTCACTGCCTATTTCAATTTCCCCTTCCACACCCTTTCCAACGTGGCCATCCTTGACTTCCTCCAATGCCACGATGAAATAAACCGCAAATTGTCGGAACAACATTTCATCTTCTGCCTGGTCAGCCTACAGCCCGGGTGACTCAACATTGAGTTTTTCAATTTCAAATAACCTCCCCTAAAATCCCCCAAATACATTCCCAGTCCCTCCTCCTCCCTTCCATTCCTCTGATCATCCCTTCTTCCATCTCTTAACTGGATTCATTCCTCCCATCGACCAACCCGCTCATAACCTCTATTTTTGTTCACCTATCCCCACCTCACCATCCTGTCTCCAACTCCCCCACCCAGCCTCTTTAAATGTAGACCCCCTTAAAACCCCCACACACCCCCAGTCCTGAAGAAGACTTTTACTCAAGTCGTTGACTTCTCACCTCCTGAAGCCGCCTCTCTTGTTGTGTTGTTCCGGCGTCCCGACTGTCTAATTTGAATTCCAACATTTGCAGATTTTTTTAAAAAAATCTCTTTTTTGCGTAAAAAACAACAGCGAGTGAATGGGCTGTGTCTCTTCTTATCAAATAGTTTCGATGGGCTGAATAACTTTCGACATTCCAATGAAACCAGCTTGAGATGCTTCATGAACTCCTCTTTCTGTACTGAGGAAATGTTCAGTGTGCAGCAGTGCTGACACACGAATGTTACCTGCATGTTAACAGCGTGAGCTTGAATAATTTCCAGGTTTTGTTGCTTTCTGTGATCTTCACCGAACATCTTCACTTCTGATCAAATGACGGAAGAAAATACATTGATGAAGCAGCTGAAGATATTTGTGCTGAGGAAGCTACCCTGAGGATCAACCACAGAGATATCCAGGGTCTGAGAGGATTGATGTCCACCAGCCACATTATGTTCTGAATGACCCAAACAGTGGGGAGTTTCCAACTGATTCCTATCAAGTTCAAACTTGTTCCGACTCTTTGAAACCTTGCTCATTCAAATCAGTCACTCTGACGCTGTGTTGATATCTTTTGTTCATGTCAATAGGCCAAGGTATATGTATGGGGAATCTTTCCTTCACTGAGAGGATAGTGATTGTTGGGGCCTCTCTATCCCAGACAGTTGCATCCCTGACATGATTGGGAAGGGATGAGGAGCATGTCAATTGATTTGAGAGTGTCGAGGACTACAAAGATTATGGCATGAAAGATAAATTGCTGCCAAGAGCAGATCAGCACTGACCTACTGAACGAAAGGCCAGATTTGAGGAGCTAATTAGCCTCGTATTATTCCAGCATTCTCCAGAGCCCAGTCAGTTTGCGGTCTCTTCCATTTCCTGTGTTACTGACTTGAAGTAGTTGAATAGACTGATCCTGTCGCTGCATGTGCGGATACTGGTGCTGCTTGAGAAAATCTCGGTACAATTGTATAGGTTCGGTGGGCCAATTGGCCTCCTCCTGTAACTGTATATCAGGCTCCAGGGCTTGAAAAGCCTTATCTTGTCCTGGTGTAACTGAAATCCATATTGACTAAATCTACCATCCGAGCAGAAAGTGAGCATTGCAGATGCTGGGGATCAGAGTCTACAAATGTGGTACTGGAAAAGTATGGCAGGTTTGGCAACGTCCGAGGAACAGTATAATCGATGTTTTGGACATTCCTGATGAAAGGCTTATGCCTGAAATATCGATTCTCTTGTTTCTGCCTGATTTGCTGTGCTTTTTCCAGGTCCACACTTTTTGACGTCTACCGCCCTGATCTAACAACCTTCCTGGTCACATCATCAAATAACTTTAAGAATTTTTTCAAGCACATAGCCATTCTCAATATTCCAAATCAAACCCTTTATTTCCAAATTAATGTACATTTTATCTTTCAGAATTTTCTCATGTAACGTATCTACCCCAGATGTTAAACTTACTGCTCCATAGTTTCAAGGCTATTTTTTCAGTCCTTCTTAAGTAAGGGCACAATATTTGATATTCTCCAGCCTTCCAGGATGTCAACTCTGGTTAATGATGATCAAAACCATCAGCTAGGTCCCATGCAAATGCTTCTCTAGCACCTTACAGTGTTCTTGGATATATCTGATAAGGAACGTGAGATTTATCCAACCTCAAGCATTCTAGCGTGTCCAGTACCTCCAATACTGTGATATGGACTGTCCCCAAGAAATAACCACGAACTTTGCCAAGTTCCGAAGTATTCGTGTCTTTCTCCATGTTAAACACAGAGGAGATATATTCGTTGATGATCTCGTCCATCTCTTATGGATACACACACACACATGTCACTTTGGTCTTTGAGGTGTCCTATTTTCTCACTAGTTGTTGTTTTTCATTTAATATACTGAAGGTACCTATTCGGATTCATCTTAATTTCTCAGACCCCTTTCATGCCTCTTTTTCGCCCTACTGATTTCCTTCTTCAGTAAATTCCTGTATCCCTTATATACCTCCAGGGATTCACTTGATCCCAGCTGCATGTAACGAAGCTGCTTTTTTTTTTCTGATCAAAGCCTAAATATCTCTTGTCATCCAGGGTTCCCCATTCCTGCAAACTTTCCTTTCACCCCACAATAACAAATAGACTTTGAACTCTAGTATTTCATGTTCAAAGGACTCCCTTCGCCGACACCGAACTATTCCAACAAACCCCTGCAAACTCCCACCTAACTCCATCTAAGTTCGTTTTGCCCAATTTAGAACTTGAAGCTGTGGACAAGTTTTGTCTCTCTCCATAAATATGCGAAAATTAATAGAACAATGGTGATTGGTTCCAGTGTGCTCCCACACTGTCATCTCCGTCACCTGTTCTGTCTTATTTCCTAAGAGGAAGGTCGAATTTTGCCCATTCCCGAATAGGCCCAACTACATACTGCTTGGGGGAATTTTCCTGGCCCAATTAATGTATTCCACCCCACAACATCCCTTAACACTCTGGCAGTTCCGGTCAACTTTATAAAAATTAAAATCCTAATTATGACAATCATTTTGCTTCTGCATGTCCCACCTCTCTGCAAGTACATTAGTTACTCTAATTCCTGGTTACTATTTCGGGGCCTATAGTACAGCCCCTATAACATCACCATACACCTTCCTATATATAAGCTCCATCCACAAATCCTCGCTGTTTGATCCTTCAGATATTTCATCTCTGATTACTGCTGTGATACTCCCTTTCCCTCTCCTGCCGAAAGCACCTGCCTGAAGAAGGGCTTATGCCCTAAACGTCGATTCTCCTGTTCCCTGGATGCTGCATGACCTGCTGCCCTTTTCCAGCAACACATTTAAAGCAGCTATACCCTGGCACATTACTCTGTCCCTCCCTTAGCTATGTTTCTGTAATGCCTGTAACATCCCAGTCCCACATAGCTATCCATGCTCTGAGTTCTTCGCCCTTACCTGTCAGTCCTCTTGCATTGAAATAAAAGCAATTTAATAAAAACAGGCATTCTTGCTCCTTGTTGTGTTCCAACCTGACCTGTCTTTTCACTTTACTGTTTCTGATTACAGTATCTCCATCCAGCCTCACACTTGCCTCCCTGCTGTTGAGGATCTCACCCCCTGCCAATCTCTTTTAAACCCTCCCTTGGAGCACGAGCAATCCTGACGCCAAGATATTGGTCCCCCCTCCAGTGCACGTGACACCTGTCCCTCTTGAACAGGTCAACTCTGTCACAGAGAAGACCCCAATGATCTAAAAATCTGTGTGCCTTCCCCCTGCACCAATTCTTTAGTTATGCATGTATCTACCATATCCTTCTATTCTTACTTTCATGAGCTCATGAAACAGGAAGTAATCAGGATATTACCATTTCGAGGTCTTGGTTTTTAACGTTACTCCTAGCTCTCTGAAATCAATCTGGAGGACTTCATTCCTATCACTACGTGTATCATTTGTGATGCCAACGTGCACAACAACTTGTGGCTGCTCATCCTCCCCCTTGACAACATTCTGCAGCCGCTCGGAGACTTAGGACGTAACACAACTTGCTGAATTCCCATTTGAGGCCCCAGAATCTCCAATCTGTTCCTCCAACAATCGACTCTCCTATCTCTATGACCCTGTTTAAAATTACCCTTTCCCGCTGTTCCCCAGAGCCAGTGGTAGTACCACCAATTTAGCTACCGCTACTTTCCCTTGAACGGTCGTTCCCTCCAACAGTACCTGAAGTGGTATACCTGTTTTCGTGGGGAATGGCCACAGGGGATAGCTGCACTCGCTGCCTACTCCCTTCGCCATTCCAAACCTACTCTCTGCCTGGAACACGATAGGGAGCAAGGACTGGCTGTTGGATTCAATTGTGTGTATTTAAATGCAACAGGGCTGACAGGTAAGACTTATGAACTCAGGGCATAGATGTTTATGTGGGACTGTGCCATTATAGTCATAATAGAAACATGGCCACGGTGGGTCTTGGGCGTGACCACCATCCAGCTCCAGCTCCCAAACATGGTCTCCCAGGAGCTGCAGCTGGCTGGATGCATTTTCTACACGTGTAGTCAACAGGGACGGTGGAAATCTCTCTGAGCTCCCACATGCCACAGGAGGAACGTGCAACTTGTCTAACTGCCATCTTGACTGCTGTCATACTAAATTAAAAGGACTTTATTTGAACTTGCCTGTACTTTATTTCTGAGGTGCTCTCTGAAGCCTCTCAAACCAATGACTTACTACTTACTCTGCTACCAAATGCATTTTCTCTACTCCTCCACATTTACTTTTGTTTAGGGAAGAAGGGAGACACTACAGTAATGCGATGTTTGTGCCTTAAGCACTCCTTGACACCAAACCCATGACGACCTGCTCTCCAGAGCACGTCATTACTTGTACTTAGAGGGTGTCTTGCTTAGTCTTTCTCCTGCTGGTGGTGACTGTGCTGAGGCAAATATTCACCCCAACAGCCAATCCGCGTTGTCGCAGTTCCCTGGTCCTTTGGCTTCTGCCCAAAACGTCTATTCTCCTGTTCGCTGGATGCTGCCTGACCTGCTGCGCTTTTCCAGCAACACATTTTCAGCCCTGGTCCTTTCTGTCTATTAATACTGCATTTATGAAATCCTTGAATCCGTCAATTGCATTCCGAACTGTGTCTAACTCCAAAGGAGAAAAGAAATGTTCCAGTGAACACAGGGCTGTTGGAAAAAGAATTGCATTAGACGTTGGAGCAACATTCTTGCTATCTGCCTACTGAGTCTGCTTTTCTGTTCAATTCCGTTATATTTGTTCTGATAATCCCCATTCTACTTGACTGCATTTTCCCTATAACCAACACTTGTTTAATAATCAGTCTGCCTCAGCCTTCAAGATATTTAGTGATCTAACCTCAACAGCCCTCAGAATTTTCTCCAAATGTTTCCCTTTCACTGTTGGCAGACTTGGTGGTCTTTAATCCCATGCCTTATTTCTAGCACTCTGTGTGAGTGTTTTGCCAACGTAAGATGTTATCATGTCCCATTGCACCTTCGCTGTGGCCAGATACAAGAGAAAAATAAAAAATGTCAGAGCCTGTGCTCTTCTCCCTCATCTTCCACATCAGCCTAAGTTACACCTCACCCGAATCTGGGGATTTGCCCACTCTTTACCCTGCATACACTTCCAATTCTTCCTTGCCTTCTGTATCAAATCGTTCAAGGGGCACACTGTCACTCTCCCTGAATCCAGAAACTGCTTCTCCCAACTGAAGACCGATATGAAGCCCATGTTTAACATACCCTGTGGCTCCGTGCACAGATTTCCCCCTTGGTCTCTAATACGCCCCCTTCTTTCTGCTGTTACCCTCTTCCTCTTAATAAACTGATATAATGTCTTTGGATTCTTGTTAATCTTACCCATTAATGTTTTATCACGATTCCCCTTCTGCTCTTCTACTGAAGTTTTAAGATTAGCCTGACACTTTCTATATTCATTTAGTGCATCCATTGACCTGCTCACTTTCTACCTGCTTTAAGCTTCTCTTTCGTTTTTAATTCTGTTCTGATTTGTTTGAAGACACCCGAGGTTCTCTGGGCTTGTTTTCCAAATTTTCATCTTTCGTGTAACACGTTGGGCGGATACTCTCATTGATTCCATTTTGATCAAGTGATCCCCAACCCCCCGCAACACGGTGTTCTGCGACAGTTTCACCCAGAAGCCGTTGTACTTTCGCGAGATTCCGTCATATTTTTTTTCATAAAATCGGTCTCCCGAATCTAAAAACCTTTTATTTAGAAGATAGTACATTTTTAAAATCTTTTCCTTACCAAACATAAAATGCATGATGTCATGGTCACTGGCCGTATACTGCTCTACCAATCCTGCCTGCAATGTCCTGACTGGCTTCATTCCCCACAGTGAGGCATATCACTGCCGCACCCATTGTTGTATCTGCTCTGTGATGATACAAGGAATTTCTGGAATAAATTTCAAGGAATCTGTCCCCTCTTAAAATATTATCACTGCCCTAATTAATGCTTGGAAATGAAATGCCTGTGTATAATAAACCTATTATTATTTTTACACACCTCAGTAAATTGGTTTTATATCTGCTCCTGTACTTTCTTTTATCTGGAAGTCTATAGTATGTCCCCAGCAGTGCCTCGGCCATGGTTTTGATCCTGAGCTCTAACCACCAAGCCTCATTAGAAGCTCTTTCCAAGATATCGCCCATTCTTACTGTAGTAGCTGACTCCATAACCAATCATGCAACACCACCTCCTCTTTTACCCCTCTCCTGTCCTGCCTATAATTCTTGTACCACAGCATATTGAGTAGTCATCCCTGACCTCCCTCAAACGCATTTCTGTCATGGCAACAATGTGACATTTCCACATGTCACCTTGTTCCCTTGTCACATCTGTCTGTCCGATAATATTCCCAGCATTAAGATCAAGCACATCCACACTGGAATATAACACATGGAATACTCTGTACCTCAGAGTTCTTCAGTCATTCACTGTTCCTTATCAAGCTGCCCAATTCATGAACCAAAACTGCAACTCTGGGACTGAATTAGTATTTTTTTCAAATGCAATTTCGTTTTTAATAAATGTATTAACCGAATGCAATTTTCCAGAACTGAGCAGTCTGCTCCACATACAATGTGTTTCTGCTGATTAATTCCCTGCTCAGTGTGCAAGTGGGATAGCCGTCAGTAATAGGGAAAATGAGGACGGCACATGCTGGAGATGAGTCGAAACGTGTGGCACTAAAAACGAACAGCCAGTCAGGCAACAGCTGAGGAGTAGGAGAGTCAAAGATTTGGGCATCACCTCTTCATCAGGAACATTCCCATGTTTTTCATTTCTTGGTTCGCAGGTTATTGGGAACCATACATACTAATTGAAGCAGCATGGTATATGGCCCTGAAATGGAAAGCAGCCAATCAGTTGGTTGGACAGTGAGTAGACAATGTCAGGTGAAGTGCAGACTAATTGAAGCACAAACATAAGAATAGATAAATCCCCTGCGCCAGAGGATTCTGTAGGATTCCGTTCTGGGAATTGTGCTGTTTGTGGTTTCTATAAATGATTTGGATGAGGACGTGGAAGGGTGGGCTGTTATAATTGTCGATTGGTAGAATTGTAGATAGTTTGGAGGGCTGTTGTAGTTTGCACTGGGACATTGACAGGATGAAGAACGGAGCTGCTAAGTGGCAGGTGGATTTCACCCTGGAAAAGTGAGAAGTGATTCATTCTGGACGATCGATTTTGAATGCAGAATACAGGATACAAGGTAGGTAGTATTCGTCAGGTCCCCAACAATTCAGCCTCCTCTCCAGACATCTTCCCCTGCCACCACAGGATTGCAAGACCATTGCCCATACCTCCCACCACCCTTTCCAGACCCTAAAGATCCTTCCACATCTATCAAGGTTTCACCTGCAATTCCACAAATGTCAGCTACAGTATCCGTTGCTCCCAATGTGGTATTCTATACGTTGGGGAGATAGGAACTCTACTCGCAGAGCACTTCAGAGAACATTTCTGGGACACCCGCACCAACCAACCCCACTGCCACGTGGCCGAACGCTTCAACTCCACCTTCCACTATGCTGAGGACATGCAGGTCCAGGTCTTCATCCATCGCCACTCCCTTACCACCTCATCTTCGACCTCAGCACACTCTAATCCCATGGCATCAATGTGGATTTCACCAGTTTCCACATTTCCCCTCCTCCCACCTTATCACAGTTCCAAACTTCCAGCTTAGCACTGCCCTCATGACCCGTCCCATCCTTTTATTCAAAGTGGGAAAGACTATTTTCTTGGATTCCCTACAGAGTGGAAACAGGCCTTTTGGCCCAACAAGTCCGTACCAAACCTCCGAAGAGTAACCCATTTCTCTCCGACTAAGGCACCTTTCACTATGGACAATTTAACATGGCCAATTCACCTGGACATATTTAGACTGTGGGGGAAATCCAGAACACCTGGAGCAAACCCATGTAGACACGTAGGAGATGTGCAACCTCCACACAGAGAGTCGCCTGAGGCTGGAATCGAAATTGGTCCCTGGCACTGTGAGGCAGCAATGCTAACCACTGAGCCACTGTGCCCACCTGTCCATCTTCTTTCCCACCTATCCACTCCACCCTCTCCTCCGATGTATCATCATTATCCACACTTCCATCCAACTATCGCACTCTCAGTTACCTTTCCCCAGCCCCAACCACTCCCATTTATCACTCCACCTTCATGGATCCCATTCTTATTGCTGATGAAGGGTTTTGCACGAAGCATCGATTTTCCTGCTCCTTGGATGCTGCCTGAGCTGTTGTGCTTTTCCAGCTCCAGCCTCACGACTCTAACTTCCAGCATCTGCTGTCTTCGCTTTCGCCTTGTGAACACCTCCACTCAGAGCATGTCCGGTTTGCAGATGAAACATGGCAAATATCTGATTATTGTTCGGATCACTAAACTCATTTGGAATCCACCTTGGGAATCCACCTTTGGAATCCATTTGGAGTCTGGAACGTAGGCCAGATGTCATCACCGTAAGTAATTTGTGTGGTGTGCTTCTGACACTCCATGTCCACACATCTGCTCTCTGTGCCAGGGTCTGACTGAAAATGTAATTGTAATGCATGGCTGCTAGCGAGTCAATGATGTCTAATTTGGACAGCATTTGTACTTACATGGAGACCAATGATAACCTGGTGGCTAGTTTCTCCGTGGTCCAAGGTGGATTCCAAATGATTTGTTGTGAAATAATGCTTGAATGACTGCCTGAATCACGTGGTAGTGCTGTGGATACATTTAGGTGCAGGCCAGTATTTCACTAATTGCCGCAGGCAGCTATGAGGTTCAGCAACACTCTGCTTGAATTTAGATCCTTTTAAATGTATTTTCAACGAAGGTTATGATTGCAAGGTGATGAGTTTAGTGATCCGAAAAATAATCAGATATTTGCCATGGTTCATGGATTGCGCAAAAATAAGGTGTGAAGTATGATTATTCAACCGAACAATAATTGCATAATCTCTGAAAATAATTAGGTTGATGTTATATTTATGAAGCTAAAATACAAACTCCTGTGAACATTTAATGATTCAAAAATAAAGAATGTACATTTTATTTCGAACAAAGAATATGCTATCTGACTATTACAATTGCATACACATTTTCGGTATTCAAATAAATACGTTGTCAAACCAACATTTGGAAAGTGCTTGGCGTCTGACAGATTATATATTCCGATTGAGAAAATAATTGAACAATCATATAGAATTGGCGTTCTTATATATTGAAATAACAATCAGTTTATTTTCTCACTTAAATGTACGAGCTTCAGCTATTTCCCAACAATTGAGAAATGACAATAATTCTACATGCACTGTGATTATTAACTTAAATGAATGATTTGTGATATTACGTTGAAGCGAACAATAATTTGAATCTTGCATTTTTTAAAAGAATGAATGCATTTAATGCGACATTTGGTTTGTGATAAAAAACGATGAACATATTTCCGTATGAGAGAAAAGTCTAACATTTACAAAGTGTTTTGTGCCAAAGCAAAGAAGCATTTGTTTTAGTAATGGGGATACAAGATTTAAAATATTTATGTGCTAAGTAATAATTAGACTTCATCATCAAACTGACATTGCAATATTTGCTTTTTAAATGGTTATGCTGCAGCAAATATGATCAGGTATTTGCCAGCATTTATAACTGGAAATGATTAGATACTGATGTTGACTTGCATCTGTACATGATAGAGGACAGAACTTTAATGGACAGACGGAGGTTACTGGGCCACTGTGTATGCATCAGCTCCGGAAATGTCTCCCAAACTCTTCCCATTTGCCACCCGGTCCCTGTAGCCCTTTACATTCGTAACTTACAAATATATATATCCAGTTCCCTTTTGAATCTTCATTCACAACTCTCCCAGGCAGAGCATTCTAAATTCTAACAACTCTCTCAATAAAGAAGTTTTTCCTTATCTCACTCCTAGATCTTGTGCTGACAATCTTGAAACCAAGACTCCTAGACGCTGTAATGCCAACAAACAGAAACAGGGTATTCGTATTTTAACCTCTCACTTTTTCCATAATTTTGAACACTGCAATAAGTTCACAGCTTTGTTCGTTCTGCTTAATGAAGAGAGCCCTAATTGTTCGCATCCTACATTTAATTAATTCGTTCATTCCAGTTGTCATTCTGATTATTTATAAGGTTACTGGTATTCTTCTACAAACTAATGTTGTGTGTGTTTGTGTGTGTGTGAGAGAGAGAGAGAAAGAGAGAACAATCCGCTGGAATGTCTGAATTACTCCCAGTGCCACGTGGAAAAGAGGTAATGATTAGGAAGGTAGGATAGTTTAACATGTGGTTAAAGAAGTAGTACAGGGGTGAGAGTTTCAACTTTTGGATCATTCGGGTCTCTTCCAGGGCAAGTGAGAGCTTTCAAAAATGGACAGGTTGCACCTTAACTGGAGGAGTACCAACATCTTTGTGTGGAAGTTTGCTCGTGGAAATTGGGTGGATTGAAACTAATAAGCCAGGAGGCTGGGAACCAAAGCAGCAGGTCTGAAATTGAGCAGAAGATAGAGGTGAATAGAACAGCGGGCATGGCCAGTCTCATTACCATGATGAAGGATGGACTATGTCAATGCCAAATATGAGTTGCAGATTGGAATAAATGATAGCGATGAGGCGCATAATTATCAGGGATTAACAAATAAGGTTGGACAGTGTGGGGGATGGGATGGAATGAAGTGTGTGAGATCAGGAAGCTAGTGTACAAAAAGTATAAAAGCGAAAGATAAACCAATAAATCTTATTTAAAAAGCTTGTACCTAAAAGCATAAAGTATTTGGAAAAAAAATTGATGAGCTGACAATAGGCACAGAGTCAAATGGGTATGATGTGGGGCGGATTACTGAAACATGGTTACAGGGAGATCAAGACTGGGCAGTGACATGTACAAGGGCACTCACTATTCCGAAAGTTTAGACAAGGAGGAGCAAGAGGTGGAATTGATGTATTGGTTAAGAATGATATCAAGGCTGCATTAGGAAATGATAATGGCACGAGAGAACGACATGTAAATCAGTCCAGACATAAACAAAAAGCAAGACAAGAAACTTCTTGGGAAGAGTAAAGTTCAGCCACTGTTCACCTGATGCATTTCTGAGTTCGGAAATAATGACGGCTGGTGACAAGGGCACAACAGTGGGATGAATATGCATATTGACTTAATTAATCATCTTGGCAAAGGTAGTCTCGAAGAACAATTCGTAGACTGAATGAAGGATTGCTTTTGAGAGCAACATGTCATGGATTCAAACAGAGAACAGGTTATTTTGATTTGATATTATGCGACAAGGAAGGATTGATAAATGATCTTGCAGTGAAGGATTCTCTTGGACACAGTGACCGCAACATGCTATAGTTTCGAACTCAGATTGAATGTATAAGGACAGAGTCACATATGACGTTTTTAGTGTTGAGCAATGATAATTATATTGGGCGAAAGAATGAATTGGCATGAGTGGGCTGGCCAGGAAAAAACAAAACTATCAAGGGCAGGACAAATTTTAAAAAAAGGTAAAGACACAAGGAGATATTAAATAACCTCTCAATTAAAGTTTATTGGTGAGAGGAAGAGGAATTGCGTAATGGAGAAAAATCATCCATGATTTGACAAGGAAATCAACAATAGCTTGAGGGAAATGTCTCAGGCAAATCATATTACACAAAGTAGTCACACTCTGGAGGACTGGGCAAGGCAGTGGCTTGCTGGTGTTATCAGTGAGCTGTTAAGCGAGTGACCCAGATAATATTCTGATGACCTGGATTTGAATTCTGCTATGGTAGATGGTGGAGCTTGAATTAAAATGTGGAAGTAAGACACTGATGGCGATCATGAAACGATTGTAAGGGAAAAATTATTCGGTTCACTAATGTCCTTTCAGGAAGGAAACTTTCATCCTTATCATAGATTCATCACTCTCTGGCTGAAGACGTTTCTCCTTATCTCCGATATAAAAGATCTTTCCTTAATTATGAGACTATGCATTTGGGTCCTTTGCCTCCTAACAATAGAAGCATTTTCTGACATCTACTCTAACCAGGCATTTAGCAGTTTGTATGATTCAATTAGATCCCCTAATCCTTCTCAACATCCCAGTATCCTCATATGTTAGGCTTTTCATTCCTGAGGCCATTCCTGTGAACTGCTTCTGAACACGCTCTGGGGTAGTATATCCTTCCTGAGATAAATGTCCGAAAACATCACACAATAATCCAAATGTGGTCTGATTAGAGCCTTATAGCTTCTCAGAATTACATTCATGTTTTTATATTCAGGTCCTCTGAAAAAAATGTCATCATTTTCTGTATTTGCCTTTGTGACCAGTCGGACCATCTGAAGTAATGAACTTATGATGGATAATAACAAATTACCATGGAGTTACAAAAATGAACAATGATTAAAGCATGCTGGGAAATGGATCCCGGCCTTGAGTAAACTCTCTGTGCTGCAAAATCCAGACAGGCTGCAGCTACGCACAGACGGTTTGTAAACAAACCTGACAGCTACAGACCCTGCAATACAAACCTGGAGTTTAATTTGAATGGGACAACGGCATGCTTCCCTTGGGCCATCAATGTGCCAACCCTTGGTTAGGTCTGATTGATCAGAGTTATCCAACATGATCATTCTGTTGACAGATCCTCCATACCCTCCTAAAATGAGGTGAAGACTCTGAAGAATGAGTATCACCGCAAAACCCCACTTTGCGCAGTAAATCGAGAATAACCACCAAAGCAGAAGATGCCTCCAAGTCCATCGTAAGAAGGAGAAATCAGTACGTGTAGCCCGGCAACGTTCTGTTGGGGTGGTATAAGATCATACAAAGTTAAGTTAAAACATAAGGTAGTTTGTAGTGTGTTTCGTCACATTACAGTAAAATTTATTTTTCTAATATTAATTGTGTTCAATAAACAGATGTTGTTGTTTATGAGTCGACTCAGTTCTTTTGGTGAATATAAGATTTTAAAAATTACTGTGTCGTGATATAAAAGTTTCCAAACAATTGGTTCACCTGCAAGTTTACCTTGAGCCAATCTTGGTCGAGAACTCTCAAGTCTCTTTGCACTTCAGACTGAAGAATTTTCCCGCATTTAGAAAATAGTCCATGCCTATATTCTCCTTACCAAAGTGCATGACCTCCCACTTACCCCCATTGTACTCCACCTGCCACTTCTTTGCCCACTCTCCTATCATGTCTAAACCCTTCTGCAGCCTCTCCACTTCTGCAATGCTACCTGTCTCTCCACCTATCTTATATCATCTGAAAAGTTCACCAGAATGCCCTTTGAACATTCATCGAGATCGTTAATTTACAAAGTAAAACGTCGCTAGCATACTGACTTGATCATTTTTATCCTCACTCGCTGTTTTCTGCTTTTTTAACGTTTGTTGTTTCTCAATTCCACCCACACAGATTCTACACTATCTGTTCATATTTCAGTGATGGGAACTGAGTGAAGGGACTGCAAAACACTTTAGCATTGTCGCTAATTTATAGTTTAGACATGGACTAAAAATATGACATTGTCGATTCCACTGAATTGTGGCAACAACCTATGCCTTTGACGAAATATTCTGTTTGCATTATGGAAGAATATAAACATGTGAATCTGCTTGAGAGGAGACAGACAACTTCAAATGTTTGTATTCTTCCATAATACAGACAGAATATTTGGTCAAAGAGATTAGCTGTCGGCACATTCCAATGGACTTGACAATGTTATATTTTTATTATTTTTTTGTTTTTATTTGTATATGAAGAAGACACGAGTTAATAAAGAGATATAAGTTGGTCAAATTAACAACAAATATTGGTGTATGAAGCATAGAATGGAAAATGTGTCTGTGTTCAAATATATTGGAAGTTTTATGGAAACGCACAAATTATTTAAATGGAAAGATTGGATTGAGGCACAGAGGAATCAGGCACCTGGATCACACAAAAAATGTCGTGTCCATCAAGATTTTAGAGAGGTCAGACAAATGTTGAAACTTTTTTGAAACAGAATTCATTCAGATGTAGGAAAAATTTTCTACAGTTTTACAGGGTACTGGTGAGACCACATCGAAAGAGCTATGGCCATAATGACCTGCAAAGCAGTCCAGAGAAAATTCACTCAACTGACGCCTGTGAAGAATTGTATTTCAGGAGGAAATATTGACCAGACTGGCCCTGGATCTCCTGGAGCTTAGCTGGACAATATGTGATCTTGCTTAACCTCAGAATATTCCGAATAGCCTTTTTAAGTTAAATTCTGAAATAATATTTCAGTATGTATGAGAGATTACAATAAGTGGATGGAAAGTAAAACTGAAGGATATCTCATTTCATAAGATGTGGATTGTTTCAGCCCTCTCAAAGTGTTGTGTATTTGTGAAACTCACTTACCAGAGAGCGATGAAGGAAAGGACATTGAATATTCATAAGGCAGAGACAGGCAGATTCTTGACTAAGAACGACACACTAACGTAAGGGAAAGAAGGAAGACTTATGCCTGATGCTAGTTTTTACTTTTTTGTTGTCTTCAGCTACTGTAAAATTAGGAGACCATTCTCATTAACAGATTGATGGGCTCAACTTTCCAAATGTGTTTTTTAAACAAGTGAAAAACTCCTTTGAAACTGCTTTGGAAATTAGGTAATGTCGAATTGATGTCTTAACAGTGCAGCTTCCTTTCGGTTGTTGTTGTGACGTGAGTTTCGTTAGCAAAGCCACCAATCTGTTGCGTATGTCTAATTTCCACTCATAATATGTTAGTGAACCATAGTGGTCTTCGTGGTGCAGGAACACTAACATTTTTGTTTCAGAGAGAGTTACACAATTCTGAACAAGTGACAGTGAAGGGATGATGGTTTCGATTCAAGTCAGGATGCAATGTGACCTTGGAAATTATATTATTCACCGATTGATGCTCACAAGCTATGGGAATGCTGAGACTATTTTCTGGTTTCATAATTAAAGTGATAGAGTCGTATAGCACACAAACAGGCCATTCAGCACAACATACCTACACCAGCCAGAATACACCAAACTACATTAATGAAAGTTACCTCAAGGAGCATGGCCGAATCTGCTCTGGCACTTTATGCAAATTCAGCTGCATTTAACCGTTTGATTAAGGGGAACAGCTGCTGTCTGTTCACTCTGTCTATACCTCTCATGCTGTTATACACCTGTCAGGTTCACACCATAACCTTCTCTGCTCCAAGGTAAAGCAAAAGCAAATCTAGACTATCTTCATGGTTTGAGTACTTTCCTGTGCTGTTATTCTTTCAAAGTGCAGCATCTCACATATTGCAGTGTTAAGTTTTTCGGTCATTGATCTGGCCATCTGAACAATTCGGGTGTACCCTCCTGTAAACTAACACTTTCGTCCTTACTATGAACCACCGCAATAATCATTGTGTCATTCACAACATTGTTTAACATGCTCTAACCCCCACCCCCACATGCTCTAACCTTCCACATTCTTATCAACAACGTGTATGAATATCAGAAACAAAATTTGTTTTTCTCCTATCCTACAGTCATTGCTGCAGAGGAAGAATTGATAATTCCAGTCTATAATTTTCCCTCTTTTGGTGAATTTGCAGCATGATACAGGAGAGGGCTTTTATTAGAAAGCCACAAATACTATTTTGGACATGGAACTGAATTCTGCTTTTATACTCCAGTCCTCTGCATGTATTATTCATAAGGCTTGTACATCATTAATCTTGGACTCGTTTTTGGTACTGTGCACTGCAAGATTTCCATTTTATGTGGTCCTGCAGCTCATTCTTTATAACATTCACTGCAATCCCATCAGAACAGAGAATTTTTTTTAATCTGCAGGATGGACACAGGCTCATTCATGAAGTTTGTCTGAAAGAACTAAGGTGATGAGGATAAAGATTCAATTAAATTCTGCATGATAAGCATGCAGTGGAAGATCAAATAACATTCTCTTTTCTACATTGAATTGGAAGCAAATTCATAGAAAAAAACACCAACCGTTCTGGATATTGTTGAATGACATAAAGTGATATAATGTCGAGATAATGAATTGGAGAGAAAAGAAAATGTCTGCACTTGATGGAGGTACAGAAATATAGCGTAGATGTACAATATGAACAAGAATCCTGTCAATAAAAGAAGTATGAGAAACATTTTTCTAATTTTCAATGGAAACCAGATGCCAATTTTCGTTAACAGTGATATTTGATTGTCCACCAATCTCAGTTTTCCAACTGCATGGTTTTCCCTGCCACAGATTTCCTTCCGACTGACCAGCTCCTCCCCTTCCTACTCTTCCCTTACCCAACTACTTTCCTTGCATTGTTCCTTCTGCTGTGACATACCCTTCCACTGACCGAATCCCTTCACACTTCTCACACTGTGTATCACACCCACTTTTCCTGACTCTCCCTTTCGCTTTTTGCTCTCACACTAAATGCTGGACATTGCTTACTTCTGTGCTACTACATGTCATGAGTGAATGGTGCGTTTGAAATGATCACTGTCCAACAGCAACAGAAAACATCATATTTGCCACTGTCTGATGCGCCTTGAACAGGATGGCTTTGTTAACTATTGGTACAGAGAGGGGTTTCTTCCTGTCCCTCTATCACAACACTTAACCAAACAGCCTCATCACCAACAGGACAAACATCTTAGGACAGAATTGAAAGGCCATGTATCAATTTTCTTTTGTATATTGTGAGGATATTGATCAAACAAACCGTATTCTTGCCTTTTGCTCCTTGTTCTCATAACTGATCTTCCAATATAATTTGAGGTGAGATCAGAGAGACTTCCCTTTCAATCGAAGCAGGACTCGACTCAGCGTAGAATCAAGGACCCTGAGCAAAACTGTGATTAATGGGAATTTGACAACATTCTGCACTGGTAATGGGAACAATGGGAAAACAATCTCTACAAGTTATCTCCCAAGTTGCATGCCATTCTGATTAGGAACTAATTTGCAGTTACTTCACAACTAGTTGTTAAAACAACTTGGAATGTGCCTACAAGCAGCTCTGTGTATATGTGTATCACTTGGACAGAAGAGATTCAAGTAGGCTGCTCTATGTCGCCTTTTCCAGAGTGATTGTGTTTGACACGTAAAATCTGCACATGCTAATTCCTTCCAAAACCCGTGGATAACTATGCCCTGTACCAATGTATCTTATGTTTCCACAGTTTCATCTAAAGTTTCAGGAATATACGACCTTGCTGAATGAGTATGACCTTAGTGACACCAGGAGCATGATATGACATTGAGGTAATGATTAAGATCCTTAATTCAATTGGTTACTTATAGAGGATTGATCATGTGATTCATGGCCACTGAATTCAACATCCTCATGGTGATTTATGACATTTAGGACTCTGTCAAATAAAAAGTTTTTATTTTTTCATTCAATGACGATAACCAAATACATGAGAGTTAACTGAAATGGCAGCTTCACTGTTCCCTTTCATATCAGAAAAATATCCACACTGCAAACGAAAAAGGAAGTTGGAAGTGCTGGAAAACTTCAGCAAGTCCAGCAGCATCTGAGCTGAAATATAATTAACGTTCTGAGACCAATATGACTTTTTCAAAACAGAGTCATGTTCGTCTCAATACGTTAACTCTCACTCTTAAGATACTGACTCATCATTTTCACCAACATTTTCCATCATATATTTGAGATTTCCAAGTTCCTTTGTATAGGCTAGCACAGTGACATGTTTGGATGGGTGGCATGGCGGCTCAGTGGTTAGCGCGGATGTCTCGAAACACCTGGGAACCTGCTCTCAATTCCAACCTCGGGCCATGGTCTGTAATGAGCTTTCATATTCTTCCCGTGTCTGCAAGTGTTTCGTCCAGGTGTTTCTGATTCCTCCCAATTGACCGTGAAAAATTATTCATCTGCAACTACTTGCTTTAACTATGGGAGATAGAGGAATTGTGTAGGGGGTGGATCTGGGTGAAATGTTCTTCAGAGGATCAGGGTCAGCTCGATGGGCCGAATGTTTTATTTTAACACTTTAAAATTGTATATCATTATTATAACAAAGTCGGTGGTTACTGGGGCCAGTATCTCTGTATCAGCACTCAATGAGCTATACTTCTACTGATGTTGTTCAGTATTCTTCCCATGGCGCTGCACATTGTGTTATCCATGTCGAGGTTTTTAATTCTGAATATTCTGTACATCAAAGAGCCAGGAGGGGACATGAGAAGTCGTTGGTAGATTGGGTCAAGGAAAACCCAAAGGCTTTCGATAACTATATCAGGAATAAAACAATGACTAGAGTAACATTAGGGCCTATCAAATGTAATAGTGGGAAGTTGTACTTGGAGTCAGAAGAGATAGGGAAAGGGCGAAGTGATTTTTCCCATCAGTATTCACACTAGAAAATAGCCAATGTTGTCGAGGAGAATCCTGAGATACAGGTCAGTAGATTAGATAGGATAAAGGTTCACGAGAAGAGGTTTTAGCAAGTCTGGAAAATGTAATAATAGATAACTCCCATGTTCCGGATGGGATTTATGCTAGGATTCTCTGAGAAGCCAGGGAGGAGTTTGCAGAGCCTTTAGCTTTGATCTTTATGTTGTCATTGTCTACAGGAATAGTGCAGAAAGCTGGAGGAGAGCAAATGTTGTTATCTTATTCAAGAAGGGGATTAGAGTCTAATTATAGACAAGTGAGCGTTACTTTGGTTGTGGGTAAAGTGTTGAAATTGTTAAAGAGATAGGGTTTATACTCATCTCGAACGGAATAATTTCATTAGATATAGTCAACACGGTTTGGTGAAGGGTATGTCGTGCCTCACAAATCTTATTGAATTTGTTGAGAAGGTGACCAAACAGGTGCATGTGGGTAAACGGTTGATGTAGTGTATATGACATTCAGTAAAACGTTTGGTAAGGCTATTGCAAAAAAAAATACGGAGGCATGGAATTGAGGGTAATTTATGGGTTTGGATCAGGAATTGGCTAGCTGAAAGAAGACAGAGGGTGGTAGCTGATGGGAAATGTTCATCCTGGAGTTCAGTTACTAGTGGTATACCGCAAGGATCGGTTTCGTCCCACTGCTGTTTGTCATTTTTATAAATAATTTGGATGATGGTGTAGAAGGATGATACTAAGGTCGCTGGAGTTGTGGATAGTGCCAAAGAATGTTGTGGGTTACAGCAGGACACAGATAATTTGGAGGCTGGGCTGTGAGGTGGCAAACGGAATGCAATGCGGAACAATGTCAAATGATTCACTTTGGATGGAGCAACAGGAATGCAGAGTATTGGGCTCTTGGTAAGACTCATGGTAATGTAAATGAGTAGAGATTCCTCAGTACATAGATCCCTGAAAGTTGCTACCCAGATTGATACTGTTGATCAGAAGGAATATATAAGGAATAATTTGTTTTTATTACTAGAGGGATTTTGTTTCGGAACCCTGAGGTCATGCTGCAGCTGTACAAAACTCTGGTGCAGCCACACTTGGACTATTGAATAAAGTTCTGGTCATCTCATTCATGGAAGAATGTGGAATCTTTGGAAAGCATTCAGAGGAGCTTTACTAGGTTGTTGCCTAGTATGGAGGTAAGACCTTATGAGGAAAGACTGAGGCACTTGAGGTTGTTTTCGTTTGAGAGAACGTTGAGAGGTGACTTAATTTAGACATATAATCAGAGATCAGGTATGTTGGATTTCGAGAGCCTGTTTGCTTGGATGATAATGGCTAGCACGAGGATACGTTGCTTTAAATTGAGTTTTAATGGATATAGGACAGATGTCAGAGATGTCGTTTCTTTACTCAGAGAGTAGCAGGGATATGGAAAGCACAGTCTGTAACAGTAATAGATTCGCCAATTTTAAGGTCATTTAAGTGATCATTGGATAGGCATATGGACGTAAAATGGAGTAGTGTAGTTTAGATGGGCTTCAGATTGGTTTCATAGGTTGGCGCAACATCGAGGCCTCGGGTCTGTACTACACTGTAATGTTCTATGTTCTATACGTGCACAATCCTGTCAAACTGTATATCCAGTGATTGAAATACTTATGTAGCATACTATTCTTTCCGTTTGAAATTGCCCTGTTCACATTCATCGAATGCATGTAGTGTGGAAACAGGCCCTTGGAAGAGTAACCTGACCAGGTCCATTCTACTACCCCACAATATTGACCTCTCACTATTGTGCCTAACCTACACATCGCTGAACACAATGAGAAGATTAGCTTGGCCAATTCACTTAATCTGCATATCTTTGAACTGTGAGGTGAAACACATGCAGACGTGGGGAGAATATGCAAACTCCGCAGAGGTTGGAATCGAACCAGTCCCTAGCACTGTGAAAATGTAATGCTTATCACTGACCCACAGAGCCAAATCAGCAATCAGCATTCTATTGCCCAAATGTAATAAGATTCATTGCTTTGTGTTGCATTTAATTCTGTCTGCCAGAAAACGTGATGGTGATTGGGGAAATATCGTTGTATTCCCCTCAAATCTCCACAACCACAGCTCGCATTCCATTCACAGCACTCCTAACTAATGCTATTTTCATTCTGTCCCTGGCCCATTGATTCAGGAGTTTTAATGAACAAGGTCTTTGTAAATTCCATTTTTTTTGTCCCCTTTGTCTTTCTTCCCTGAGTGTGGTCATCTTCTTTAATTCATTAATGCGACATGGATGTAACTGGCTGGGCCAGTGTATATTTCCGTTTCCGGGTTGCCCATGAAAAGGTGTTGGTGGGCTGCCTTCTTGAACCATAGCAGTCCACATGCTGTAGGCTGTCAGTGCTTAGATCTGTTGTGTTTCATTTCTTTGAGACTTTGTAGTGATATAACTGAATGGCTGGCTTGGCCATTTCAAAGGGCTGTTGAGAGTCAATCACATTGCTTTGGGTCTGATGTCACATGTAGGCCTGACCACGTGAAGTTAACAGATTTCCTTCCAAAAGGACACAAGTGGGCCAGGTATTTGTTTTTATTTAACAATTGACAATCTTTCATTAGATTGTTAACCCAAATACTCCATTGAATTCAAATTCCACAATCTGATGAGGCGGGATTCAAGTCCAGATTTGAGTCGTTAGCTGGGCCCCTGGATTAATAGTCTGGAGATAATAGCACTAGACCATCGCATTCCCAGCATCTACACTGGTAATGGTAGTGTTGCTGTTATTGTGACTGAGATACAGAAATGTTTTCAGTTACATTGTCAACTACATCCATGGAGAACAGAACCAGTAGTATTTCAGCTCACGGGGACTGTGCAGAGCTGCAATGGTTTTTCAGCCAGGAATAGAAACAGAGGAGAGAAAGCCATTTATTAACTCTGAGTGGGTGTGACGTGTATACAGAGATTTGATTTGTACCCGTCACTGGAAATTGAGAGGAGGTTCTCTGGATTGTTTTCTTGGGTTTGTGTTTTCAGCTACTGCAATGACTTCGAGAAACCGGAGGGTCTGGTGTCCCCACTCTGGACAAGGTTTGGGTACTGCATTTTGGAGAGAGCCTAGGTCTGCAGAGACTGCATAGTAAGGAGCAGCACACTGCACTATTTTTTCTGAGATTTCCATAAATATTTCCCAATGTTGAATGGTTTCCATGTGCAAAGTGTGAAGCCAGTTAATTCAACAATGAGGAGGTCACAGAGCTGTTAAACCTGCTCCAGCATAACCTGTAGTCTCACACCAGGGAGAGGACTGTACTCAAAATGCCCACCAACTGTTTTGATTCTGAAACTTTCCATGCAGGAGTGGGTGAAGCATCCATTTGGCCAGAGTGCGATTCTCTCATGATTTCACAAGTTGACAAAGGCCATCTCCGTCCGGTGAGGTGAATATGTTGGTTCTGTCTCCACAGAGGAAGGAAGAGGAAATCTTCGGAAATGTTATGGAACATGGTGACTGGCGAAAATGTGGAATGGCAAGCAGTTAGAATTATTAAAGAGGAAGTACTGGGGAAAAGAAACAAAGCTCATTGTATTGAATGTTGGTACGTTGCTGAATGAAATGAGTTATGAATTGAGAGGGCAACAGAGTTAGGGCTGGAGAGTTGTGCTTGCCCGATAGCTCTTTCGGGAGCAGGTACAGAATGGCCTGATTCTGTACAGTCAATTCCTTAACTCTTTGAGGGAGGGCAACGTTTGTCAAAGCTTTTTGTGTTATGGAAAAGATACTGCAAACTTGGAAGTAGCTACTGCGACCAAAAATATTTAAAACAGGAGAGAGAGGGAAATCAGAATACCAACAGCTGAATAAATGGATCTCAGATGTGAGGGAAAATACTAGAATTTTTTAATAATTCATAATAACTAGATCTTTGGAAACTAATGATATGATTTGCGTAGTCAGCTTAGATTTTACAAAGGGAAATTGTTTTTGCTAAACGACTTGGAGTTTGTGGAGGATGTTGACTGTGACATCGACAAATGAGAACTGTGCATTTGAATTTTCAAGAGGCTTTTGACAGGTGAGTGAAGAACGTTAGAGTCCTTGTTTAAGCGGTGAATATACTACATAGATTGAGAATTGGATAATGGGGAAAATATAGAGTGTAAGATTCTGCTCTGGATTAAAGGCCATTGCTCATCGGGTAGCCAATGTATCAGTGCTTGGAGCACAGCTGCTCACAAGGCAAAGAAATGAATTGAACGTGAGCAACAAATAGAGTCCTTTTCATTTTGAATTTATTAGAAGATGTGAGATTGGGAACTGCAGTTATCACTTACACAATTCACATGAGCCAGCAAGTAATCAGGGCGGTAAATGGTATGTTGTCCTTCATTACAAAATGATTCAATTGTTGTAGCAAATTCATCTTCTTGCAGTTGTAGAGTGTTGCTCGGACAGTATTTAAACCACTGAGAACAGATTCTCTCTCCTTTATAAGGAATGATTTCATTGCGACTGAGATAGTGCAAAATAGCTTCACCAGACTTATTCCTGGGATGATGGTACCGCGAGGAAAGTATGAGGAAAATGAGTGTTCATTCCTTGGCGCTGAGAGCGAATAACAGGCTTTTACATTTAAACTTGAAGATTAGGCATTAACACTCATATTATCAAGAAAAAGACAGTGGTCAGGTGAAACATTATATTTTTCCATGATATTTGATTCCCAATAGTTCACATACCTGCCCGAAGCCCCCATGTTGGTTGAGAGGCAGCTCCAGGCTCTGAATGAACTCTCACTGTCTCAATATGCAGTTGGAGTGTGAACCTGCACTGTTCACAAATCTGTCAGCAGCCAAAATACATTATTCCTGAAAGAGTAAGCCATTCCCAACAGTTTCTAATCTTCATCGAAACACCAGTCTGTGTTCTCGGAGATAGAAGCTATTTCGTTGTGACTTGGCATGATACATCCACTTTCCCTTCTCACCTTCTGTAAACCAAGTTAAAGTAACACGTGTACCACTAGCAATGTACCCAGGAGGAACAATGTAGTGCAGTTTATCTGTGTAGTCTCTGCTTCATTGTTTTTCATGTTGGGGCATCAATGACATCTTACTATTTTTGTATAATTGACTTGACAGGCTGAGTGACCACTTCCTGGTCACATGGAAGAGACTCAAAGACCTGACTTGGAAACTCCTGCCTCCTGTTTAACACTTTGATGTCTACACTCCTTTCTTCCTTGTGTAATAGGCAGGAGGGATTGAATGGGCTACCCCTGTTCTTGTCCAATAGTTTCAGTGGGTGGAATACATTCCGTTGCAACCAGCTTGAGGTGCTGATTGAGTTCCTCTTATTTAACTGCGGCAAAGAGAAATTTCTAGTAGGACTGTTACATGAATGTTACCTTCACTTTAGCAATTCAGTTTAGATGCTATCCAGGTCTTGCTGCACATGGACACGGACTGCTTCAGCAGCGGGCAGGTGACGAATTATTCTTAACAATCTCCAGTGAACATCTCCCACTTCTGACCGTATGATGTGGGAAAGCCGTTGAAGCAGGTGAAGAAAGCTACCTTGAGGATGCGCCATGTGATGTCCTGTGACAGTGATGATTGATCCTAACCAACCACAAATATCTTCCCTTATCCTCCGAATGCATCTAACCAATGGGGAGTTTGCGACACATTCCTAGTGCATTCAATTCTGTTCGGGTTCCTTGAAATTCTGCTTTGATAGCGGGGCCAGTCACTCTTACCGCGTGTTCATATCTTTTATTCATGTGAATAGGTCACAGTGTCTTTGTGAGCAGCGTTTAATTCTCACAGAGGGTAGTGACTGTCGGGACTTCTGGATTCCAGTGAGATGTTTAGAATGGGCACTATGGATTTTTGAGGCATCAGAACGTTGAGGGCAGCAAGGATTGAGCATAAAAGAAGAGTTGAGGCTTTTGCAGATTAGCTCTGATCATATTGAAGGGAAAGACAGGCCAGAAGGGCTGAATGACCTATTCGTGTATCTGATGTTTTCTCATTCCGTTATTGGGAAGTTATTTTCCTGGAAGTTCTGTTATTGGATGCTGCAGTCAGGGAGACCAGAGGATTTTGTGGGCCATCTTTGGGTGAGGTATGGGTGCTGTATTTACAGTGAATCTGGATTGGCAACATGACCAACACATGAAGACAGTTCTGTAAAGACAGAGGAGTGAGATGTTTCACACCGTCACCTACCCTTTCTTTTCCCAAGAATATTTTCCAACGCCATTTCAAAATGTGTGTGGCAGTCTTCATCGGCTGAATGGTTTCCGCTGTTATTGTGTACCAGGTTATTGGTTTAAATGGCCTCCGACTGTTCCTGTCCAGCAGGTTTGAGAGATTCAATCGAAAATAGGAACTAGGGACTGAGGAGAAGGGCTGGTCATTAGACACTTGGACCTTTCTCCACCAGGCACTAAGATTGTGGCTGATCAGGTTGTGGCTTCCGCCTCACTTTCCTTTCTGTAGTTCATTGTCCTTTAGCATCCAATATCGTAGTAGCATGGCTTTCAATAAATGCAAACACACAAGCACCACAAACTTCTGGGGAAGACCATTCCCACTCAAACAGCTCTTTTTGAATTTCTCCTCATCCCTGTTCAGACTGGGGCTGGAGAGGTCTCTGTTTCATTTTCTATTCCCTCTCCTCCATTGATCATGACACATTTTAAATGTAACTAGGTTGGTGATATAATCAATGATGTAGTTCTCAGGCTAGGTCAGGTTCTTTGTTCGGGACAATTCAGGTAGATAGCTTAAATTTGGAAAAGTAATTTACCAAAGTAAACTTACTCAACCTAATGGAAAGATACATGACAAGCAGTGTGGACAAATATGTACATTAATATTTATCTTTCAATGTATACTGAGACGCAGTTTGTATACACAGAAGCATACACATACACAGACACATACACTGAGATACTCACAGTGTCACACACACAAGTGCACACAGACACACACATACACATGCATGAAAATAAACAGAAAAAAACTCTGCAGAATATCAACTTGCAAGAGATTTTCGTAGCAAAAGTTAAATACAAGACAAAAGGAAATATTAAATTGTATTCTGCATCTGAGGTCATTCTGTTCACACAAGCTGCTGTAAATCGGATTCCTTCCTGGAACATTTGGATTTGCCTGAATTCCCTTTGCTTCTGTTCGTGTGGAGATTCCAATGAATCCTCAACAAGAATCCTTTATGAGTGTTAAAGATGCCTGATAAGTTTTCACCTCTAATAAGTTGCTGTGAGAAGGAACAGGAAACAAAGCAAGCAATAAGCCCTGACTTCTCCAGCGGGTTGCATCTTCTCCAACTTTCAAATGAAATATATAATAATGTTATCTGACCACCTAATTGGACCAAGTGAAGCCTCCTTGAATATACTCTGGATTATATGACTCCTTCGCCGTTCCCTGATCCATGTAGGAACAATTTATAAGCTATAATTTGAAGATGCGTTTGTATATGTCCTCACAATTTGGTCCAATGAATTCATGTCTTTGGACTATCTGTGTTAAAATGAATACATTGTTCTCTTAAATTTGAATCCTTAGCTCTAATTTCCCGCACCAGAGGAAATGTCCATCAGCCAAGCACCAGATACACTCTCCTCAAGATCCTATATGGTTCAGTATGAAAATCTCTCATTCTCAAACCTGAAGTGCTCTGGCCTTGTAGATGTTTATAAAATCATGAGGGGCATGGAAATGGTGAATACCTAAGGACATTTTCTGAGGTTGAGGGAGTCCAAAACTAGAGCACATAGTTTGAAGGTGAGGGAGAAAGATTTAAATGAAATAAAAGTGGCAATATTTTCTCGGAATATATGGAATGAACTGTCAAAGGATGTGCAGGTGGCTGGGAAAATTACAACCTTTAAAAGCCATTTGAATGGGTACTTGAATACGAAGGGTTATGGGCCAAGTGCTGGCAAATGGGACCAGATTAATTGACGACATCAGGTTGTCATGGACAAGGTGAACCGAAAGATCTGTTTCTGTGCTGTATGACAGAATAAGGCCTTCTTTCCAGGAACTAGTACACCTTTAAAAAGCTTCAGAATCAAGTATATTTATTTTTCAGTTTAGGGAATCATCATTACACACAATACATCTGATGTGGCCTCAGAAAGCCCCTGTACAGATGCAGTAAAATATCCTGATAACCTTTGCATGGAATAGAATAATTCCATATACTTTCCTACCCACTTACCACACCTGTATAATAACTTTGTGTGATGCATGTACCAGGATGCACAAACCCCTTTGTAACACTGAGTTTTGTGATCTCTCTCCTTTTAAGCAGTTTACTGTTGTTTTACCATTTTATCACAGCATAAACTTCATTCGCGCAGGTTATACTGTTTATGCTAAAGGTTTACACACTAACCCCACCTGTCTGTACCCCATTAAAGACTCTCTACCTCCACTTGACATCTTATTGAATGACTATCTTGGTGGCTGAGCTAATTGAGCTCCAATCCAATCAGTCCCCACATCCAAATCATTGACAGGTTGTTAATCTTGCACTGATTTCTAAGGCACTCCACCACGTTTAAGTTTTCCAAACTGAAAGCAAACATCAATCCCTACTGTCTATTTCCTGATAGTTACTTAGGGTTCCCTGTTCCTGTGTAGCAGCTTAGAAAGGTTGCGCGGCCTCCTCATGTGCTGTGTAATGTACTCAAATGTCTGAATGACTTTATCATCTTCCTTTGTAAATCCTTAGAGGGCAAAAATGCCTCCTCATGTCTCATTGCTGACGGGCTGAATTGGACCTTCCTCTCCCTCTGTCACATAATCAAGGGTTTAAGTGAGAGAACAAGACGTGGGTTGGGAGCAGCAGGTGGCCAGTCAGCCCTTCGCGCCTGCTGCTCCATTCAGAATGCTCATTGTTGATGTGATTGTAACTAAACATCCCTTTACTGTCTGGTCCCAATAAACATGGATTCTTTTGTTCATCAATGATCTATGGAACTCAATTTTGAATGTTTTTAGTAACCCAGTCTTCACTGATGCGTGGGCGTCGGAACACTACAGATCACACAATCCTAAACAGAATGAAACATCCCTGTCTCAGTCAGAAATGGGAATGCCCTTATTCTTAAAATGTGTCCCCCTTCAAGCCAATCACCACACTTTTGACACAGCGACACAACAATTAGAAACAGATATAGGCCATTCAAAACTCAGACCTTTCCAAATTTCCTTTAACAGCCGAAAATCAAATACTGACCAAATTTAGCCTCAACTGAGGTTAGATGAACTCAGATACCTTAAATTCACAAGAGTGTAGGAAATTGGAACATAGAACAGTGCAGCACAGCACAGTCCTTCAGCCTTCGATGTTGTGCCAATCTTTTATCCTAGTCTAAGACTAAACTCAACTTCATACCCGTCATTTTATTATCATCCATGTGTCTATCCAAGAGTTGCTTGAATGTCCCTAACGTATCTGATTCTACTACCACCGCTGGCTGTGCATTTCACGCACCTACCTCTATCTGTAGAAAAAAACTGTCTCTGACATCTCTCCTCAGCCTTCCTCCAATCACTTTAAAATTACTCTCCCTGTGTGATAGCCATTTCCACCCTGTTAAAAAGTCTCCAGCTGTCCACTATATCTATGCCTCATCATCTTGCACACCTATATTATGTAGCTCTCATCCTTCTTCTCTCCAATGAGAAAAGCCCAGCTCCCTTATAAATTCTCCTTAAGACATGCCCTCCTGCACAGGCAACATCCTGGTAAATCCTGTCTGCACCCTCTGGAAAGCTTCCAATTTCTTTCCGTAATAGGCGAGCAGAACTCAACACAATACTCCATGTTTGGTCTAACCAGGTCTTTATAGAGGTACAGCATAATCTCGTGGCTCTTAAACTCAAACTCCCTGTTAACGAAAACCAACTCACCATACTCCTCTTAACACCCCTATCAACTTGAATGGTAACTTGGAGGTACCTACGGACGTGGACCCTAAGATCCATCTGTTCCAACACATGGCCAAGAATGCTACTTTTGACACTGCAATCTGCATTTGAATTCGATCTTCCAAAATGAATCACTTCAGAAAATAGGAAAGTGGAGCAGAATTAAACCATTTAGACAATCGGATCTGCTGTGCCGTTTGACCACGGGTAAAATGTTTCTCAGCCACATTCTTTTGCCTTCGCCAACTGATCAAATGGTTCCCTATTAATGGAAAACGTATTTATCTCTATCTTAAATAAACTACTTTTTCTGTGTACAGGAGTGTGCATGTGTTAGTGTGTAAGTGTTCATACCTGTATCTATATGTGTTGTGTTTTTAATGTGTCTATGCATGTTTGTGTGTATCTCTGTCTGCATCTCTGTTCAACGTGGTCTTTGTAGTTTTTGGGGTAAATCCACTGAAATTGACACCAACACCCTCCCCCTTCCTCCATCTCGACTGTCTGTCAATGTTCAGTGTAGAGCCATACAATGCCACCCTCTGCTGGCCTCCCCCTGCGCAAATATCAGATTTTTTTTTTCTCTCAGAGGACATCAAATTCTGTAAATCTCTCAGATTGCATAGCTGCTTGGGTTTTCAAATAACGCCTTTTTAAACACAGAGCAGTTTCGTCTGATACCTAATGATATTGTTCCTGAGATTTTCCCAACATCACTGGGTCAGTTTCAGGACTTTTCAATCCTTTCTCACTTATAATTTGTAAGAGTGCATTACAGAAGACTTCAAGTTAAAGAACGTGCAATAAATGCATTACATCACTTTACAAATGTTTCAGTCGACCTTCATTGGATGCAGTTGCAGTGCAAATACTCTTTATTGTGTACACTCCGTGTCACGAATAATCTTCAAAGACACATCACTTCCACGTTGTAGAAGGAGCGCAGACGTTACTCAACATGAGCATTCTCCACTCTTAGGGTCCTCGGTACAATTACGATACACCCTATACCTGCCTATATGCGTGTGTGTGTGTGGTGACGGTGCTGTCAGTTTGGCTGGCTGCCTCCCAGACTGAAACTCTGACGTGAGAACGTGAGGTCTGCAGATGCTGGAGATCAGAGTGCTGGAGAAGCACAGCAGGTCAGGCAGTTTCCGAGGAGCAGGAAAATTAACGCTTTGGGTCAGAGCAGTTCACCAGGAGTGCCGTCGACGTAGTAGAGTGTGAAGGTCAACCGAGGGGGCATTGCTTCACTTCAAACACCACAGAGGCTGACATATCCGCTATGCACATGGATACACACAGAGACACCTAGGTACACACAGAGACGAATACAGAACGTAAAGACACACATTATTGATTATAGATACACACACACACACAAAGAAACTGATGCAGTAACTCAGATACTAATACAGACGCACAGAGACACATACCGATACACTGATGCACATGCATAAACAGATACACTGTCATCAATACAGGCATACTATACACACACTGACACACTGATGTTTATACAGAGATCGAGAATCTGCTAGTATTTACTTTTTCACGTGGTGACATTCTCAATATTTCACTTGCACTGTGTGGTGTGTGCCAATATTTCTGTTGCATGCAGGAAATCCTCTGCACCTCTCTATAGCTTCCACATCTTTCTATGACAAGGCGACCAGAACTGAACACAATGTTCCACGTGCGGTGTTACATCATAGTGATGAACCCTTCCGTTAATTAAACCAAACAGCCAGAAAAGCTCAACTCGCAACGTAAGCTGTTAAAGTACAAATCTCAAAATTCACTCTTTAAGTATAAATAGTATCAATTTATTCCTTAACTCTAAAAGTGAACATTGAACAACAACTATTCACACCTCTAAGCCCCTCTTTCTCTGAACTGATTGGTATTTGCCTCCAACTTTATAGCAACATCATGTTCCAATAACAAAAACCCATATTAAAATTGCATCAACTTAATTTCAAAACCACACAGCATCTGTCATCTCCAATGTTATCTTTCTTTCAGCTGAAAATTTTCCTGGGTTGTCTTCTGAATTTTAGTGCAAGGATGTTTCATACAAAAACGCTATCTTTGTCAGAGAGTGTTTTGCATGGCCGTCTCTCTCCAGGCGGCAGTTACTCTCAGCCTAACTTGCGAACTGCCTGCCTCTTTTATGCCACTCAATATTTGATCATCTCATGTTTATATGTTGGCAAAACAATAAATTCAAAATCGATTGACTTTTGTATCCTGGTGCAGAATTTAAACTCAATGGTTAAATTCGAATTGTTGTCAAACAGCAACCAAAACTCAAGGTATCTCTTTCACAGCCAAACGTTGCATGCTTTATATTCTCCAGTATACTTTGGGATCTGCTAGCTGGTCATACGAAGGTGCTTGCAAGCTCTCAGTGCAGAACAACATTCACTCTCTCTTAAAAGGTACTATAAACACCTTCAAATTCATAACAGTGGATTATTCCGAGCTTTATAGAGCTGTAGCACAATCTCACAACTCTGAAACTCAGTTCCGCAGTTTGTAAAAGCCAACACAATATACACTTTCTTAACAACCACATCAAACTGGGTCAAGATTAGGGTGGTGTTGAAAAAGCACAGCAGGTCAGGCAGCATCCAAGGAGCGGGGAAATTGATGTTTCGGGCGGAAGCCCTTCATCAGAGGATGAAGAGCTTCTGCTTGAAACGTCGATTTTCCAGCTCCTCAGATGCTGCCTAACCTGCTATGCTTTCCAACACCACTTTAATCTTGACTCTGATATCTGCAGTCCTCACTTTTGCAGATTTACCATCAACCTGGGTGGTAACTGTGAGGGATCTCTGGACCCCAAGATCCCTCTGTTCCTCTGCACTGCCAAGAATACTGCCTTTAACCCAATATTCTACATTCAAATTCGACCCTCCAAATTTAATGATTCACATCTTTCCAGGTTTAACTTGATCTGCTTCTCATCAGCTTAGTTCTGAATCCTGTCAATGTTCCATTGCAACTTGCAAATACCACAACATTATCCAGAAGTCCACCAACCTTTGTGTTTTCGGCAAACGTACTAATCTGCACTTCCACTTCCTCATCCAAGCCATTAGTAAAAATCGCAAAGAACAGAAGTCCTAAAACTGATTCTGTGGGACACCATTAATCACAGAGCTCCAGACTGAATGCTTTCTATCTACCACCAACCTCAGTCTTCTATGGGCCAGGAATTGTGTATCCAGACAACCAGATTTCCCTGCATCCCATGCCAACTTACTTTCTGAATGAGCCTACTGTGGGTAACTTTATCAAACGTCTTGCTAAAATCTATATACACCACATACATTGATCTACCTTCATAAATGTGTTTTGTCACATCCTCAAATGATTCAAAAAGATTCGTGAGGCATGACCTGCCCCTTACAAAGGCATACTGGCTATCTCTATCAAACGATGTTTTTTCCACGTAATCATAAATCATGTCTCTCAGAATTCTCTCCAATACTTTGCCCACCACTGTCGTGAGACTGATTAGTCAATAATTCCCAAGATTATCCCTATTGCATTGCTTGAACAAGGGAATAACATTTGCCAACCTCATTTCATCTGGCCTGAGTCCAGTGGACAGTGAGAATGTAAAGATCATTGCCAAACGCGCAGCAATCTCTTCTCTCGTTTAGTGTAGAATAGTCACTTATATTCTCTTTGGCCAAGGAGAATTATCTGTCCCTGTGTTTCTCAAATTTTCCGTCATCCCCCCCCCCCCGTTCTGCATATCAGCCTTTTAACGCTCTCCCCATAAACTTCAATGCCCCTCTCAGTAGTGAATACTGAAGCAAACCATTTATTAATGACCTCCCCTACCTCTTCCAACTCATGACGCAAAATGCTTCCACGATCTGTGATGAGCCCTACCCTAACTCTGGCCGTCCTCTTGTTCCTGACATACCTGTAGAACATCTTCGCTTTTACCCACCAAGACTTTTTCATGCCTGCTTCTTGCTCTCCTGAGTTCATTCTTCAGTTCCTTCCTGGCTAACTTGTAACCCTCTAGAGCCCTGTCTGATCCTTGCCTCCTCAACCTTAAGAAAACTTCCTCCTTCCTTTTGACTAGATGTTCTACATACCTTGGCACAATGAAAGTATGAAGTTGTAAATGGAGGGGAGTTACATATCCTGTCACTTCCAGCATGGACTGCAAGTTTCCCCATACTGGGCAGTGATCTAACACAATGTTACTGAACAATGTACTAGGGTGATGGACACAGCTCTACATGCTGGGAGGGTAACTGCTCCTGGTTTACAGTTCACTGCACTGGGATGCTGTACACAGCTCTGCATGCTGGGAGGGTAACTGCTCCAGGTTTAAAGATCAAAACACTGGGGTGGTGTACACAGTCCTACATGCTGGGAGGGTAACTGCTCCTGGTTTACGGATCAATGCACTGGGATGGTGTGCACAGCTCGACATGCTGGGAGGGTAATTCCTCCAGGTTTAGAAATCAATGCACTGGGTTGGTGTACACAACACTACATGCTGGGAGGGTAACTGCTCCTGGTTTACAGATAAATGCAAGGGAGGGGGAGGTGTGTGTACGCAGCTGTACATGCTGCGAGGGAAAGTGCTCCAGCTTTACAGAGCAATTAATTGTTATACACTGAATAGCTCCCCACGGACTGGTGTGGAACGCACTGTCTTTACAGAGTACTGGGTTGTATCGAGCAGTACTCGAACCTGGTCTGCACTGTGCTCCATGCTAAACGGATATCTCCTCTGCATTATGGTGTCTCATTCTGTGTGGCGGATTGGGCATCTGATATAATTGACCATTTGAGCTTATCTCTCAGCATATTTTTCTTATGTTCTTATTCTTGTTATTGGACACTGTCCCCAGAGTCTGATATCTCAAGCTAGTCCTATTTCGCTGAGAAGAGCCACGTTTATTCGATTTGTCAGTGAAGTAATCATTCAATTATAACATGAATATCCGTCCTTCTGTACCTTAACCTACCAGTTGGTGCTCATATCTTTGGATTTCCATGGACATCATTATCAAGCTCAGAAACAATTGCAAGATATATGGCTTGTGCCCTCCTGTATGTTCCGGCTGTGGGTCCCAATTGGCTCCTTAGTGTATCGAGAGCTGGAATTGTGAAGCCGTGTTTGTTCAGAATTCTTCCTCCCATGGGACATTTGGGACACCACACACAATGCTTATGGTTACACAAACGCCCTAACCAAGATAGCCAATAAGTCCGCGCCTACATGGTTCAAAAAGGACCGCCACGTCCTATGAAAAAGTTCCATTTTCTGGTGCATGATAAATGTAAGGAAGATCAGGGAGATGTGCTTCAAAACTAACCTACACAACCACGAGATTCCTGGGGATTGTCCGACACCCACCTCATCAGCATGTTCTTTCTAGCACAAAATGAAAGAATACTAAACAATTTCTTCCCAAAGATGGGTGATCTGGCAAACCCAAGAGGCGGGACATCAAATCTACTTTGACCTCGGTTCCCAAGACCCCTTCCAAAACATTCGCTATAGGGCCCTATTTGCTACGAGATTAATGGAATAGCCATAAACAATGAGTATGCGTACCCACATCTGCTTACATTTGGGCACATTGGGGACGCTCCATTCTTAAATTTGGCAAGCCACTCCGACGCCAAATAAACCCTGTGGAGTACCTTCAGTTGCATAGCTTGTGTCCTATTGCAAATCGAAATCTTCCAGACATTCTTTCAAATATCTGCCCACTCCCCTGTTGAAGATTCTACCCCGATTGCTGAACGCAAATTCCAAACAGCTGCTCGATGTCCTTTGAGACACTACCTCCTAGTAAATGCTGGAGAGTGCTGACCGAGAGAGTGCACATGGACTGAAGCACTTTCGCCTCCATATTCGACTTACGGCGACTAACCATTAATGTAGTCTTTCTCTGTATAAAATCCTTAATCTCAAAGATAGCTCATACTTCTGGCTTAGCTGCTCGAAAGACGTCATGCCCACCCCGTCAATTAAGACTCCCAAACAAAAAAGTCCTCTGGACTCCCAGAGCCAAAAGCCAGAATCCATCAATCCTACAATGGGAGTAAAAGGGGAAGTATTTTTTGGAGGAGAAAGTGAGGTCTGCAGATGCTGGAGATCAAAGTTGAAACTTTATTGCTGGAACAGCACAGCAGGTCCGGCAGCATCCAGGGAACAGGAGATTCGACCTTTCGGGCACAGGCCCTTCTTCAGGAATCTGGTTCAAGTGTACCAGCAAGAGTCGATTCAAGGCTTGGTAGTGGATTCAGAGAAAACATTTGACCGGGTGGAGTGGCCGTACCTGTATTATGTCCTGGAATAGTTTGACCACTGGTCCTATTTCACAATGAAGGGTAAGAGCTTCTCCAGCTTCAACACCAGCATTTTCACCAAAATATGAAAGTCTACATTTAATAAGGATAAAGACCTTTATGAAGTGCAATCCTCGGGCGAATAAGACAAATATTTCCTTCTCTCGAAGAGGATGGGAGGCAGGCCTGACTGTATGAAGAATTGCATATATCCAACATTGGCTCAGTCAGCATGTCTACGAACTCCTTTTAAATCTCACTCTAAAATCCATCTGGGCCCGTAGCTTTACCAATCTGGAGCTGCCTCACCGCCTTCTGTATCTTTTGGCTTGTCAGAGGGGCATTCGAAAGAGACGCTTGCTCTGAAGTTACACCTGGGAGGTCCAGGATTCCTGAAGAAGGGCCTGTGCCCGAAACGTCGAATCTCCTGTTCCCTGGATGCTGCCGGACCTGCTGTGCTGTTCCAGCAATAAAGTTTCAAAAAAGTATTTTTTGGATATTGCCCTCACTTTGTTGCATCATTCTCCATGCTTTAACTGTGTTAAGGACAGTTGGATTTCTGCAATGGTCCATAACAGTCCGCAGCTTGTCCATGGACAACAGATAATGAGGGAACATTTTGCCTGGGAGGCATCGATGTCCAACCATATTGACCGCGGGTCTTGGCAAATCAAATCAGCCAAATAGGCTAGGAGGGAACTCAATTGGTATTTGTTAAAGTGTGTAAAATCCACATCCCTCAGCTCCTGCGGAAACTGCAATTGGGTGAGTTCCATAAGATGCCGCCTGTGATGTGAAATAAAACATCCAAGCCGACTGTAAAGCTCCGTACAGGCTGACTGGGCAGTATCAAAAGGTGCATTTGCCTGGGACGGAGGAACACATTCATTTTGACCGGAGATAGTCTTCCCAACCAAGATATAGAAAGATCCTCCCAGTGCTGAAGGTCCTTCCTTATGTTCTCGAGCAACTGCAGGAAGATAGCTTTATCTAATTGATTGAAGGCTGGAGTGATAAAAATGCCTAAATACAGGAAACCTCCCTCTGACTATCTGAAAGGGAATCGGAAGCCACCTCCAAGATCGATATCCTAATATGACCCAGACAGGCATGGTCTCCGATTTCATAAAGTTGATTTTATAGCCCAAGAAAGATCCAAATACATTAATCACTTGGGGCACAGTTATCATCGAGTTCGTTAGAAAGAGAAGAACGTCATCTGCATAAAGTGTGATCTTTTGCCATCCTGATCCTACCTCCAGGGCAGTAATATTGTGGTCCATCCGGATGGGCTCTGGCAATGGCTCAATCACCAATGTAAATAGTAACGGTGAAAGAGGACACACTTGACGGCTGACTCTGCCATTGCTAAAATTGTCAAACCTTATACCATGTGTGACTAGATAATACTGTCACCCACTTGGCAAAAGCCTCTCCAAGGTCAAACTATTCCAGGACATAATACAGGTACGGCCACTCCACCCGGTCAAATGTTTTCTCTGAATCCACTACCAAGCCTGGAATCGACTCTTGCTGGTACACTTGAACCATATTAGCACTCTCCTATTATTATTAGATGACCTGTGACCCCTAATAAAACCTGTCTGGTCCTATTTCACAATGAAGGGCAAGAGCTTCTCCAGCTTCAACACCAGCATTTTCACCAAAATATGAAAGTCTACATTTAATAAGGATAAAGACCTTTATGAAGTGCAATCCTCGGGCGAATAAGACAAATATTTCCTTCTCTCGGAGAGGATGGGAGGCAGGCCTGACTGTATGAAGAATTGCACATATCCAACATTGGCTCAGTCAGCATGTCTACGAACTCCTTTTAAATCTCACTCTAAAATCCATCTGGGCCCGTAGCTTTACCAATTTGGAGCTGCCTCACCGCCTTCTGTATCTTTTGGCTTGTCAGAGGGGCATTCGAAAGAGACGCTTGCTCTGAAGTTACACCTGGGAGGTCCAGGATTCTAAAAAAGGGCTTCATTGTCGCCAATCTGTCTTTATAGCCCTCTGACTGGAAGAGCCCAGAAAAGAACTACATGAATGCTGCATTAATCTTTCTGGGATCGCAGGTGATTTTAACAGCACACACGCTAATGGATGTGACAGACTGGGGCACTTTTCTTCCTGGCCAAGTATGCCAGATATCTACCCGGGGTATCACATTACTCGAGTACCCTCTGTTTCGGAAATGAGATCGCTCTTTTTGCTGTCTGGGTGACAGCAGCGTTCAGAGCTGACCGGAGCATTGTAATCTGCTGCAACCTAGTTACGGATGGTCTGTCAAAATACGCTCTGTCAACTGCTGCTCTCACTTCTACCGCTTCCTAGTTGCCACGTAAGAAATAATCAAACCCCTTGCATAGGCCTTGGTAGTCTCCTAAAGCACCGTCGGATTTCTGGCCGTCCAAATTGATGTACAAAATTTTTTAAATCCCACGAACAATATTCAATAAGAAAGCAAATCTTAGCAGGACTTATGCAATTAATGGCAAGGTGCTAGGGAGTGTTGCTGGACAAAGAGACCTTGGAATGCAGGTTCATAGCTCCTTGAAAGTGGAGTCGCAGGTAGATACGATAGTGAGAAAGGCGTTTGGTATGCTTTCCTATCTTGGTCAGAGTATTGAGTACAGGAGTTGGGAGATCATGTTGTGGCTGTACAGGACATTGGTTAGGCCACTGTTGGAATATTACGTGTAATTCTGGTCTCCTTCCTATCGGAAAGATGTTGTGAAACTTGAAAGGGTTCAGAAAAGATTTACAAGGATGTTGCCAAGGTTGGAGGATTTCAGCTACAGGGAGAGACTGAACAGGCTGTGGCTGTTTTCCCTGCAGCGTCATAGCCTGCGGGGTGACCTTATAGAGGTTTACAAAACTATGAGGGGCATGGACAGGAGAAATAGATAAAGTTTTTTCCCTGGGCTCGGGGAGTCCCGAGAGGGCATAGGTTTATGGTGAGAGGGGAAAGATATAAAAGAGATCCAAGGGTCAACTGTTTCACGCAGAGGGTGGTACGCATATGGAATGATCTGCCAGAGCATGTGGTGGAGGCTGGTACAATTACAACATTTAAAAGGCATTTGGATGGGTATATGAATAGGAAGCGTTTGGTGGGATATGTGCTGGGTGCTGGCAGGTGGGACTAGATTGGGTTGGGATATCTGGTCGGCATTTATGGGTTTGACCAAAGGGTCTGTTTCCATGATGCACATCTCTACAACTCTGTGACTAGCTATCCTTCAGGAGGAAGGTATCCTTGCACCACTACTGCGAGCCTGTCCCATCGCCACCATCCTAAACCTCCATGTACACTGTCGCATGGTCAGAAATGGCTGTGTTCCCAATTCTACAGGACTGCACTGAATTCAAAAAGGCCAATGGGGCAAAAACATGTCAATCCTAGTTTGGCACATATGTTTGTTAGGTAAAATGGTGAAGTCCCTACCCTAAAGGTGAACAATCTCCACACATTCCCCAAGCCCAGATCCCTGTTTAGATCCACCAGCTGCCGAGATTGCAGGGAAATATCGTCGAGAACCCGTAAGACCCTATCCACCTTGCGATCCATATATTGGTTAAAGTCTCCCCCTAAAATTGTATGACGCCCCCTAAGGGCCATCAACCTGGAGAGTGCATCCGTTAATTTGAAGGGTATACTCGGTGCAAGATGGAGGACGGGAAAACTTTCTGGCTGTAAGAGCTGCTCCTTTTTTGAGGTATTTTAGATGCTGGAGGTGATTTCCTCGAATTCCAGGAGCAGCAATTAGTTTTATATGCTGTTGCATTGTTTTGGAACTTTGGAGAAAAAGAAACAATGTCAAAAGAACAGCAGTTTCAGAAGGGAGAAGAACAGACAAAAGAAGCACATGGTGAGGACAATGCAGGAGGGGGAGAGAGAGAGAGAAGCTGCACAATTACTGCCTTTGTTGTTTTTGAATTCATGTATCGCTGGATATCGGATTGCGTCTGCAAAAACTAACAAACAGTGAATTTCACGACTAATCTTGGAGAAACCTGTTTGGGTGAAGTTCACAACACAGAATCAGATCAGTTAATCGTTGTTTTAATTCTGTACAATAGAAAAGCTGCAGTAGTGAGTATAGTGGGTTCTTTCTTGATTATATGTTTTTGGAGATAAGTCTCCTGATTAAACTTAAAATTAAAGCCATAACTATTAATTTAACTTGGTGCAGTATTTTGTAGAGGAATAAGACGGTGTTATTTTCTGGGTCTGTAAATTGTGAAGGAACAAAACTGGCCTTTGCAGTGATATGTACTTCTTGTCTGATGTGGGAGTTTAAAGAGAGTTTACAGGTTACTATGGAAAGTATCTGCCATAAATGCTGTTGGATGCGAGTCATACTAGATCAAATGGATCGGTTGGATAGACAGTTAGAAGCGATGAGGAATTTGCAACAGCAACAGTATGTGATGGATGGCAGTTATAGTAAGGGGGAAAGTCTCAGATACAGTCAGATAGATGGGTTAACTCCAAGAAGGGTAAGAGAGGTAGGCACCTAGGGCAGGAGTCTTTTGTGGATGTACCCATTTTGGAAAATGTAGGTGGTGATGGATTCTCAGGGAAACGTAGCACGAACAGTCAAGTTTCTGGTATTGAGACTGGCTCTAACGCAACGAGTGGTACATCGGCTTCCAAGAGATCAATTTTATTATGGGGTTCTGTAGTCCGAGGTACAGACAAACGTTTCTGTGGCCAGTAGAGGAAAATCAGAATGGAGTGTTGTTTCCCTAGTGCCAGAATCAAGGATGTCTCAGAGAGGGTGCAGAATATTCTCACGGGGGGAGAGGGTTCAGCGAGAGGTCATTGTCCACATTGGACCAACGATATAGGAAGGGAAAAGGTTGAGATTCTGAAGTGACATTAGAGAGAGTTAGGCAGAAATTTAAAAAGAAGTCCTCAAGGGTAGTAATATCTGGATTACTCCCAGCGCTACGAGCTAGTGAGGGCAGGTAGAGGAGAATAGAGCAGATGAATGCATGGCTGAGGAGCTGGTGCATGGGAGAATGACTCACAATTTTGGATCATTGGAATCACTTTAGGGGTAGAAGTGACCTGTACAAGAAGGACAGTTTGCATCAAAATTGGAAGGGGAGTAATATATTAACAGGAAAATTTGCTCGAACTGGTCGGGAGGATTTAAACTAGTAAGGTGGGGGAGGGGTTCCCACGGAGATACTGAGGAAAGACATCAATCTGAGACTGGTACAGTTGAGAACAGAAGTCAATCAAACAAACAGGGCAGGTAGGGACAATAGAGGATTGATAAATTAAACTGCATGTATTCAATGCGAGGTGCCTAACAGGGAAGGCAGATGAGCTCAGGGCATGGTTAGGAACTTGGGACTGGGATATCATAGCAATTACAGAAACATGACTCAGGGATGTGCAGGAGTGGCAGCTTAATGTTGCAGGAAGAAGAGAAAGGGACGCAAGAGAGTAGGGGGAGTGGCATTTTTGATAAGGGATCGCATTACAACTGTGCTGAGGTAAGATATTCCCGGAAATATATCCAGGGACGTTAGTTGAGTGGAACTGAGAATTAAGGAAGAGATGATCACCTTTTTGGGATTGTATTATAGACCCCCCAATAGTCAGAGGCAAATTGAGAAACAAACTTGTAAGGATATCTCCGTGTTCCGTAAGAATAATAGGGTAGGAATAGTAGAGGATTTTTACCTTTCCAAACATAGACTGGGACTTCCAATGTGTTGAAGGCTCAGATGGAGAGGAATTTCTTAAGTGCATACAAGACAATTATCAGATTCAATATGTGGATATACCTACTAGAGAAGGTGCAAAACTTGACCTACTCTTGGGAAATATAGCAGAACACGTGACTGAGGTGTCAGTGGGGGAGAAATTTGGGGCCAGCGACCATAATTCTATTCGTTTTGAAATAGTGATGGAAAAGGATAGACCAGATCTAAAATTTGAAGTTCTAAATTGGAGAAAGTCCAACTTTGACGGTATTAGGCAAGAACTTTCAAAAGCTGATTCCAGGCAATTTTCGCAGGTAAAGGGATGGCTGGAAAATGGGAAGCCTTCAGAAATGAGATAACAGAAATCCAGAGAAAGTATATTCCTGTCAGGGTGAAATGAAAGGCTGGTAGGTATAACGAATGCTGGATAACTAAAGAAATTGAGGGTTTGGTTAAGAAAAAGAAGGAAGCATATGTCAGGTATCGACAGGAGAGATCGGGTGAATCCTTAGAAGAGTACAAGAGAAGTAGGAGCATACTTAAGAGGGAAATCAGGAGTGCAAAAAGGGACATGAAATAGCTTTTGCAAACATAATTAATGAGAATGCAAAGGGGTTTTACAAATATATTCAGGACAAAAAGATAACTAGGACAGAATAGGACCCCTCAAACATCCACAAGTCGGCCTTTGTGTGGAGTCGCAGAAAAGGAGGGAGATACTAAATGAATATTCTGCATCAGTATTTACTGTGGAAAAGGATATGGAAGATATAGACTGTAGGGAAATAGATGGTGACATCTTGCAAAATGTCCAGATTACAGAGGAGGAAGTGCTTGATGTCTTGAAACGGGTAAAGGTGGATAAGTCCCCATGTCCTGGTCAGGTGTACCCGAGAACTTTGTGGGAAACTAGAGAAGAGATTGCTGGGCCCCTTACTGAGGTATTTGTATCATCGATAGTCGCACGTGAGGTGCCGGAAGACGAGAGGTTGGCAAACGTGGTGCCACTATTTAAGAAAGGCGGTAAAGACAAGCCAGGGAACTATAGACCAGTGAGCTTGACCTCGGCGGTGGGCAACCTGTTGAAGGGAATCCTGAAAGATATGATGCACATGTATTTGGAAAGGCAAGGACTTATTAGGGATAGCCACCATGGTTTTGTGCGTGGGAAAACATGTCTCACAAACATGATTGAGTTTTTTGAAGAAGTAACAGAGGATTGATGAGGATAGAGCAGTGGATGTGATCCATATGGACTTTAGTAAGGCGTTCGACAAGGTTCCCCATGGGAGACTCATTAGGAAGGTTAGATCTCATGGAATACAGGGGAACTAGCCATTTGGATACAGACCTGGCTCAACGGTAGAAGAGAGAGGGTGGTGGTGGAGGTTTGTTTTTCAGAATGGAGGCCTGTGACCAATGGAATGCCACAAGGATCTGTGCTCGGTCCACTACATTTTGGCATTTACATAAATGAATTGGATGCGAGCATAAGAGGTACAGTTAGTAAGTTTTCAGATGACACCAAAATTGCAGGTGTAGTGGACAGTGAAGAGGGTCACCTCATTTTACAACAGGATCTGGACCAATTGAGTCAATGGGCTGAGAAGTGGCAGATGGAGTGTAATGCAGATAAATGCGAGGTGCTGCATTTTGGGAAAGCAAATCTTAGCAGAACTTCTACACTTAATGGAAAGGTCCTAGGGAGTGTTTCTGAACAAAGAGATCTTGGAGTGCAGGTTCATTGCTCCTTGAAAGTGGAATCGCATGTATATAAGATAGTGAATAAGGCGGTTGGTATGCTTTCTTTTATTGTTCAAAGTATTGAGTACAGGAGTTGGGAGGTCATGTTGCGGCTGTACAGTAAATTGTTTCGGCCACTGTTGGAATATTGCGTGTACTTCTGGTCTCCTTCTTATCGGACAGATATTGTGAAACCTGAAAGGGTTCAGAAAAGTTTTACAAGGATGTTGCAGGGTTGAAGGATTTTGGCTATAGGGAGAGGCTGGACAGGCTGGGGCTGTTTTCTCTGGAGTATCGGAGACTGAGAGGAGACGTTATAGAGTTGCACAAAATTATGAGGAGCATGGATAGAGTAAATAGGCAAAGTCATTTCCATGGGGTTGGGAAGTCCAGAATTCGAGGGCAGAGGTTTAGGTTGAGAAGTGAAAGATATAGAAGAGACCTGAAAGGCAACTTTTCAAGGGTGGTACGTGTATGGAATGAGCTACCAGAGGAAGTGGTGGAGGTTGATACAATTGCAACACATAAGAGACATTTGGATGAGTATATGAATAAGAAGGGTTTCCAGGGATATGGGCTGGGTGCTGGCAGGTGGGACTAGATTGTGTTGAGATATCTCGTCGGCATGGATGGGTTGGACCGAAGAATCTGTTTCCATGCTGTACATCTCTATGACTTTATGACTCTCCCATTTTCCTCTGCATGTATTAAAGCTTTATGGATCAGAAAAGGCTGACATTCGTCCTTAATTTGGACAAACAATTGATATGGAAGGTTCTTCTGAATGAGAAAATCTACTCCTCTATATTTTCAATTTAAGGATGAAAATACCACCCAGCCACACACTCTCTTCTGTTACTTTAAATGTTCCTTATCGGTTAGATGTCTTTTTTTCTGGCACCAAGGCCACATTGACCCTTTCCTTTCTAAGGCCTGAAAGCATCAATTGGTGAATGACTCCCGTTTAATGCTTCAGGTGCACCATTTAAATGAGCGGTTAGCCATCCGAAGCAGCCCGTGATCGCTCTGTGAGGAATGATCCCTTTTATTGCGCACTGCGAGAAAGTGGTAAATAGTTGGTATAACCTTGAAAATACAACTGCAAAAACTACCAACTCAAAACTCCTAACAACTCCTTGTCCAATGAACCAACATGTAACACAAATAAGAGGTGATTCTCCCTCCTTCCCCACAGGGAGTGCTCATACTACCCACTAATCCCCCTTGGCTCCTACTAGCTGAAGCTGCTCGGCAATCCCAGACAAAACAAACTTTAAAAAGTTACATGTGTCTTACAACAAGAAAATTAGAATTGGGTACTCAACCCGTCCCATCCATATCCAAGGCAGTCGTGGTGAAAAAACTTGTAACCCTCCACCATCCCCCCCCAACCGCCCGCCCCCCCCCCCCCCCCCCCCGAACACTGCCCCCATTATGTACTAAGAGAAACGAAAAGGAAATTAGAGATAAAACGATTAATGGGAGGTGAAGAAGAAATGAGAAAAGAGAGAAAGAGAAATGAATGGGAGCCCCACATATTAAAAAAAAAACAAAACCAAGTAAACGAGGCAAACCACAGAGGAAGCAAAGAGAACATGATTGCCCATACTATTTGAGGCAGCCAATCTATCGTAAACGTGTCCAGGAAGTCCTTTGCATTTTCTAGTGAGTCAAAATTAAACACGGACACTCCGTGGTTGCAACGTAATATTGTCAGGTATCTTATAGTAAACTGAACATTCAATTGCCTCAGCCTCTTTTTTACCCTATCAAAGGCCTGCCTCCTGTGGTCCATGGCCAGAGAAAGGTCCTGGAAAAACATAATTCGTGATCCTTTGAATATAAATGCCTGTGGATCCTAACCCAGTGCTGGAGAACCATTTGTTTCGCTCCATAGTGCTGGAGTTGTACAAGGACTGGGCGGGTTGCTGGTCTCACCCTTGCTTGTGCACTGTGACCTGGTGGGCCTGCCCGACCTACACCTGGCCCAACTCGAATTCCAGCTTCAAAAACCTACCGAAGCCATTGCTCCAAAAACTGACGGGCTGGCCTTCTTCTTCCCGTCCCGCCAGCGCTGATCAGTCCAATCAGACCGATGGCCTCGATTTTCAAAGTCGACCTGCTCCTCCACGCCCGGTACCCGCCATCCCAAGGTCTGGACCCGACGTGCTGAGGATTCCACTACAGTTTCAGAGGACACAGTCGACTGCTCATCCTCCATGACATGTGTCTGAGATGCCGGATCTCCTAGTCATGCTTCTGCAGCATGGCCGAGATTGGTTCCAGCCTGGTCTGGGTCTCCTCCATCTCTGAATCAATCTTCTCTCGGAGTTTTACGTACTCCATGACCAAGCTCTGCTCTAATGTTAAGTCCCCTGGCAGGTTCACAGAGGCCGACGCCACTGCCGCAGTTGTATCCGTGGCTGCAGGGCAGTGCCTGTAAGTTGCGATCCACGTAGTCCTTCACCCTTAGTCATTTTCGTTACTCACTTCAACTGACATACAGCAATACAGGGGGTCAGTATTTTTTACCACAATGGGTAAGAAAGAGAAGGTGAATGCACCATTTTGTCTGGGTTCTGCTGTAGATCTGAGCAGGGCAAACCTACTGGGTCGCCAATATCTTGGATCTCCCCCGAAAAGAAATCACCTTTAATGATTTTTGTCTAAATGTTGCCGTGGGTCACCTCACAACCGTGAAGAAGTACATGGACCAGCATGAGACTCATAACATTTCCGGCTACAGGCCACATGTAGGAATGTGGGAATAATGTATATCGTGCTGATGGCGCAGAATATTTCTGATGGTGCAGAATATTTCCTTCTCTGATTGTATGATTGTGGAAGGGTAGTCATTGAGCAGTGCTTCAATTCTGTCTTCACAGAAGAAAACATCAACAAAACCAAAAAATAACTTCCCAGAACGACTAGGAAACCCAAGTCAGGTGAAAAATGAATAGAATGAAATTAGTTAATACATGGTTTTGTAGAAAATATTAGGACTGAAAGTAATGAACATACACAACGTCAGCTAAATTTATGAAATGGGAATCATATTTGAGATACTGGCTAGTTAGTTAATTATGGTGAAGCAATGGATGTAATGTATTTGAATTTTTGGAATGTTTTTCGGTAAAGTCCCAAAACTAATGTGCAGCATCACATCTTATGGAACTTGGGCTAACGTATAGGCATGGCCTTAGCACGGCATACCTGACAGGAAACAATGAATGGTATATTTTGATATCGATTTTGATCTTACTCAGGTATATTTTACAGGGTAAATACAAGACATTTGTGCATTAATCTGGCACCGTTTTAAATAATTTGAATACCGAATATTGAAAAAAAAATTAAAGGTATAGCTAGAAGAAAGTCCACGGGTCCTGAGTCAGCGCCTTAATATTGGTGAAACCTGCATCCGCCATCACTGGACGTCAGCTTCATCACCATCTACACCAAAGGCCACCAACATTGAAGCTGCTGATCCTCAAGTGCCATCTTTGCCGCTGGGCCAATACTCTTCCATTACCGCCTTGCTGCCCCCATTGCCAGACCCTCCAATGTCAGAGACATGTCTCTTACTGTTGTACCCACCTCATCGATGTTGCCATGATGCCCTTCCATCGTCTACTTCATCAGCACCAACGCACCAACCAAAATGAAGTCCCCGATCCTCTGGCATCACTTTTTACTACTGGGCCTACCTCACACACATTGCCTCTGCTGATGTAGCAATAGCCAATTCCAGGTCCTGTGCTTTCTCTGGAAAAGTAAGCAGGGACACACTCTCCTCTGCACTGGGCCCAGCTCAAGATCCATACACTGTGCTCCACTTGAGACCTTTCGAGGGCCATGCCCTGAGTCCATTGAAAGTCTGCATGTTTGGGCTGTCGGTGCTGCTGATGCTGTCCAAGCTACAAAGTCAGCAAGTCACAGAGAGAAAAGAGAGGGGGAGAAAATAAGGGGGAAAAGCTAGTTAGAGTGGACAAGCCCTAGCAAAGGAGTCCTTGAACCAGAAACACCGGAATAAAAGGACCCTTTTATTGGAGACGAAGGCTCATGGTGTATCACAGGGATCAGGGATTGTGCCCCAACTATTCCTAACACACTTCCAACATTTGGTTGACGGAACCAAATGCAATATTTCCCAGCCTGCTGACAGCACGAAACCATGTTGGATTGTCAGTTGGTGAGGAGGATGTAGAAAAGCTCTAAATTGATTGTGATAAGTGGAGTGAATGTTAGGCAGATGTAGAGCAGTATGGGTAGAACATAGAACATAGAACATAGAACAATACAGCACAGAACAGGCCCTTCGGCCCACGATGTTGTGCCGAACTTCTAACCTAGATTAAGTACCCATCCATGTACCTATCCAAATGCCGCTTAAAGGTCGCCAATGATTCCGACTCCACCACTCCCACGGGCAGCGCATTCCATGCCCCCACCACTCTCTGGGTAAAGAACCCACCCCTGACATCTCCCCTATACCTTCCACCCTTCACCTTAAATTTATGTCCCCTTGTAACACTCTGTTGTACCCGGGGAAAAGGTTTCTGACTGTCTACTCTATCTATTCCTCTGATCATCTTATAAACCTCTATCAAGTCACCTCTCATCCTTCGCCGTTCCAACGAGAAAAGACCGAGAACTCTCAACCTATCCTCGTACGACTTCCTCTCCATTCCAGGCAACATCCTGGTAAATCTTCTCTGCACCCTCTCCAAAGCTTCCACATCTTTCCTATAGTGAGGCGACCAGAACTGCACACAGTACTCCAACTGTGGCCTAACCAAAGTCCTGTACAGCTGCAACATCACTTCACGACTCTTGAATTCAATCCCTCTGCTAATGAACGATAATACTCCATAGGCCTTCTTACAAACTCTATCCACCTGAGTGGCAACCTTCAAAGATCTATGTACATAGACCCCAAGATCCCTCTGTTCCTCCACCTGACTAAGAACCCTACCATTAACCCTGTATTCTGCATTCTTATTTGTTCTTCCAAAATGGACAACCTCACACTTGGCAGGGTTGAACTCCATCTGCCACTCCTCAGCCCAGCTCTGCATCATATCTAAGTCCCTCTGCAACCGACAACAGCCCTCCTCACTGTCCACAACTCCACCTATCTTCGTATCATCTGCAAATTTACTGACCCACCCTTCGACTCCCTCATCTAAGTCATTAATAAAAATTACAAACAGCAGAGGACCCAGAACTGATCCCTGCGGAACTCCACTTGTAACTGGGCTCCAGGCTGAGTATTTACCATCTACCACCACTCTGCCTTCGACCGGTTAGCCAGTTTTCTATCCAATTGGCCAAATTTCCCTCTATCCCATGCCTCCTGACTTTCCGCATAAGCCTACCATGGGGAACCTTATCAAATGCCTTACTAAAATCCATGTACACTACATCCACTGCTCTTCCCTCATCCACATGCTTGGTCACCTCCTCGAAGAATTCAATAAGACTTGTAAGGCAAGACCTACCCTTCACAAATCCGTGCTGGCTGTCCCTAATCAAGCAGTGTCTTTCCAGATACTCATAAATCCTATCCCTCAGTACCCTTTCCATTACTTTGCCTATCACAGAAGTAAGACTAACAGGCCTGTAATTCCCGGGGTTATCCCTATTCCCTTTTTTGAACAGGGGCACAACATTCGCTACTCTCCAGTCCCCTGGTACCACCCCCTTTGCAAGTGAAGACGAGAAGATCATTGCCAACGGTACTGCAATTTCCTCTCTAGCTTCCCACATAATCCTAGGATATATCCCGTCAGGCCCGGGGGACTTGTCTATCCTCAAGTTGTTCAAAATATCCAACACATCTTCCTTTCTAACAGGTATCTCTTCTAGCTTACCAGTCCATTTCACACTCTCCTCTTCTACAATACGGTCCCTCTCGTTCGTAAATACTGAAGAGAAGTACTTGTTCAAGACCTCTCCTATCTCTTCCGACTCAATACAGTCTCCCACTACTGTCCTTGATCGGACCTACCCTCGTTCTCGTCATTCTCTGGTTTCTCACATACGCATAAAATGCCTTGGGGTTATCCTTGATCCTATCCGCCAACGATTTTTCATGCCCTCTCTTAGCTCTCCTAATCCCTTTCTTCAGGTCCCTTCTGGCTATCCTGTATCCCTCCACTGCTCTGTCTGAATCCTGTTTCCTCAACCTTATGTAAGCCTCCTTCTTCCTCTTTACCAGACATTCAACCTCTCTCGTCAACCAAGGCTCCTTCACACGACCATTTCTTTCCTGCCTGATAGGTACATACATATCATGGACACGTCGTATCTGCTCTTTGAAAAAGTTCCACATTTCCACCACATCCTTCCCTGACAGCCTATGCTCCCAACGTATGCTCCTCAAATCCTGCCTTACAGCATCGTAATTTCCCTTCCCCCACTTATAAAATCTACCTTGTTGTGCGCACCTATCTCTCTCCATAACCAAGGTGAAAGTCACAGAATTGTGGTCACCATCACCAAAATGTTCACCCACTAACAAGCCCACCACTTGTCCCGGTTCATTACCGAGTACCAAATCCAATATGGCCTCCCCTCTGGTTGGACAATCTACATACTGCGTTAGAAAAGCTTCCTGGACACACTGCACAAACACCGCCCCATCCAATCTACTTGATCTAAAGAGCTTCCAATCAATATTTGGGAAGTTGAAGTCGCCCATGACTACGACCCTGTGGCTTCTGCACCTTTCCAAAATCTGTTTCCCAATCTGTTTCTCCACATCTCTGCTGCTATTGGGGGGCCTATAGTAAACACCCAACAAGGTGACTGCACCTTTCCTATTTCTGACTTCAGCCCATACTACCTCCAGAGGCAGATCCCCCTCAAACTTCCTTTCTGCAGCCGTTATACCATTTCTAATTAGCAATGCCACCCCCCCTCCTTTTTTCCCACCCTCCCTAATCTTACTGAAACACCTGTCACCAGGAACCTCCAACAGCCATTCCTGTCCCACATCTATCCACGTTTCCGTGATGGCCACAACATCGTAGTCCCAGGTACCGATCCACGCCTTAAGTTCACCCACCTTATTTCTGATACTCCTTGCGTTGATGTATACGCACTTGAGCCCATCTCTGTGTCCGCTAGTAGTCCCTGTCAGTGCTACCTTCTCCACAGCCCCCCTACAGTCTTGGGCATCCTGACAAACAGCTAACCTACTTGCTGGACTACAAGTCCGGATCCCATCCCCCTGCCAAATTAGTTTAAACCCCCCCGAAGAGTGCTAGCAAACCTACCCCCAAGGATATTGGTGCCCTTCTGGTTCAGGTGCAACCCGTCCTGTTTGTACAGGTCCCACCTTCCCCAGAATGCAGTCCAATTGTCCAAATATCTGAAGCCCTCCCTCCTACACCAGCCTTGCAGCCACGTGTTCAACTGCACTCTCTCCCTATTCTTTGCCTCACTGTCACGTGGCACCGGCAACAACCCAGAGATGACGACTCTGTCTGTCCTAGCTTTTAGCTTCCAGCCTAACTCCTTGAGCTCTTGAATGACCTCCCCACCCCTCTTCCTACCTATGTCGTTGGTGCCAATGTGCACCACGACTTCTGGCTGCACACCCTCCCCCTTAAGGATTCTGAAGACACGGTCTGAGACGTCTCGGACCCTAGCACCCGGGAGGCAACAAACCATCCGTGAGTCTCGCCCATGTCCACAGAACCGCCTGTCCGTCCCTCTAACTAGAGAGTCCCCTATAACTAGCGCTCTCCTCCTCTCCCCCTTTCCCTTCTGAGTCTCAGAGCCACAGACCCCTTCACTGCAGCTTACACCTGCAACGCTGTCCCCCCCAACAGTTTCCAAAGCTGTATATTTATTTTTTAGGGGAACGACCACAGGGGAACCCTGCACTGCCTGCTTCTTCCCCTTCCCACCTCTAACTGTTACCCAGCTACCTCTGTTCCCCGGCGTAACTATGTCCCTGTAGCTTCTATCAATCACCCTCTCAGCCTCTCGAATAATCCTCAGTTCATCCAACTCCAGTTCCAGTTCCCTAACTCGTTCGGTGAGGATCAGGATCTGACTGCATTTCCTGCAAAGTCGGCAGGAGTATCGGTGGTCACCCCTACCCCAAACATCCTGCAGGAGGAACATTTCACCGCCTGCGCTGCCATGACTGTACACTTTCTCCAAAAAACAAGAACACTGAGTCACTTACCTGGGGTCTAGAGCACACCCACTCAAATACTAATCACTTACCTTCCCGCCCAGCTATGCGCTCCAACCTCACTTCCGCTGCTCCCACTCAAATGACCGTTGGTGATTAAAGGGTGAGTATTTATACTCACAGTTCTCCTTCCCGGCTGCCCCTCTGCTTGCCGTCACTTCCTCTGCTGCTCCCGCTCTTTTTGTGAAGAGAGAATAAAAAACACCGCTGCCCACTACAGGTAAGTAATTTTGAAACAAACTGTTTTACCTTAGCTGTAGTCTCCCGGGTTCGCCTTTACTCGGCCGCTGCTCCCACTCAAATGACCGTTGGTGATTAAAGGGTGAGTATTTATACTCAGTTCTCCTTCCCGGCTGCCCCTCTGCTTGCCGTCACTTCCTCTGCTGCTCCCGCTCTTTTTGTGAAGAGAGAATAAAAAACACCGCTGCCCGCTACAGGTAAGTAATTTTGAAACAAACTGTTTTACCTTAGCTGTAGTCTCCCGGGTTCGCCTTTACTCGGCTGCTGCTCCCACTCAGATGTGACGTAGATGTGACGTTGTGTAATTCGTTGGATAAATAGAACAGCCGTCGACCATTTGAAAATGGATTGGTTCTAAAATGTTTTTCTGTAAAGGGACTTATGTTCCTTTGTTTCTGTTTGCGCAGCCTCCGAGGTCCATGTAGGGCAGTGAGTTCTTACTCCAGAATTCAATACTGGGAATGGCATTAGCACGCTGACCAGTGTATATAGGCCCAGCAAGTGGGGAACAGTAACATTGAAAATGATCTGGATCTCCCTGTACACCAGTCACTGAAAGCAATAGTGCAGGACTAGAAAACAGTTAGTATGATAAATAATGTGTTGACCTTCATTTCAGGGGGATTTGTGTCCAGGAGTAAGGGTGTCTTACTGCAGCTGTACAGGGCATTGGTGAGACCCCATCTCGAACATTGTATAGTATTGTGTGCAGTTTTGGTCTTCTTATCTAATAAAGAACAAAGCTGACATGGAGGAAGAGCAGTGAAAGATGACCAGACTGATCTTTGGGATGACAGGCTTGTTGTCGGAGAAGGGATTCACGCGACTGGGCCTGTATTCCATGGTGTTTAGGAAAATGAGTGGTGATCACAGTGAGATATATAAAACTCTGTCAGGGTGAGACAGATGGGAAGCACGGATTATAATTCCCCTGAGATGTCTAACACCATGGGCCACAATATTATGTGCAGACTAGCCACACTGCATTGAGATGAGAATAAATGTCTACACTCAGAGACTGTTGAACCTAGGGAATTCTCTCCCAGATCAGGCTGTGGAAACCAAGGCACTGATTATACACAAGGATTTCTAGACTGTAAAAGGGTGGCGATAACAGGCTTATGGTGTGGAGATAAACGATCAGCTGTCATTGTATTAAATGGGATAGAACATTCTACTACTGTAGTTCCTATTTTATATTTTTCCGATGGTTAATCCCGTTGCGGGATATGTATATTGTTTGGGAAAACTGCATTGAGCTGGAATGGGGAAAGGCTCAATGTGTTGATTGGCCTGCTCATTTCCCGATGTTTCTGTGCAGTCTGTGGAAAAGCTCTGTCAATGTTGTCAGAAGCTCTCAGATGTTAAGAAGGAGGTCTCTGCAGGGACAACAGGACTGTGTTTCCCATTCACTTTTCGAATACTAATGCTGGTGCCGAGTGTTCTGTCCGGGTTTATCCTTTAAGACTTCAGAGCAGTTTGATGCTATTGAGTGTCTTCCTTGGCCAATATAGAGACCATTGAAGAGTGTATCACATATCTGTGTGTTCGGAGTCAGTTTTAGGCCAGACAAGGAAAGCACGGGAGATTCACTTCCGTAAAGTACATTGGGGAAGGCAATTGGTGTTTGAAACTTGGCTTCACGGTCACTGCTACTGACCAGATTTTACAACTCGATGTTTTATTAATTGTTTTTAACTTCCACCAGCTGCCAGATCATTGGCCTGGTCTGTATTAGTAATGCAGTGACATTTCCACAGCAGCTCCATCTCCACATGGGGACCTATCAGAAACCACACTGAGCAGGGTATTTCTGTGCTGCTTGATAGATCTGTCGGAAATGACTCCCTTTGGTTTGAATATCGTGATGGGACAGACTGGGTGGTAATTGGTCAGATTGTAATTAATTTCCTCTTAGGAGTCTGGACATAGCTGAGTAATTTTCCACATTGCCAGGGAGATGTCAGAGTTGGAGCTGGAATGAAACAGCTTCCCCAGGGGCACGACTTGTTGTGTAGCACAAGTCTTCAGTCCTGTTGCAGATAATTGCCTTATTCTACTGTGTTCAGCTGTTCCTTTATGTCACGTGCAACTACTCGATTCGGTTAAAGGCTGGCATCTGTGATTCTGTGGGAATCATGGCGAGGATGAGTTGGATCATCAACACAACGCTTCTGGCGGAGGACGGTGTAGATACTACATCCTTGTTTTTTACACACATGTACACGGCTGTTCCGTTATTTTGGATGGGGATATTTCAGGAGTCCTCTCCGCCAGTAAGTTGTTTAATGTTCCATCGACCTTTATCCCTGGATGTGGCAGTACTGCAGAGCTTAGATCTGATCTGTTTGAATTGGGATCAATTCTCCCTCTCCATCAGATGTCAGTTCCGTTGTTTGGAATGTAACCAATCCAGTGCGATAGCTTTAACGAGTTATCATCAAGTTTAGGTACACATGGTTCTGACTCTGTCATGTTCACACACACTCGTCAC